>NC_135265.1:53867533-54522533 GCF_051311805.1 Agelaius phoeniceus | reverse complement strand
ACAAGCATTACAAACATGCCCTACACCTGTAAGATCTAGTTATATGGCAGGTAACTAGGGAATTTCTCTGGTTTAAAATGAAATCTGCACATTGAATCAGCCTGAGAACAGCTGGCTTAGAAATCAGCCTGAGAATCAGAATAATCTGTGAGAGGTATTTGTGTTAGTATTAAACATTTTTGCATGCTCAGTGCAGAAGATAACCTCTGAGTTTTGTGGCTGGTATGGCTTTCTGAAACTGGGCTGCCTTGTTAAGAATGGAAAGTTCAGTTAAAATTTAGTTATGAGAAACCTATAATTATAAAAACCTTGTGATTTACTGCTGAGCAATGTAAATTCATATTTTAAAAGGCAGAGTTTTCAGTAAAATTGTCAAAATTATTAGCAAATAAGGTCATTTCTGCAGCATGTAATTTCTTTTTGGGCAAGAGCTATATACTGATATGTAAGTGTATCTGATAAGCAATAGAAGGGCAAAAGAAAAAAGAAACTGTTCTTTAATATTCAAATACAAATAGAGTTGGAGGACTAACTAAAACATAAACTTTGGAAAGGTCTTTCTGGATACAAGGAATCAGTTCCTTATTACTGGAATTTTAATCAGATGACTAGACTGATCATTATATACTTTGTTAAATTGTACTGTGTTCAGGAGCAATCTACCAGCACCATGGCAGAGTAGGCATTCACTCACTTCAGCATCTCTAGTTCCAATGTTAGTATGTGAATCCCATTTTTTTCAACACAGCTACTTTTAATCCATGCTTTTATATATGCTATTGCAACCTGAAAAAAAAAAAAAGGAAATTATAAGAGAAAATTGACTAAAGGAAAATCAACCAAAAAGCTAAAATTAAATGGAAACAAAACCTGTTAGTATGGAACAAATGTGCCCACACACAGACTTGCTCAAAATAATTGTATTAACTAAATCCAACTGTTATTTTGGTTCAGGTTGATTTTTTTTTTTTTTGTTCTTTTTGTTTCTTGGTTTGCTGTTTTTTTTTGGGTTTGGGGTTTTTTTTGTTTGTGGGTCTTTCATGTTTGTGTGTGTGTGTGTGTGTGTGTGTGTGTGCAGGGAAGCCATAGGACCTCTGGCAATTAAAATGTAATTGTTCCTGTGGTGCAAATATTTACAACCAGTCTAAGACCCTTTCAAATTGCCAGTGCAGTGTAGAAGAGACAAAGCATTGCTGAAAATGAAGTTAGAGATAGCAAGACCAGAGGCAGCAAGGCCTTTCATATTTTATATGGATTTTTAGGAGACAGCACTTGCCAATCGTATGAGGTAAAATAAGAAGAGTGGTTGAAGGGTTTGCAGTGAAAAAGCAGATTGCTGAAAGCAGAAGAAATATATTAAATGAAAATCCACAAAAACAAATGGCAAAGGATAAAAGGTGAGGGGCTGTGTAGGAGGGAGGTGCAACTGATGATCCCAGACATTTGGGGATGGAAAAATTCCATTAAAACTAAGCACCTGCTGTTTAAGATTTGGGCTTCAAAATTACAAACCACGTCAGTAAAAGCATTTTGTTTTGCAGTTTAAAGGGCAATTGAAGGAAGCAGTCAAAGTATCAAGAGAAGGAAAAAGAGAATGGGGAAATATTTTATGAAACTGATCTGCACACATTTAAGGTAGGGTATTGGTTAGGCATGGCTGGTTTCAATTTGCTTATAATTTTTATTCTCCAGCTTTTCAGTTGTCTTCTTGAGTAAAAAGGGACTTTAGCTCAATTTAGTTTAGTAAGGAGGTAGGCAACCATTCTTTGGATGGCTTCCTAACCTTGTGCCTCATTCCTCTTCATGGGTGTGTCTGACTTAAATTTCTGGTTGTTAATCCTACTCTAGTCTTTGCGGGGGAGGAGAGATGATTTTTGACTCTTTTGCCCACTTTAGGGTAGAACACAAAACTGAAATCCTTCTAATGGAGTAAAGGCTGGCAATGTTAGAAACCACAAGAACTTTGATAGAGAAGCAGCCTATACTTAAGCGACATTCACACGCTCGCACTGGCATGCCCACAGAACAAAAAACCATACTGAAGGCTGCTTGGTTTGACATGGTTGTTTCTCCTGCCCATTCTTCTTTGACATTTGCAAGAAGATGAGTTGAATATCTTGTGTCAGGGGTTGGCAGCAAACAGTGGAAAACAAGAAAAACTGTTCCCAGCCCTCCACACTGAGACAGAATTGATCAAGTTGTCACTTAGAAATTACAAATCAATGGAAAAACCCAGCCTAATCTGCAGTGTGCTCTCTGTCTAACCCCATTTACAGACTGCAATTTAAGCACACCGCTTCCCTCTAAAGAACTTAAGATAAACCTGATGACTTACTTTAAATATGAAATTGGAAAAAAAAAAAAGAAATGGCTGAAAGAAGTTATATGTCTAGAATGTTAATTTCCTCTGCTCAAGGAAGGATACTCTCTCCTCTCCTCTTGTCTACTTTGAATACCAGATGTCTCTGCAAAGTCAAATTGAGGCATTTTGAAAGGGAAAGGTTTTCAAATGTCCTCAGCTTTTACTGGAAAATGGGCCCCTTTAAAGATGTCTCAAGTATGACACTCAAAGAATCATCCCAGGTTGCACAGAGCTTTTCAAAACTCAGCCAGCATTTTTAGTAGCCTATGCCTCAAAGAGTCTGGGCACCTTACCCAAAAAGAGCTAAAAATGTAATTTGCAGTTCTTCAAGTAATCCAAAACAAAGTATCAAATCCCTTCCCATCTTCCTTTGCCAAGGAAAGTCCCTTTGCACTAGAACTGGCCTCATTCTGCTACACAGGGGACAGCAGAAGTAAATGGAGGGTGGAGTGGGAGAGCTTTTGGAAGAATGATCAGGCTGTGCGCAGTGCTCAGCCCTACTTAATCATAGGTGCCTTGCTTGAAAATTGATTTCCAAATATTTCCATGGTGCTCAAACACAGAGTTACCTGGCTCTCATCTGTGATGAAGAATTTCAACCAACAGAATTTCCTTGGCAGGGCTGCAACTGATGGCTTTTCCCATTGTTTTAATACTCACTCTGAAAATACTTATTTTGTGTGGGTCACCAACCAGGGAAGAAAGTATCAACTGACTGTTGAATTTTCCAAATGTGGAGGTTTATATGCCTGTGTATTGTGACCACAGAGGAACAATCTGAAGACATATAGAATAAAGGAGTGTAGCAATATCCATACAGCATATGACAGACACATGATTTGACATCTAACTAAATGTCAAATCTTTGCCTTTTAAAAATAATATACTCCTTCTGAGAGTTAAGCTTTTGGCTAAAACAAGCAGTTGTTGAGGAAAAAATAATCAATGTAAAAGTCTTAAAAAAGTGGCTGGAAGCAGTTCTGCTACAGGTGGACTGAGGAAGGCTTTCATTTCTCAGTTCCTTTCTCTCGATTTCTCAGTTTTCTTTCTCTTTTTCTAAGATGGATGTTGCAAGACTTTAATCATCCTATATAAATGAATAAGTAACCTGTACTAATATACCAGTGGGTTGTGGTGAGGTTAGGGAACTTAATCAAAGCAATTTGGTAGACTGCTCCTGCCATAAACCATTTACCATCCAGTTCACTTTCTATTCTGGCTGCCAACCATTGCTGTTAAAGGGGATGTTACAGTGGGATCTAATACTATCAGATAGGAATTCCAGAATAGGACTGTGCAACAAACACCTCTGGTTTTGAAAGGAAACTTAAAGAAGCATGATGTGAGCCATCAAAAATAATAATTTTAACATAAATTCCCATTACAAGGTGTACCGAAAAGAGCTGTCTGCTCTTTAGAGGCATAAAAAAGGGACATAGAAAATTATTTATCTTCTGCAAAATAATCAGTCCTGTGTTCTGATGTCCAGGCTTACAGAAGGGTACAGAAGTAACTAGAGAAATACTTAAAGCACAGGCCACAGAAAAATGTTCTCTGGGAGCTGGAATATCAGGTTTGTGAACCTTGTCAGGCTGTTTGGGAACAAGAAATGCATTTTCAAAAGTTTCTTAGGGGAGCTTTTTGTGTATTCTTTTGAATTTGTGTTAATGGAAGGCCATAATGTTTTTAATTTTTAGTTATTTTCACCAGTTGTTTGGAGAAAGCTTAAAGCCTCCTATCCTGAAAAAGTGCCTCTTGAGTAAGCAAGACAAATTATACCCAGACTTTGGATTAGGCTGTGCATGTCCTTCAGTGTGAATTGTCTTGCATCCCTGAATTATCAGCTTCATGTATCTGGGCTTCAGCTGGTTGCCTAAAGAGTAAGGAAAAGCTCATCTGCAAGGAAGAGCTAGCTCATCTGCTCCCACTCTGATGATGCACAGCTGGCCAAGAGGATTACTTTTTGGGTCTCTGAAGAGCCAAAGAATCTAACTTATAGCTGGAGACAGGACACAGGAAAGGACAAATTGGTGCACTGAGGAGATACAGACTGGGTTGGCTGGCGTGTCTTATTCCAACATGCAGGCTCACACTAACCACAAGGCATGGGACTCGGAAATAGTTTTCACCAGGCTCAGTAGGAGAGCCTCCCCTCCAGGAGCTGCTTCCCTTCCTGTTCAGCTGGGGGCATGATTCACCTTCCACATCATGTGAGTGTGTTGCAACTAGGCAATGCTCTGTCCTTACAAGAGGCTCATTTCAGGTAGCATTTTGTTTTCTCTTGTTCCATGCATGTCAGCATTCTTCTCTCTAATTACTCTCCATACAATACAGTAGTTAAGGCCTTTTGGCTTGCAGTAAAGATGCAACATGAAACAATATGTGGCTTGACCATCTAAGTATCACAGGAGATTCAGACAGGCCATTTTAACCCCAGCCCTGTTGTATGGAAACAGTTTTGCTTATGGGCATGTAAGAAATTAATATGGTTTTTGTTCAGAAATAACCACTGTGATCATATTATGATCTGACCTCCTGTGTACTGCAAGTTCAGCTTCACTCTGTAATTTCTGCATTAGGTACACAACCTGTGGTTAACCAGCATCCTGTGGTGGGATTATGTATTGAGTTTTGTATTGATTAGGTTATGACTTGAGACAAATTATGTTTTTAGCTTGGATTTTCAGTAGTTTAGGCTTGTGTCTGCAGGTATTTCCTTTTAGAGTTTTGCAGGGATTCTCTCAGCAAGTTGTCTTTGCCATGTAGCTCTTCAGCTCCTTCCTGCAAGAGCAATAAAAAACCCCTAGAACACACCTTCCACAGTACTGTAGAAAAGGTACTTAAAAGAAATTCTGGAACTAAATAGCATTGTACTTCAAACTTACATCCTTGATAAACTCTATGTGTATCCTTATTATGACCTGAACTATCCTCATGTCCTTTAAGCCTTCTACAGTATGTGCTAGATGTATCTGACAGAGCTGTGTCTGTACTTACTGGTAAGCCATTGGCAGCCAAACAGAATAATATAACAGTTGCATTCTTTGGGGGCTTTTCTGTGTCATCAGGGCAGTAATTTGGGCATCTGTCCTTCAGCAGTTGCTATTTTTCATAACACTTTCAAGAATTTATTTACCTTGGGATGTCTACACTTTTGTCAAATTGACAGATTCAGAAGTTACTGTGTGTGGCAGGGACAAGGCAGACAAACAGATGATTAGAAAGACAGCACAGACACATAAACTTGTTTCCTTAGGAAATGGAGCTACAGATTATTGCCTAGGGAATTTATACTTCTTTAAAATTGCTACCTCTTTGCATTCTTACTGGTCATCTTCCTTCCTGTCTTTCTTTAAATCCTCTCTTGAGGTCTTTGGGGCTTTCAGGAAGGAGTGGGACCATGTGAGTCTATACAAAAAGTTGGGACAAATTTTAAGCATTGCGAGATGATACACGTGGGAAGAAGTAGACACCACCATACTGCAACTTTTTTAAAAGGCTTTTGGATGCCTATCACAAAATTGTGTTACTCAGATAGCACAATTATGTGGGATTACTCTCAAATATGCAACTAGAGTGACTGATAAATTATTTCCTTTACTCCAGCCGTCATGCAATATTAATTAGGTACAGTCAGTATTGTGTCTTTTGGAAAATGTAAAGAGTTATATAAATGTTGAGTGGGATTTACACTGATTATATCCAAGATTTTTGTTGATATGAAATACATAAAATGGTTTTTAATGCATTTTTTCACATGCAGCTTCAGGTGAGAAAGTGCTTTTATAAATGTACTTGGCAAAGGATTTTCAGAATTGTGTAGGGGATGTTTTGAATGCCTAAGTGCTGGTTTAAAAGTGGTCTCATTTTTAGACACCCATCATGGCTATCACAGATAATATGTAGTTACCCTCGGCCTGTCAAGTCATTCTTCTCACAATGCTGCGGTTTTAAAATTCTTGACTTGTCTGCAGTTGGACTCTCCTCATACCTCTCCCACAGAAGTCAGAATTGTCCAAATGAGAAAATGTGGCTTGTAGATATTTCTAGTATTGACACTATTTACTGCCCTACCAATTTTAATGTTTAGTATTTACTGATGATATATATGTGTGTTTCTATGGCACCTAGAGCAAGGTTTACTTTTTTTATTACCATTTGCAAGTTTGTCCATCCTCTCTAGTCTCAGTTACTGATTCCTACTTATCCTGCCAAAGTTTTCCCCCCTCTCAGCTGTGCTGGATGCCAAGTGTGTGACTGTGCTCTAAGTGGGGGAGGAAGTGGAAGCAGCAGTAAGGAAGGAGGGGCAAGATTTTGAATATTATTTCTTTAATTACTTTTTTTCCAATCTATTATGAGTTGTTCTTAAAAGGTAGATCACCTGCTCTAATGTAATGCAAAAAGAAATATTTTTCCCAGCAATTTAATAGATTCTCAAAAAGTCTCCCAAGCTCCTAAACTTTCAGATCTATGGTAAGAAAAAGAAAAATATGAGAAATTTCCAGTTGAGATGGAGCAGGTCATTAATTCTGAAGATTACTTTGAAGCCTGTGAGCACTAGTCATACTGGCAAGTCCTGTATAATGAGCTTTTTTGTCTTTTGTACTTTTCTGCTTCGATTTTCATCAAGGGGGAGAAACCTGATGGAAAGTGGGGTAGCCAAGCTGTGCAGTGCTGTGTGCTTGGGCACACCATCTTCTCAGCTGGGAATAATGGATTGACAGAAGTCATGGCTGGGACCAATGGGAAGAAATCATACACTCAAAATGCAGTTGCCCTGGTCTATTCCTCATATCATATCCCTGCACACATCATTTCCAACACCCATATATTCTTCATAGTAGCCATGAAGCCGCTCTCATGCACTTATTTTGTATCGCTTTCCTTTTCATTGCCTTTAAAGTCACTGCTTCTTTCCTGCTGATATCCTTCAGGCCAGTTTCATAACCAGTTGATTGCATGCTCCAAACACTTGACCCGTAGCATATAAGGGATCTGCGTGCAAATATGTTGGCTCTGGGCCATCATTCTTAACTGTTGATGATATTTCATTGGAATTGCAAAACTCCTGTGTAGCAACATCATGTTATTGAAAGAGGCATACATGCTTGTTTTGTGTGGTGGGTTGACTCTGGCTGCACACCAGCTGCCCACCAAAGCTGCTCTAGCACTCACCTCCTCTTCTCGTCAGGGGAAGGGGTTGAGATAAGAAAAATCAGTGTCATGAGCAAAACAAACTTAACTTGGGGAATAATTAATCTATTTCCCGTCAAGTCACAGTAGGATAATGAGAAATAAAACTCTATCTTAAGAGCACCTTTTCCCAACCCTTCCATTCTTCCTGGCCTTAACTATACTCCTGATTCTCTACCTTCTCTCCCACAGTGGTGCAGGGGGGTGGGGAATGGGGGCTTGTGAACAGTTCATCACAGATTTCTGCTGCTCCTTCCTCCTTAGTGGGAAGACTCACACTCTTCCCTGCTCCAGTGTGGGGTTCTTCTCATGGGTTATAGTCCTCTACAAACTTCTCCAACGTGAGTCCTTCCCAGAGGCTGTAGTTCTTCATGAACTGCTCCAAGGTGGGTCTCTTTCATGGTTTGAAGCCCTTCAAATGGTCTGCTACAGTGTGGAAATCCAGAGGGTCACAGGTCCTGCTAGCAAACCTGCTCCAGCATGGGCTTCTCTCTCCATCAGTCCACAGCTCCCACTGGAAGCCTATTCCAGTGTGGGTTTCCAATGGGGTCACAGCCTCCTTCAGGTGGCTCTGGCTTGGGATCCTCCAGAGGCTGCAAGTTGGTCTCCGCTGCACTGTGGATCCCCATGGGCCGAAGGGGTACAGCTGCCTCACCAGGCAGAGACCTCACAAGGTGTTCACTACAGGCTGCAAGGGAATCTCTGCTCTGATACCTGGAGCACCTCCTCCCCCTCAGTGACCTTGGCATCTGCAGAGCCATTTCTCTCACACATTATCACTTCTATCTTTTGCTTATTGTTCTGCAGGTTTTTTCCTATTCTTAAATATGTAGCCCCAGAGCTGCTATCACCACTGGCCCTGACTGGCTTGGCCTTGTTCAACAGTGAGTCTGTCTTAGAGCTGGCTAACATTGGCTTCATAGATATAGGGAAAATTTCTGGCAGTTGCCAGAAGCTGCTCCTGTATCCAAAACCTTGCAATGCAAACCAAATACTGTTTGTTTTCATATGATTCCTACATGTGTATAAATTACACTGTATGCTAGGGTAGAACTAACTAACAAGTGGTGCTGTGTTTCTCATTGCTCTTTTTTTGCAAAGGTAGATGATATGTTTCAAGCAGAATGTATACACATACATTAGCTCAAATTTTCCCTTTTTTTCCCTTGTCCCACTTGAATAATAAGAGATAATCATGACTTTTCTCCTGAGCTTGACTGTCCCCAGGCCTGATTTTGTCTACATAGTTTGAGAGTTAGATTGCTTCAATATGCTCTAACCTGTTCTGTAGAAAATGTGTTTTCCGGTGGCTGCTGTATAATGCTGGAGGAATGCTATTTGTCAGGACAAAGCAAAGATTATTACCTTTATCCATTTTTATATACTGTGCTTTGCACATTTAATAGAATTGAAATTCAGCTTTAATTTCTGCTGTGTGTAGAGTGAAAATGACTTTGCTTCTGCTGTTCCAAACTCAGCAATGCCCAGAGACATATTCCAAAGAATGCTGTGTATTTCACCTGTTTAGGGTGAGTGTTCAAAGGCATCTCACTCTTGCAGGATCCTTCTGGACCTGTTTCAGTGATTTTATCTCATTTTTCTCTTTTGCTTTAATGTGTTTGGTATGTCTTTAAGTAGTGGCTCAGTGTGATGCTTAGCAGTGCCATAGTAGATAGGCCCCAAAGAAAAAGAATTCTTTTTAATGAAGCTCAGTTCAAGTATTCAAGATGTCTTGGTACAATTGTCATTGTGGTTGCAATTGATAAATAAATTTGATTTATTGTCACACTATTAGTTCTTGTAGGTTATGTGGTGTGCACAGCATGTATTTTAGCAATGTGTCAAAATCAGAACGATGATAATAATAGCAAAATATTAGCTTAGAATTTAAATGTGGTGAAAGAGCTCTTTGCTTTACTGTCAGTGATAATCATAGCAAAAGGAGAAACAGACTCCTTTTAATTTGACAGGACAAAGATAAATTACAGCTACCACTCATTCTTTCATTGCTTTTTTCAGGTGACAACAAATGCCCCCTTAACTTCATGTCTGAATGGAGTATGTCCTGCTGACAGCAAGGATGCACAGATGACCACCACCTTACACCCCCTCACCAGTCACCCTGCTTCTACCCCAGCAAAGGCCTGTTTTCATCTGCAAGGCTCCTGTAACTCACCCACATGCAAATGCTTTTGACCTTAATTAAAGCAGTTCACCTCTCTCTGCCTCTAGGGATGGTTTCCTCATAAGGCAGTTGTGTTTAATTAGCATTTGCATAGCATTCTGCTGGTTGCTTTCCTGGAGCGTTGTTCAGTAGGAGCGTGGGATTGCTGAAGCCTGACTGGCAAGCTTTGCACCCTCCTAATTGACACAGAAGCCAAGTAGAAGTTACACAAGGAAAGAACAGAGAATCGTTAATGATGGATCATTAGCAAGTAGCTCCTTTGAATGAATGTAGATAACTTTATAACTCTATCAAAGTGAAAAGTAGCGTGATGAATTATGCATCAAACAATAAAAGCTCAAGGAAGACACTGGTTTTATAATTGCTCTGCAATTTTCCAGCATGCTCTAGTTTGTAAGATTAATTTTCTTTGGGAAGCATGAAGCATTCTGTCTGTTGCACACAATGTCAATTTTGGTTTTCTCTCTTTAGAGATTTTATTATGTGTCTTTCAATATCACTGCAAAAACTCCCAGGGTTTGAGATCTATAATTTTTTATGTTAGCAAAAATTTGC
This sequence comes from Agelaius phoeniceus, assembly GCF_051311805.1. Taxonomy (NCBI): domain Eukaryota; kingdom Metazoa; phylum Chordata; class Aves; order Passeriformes; family Icteridae; genus Agelaius; species Agelaius phoeniceus. The sequence goes on along the minus strand of NC_135265.1, from coordinate 54,512,238 downwards.
ACAAGCAAATGAAAAGTCTATAGTTACTAAACCTTTGAGGGTTTGTTGATTTCTCGGTGTAAAGAGCTCCCAGATACACACTCCTGAAATAAGATTGCTTTGTATCTTTTCTTTTTAGTAGAAATTGCATAATAGTTCTGTGGCTATGTTGAATTTCTAGACTAATAAATCCCTAAAGGGCATTTTTACTTTGAAATTATCGTCACAAGCATTTCAGCTGGCAGAGAGATCATTCCTGTGGCTTGCACTACTGCCAGTTTTGCCCTCCTAGGGCTCCTACTCACTCCTAAGTAGAGGAGTTGATACAAATATTGCCCAGTGATGTCACCTTTCCCTTTAAAATGTACTGATCTTTCACTGAAGTTTTCCTCTAAAAATTGAACTTGGTGTGTTTGAAGTGAGTAGAATCAGAGGAACAAGTTAATAGGAAACTTAACCCTGATGTGAGCTGTTTCTTAGCTTTCATATTACAGTGGGTGAAAGGGACATATATTAGTGTGTGAAAGGGTCTGTGAGAGATCTAATCCATCAGCAAGCCCCAGGGATCAGCTGTGGAATCAACTATTCTGGAATAAATCTCCTTTCTAAAGACTGGATTGATACAAACTCTACAGCCTCCTCCCGTGGCTTGTTTCAGCATTTTGTTACCCTACCATTATAAAAGTTTATTTTTTGTTTCCTACCGTTTCCTTTGTTGCAATTTAAGTCAAGTATTTCTCATCATGGACATGAAAAAGGATTTCTTTCCCCCTTGCAGGAAGTTTGCATGGATTTTGGGGGGCGTGTTTAGGGTTTATTTTAGTGGTAGTGGTGGGGTTTTTATACATTTTTTGAGAACAGTTTTGAAGTTGTTTTTCTCTAGCCTTTCTCTTTAGGTCCATGATCCCACTTGGTTCAATCTGTCATGTTCCCTGTGAAAATTTCAGTTGCTGTCTTGTGGAAGCTCTCAGGTGTTCCAGATGGCTGTGCAGTGGGGGCCCCACACCAGACACTGCTCCAGCTGTGACTTGCCAGCTCTAACTAGAGCAAAAATGTGTCCTGCAGGCATCTCTCTTGTTTGTACACCCCTGTATGATGCTTGCCTTTTTCGCAACAGCATGATGTTGTTGACTCATCCTCACTTTGTGATCTAGAATAACCCCTAACTATTCCTACTTTCCTGTTGTCCCCTGCCCTGTATTTATGTAATGAAACATAATTCCTTCCCCTTGACAGTATTGAATTTCACCCTCTTTTATCAGACCATTTCTCCAATGTAGCCAGGTCATTGTAAAATGTGCTTCACAGGAAGTTATAACTTTTGATGTCCTCAGAAAGATGAGCAGGTAAGATCTGAGTTCCATCAGCCATCAGGTGAAAATAAACTGCTAAGTGCTTCATGCTGAACAGATTCCTCTGGAGCTCACTTAAAATGTTCTGTTTTAGAAGATCCCAAGAAGCAATTCTCTGAATATGATTTCCCTCTCAGTATTGCACTTTGTTTTGGATTTATCTAGACCTTGTTTCTTCAGTCAGTTTATGGAAAATAGCAGAGAATTTTCTTTCTGAAAGTCAGATCTTCATTTGGTGTCTTACAGGTTGAAGAATGTGTTGGTCTTGTCTGGGGTAGAGGCATTTTTCTTTTCAGTGGCTGGTAGGGGACTGTGTTTCAGATTTGTGCTGAATACAGGGTTGATAATATAGAGATTTTTAAAAATTGTTGAGCAGGGCTTTCACAAAGCCTTTCCTGCTTCTCAGGACTGGGAAGACTGGGAACATATGGGAGATTGAGAAGAGACACAACCAGGACAGGTGACCCCAGCTGACCAGAGGAACATTCCAGATTGTATGACATCAAGCTCTGTATATAAAGTGGGGTAAAGAAGGATGAAGGACGAAACTTTTGGAGTTTTGGCATTTGTCTTCCCAGGTCACTGTTACATGGCCCTGCTCCCCTGGAGGTGGCTGAACACCTGCCTGCCTATGGGAAGTAGAGAATTCTTGTTGTTTGTGTGCAAGGCTTTTGCTTTCCCTATAAAACACTCTTTATCTCAACCTGTGAGTTTTCTGCCTTTACCTGTTCTGATTATCCCTCTGATCCCACTGATGGGGGACTGAGCAAATGGGGCTTATCTGCTGGCTGAAGTTAAACCATGACAGAGGGTCATCTCACCTGGCTTGATGTCTGGGTGGTAAACCTCCCCATCTAGGACACTTGTCTACCCTTTCCTCTATGGAGAAACACAGGTGATTGCAGTTCATCTGGCCAGGTTTACTCATTTATCAGTGTCTTAGAAGACACTGTGTGTTCTTTCATCTTCAGTTATCTCCAAAGAGTATCTAAGGAACTAAACTTCTATATCTAGATTATTGATTTCTAAATTTAGATGGGATTTATCTCACCTCCAGCCCTTTTCCTGGTAGAAAGACAAGAGGTCACACTACTATTTGTTCTCAAGAGGTACATGCTGGCTGTTACTCATCTGCTGAGTATTTTCATTGTGATTATTTAATCCAGTATTGAATGGAACTTGAAGTTAAATTATTTGGTTTGCAATTCATCAACTGTAATTCCTTTCCTTTTTAAACTCAGAAACCATATATAGGATCCTGGAATCATCTTGGTTGGCAGAGACCTGTAAAATCATCAAGTCCAACCATTAGTCCTTCCAGGAGCATACTTGTCAGAAGTGTACCAAATCCGCTTGAAAAATACTGTATTTCTAGGCACCTTTTGTCTTATTTTATCTTTCCTGGAGGTGGATACTTTATTGTACTAAACACTTGATTCCAGTTCATGAAGGCTGGCAAAAAATAATAAAATGACATGTTTTATCATCCTGACTGACCTTTGCCAACATCTCTCCTCAAATAAGTAGTAGCTTCATGTAGTAAATTTACCAATTCATGCTGTGGTTCACTTCCCTTGCTGGTCAATATTCTATTTCTTCAGAAATAAAATAAATACCGTTCTGGTTTTTGAAACATTCTTTGTATTTCTTTGTATTTCAAAGCAAAGCTGTAGTTTTGTAGACAAAGATATAATGAAATATAACCTTTTTTGTAAATTCTTTTAATGATGTAATAAAAGCCATTATTATTAATAGAGGAATCATTTTGTCAATAGCATCAAATGTTCTTCAGTTTTGTATTAAAGAAGAGTTTTGAATTAGCAGTTAAGGAAACTATTGTCCTCTCTTTCTCCGTGAGGCAGCTAATCTTTCATTGCATGTGCTGAGTGCACATGCAATGAAAGTGCACCTCAGTTCTGTGAGGTGAGTGGGTGCACCTCACTTCTGATTCCAGCATGAATTTATGGCTCATTCTCCTTTCTGAGTCTGGTAGTAAGGGTATAGCTACTTGTCTGCAGGGAGCTACACTGAAATCAGTTCGCTACAGAGCACCACTAAAACATGACATCTGACTACCTGCAATAGAAGACTTCTTATCATTGCCAGCTTCCAGATTTTCATTTTTGAAATTATTCCTTCCAGAGCAAATAAATCACTGTTGATTTTCTTATGGCTACTGCTACTTGTATTTTTGATAAAACATGTAAACCAAACTGGTTTTGTCATTCTGTCAGTTGTGTCACTGCAGGATAATGGAGCACACTGCAGAGGTGCTTGAGCTGCTGCCAGCTGGGGATGGTGCTGCCCATTGTCCGTGCACTGCTCTGACAACAGTAGAAGGGTGTTAACATGACGCTGAATTGTGTCCTTATGCTTGTTCTGCCTCATGGCGTAGAAATGTGGGGATTTCTGCATCTCATCCTGAGTGGGCTGGGCATTGCTGTTCAGCAGAGAGTGGAAGACTGGCGACTCAAAGCACCCTGATATACATATACATATCACTGGAAAAAATGGGAAGATTTGCATAACATTTCATGACTATCCAGCAATCCAGCAATTCTGCATTTGAGTGACCTATTTAAAAGTGGCTTATTGGTATATTATTGCAAACTGGAATCTTTTTAGTCTGTAGTTTCAGAATATAACATTTTGATGGTAAGGACTGTGATTAGAACTGGTGTGAAAATGAGGTACTTTCCTTTAACAATTCAATATAAATATGGGTAGTAACTCTGGAAAATAATTTCCCTCCTATTTGTTTTTTTTTTATTTTCAGGACCAGGTGTCAGATACAGTGAATTTGCTATGTCACATCCAAAACCACCTCCACTTGTTGGACAACACACAGTGGAGATACTGAAGAGCGTGCTGGGGTATGAGGATGACGCTATAGAAGAACTGCTTTGCACTGGTGCTGTGGCTCAGCATGAGGTCAGATAAGGAACATTAGCTACATTCCTTCACACTGAGTTCACATTACTTTGTCCTCTCTTTGCTCCCTTCAGTTTCCCTAATGGGACTCAAAGAAAAGACATAATTTAATTCCTAATTTTCTTCCACGTGTGTTTGTATGATTTTAACACTGATGTATCAAATAAACAATCTCATGCTGTCTGAGTGAAAGATTTTCTTGGGGGGGTTGGGAATAAATGTAATTATACAGTCCTGTGTGACTACTCATTCTCTCTACTTCACATGGAAAATGGAGTCCTTATCATAATTACAGTAATTGCCTAAACATTTGTCCCCAGAAAGACATGATGTTAGTGAAAAGAAGCAGAAGCTTTAAAATCTTTATACTACTCTCCACTCACAGAAAGCTGCTTTGTGTCTTAATAGAAAGTAATTTATTTACAAATTGGTAGTTGATCTGATTGATTTTGAACAGAATTATCCATCCTGAAAACTTTGTTCATCTCTATTTTAGATCAAGAGTAGACTAACCATTGCAAATTTTACCTCTATTCCATGGAATTCCAAATTACTAATATGTCATTATATTACATTGCATAGTCATGACAATCTCAACGTGTTAGCAGAAAGAAGCTCTAAATTGGCACAGTTCTTCAGTTATCAAAAATACCTGTTCCAAGACCAGTTGAGAGACAAACTGTGGCTGAATAGTCTTCTGTAATTTTATTCAGAAAGGTTCGGGGTACTCTTCATTAAACTCCAGTTCGCAGAAAACCACATGCTGAATGTTGAATACCAAAACTTCCCTGATGGTTCTGTGAGTAGGTACTGATCCCTGTCTCTGACTCTAGTTACCATCCAAACCACCTTCATTATGGAGAAAGCACAGGTTGAAATCTTAACCAAATTTTTTACTCAGTCCAAACTCCATGGTTAAAACCTGACAGATCTTCCCCAAATTTCAAAATACCATATCCTTCAGTAGGGTCGCTCTTGAGAGTAAGGCACCATGCATGCAATGGAAGAAGCTGGAAGAATTTGATCCATGAGAAGTAGTAAAGAAAAGATTAAAGGAGAGCCCTTTCTTCTCCATAAACCAATTTGGCAGTTCTTCACTTACAGAAGACATCCCAGGCTCTTCTGTGACAGTATATAATTTACAGCTAAAGTAAACTCAGTGTATGGGAAGGGTTTAACTTTTGTTGTGTGCACACTGGGAGCGAGACAAAGTCTTTCTATTCCTAGCACTGAATAAAACTAAAATCAACACTCAACACACAATATCCATGTTTCTCTCAAAGTATCAGAAACAGGCCTGGCATTATAAATAACTTATCACTTTGTTTCCACTCTAACAAACAAGATCCTCTGTATTATATTTGAACTTCACAACTCTGCATTACCTTCTGGAAGAAGAAAAGAGGTTATTACATAATCAAATTGCAGTGGAACCCCACTGTGGTTGCTTATTTTTGAAGCCCAGTGTTTTGGTTCATTTGTTTGCTTGTTTTCTCTGGTTTTTGTGTCCTTCTAATTTTTTTTTCTGCACTGCATTCCTGGCACCAAACACCATACTCTATCCATGTGCTAAAGACATCATGAGATCCTGGAAGAGTGACTTCTAAAATAAATATAGAAATAAGTATGAACTGAGAATTGGGACACTGTAGGGGAAGAACTGAAACTGAATTGGAAGAGATTTTGATATAGTCCACTTTCCTTTTAATCTAAAGGGAACATCCCCTTTTTAATGAGAAAAGCAGAAATTTGAATGCTGTTTCATATAAAATGGATAATTTGATATTGAACTAAACTTTGTTTACTAATGAAAAACACTGTCAGATAACATTCAGAAATAAATTTTCTGGGTGTACTTTCCAAAGGGTTATTTTCTTCACATTTCTAAGAATCACATACATAAGGTATAGTAAAATATTGCTTAGTTTTGTTAGAGGATTTCTAAAAAAATCAAGATTTTTTCCTGTGCTTTTCCAAGCAATGGAAATAGCTAATCACCATATCCTTAGCTAATTGGCAGAGCTGCTTTGACTTTAACATGGTAATGCTGGTTTAAATAAGCTGAATATTGGGCTTTAAACTCCATGAAGTATTTTGTGCAGAGTTCACACACAAACAGTGTTTCCCTTTCTTTTTCTGTTTTTTCATTAGTGTTTTTCCTTTCCAGTTTGCTGTGTTGACAGTCAAATACCTAAAGGGACAATTGGAGACATTATTTTGTCTCACCTCCAGTAGTTACTGCAATAGGAGAAATCCAGATACCATTTCTCAGTTTTTAAGTAAAGCACTCACACACAGACTGATGCTTACCCCTAAAGTCAGAAATAAATGGAAGCCTTTAAATAGGAAGCTAGGAAGCCTTTAAATAGAAAGCGAGGAAGCCTTTAAATAGGAGTACCTGAAGCTAGAAATTCCTTTAGTTTCCAACATCTGATAATGAAGTTTTACCCTTTCATAAGTTTTGGTCTTTTGGTTTTGGATGATTTGGAAGACATTTAAATAATTACTATGATAATATTTAAGCTGTTATAATACCCTTTTGCTTTAAAAATTACCAAATAAATGCAGAAAAAGATATTCAAACAAAATTTACTGCACTCTTCTAAAGAATCTTCATTAATATGTGTCTCTAGAGCTCAGTTGCATTTTGACAATATTGTAATTTCAAAATGGTTTTCTCTTGTACCTCAAAACTTGGAACCATCTCATCACATGGGATTCTGGAGCTCATAAACTGAGATCCCTCCACTTTCGAGGAAGAAATGTATTTTGTGATGACTATACACAGCTGCCTCTGGCAATGAATATTTGTTTTTCTCTGCTTAAATTGGAAAGGAATCTTCTGGTGCTGCCATGATGTGAGAGTGTGTGTGGCACTTGCTTTAATTTGACCTGATTTATACATCACTGTGTTAAAAAACAAAATGAAGAAAAAGCCCCCAAAAGCAAAAGAGTGATATGGAACACATCTGTTTTCTAGTTCCAAAATGAACCCACTCATAGGTGTTTGCCAGGAAGCTTTAGCTACCATTGGAAAAGGAGCTTTCCATTTTGACATGTGTTCTTGATGCCATGGTCCGTGGCCACTTTGGCTCCATTCTCTGCATTTGGGGGTCCTATTGTTCTTTTATTATCTTCACTATTAAAAATGTTTCCTCAGCCCTCCTCATATAACTGTCTTCCTTTCTTTTCCATGCAAGGTAGTAAAGCTCTACACCAAGTATAAATCACCCAGAAAACTGCAGAACTGGTCAGGCAGAGTCAGAAGGATTTTGCATAGCGCGAGGCTCTCACTGAGGGATATTTTAATGCATCAAAAGAAAATTCTAATCAAATAACTGTCAAGTGGACAGTAATGGATTTTTTCTTGTTCCTGCATGGATCTTGTTCCTGGTAACTCTTCCCAGAAGCATGCACTTGGGAAGTCCTTGCATGTTTGTCTGCAATGGGTGCCCTGGAACTGACATACAAAAGAAGGTCTTTTTTGGTTAGTGGCCAGGAGGAACAATCTGCTATCAGAAGCTCACCAGCCTCAGTAGTGATCCAGCTGATGTGCATAGGCCAGTGAAGCCATATTGATATGAAGAATGGTCTGTAAAAGAGTATCACTTAATTGTCATGAAGGGAAATGCTCTTTTTCTTCTCAGGTCTATAAAATCAAAGATTTGTTATTTTGTCATTTTTATATCTTTTAATATTAAAAAAAATATTCCAAAACAGAGAAAGGGAAAATATCCCTATCCTTGACTTGCATACAAAATATGAGAATTCTTTTTTTAAGTTCATTGAAATAGATTGATGCCTGATGATATTAATCAGAGTTTTGGTCTTGCTTCTTCAGAAATTAAAGCTTGTCCCAAACATGTCTAGTGAAAATAGGTTGAGGCTAAAATAGCAGTCAGAAATAGTTCTTTAAGTGAGTGTACTCAAAAACTGGGGAGAACATTTTCATTAAATTGCCATATAGCTCTGCCACTCACAGAGCACTGTAAATCCTCAGCCCTGGTGAACCTGGAGATAAAAGGCAGCTAGACATCTCTGTAATTGAAATGGTCTTGATTTCTTTTACTATCTAGATGACAAGACACAGTTAATCCTTTGACCTTCCTAACATTATAGCACTGTTCTAAAATATATTTATTTTCCCAAAACATATTAAAATGTATTTAATTTCCAAAAGACAGAGGAAAGGTAAAGTACTTTCAGAGTTCAGGAATGCTGGCACAGCTGCTCACATTTCATGTCAGTGACATTAAACAGTGCCAGATACAGTACTTTTCTTAACTGTTTGTACATTGAGTTTAATGTGGCCTGATGAAATGCTAAAGATTATTAGCTGGTGAAAAAAAACAACGAACCTGAAAGCAGTTCCTGTAGGATCAAGTAACCTCTCTACACAGAGGCCTCCGTGATACTGGCCAATGTGATTAAAATACAGTGGTAGACAGTGATACAGTAACCTTTTTAAAGCTGACAATCAATCAATTCAATTACTGTAGGTTTCCGTTGTGACTGGAATTTGGAACAGACACGAGAAAAATGCCTGGCATCACACGGGCCTATGAAACTTTTGAAAGAAAATCTGTTTTTTGGCTCAGACTGTGCCAAACAATGGAGAGTGACCCATGCAAGGGTTAAGGTGGACATAATTTTCAGGTTTTATTCTGTTCCCTAAAGCTACAGCTAAAAATGAATTAGTAAGTACCAATTAGTCCTTAGTTATCAATAAATTCTTAAAAATCTGTTAGACACTTAAAAATAGTGTAGACGAGTATACAAAACTGCCTGCCTTAAAAAAAACTCAATATGGTTTAATTTATAGTGAGCAGTGTCACACTGCTTATTTACAAGGTACTCAAGGAAGCAGACTGGGGAGGAGGTCACTTCACTGCAATTGCTTCTGTGCATCAGCTATTTCAACATTTGCCTAACAACTACCCCAAACTAGCCAAAAGACCTTTTAAGTATAAAAAGAAATTTGAAGATGTGTAATCTGGTAGAGGATCCATACTAGGAGAAGGTAGAGTTTCACATTAAAAAGTTGAGTATAAAAATGCAGAGCAGTGTGTACATTTCCCAGATTCTCTTCTCCTGGTGGATTGAGCCTTGACTAAAGCAATCATGTGAGAAAACTGACAGTTCTCTGATAAATTTTTTTGGGGCTTTTCATCAGAGCCATCTCTCTCCCAAAGCCAACACTAAGGACTTTTAGCAGAAAGATGGAAGTACTGATTCAAGAAAACCACTGCAGAGTTTTCTGAAAGTCACAGTTTAAGTGTCTCATGCCCCTATTGTCTTCAGGCCAGGTAGCCTGGGGACATCAGTGATACGTGAAGTGTTCATCCTGTGAGTATACTGTGCTGCTTATCCAGTTTAGTCAGAGAAAAAAGGGATAAAATAAGGGATAATGAAGCTGTCACTCTACAAACCTCTACAGGTGTTACTAGGGTACCATTTTCTGAATTCTTCAGGAACAAACCACATTGTCTGACTGCCTGTACTCTGTGGCAGTTCTGCCCACTCGTTGTATCATGCCCACTCTACTAAACACTCCATTTGTATTTGATGGGGAGCAGGTTGAGATAGAGAAAGAACCTTAAGAATAACCAGGAACAAAGAGAGCAAACACTGTTTGAGACTTAGTTGCATCTATGTTGGCAGAGAACTCCCGATTCTGTAGTATGGTCGTAGGGCTGATGGCCTTGAATTCAGCCCAAGTATCCCTGTATCTCTGTAGAACAGTTCTGATTGTAACAGATCTGACAAAAGTTTACGTGACCAAACTGAATGACCACAGATCTGGTTGCAAAACAATATGAACTTTATCTGAAGACCTGGTGAGGCCTGTTACTTTTAGTCAATGATGTTAAATTGGTAGAAGTATTAATTTGTAAACAAATTTGAAACTGTTAGTACTTTTGAAGAGTCTGTCCTGCTTGCTGACTCATTTTGTGTGGTTTTATGGACTTGCTTCCTTCAAATTGCCTCCTAATGCACTGGTTGTCTTCTCTCCTTTGCATTTACAGCTGCATTTGTGAAGTTTTAGAGCACATATTTCCAAAACATTGTACCTCTGACCATTGAATTAATTCTCCTAAAGCATGAAAACTGTTTGAATACATTACAGATCTATTTTGTTCCATAAATATTGGACAATTAAAAACCTAATCCACTGTCCTTTGAAGGCAACGAAGGGGCATTCACATTTATTTCAGTAGGGAGCCTGAACCTCAGTACAACAAATTTGTGCACTCCAAGTACACAAAGCTTTAAATTCCTATGGTAAAAGCTCACAGCCTTTTCAGTGCTCTCATCCGGAAGCCTTACATTATTAGGGTTTTTATTCCTTTGGTAGGGTCATTGCACTTTCACTTTAAATCGTGATAGAAAAATTGACGTGTTTCTTGCATCAAACGCCACACAAGGCTTTATATGGTATTTGTACTTGCCTCAATGACCATGCTATTAGCAATGTTAGTGACATCAGTAGAATACTCATTTATTGAACTGCGTTTGGAGAAGAGAGGAATTCTAACTTTTTCTGTTTAGCTTTTTGTGAGAACTCTTGACTATTGCCAGCCTTGTACGCTCAAAAAACTCCAAAATCAGACCCTAAAGTAATCAAGAACAGATTAAAATGTTTGAAGATAATATTATGATAGAACAATATATCTAGATGTGATTTGTAAAGAAGCTATAGCAAGATTTTTGATAAAGGGCTAGCAACATCTCTGGTACATATTTGTCCATGGAAGAAAATGCAGGTCATTACTGGCTTCCTTGCAGGCCTGGAATTTGTCCAGCTTGGTTCTTTTAGCTTTAGTGAGCTGATACTTTTAGAAATTATTTCTAGGAAAACATTGGAAGTGACTTATAATGATGATTTTGAAATATCTGGTTGTTGATATCAGCAGCTGGATGATGGGATCAAGCTGATGCTATTAGCTAAATCGAAAAAGGTTCTTTCATGTTGTTCAGCATGTATTTGAATAGGTTGGAGGGGAACATTTACAATGCTATGAAAATAAACATTGTGTGACTGAAAACAGTTTTAAACTGCATTCCCCACCTCTTTCTACAGGTAAAATCAAAGACAGTTCTTCAAATTCTTCACAGAGAATGGAGAGAAAAACAAAACTCTTAAGGGGGGATGAGATACAGGAGTTCTTCTTGGCTTATCATAGTTCTTTTGACTCCCATAGCTTTAAAGAATTTAGTCTCATTCGAAGAGGACTGATCCAGTGATTGTTGGGCAAATTGAGGGCTATCAGAAAATCTGCATGCCACAGATTTCCTGTTTGATGCTGGGGAAGTCCCATTCCCTTCCTTTAGGCTATCTGTATGTAGTTTGGTACTTTCCATTCAGAAAGACAAAGTAAAGATTGCAAGCTGACCTGATAGCAGAGGCCATCTCTGTTTAGACAGATGGAATCCATTGTCTGTCTTGCAGAGGCATTGTGTTGATTTAAAAATGCTGCATGTGTTGCAGCATAGCAGAGAAGTTAAATTCTTTTGCAAAGTGAGGACATTCTATTTTTCCTGTAAAACCAATATGAACAACCGCAGTTTCCCAATCTCCCATTACTGAAACAGAGAGAAGCCTCCCCAAAGAGCTTGTGAAAGACCTCCACAGATCATTTGGGTATAAACAGATAGTATCTTTGTACCTAGTGGTTGCTTACGTATAAAATCAGGATCACAAGCTTTTAGACTTTGGCCTTTCTGGCAGCAACAGCAAAAAGTTCAGGAAGTTAATCTCATTTTCTGACTGGGATAGTGAATTTAGGGTTAAGGAGATTAGCTGCAATGTGTATTCCCAGGAAGAACTACTGACAGATGTAATAGAAGCTAAAAGAAGGTTTTACATCTAAGGCAGAGAAAAAATAGAAGAAAGGCAAGACAAAAAAAACCCCAAAAAAGAAAACAAACAAACAAACAAACAAACAAAAAAAAACCAACAAAAGAACCCCAAACAGGTAAAAGAGAAAAAAAAGGAAAGAAAAAAGAAAAACAAGAAAAAAAAGGAGAATAGAAAAGGGGAGAGAGAAGAAAGGGGAAAGAGATGATGAAACATATGAGAAAATTATAGGAGAAGAAATAAAAGTGGGGAAGGGATAGAGTGGGAAGGAAGGGAATGGCCTTGGTATACTGAGAAAAATCTGTCAGATACATGTTGCTGTGGTTGATCCTTGTGATAGGTTGAATAGTGAAACATAGCTTTAAAGGTGTGGGGAATGATCCCAGACAGGAAAAGGCAGAGGGCACTGGCAGTGACCTGGGCTAGCCTTGTGGAGACATTTTAGTAGGGTTGCAGGAAGGCCTTAGGCACTGCATTTGGTCACTGGAGTGTGCCTGGTGGTTTCACCCCAAGCAGAGGGGTGAAGTTACATGGGGGAGGAGAGACATCTGGACAGACCATCAAGTACAGCTACCTCCACAACCAGGGCAGGGAGGAACCCAGGGATGTCTAACTGTAAATAAGGCTCTTTGACTCTTGGAAAAAGTGTTCAAGTTACCTAAGCAATTATTCCAAATCAGTTCCCTGATCTGATGGTATGTGATGACTGCTTTACCAGTTAAAGAATTTCTCTAGAAGGGTGGACAAGTGACTTTTCCCTTTAAAAAGCAGAAGGTAACAGTGTTGTTTTCCATTTTCCTCACTCTGCAAAATTTCAAATGAAGGGCCTGATCCCATGCCAAGTGGAGCACATGGAATTACTTCCTTGCCTTTGATAAATTCTGGCTCAGCATTTAATTAATAGTTCTGATTTTATAAAGTTTTTGGTTTTGAACTTTTCACTCCACCTTTCCCAGATAGAAAGATGGAACCCACACTTACCTCATTAATTTCAGATGGTTTGTTTCTGCTTTCAAGGTGTGCGTGTGGAGCCCTCTGAACTTCCTGGACACAAATGAACATTAAATCTGCCTACACTTAAAAGTAGGTCTCAATAATGCCAAACTTTTTGAAAGTGAGTTTCAATCTGATTTTATTTGTAATGCTCATATGCATTCCAGGAAATACTGACATATTTGAACTCCAGGAGAACACATAGCAATGAGAAGTGGATTGAAATCTTACACGTTCAAATACAGAAGAAATTTAAAACTGTTGAAGATGTGCTAAACCTGTCATTTGAGCCTTGCTGATTAGTTATTGAAATCAGCCATTCAGAGCAAAAAAGTCCGTTTGATTTCAGCAAATATCCGGTTTTGCAATCTGCACTCTGAGTGAAAAATGAAGAGTAATTAAATGACCTACACTGTCACATCAAACCATACAGTTTAAATGTTCAGCTTCCATGCAAGTCAGGGTGGAAATGCAACAGCTTCCAAAGAAAGAAAAATCAGGAACTCGGGGTGTTATTCAAATTTAATGACAGTAACTTATCTTTAAGCCCGCCATGCTCAAATCTTAATTTTCCCATTTATGGTCCTGAAGAGACTGAAAGTATGTGAAAATGTATTTGGGCTCAAAATATACTTATTTCAGACATCACCATCTGAAAAATGCCCTTGCTTTTAAATCTCCCGACTATGCTGCCAATGTGAAGGGGATTTGCTCGGGAAGACCAGCTGTCTGTGAGTGTCTGTGGGTGCACTTGCAGTTTGACTTCTTTGAGAGCAACCCCAAGACCCAGCAGTAAGGCAGAGGTGAGCGGTATCTGTGGTGTCCTCCCCTCTCCTGCAGGGAAGGCAGTGGTGGGCATGGCAGGGAGGAGGGGCACACAGCACAGTATGTCGGGAGCCAGCTGGGGTCACAGACCTTACCCCGGTGAGAAGTAGGTCTGCAGGGAGGATTCAGTGCAAGCCTGGGGTGGAGGCACAACAATTTTGAGGACCCAAAGGAGGGAGGCCTTGTAGGGTATTTGGAAGTTGAAATTTGAGTTTGTCCCTTTCTTGGAAAGGAGATGACTCCGATGCAGCCAAGATGCTTTTTGAAGCCAGGCAGGGATGAAGGAAGGCTTCTAGGCTGTGGAGCAGGGTAGGTCCAGCTGGCTGTTAGCTATAAGATTCGGGTTACTCTGTCATGCCAAATCTGTGAGTGCTTATGGGAAAGAAAGACAGAAAAACTGCCAGAACATTAACGGTACTGCAGGTCTTTAAGTGTAAAAAGACCAGGATGCAATGACAAGTCTCACCTGACACATGCTCAGAAATTTATGGCAGGTAATCTGAGGCATAAAGGGCATCCCCTGAGCTCTTTGCTGACTGGATTCACCCAGATATCTCTTTATTACACTTCCTCCTCTTGTTCTCTTGTTATCCAGTTGCTTTGCAATGTCTCTGGGCAAGGACTGCCCTTGATCAGGCGTTCCTGTGTGTTTGATCAGAATAACAAGGTACTGATTTTACTTGGATGTTACAGTGATATGAGAAACTAGTCTTTTTGCATAGCTATAAATTTTTGAGGAAAGTAGCTGTCTTTCTTGTTGTGCTTTTGGAATTTGTCACCAAGAAAGTATCTGATTTCTTCTATCACTATGGGTTTGGGATACACTCAAAATGCCTGGTTTTTCTTCTTTTTTTTCCTTTTTTTTTTTTTGCCTTTGTTCCTATTTCAGATCATCAGCTCTTCCTTACACTTATCCCTTAGATTTCAGTCTTTTCCTCCACCCTATGAATGTTTGCAGTTGTCAAAAGAAGAAATGTGATAATTTGGAAGGTTCAGAGAAAGCATGTTTTGTGATTATTGTTTTTGTGATCTGTCCAATGTAAACTGCTTGAGAAAAGCTCTGTTCCAGCCACTCTAATTCACTTTTGCAGAATACTGGATTTGAAGTTGACTAAAGAGAAAGCCTTTTCTTTTAATGGGTACTCTGAGGGGAATGCAGCTTAACTGTTTGCTTTCTGTCCTGACTTTTAGCTCTGCCTCGTGGTGCTCAGAGGGAGTCCTATGTGGTTAACTTAAAATTAACCTCCCTCTGACATTTTTGTATTGCCCCAAAGGAGCAAATATGCCTCTTCCAGTGCTTCGAATGTTGTGGTAGAGCAATTTGAGGGTGCCCTATCTAAGTCTAGTTCCTCCTCCCTAGTGAGATCTCAAATAGTGACAAAGAATTGTGTGTCCTCCAGATGCTGCAGTCAGGGAACAACTGCCTATGCAGGCTTGAGAGGGAGATTCCCACAGAGTGTCTGCATGCAGTTGTGTTGCAACTGGAAGCACTGGTGGTACCTGGGAGCACAGTCCCAAGAGGAGAGCTGAGCCACACAGCTCAGCTTTCTGTGGATGGAATGACACCAGTGCACACCAGCTGGGAACACAGCTCAGTTTCATGTTCCAGCTCACTTCAGAGCACTTACACTCAGTGTTTACAAGGTTGCTGATGCTTGCAAAGGCAAGGCTATGTTCCCACAGCTGACTTTTTCTCGCTGATCCTGGAGAATTGCTGAACAATCTCTGGGGTGTATGCCAACTTGATAGGAAAGAATTGCCCTGACTCTCTCTTTTTGTTTGTTCTGTTGCTGTGGCCCCCTGGCAGCAATCATTCCAGGAATTAACTTTTCTAAAATAACAGGACATTTGTTTTCTCTAAACCTCTAACTTCTTTAACTCTTGCCAAATCAGAGCAGAGGTGGTGGGGAACTTAACTAAATCTAGTTCTTCAAACTGATCACGCCAGTAGCTGGACTTGTGCTTTCCGTTTTCTTCCCCTGGAAATTGCAGAGATCATGCTCACTTGGCCCTTCCACTCTGTGGGAGGAACCAGGCCCACAGAGGGCCCATATGTAGTACTGATGGGAGTGTGCAGCAGGGCACTTCTGTGCAGACAATCCAAAACTAGAAGGCTAGAACTTATAGTTTGGTGTAGGCACACAGTTTGTGGTAATTGGGAGTGGGGCTGTGGCTGAGCCTCATCCCTAGTGGGCTACAGCTGTGCAGGACAGGGGAACAGCATTGAAGGCAATGAGACACAGAGTGCCCAGGTGCACTGATCAATCACCAAAGGGACACACAGGTGCAATGCATGAACGATGAGGGGTATGGAAGGTTGGGTTAAAGGACAAGAAGGGCAGATGCTTGCAGCCTTCTGAAGTGATGTTCTGTATGGGCAGCTGCTTGAAGCCTTCTGGAGTGGTCTGGTGTTACTCTGGATGGGTTGAAGCCTTCTGAACTGCTATGATGATACCCTGTGTGTTGTTGCTGTCTCAACTGTGATAGTTTGGTACTTGTCATGGTGGCACTCACCACTAGACAGTAATATCCTCTCTTTCAATACAGTTTCTAAGGTGTTGAAGGATGTAAGATTAACCTTCCAGTGAAACACAGCCAAAGCCATGTTGTTTAAGAGCACATTTAGGCCCAAATGCAACGGCCATTCTTTCCCCTCTGGTGTCACTGCTAGAAAAGTATCCATCCACATCAGAGGGACACAGCTGGTGTAACAGTGATGCTAAAGAGAGTTCATGCTATTTCTCTTACTACAGGACATACATTTCTGCTTTGAAAACAGATTCCTAGAACATATCTAAACACAAGCTGCTGTAACCGGTAGTGAACTTAAATCACGACACTTCACTCTTCTGAGTTTGATGTAGATGGCAAAAGTTTTCCTCGAAAGGAGCACTGGTTTTGTTTGGTTGCATGGCAGCTAACAGCAGTATAACAAAGCAATCAAACTTTCAAAACCTTTCTGATTCAGTTCAGTGTCTTGTTACTCTCTCTGATGCATCTGTTAACCTTCAGAAAGCTACGTGGGTGTTTAGAAGAATAAGGTGCTTTACATTAAACACATTCTTTATCTGCCTCAGATAAAGAATGGGTTTTGGCAAGAGTTACAGAGGCAGGAAAAAAATTGCATGCTTAAATAGGGGGTTGGTGTTTCCTGACCTTTCTTCATAAAAAGCAGAAGAAATAGTTGGGTTTTTTGTGGTTTCTTTTTTTTGCCTTTTTTTTTTTAAATACTACTTAATGCATGTGGTGTAGTTACCTAAAAAAAAAAAAAAAAGAAAAAAAGACGTTTTTTTGAAGGAAATCAGCTAAAGCTTGAAGAAACAAAATTTGTATTTGGGGATTCTGGTGACATGAAAAATTCCTTAAACTTAATTTCTTGTGGAAAAATCTAGAATTATCTTTTAAATCAATTTATAAACATGATATTTCTTTCTTTTTCCTCTTGTTTTTAATTAGAAATTGGATGTAGGATTGGATTATGTGACTTGATTAATTTTTTCTTCTTTTTATTCCTTGTCACATACTGTTATTAAAACATTTTGGTGCATACAAATCTAGTCTTCAACATGAATATTGGACTCTTGCTGACTTGAAAATTCTGGAGCTCAAGTTGACATTTAAGCTCTGCCCATTGATTGTATAATACAATATGAGTAATTAACCCTCAATTTTTACTTACACATGTGTGTTCCATATGTCCATTAATTTTAACTCTTTCTTTTTCATGGTATGTGATACATCAGGTATTCCTTTTATGTGGTGCAGGCTTTAGTATTTCCATCAGTAAAAAGCTTTGGTCAAAGTTCTGCTCCTGTTTCGCAGATAATTGAGCCTCACAGGTCTGTTTGGGAGTCAAATATATTTTATGCTAATCTGCATTTAACTAATGTATCTCTTTCACTGAAGCATTCAGAGTATCAACTCAGTTTGTGATGGCTTTTGCCATTAGTGTCCTTGTTTGGGATATTGTTGAGACCAAAGGTCACTTTTGTGGAGCAAGTGGCATTTGTTCTGTGAATGTAAGAGGAAGGTGTGGGGTGTGTCTAGATAGTAGGTACCTGACCTAAAAAGGCTAGATAAATCAAAACTTTTTTGCTTGAATACAGAGATGAGGCATTTTTGCCAATTAAAAGCCATTAGGTGAAAACTTAGAGTGCTTAAATGGTAAGTTATATCCTTGCTGTGAATGTATAAAATCCTTCTGAATGACTAAATCAGCACATGAATGCTATTTCTCTTCTAATTTAATTAAGTAACACTTAAACATCATTGGTACTTGACATTTAGGTCCCAGTTTGTAGCAGCATCTGCTGTTAGGTTTGGGAATCTCAGAAATTATGAGTAGCTTACGACCTGATTTTTATATATATCTTTAAAAAAAAAAATTTTAAAAAATATAAATATATATGTTCTTAGATATTTGTTTCCATATCTGTAAATATCAGCCTTACCATAACTGGCCATCCAGAAGTATCAGTTGCTTTTAGGAAAACGTGGGTCTTTGGCCCTGAGGCTCGCTGTCCGTGTGCACAGGCGAGCCCCCCTGAAAGCAGGCCCCGCAGTTCTGTCTCCATTTATGCCAGGTATGTAAGCACAAGCCTCATGTTAAGCATGTTTAAGAGATCTTGTTGATTACAACGGGAGTGCTCCCACAGCTTATAGCTGTGCAAATGTTTACATACCTGGCCTGCTCTGGTCCTATATAAAGATCTGTCTCCTTTTCCCTGCAAAGCCTGTTCTGTCTGCTGCTTTGAAATTTCCCATGCTTCGCACTTTCCCCTAGCTGGAGGGAGGCTGCCCAGATCCTTACTAGGAGAAGTCCTTGTGTCAGAGGTTTGAAGACTGCAGCTTGCTGGGAATTTAAAGGCCAGTTAAAGCAACAGTAAACAAGTACATGCTGGTAATGAGCTTCGTGTCACAGGAGAGGCTTCTGCCAGTGTAAAGTTTGTCAGGATTCCCCAAACTTCTGTTTTGGATTTGTCCCTCATTTCCCTACTGTCCCAGAGAACAGGCTCACATATGGATCCGTTCCAGCTCCTGAATATTCTGTGATTATTTAATCACAGTATTTACATACTTTAGAAAGAAGAAATAGACTTTGTGTGCATCACTGTGCTTCACAGAGAAGGTTGAATATTGGGGCCATATGTATAAACACCTCTACTTGCAACAGACATTCATACATGTGAATGTGAATATTAATATGTATGTATAGTGTATATATATAAAATGAAGGTACAGATACAAAGATATCATCCTTTAAAAATAGGTTTTCTTTCCAGAAGCTGTAATAACAGGAGGACCAGAGAAAGGAATAACTTGCTGTTTGTCCAGGGTGCAAATGCTTTTACACTGGTGAAAAATAAGCCTGGCCTTCAGTCAGTCATTCCTCCACTTGTTCTCTTTGCTTGAAAATTATATTGTTGCTCTATAGAAGGAAAAACAACCTCTGAAAATAGTACTTTCTGGGCTCCAAAGATTTATACTCTGCTCTGTTGGTGCTTTGCACTAACACTTATGTCAGTCCTGCTCTGAAACCAAGTGTGGTAATGATCCTTTGATACATTTTGAAGTGACTTTTACTAGCTCAGAATAAAATAAAAAAACCCAAACAAACCTATGTAATAGCTGTACTGGCTTTAAAAAAGTACCTTGCTGCTCATGTGCTGTAACAGAATATGCATTCAGTGTTTACTTTCTATCAAGCAATTTGGTGTGCAATAGACTTTTATGAACCCAAGCCTAATTTTAATGGCTGTGATATTCCCTGTGATGAAGGCCCTGATTCTGCTAAGCAGCTGGACAGGTGTTCCCTTTGGCTCTTTAGTACTTGTTGGAGCACTGAAATGCCAAGAGCTTGTACTCAGTGATTTTATGTCCCAGAATTAATGGCATGTGGAAGTGGCAGGCATATCCTTATTTCCAGAGTTCCCCTTGAAGTACATGTTGCAACTATATCTATTGTGGAATATTGTGATAGTGGCCGCGAGCAGGGGAGTGATGGAAAGAAGATCCTGAGGAAGATTCCAGCTGAGATCACACATCCACAATGGCTAATCTGGCCTTCCAGAGTCCTATGATTACTGTTAAACATGTTTAGAGCTTTACTTTGTCCTTAAATAATGTTCATGTGGTGTTTGTTGTAGTCTCCAAACCCACAGTGCGCTACTAAGAATAGTGGATTCAGTAGCACAGGTTTTTCTTAAAGCATTTGTATCACTGCAGCTATGTCAGCAGCCCTGGTCAATAGTTTTCCCTCTACACAGTAACCAATCTGGGCTGGGAAGTGAAGTGTGTCTCAATTTATTTGTGAAATTACACTGGGCTCATGGTCAAAGGAATATCCATAGGCATTCCTCTAAGCAATTCTTATGCTTGCAGAAAAGTGGCACTCTGGGTTTTGTGGTGTGAGACTGCTATGGAGGAGCTATCTTTTGGAGTGTTACAAATGCTTCCAGAATACAAGTGCAACTCAGCTTCACTAGGACCTAATGTTTTGGAATAAGTCTGGGGCTGCATGTGGATAAGGATGACAGACAAATGCAAGTGAACATTACATCAGTGAACATGTAGTGACAGCTTCAATCTCTTTTAGGGGGTGACACCAATCCTGTTGGTAGGCAGCAACAGCAGCATCTGACAGGTCACAACTAGAAAAAAAAGAAAGTGCAGCTGTACTACAGGTTTCCTATATGACCTTGAGCAAGCTTAAGTCACTCCCTGATTTGGGTCTGTATTACTAGAAGCAAGAAAAATATCTCCTGTATCTCCTATGTTTATATGGTGAGTGATTCGGGATGGAACGCTCTTACTATACCCATGTGCAGCACATAACACAGGGGAGTTTTAAGCAACTAATATAAATAAGAGAAGTTCTTCTTCCAGCTCAAGGGATAACAAAACCTTTAGAAATCTAGCTTGTTTAAATGAAGATAAACAGATTTGATTTGGTATGATAACTATTGGTGTGGCAACTATCTGTCACTAGTGCTGCAAAGCAGAGTCCTTTATCTTTGTGGAAAAACATAAAAATAAAGGGTTAGTAAGAATGTTGTTCAAGCCTTAGACTGCTTTTCTGGTATATTTCTTTTAAACCTGCAGCCATACCCATTGACACACTAGTCAACCTTCTTGCCCCTTGCAAGACAAAGAACTCTAGGAAATTGAGCCCACTTACAGTAAATTGGACATCCCAAGATTCCCTGGTGCCTCCCTTCCCTTCCTGCTTTTGGCTTATTCTATTGAGAAAAGGAACACCAATATTGTTTTATGAACTGTTATCAGACATGCACTACTTTAAAGGCATGGTCAATTTTTACTGAGCCTGTATTTATCATCTGAGTTCATTTAGGCTCTTTATCATAATGACTTTTAAAACAAAAATACGTCCTCATAACAAAACACAACTTAGAAGCTTTCAATACAAAAACTGATTATGGTAGAATGGTTTGGGTTGGAAGGGACCTTTAAAGGTCATCTAGTCCAATCCTCTCACAATGAGCAGAAACATCCTTAACTTTACAAGGTTGCTCTGTCCAACCTGATGCTTGGTGTTCCCAGGGATGGCATATCTCTGGGCAACCTGTCCCAGGGATGGCCCACCTCTCTGCGCAACCTGTCCCAGTCTTTCATCATTCTTATTATTAAAAATTTCTTCAGTATATCTAGTCTGAATCTACCTTACCTTATTCTAAAACAATTATCCCATGTCTCTCTAAAATGGTAGTCCCTTGTCCCTTTGATGAATGCCCCAACTCCCTTAAAATTCTTTAAGCGTTGAAAGGCTGCAATAAAGTCTTCCTGGGGCCTTCTCTTGCTCTAGGCTGAACAACCACCACACCCTCAGCCTTTCCTTGCAGGAGAGGTGCTCCAGTCCTCTGATCATCCTCACTGGAAGAGGTGAATGAGGTCCACTGTCTTTCCTATACTCAGGACCTCAGAGCTGGGTACAACACTTCAGGTGGGATCTCATCAGAGCAGAGCAGAATGGCAGAATCACCTCCCTCTCCCTGTTGGCCAAGCTGCTTTTGCTGTAGCCCAGGACATGGCTGGATTTCTGGGCTGCAGGCACATTGCCAGGTCATGTACAGGTTTTCTTCCCCCAGCACCCTCAAGTCCCTCTCCTCAGAACTGCTCTCCATTTTTTTATCCCTCGGCCTACAATGATGCTCAGGATTGCCCTGACCCAGGCTGAGGACCTTGCACTGGGCCTTGTTGAACTTTGAGGTTGATATGATCTCACTTCTTGGGCTTTTCCAGGGTTCCCTAAATGGTATCCTGTCTCTCAGCTGTGTCTACTGCACCATTCAGCTTGGTGTCATCAAGTTGTACCCATTAGTAAGCCATAATTATAAGTAGCCATAATACAATGTGCCTAATACCTAGGACCTGGATTCAGATTCTGCTCTTATCAGTGAAGATGCCCATAAATGTAAGAGTGGTAGATGAAGCAGTTGAAATAATTTCTAACCCTCTAGGAAGCTTGGCTCTTGTTAGTGCTGCTTAACAATTATAACCACGATGCTGCAAAAACTCCACACTTCGTGGCAGTGATCTGTGCCAAAACTATCCTTTTTGAGTTGCAATTGTGCTTTGGTAGTAGAGGAAGAAGTTGGGGAAGCTGTTTGGTGAGTCACAATAAGATAGAGTGGAACAAGTCCCAGAGATCAGATTAGCTCAGAATCTGAAGCATCTTTGATAAGCACATTAAAATAGTTCAGTATCACTTTTTTCTCTTAACAAAAATTCTGTAAAACTTGTCTGAATATCAGTAGCACCTGCTTTGAGTGATTTAGAATCAGGACTTTTGGGCTTTTTGGTGTTTATTGTTATTGTTTGGTATGGGGGTTTTTGTTGTTTTATTTGTTCGTTTTTGTGGGGTGGATGCTGTTCCCCCCAAGATGAGAGAGGAAAGTTGAAGACCATCATAAATCTCACACAGGGCTTTTGTTTTCACTGTTTAATCCAGGAAGGGTAAAGCACATATTCTCAGACACTTGTCATTAAAAGACCCTAAAATGGATGGATAATCTTTTATTTTATTGACTCTAAAGAGATAAAAAACCAAATAACTGTTTCTCCCAGATGAACATTTACATTTCAAGCCATGATGGTAGGCATGTTGCAGGTTTTTGGGTTTTTTTCATAAGGAATAAAGACTGTGCAAGAGAGTCTAAGACTTTATTTATGTGTTTAAGAAGGATGAATGAAAAATATATGCCAATGTATAAACATTGAATTCTTGCATCTTACAACTTTAATCTTTTGTCAGAATTTTGTGGAAACTTCTTGTGTTGGAATGTTGAGTTTCCCAACTTTTATGAATATTTTTTCAGAGATTCCTTGCAAGGGAACTGAGCATCCAGATTTGAAGGTGTGTTTGAAATATCGATTCCTTAGCATTTCTGGAGTGTTTCAAGTTTCAGTGTAGATGACTGCCAAGTTTTTATGTTGTGTTCATCTTCAAAGAAATATCAGCTGCTGCTGGGACAATATGCAGTGAAGTTCATGTGACTCAACTAACATTTCCCCAAATTTACTGAAAACAATAAAACAAGCAAGTGAAAAAACAAAAACTCAAACCAAAACAGCACCCATACCAACCCTCCAAAAAGCTACAGGGCACTTTAAATAAAAATGAGAATCTGTAAGTTTGATGTGTTCTTTCTGGGAGAAGTTCTTGTAGTGAAGATCATCTCTGGCTCAAGATTATGAATTCTGATTTCATCCAAATCTATAATGTTAACCTTCTTATTTTACCAACAGGTAAGAGTGAAAATGCAACAATTTTTATTTTATTTAGTAACAGAATAAATATTGTAAATACTAGTAAGAGAGTTGGGTTATTTGACCTGAAAGACCCCAACTGGGTTTCTTAAATAAAGGTATCCTTTTCTATCACTTCAAACTATTGGTCACTAAACTTAATTGTAAAGTTTCTGCTCACTACATATAAAAAAAATACATGTAGATGAACAGTTGTATGTAATCACTAAAAGCATATAATGTATCAAACAGTAATATTTAATATATGTACTGTATTTATGAGACAGGGAAGCTGGTTGCTTCCCTCAGCATCCAACCTGGGTGCAAGAGTTCTGCATGCTGTAAGTATTGTTATGAGAGCTACCAGAATAATATTTTCATTATTAATTTTTTGTTGCTCTTCTGCTGGTCACTGCTCTCTTCAGTGCTGTGTTCATGAGTATTCATAGGACTCGAGCCACCTTCTCGTGCTGTGGAATTTCAAAGTTCCTGATAAACTTCACTCAGCATCCTACTTGATTGGATTGGTGAATCTAAGATCTGAATTTCAAGATAAACTATATCTGGCATATATTGTTGGTGATTTGGTGATGCAGCAGCAAATTCTGTATTTCTTGTATTTCTTCTCAAATGTACTTTTCTTTTAAGAATAAAAAATGAGAAAGTTAAATATTTGCACTACTCAGTGATGTGTGGATAAAATATTAAAGGAATGTTGTAATTGAAAGTTAGATTTGCACTTCAAAGAAGTCCAAGCATGTGAAGGTAACAAGACAACCAAGGCCCAAATGATGGTTTTAGCCCTACCTTAACCCGATACATTAATTTTTGTGCCTTTATAATAGCTATAAATATCTGTTCTGCAGCCTACTGAGAGTTCTTCTGGTATTGAAAATTTGGCATGTAAGCAAGTGAGTGGGAATCTATGGGTTTGAGTTATTAAAATGTGCAAATGCTTTCTAAATCTTAAGGACAAAAAGATGTGTTACACTTTGAGGAAGTGGCCTGTATATGTGAGTGAGGATGGTGGGATGCTTGTACAGGAAATTCAGTGGGAAGGACAAGGAAGGGTTTTTAACTTGTAAACCCAGTTTAGCTCCAGCTGGTAGTATGGTATAATTTTCTTAGGGTAATGTGAGGATTACATCCTTCCTGAAAAGGAAAGGAAGGTGCTTCAGTACTTCTTTAGCCCTTTTTCTTAAATCTGTGCCTAGAAAAAAGCAAGGATAATGATGACTGGGCACGCACATCTATGAAAAACTCAGAGCACAGATGTGGCAGAAGCCACAACTTCTCTCAGGGCAGGTGTCAAGGCAATATATGTGAATTGAAAGAGAAGAGAAAATGGTAAATCACAGTTAGACCACATCAAGTAATACTGGTAACTTACAGTGCTTTACTACTGCTGGTTATTCTGTTCTCACATCTACTCTTAACTGTTTAACTTATCTATATATTCCCTTAGAACCATAGGCGGATGTCATCTTGTTGCCTAATGGGTCCCCTGGTAAGCCTCTTAAGAAGGATCCTTCTTTGCCACCACAGGGAAAACAACAGTAAGAAGAAACATCTTGAGAATGCTATTAATACATTTTCATTCTTAAAACATGCTCTTTAAAGGTAAGGCTGAGAATTCTTGAAGAAATACTTATTCAGGCTAAATGCTCATCAGAACTGTAGTGTGTGGGCAGCTACTCTTTGCCACCAAGAGAGTGCCTCTTTGGGTGCTGGCTTGAGGACTAGTTCTGGAAAGGGGAAGGATAAAATTAAAAGCAAAACACAATGCTTCAGGGCCCTGAGAGCAGTGGGGTGCCAAGAGAAAAGAGTGGTGCACCCATCAATAACACTTGGGTTTATCTTGCTGCTGCAGCACTGCCATACACGTGCACAGGTTACCTGCTGCTCCACTCCTACTGCATGGCTGTCAGCTGGTGAGAGCAACACAAGGAGCACACTGCCTACTGCTCTGGGATTTCTCTTCCATTTGACTGATTTTTATTTTGGCACAGAGTGGCTGAGACTGGAAGAGAATGGCTGTAGCTTAGCTGTGGTTTGAAGGGAAGCATGCTGGAAAGCTGGGCAGCACTAGTGCAGCCTTGCAACAGTTGGTGTGACAGCAAAATGTTCACCAGGCTCCAGCACATCAGTGGTGCTCTGCCATGCAGGGGGAGACAGTGGCCAAACTATTCCTGTCTAAATCTGTGGGTGTATTCATCAAGACTATTATCTGGTGGCAACTTTTTGTATTTCTGTGGTTTCAAAATAAAAGCAGATGCCTGGACAGAGAGTCTCTTCCAGTTATGGCTGGGGAAGGAGAAAAGATCCTTAAGATGGTGGAGCATCTTAATTTCTTGTTTCTTAATGGTCAGCATTCACCTTAAAAAATGAGATGTTGCACACATGCCAGTGAAAATTCCCTCTTCAACCTATTAGGAAATGGGAGTGCTGAGGATTAGAAGTGCTTACCTAACTGTGGAAATGCTCTAAACTTAATGCTTACCTAACTGTGGTGCTACTGTGTATGGCTGAGTTTTGGGCTAAAACTTCAAGGCTAACTCTGTCCATCCTATTCTAACTAGTGACATGATAATGATGTGGCAGAGATGAAATGGCAGAGAAGTCAAATATGTCAGGCAAGGCACTGGTACCATTGTACAGGACACTGGAAAGCATGTTTTGGAATATTGCATACTTTAAAATAACTGTGTTAAAGATGAAATAAAACTAGAACATATGGAAAGTCTAGTGTGGATATTAAAAGATTGAAAATCCTATCTTATGGGAAGGAACTAGAAGAGATTGGCTTGTTTAGTTTAGCAAAATAAAGTTGAGAGACTATTTGACAGCACTCTATAAATACATCCAGGGCTAAATGCCAGAGAGGGGAAAAAGCTTTTCAAACCCAAGAGCAATATTTGCATAAGAACAAGTGGGCATAAACTTGGCCCTGAATAGAATTAAAATGGAAATCAGATGATTTCTACCCCTCAGTACAGCGAGGTCATAAAGCTGCCTCCCAGTAGGAGCAACAAGGGCATGCAGTATACTTTTTGTAGACAAAGAGAGGGACTATGTTCTACAGTGCCCACAGTTCTGACCCAAACTTCATGGCTGCACAGTTTTGTTCTGGTCCTGTGTTCCTAAGCACTTGCATTGGTACAGTGGTGACAGACATGTCCTGCTGCTCATGGTCATCCCGACATGAGAAGAACGTTCTCTTGCTGAAAGTGAAGCACTGGTGATAAATTATAGCTATACTAAGTGTCCTTTAGTGGCCTGGGGAAGTTTTCTACACCTCTTGCACCTGTGCTTGTAACTTTGTTGATGCCAAAATGCCTACTGATACCTTAGGAACTTTCATACCAGTAAGATTCCTCCTGTATGGAAGGGATGCAGGATGAGGCTTTTAATTGTGTAACCCCAGGAAGGAAAAGTAGCTTCCCTGACTGAAAATGGCAGAGGTATCTCAAAAGTAACAGCACAGAGAAGAAGAGGGTTTTTTTAATAACTAAAATGACTTTTTAAAAACGTTGCTAAAAAATCATATGACCTTTAAAGCTGATGCTCATGATTAAACATTTCTTTCTATGCTTAGACCAACACTTTTATAGTGTACCAAGACACTTAACAGATAAAGAAACCAGAGTGCAGAGGATTTTGGGATTTGGGGGTTGGCATGATGATGCCAAGATGCCAGGCTTTTGGTTTCCAGTTGGAGGGTCTGTCTCTTGCACTGTTCATCCTCTTGAATGACAGCACCCATGAAACTTAACAGTCTTTCTGTTTTTACCCACTCTTTTCTGTCACTAATTTCATTTGGAATCTTTGGCTTTTGAGCTGAAATTTTCCAGGCTTGTTCCTTTATTTGTCTGTGATATTTTAGGCACTTCTCTCTTTCCTAAAACTCAAAAAAGTAAATGCCTGTAAACTTGGTGGTGGACCTCTCTACTGCAGAGAGAGCTGAGGAGAAAAAGTGAAACAGGCACAGAAATAGCCTCCTGGGAAGCAGATTGACACGTAGTACTTTGGTAGCTTTGATTTGAGTCAGATGTAACTTGCTGAAATTTGTACTCTGTGCACAAAGGTACTTTCTGTACTGAGAGTTAATCTGGCAAAATGCATAGCTAAAGACAACCTTAAAAAAGATTGCAGTGGTACACAGTCAGAGATGTGTCAATTATAGTAATTTTCCCTGGGTTTTGATTGCTTTTCCTTGCACATCATATCTTCCTCCTATGTAGGATAAAGAATGTGTCTTCATGTTTTTCATTGCCTGCTACTGTGTTGTGCCATCGATGGACCTTGGTAAGGAAAAGGTACAACTTCTGCTAGAGAACGTTGCCCTGACAGAGAAAAAAAAAACATTTCTGGTACTGACCTTCATCATTAACCTTGCTTTTCATGCATTTCCCCCACAGCATGGTGTTAAGAAAGAGGGAAGCTGGAGCCAAATATTGTGCTCTTGAATGCTCCTTAGTAGTCTGTGTTGAAGGCTTTCTATGTACAAAGGTTTTCCCAAAAATTAGTTTTGGAAGGTTTTAAAACTTTACATATTGGGCTGAATGCCAATTGTATTTTAATTAAAGAAAGAGAATTGTGTTAGTCTATCAACATTTTAAATAAAAAGTGTTACTTGAGAAATGCAGAATTCCTTCAACATTTTTGAAAAATATTTTCTTATGCTTTGTTTAAAACAAGACTGTTAAAAAAAGAAACAACAAACAAAAATCTGGCAGACACATCTTAAATAACCAAAATATTTCAAAAAGAAAAATAAATCCAAGTAAAATGAAATTACATTTGGGAGGAGAGGTACCAAACTAGTTTCAGAGTTGGTATCAACTTTTTTTGTTAAGAAAATCTGTTATTAGTCCAGCACTGTTGCTTGATGATTCACTTTCTATCATTCAAAGCAATCCATTTTCCTTCTTAGGACTTCAAATGATGTAAAATTATGTATATCCACGCATTTACATTACAGCTGTCACTGTGCTTTCTTGTCAGCATCACATTGTCATTTAGCATATTTGGAGGAGGAAAGGGAGTTTGTTTGTTTATGATTTCAGCAGAAAAGTATTTTGGCTTATGCATTCTTTCTTTCCAGGAAAGAAAAAAGCCGCAGAACCTTTAAATTCTTTCTGATGTTTAAAGAATCAAAAAGCTGTATCTTGGGAGAGTACAAACATATGTAATTACCATTTTCCATAGGCCTATGTCTGATTCACAGCACCTAAATTCTTACCGTAATCCAACTTCCAAGTGGGCTTTTTTCGCTATATAAGAAGAGAAAATGAAATGAGATAAATTGCAGATTAGCAGATGGCAAATACTTAGCAGCCTATGCGAAATAATTTTTTTGGTATTAGTCCAGTTCCAGGCGGATGGATGTCCTCATCCCCAAACCTGCCATAACAAATTGCTAAGAAAGCTGAAAACTGACTCATTTACCACCTACTTTGGAGAGTTGTTCCCAAAGTCAGAGATAAGATAAATTTTGGAGGGGTAGTCTGGGGATGTCCACAGACATCTTCATTACCTGTGTTTTCCCTTTCTGTTAATAAACAGAAGCCTGCAGTCTCTATGGCTGTCAGTGTAGCACCTCTCACAAGCCTTAAAATTCATCTTAAATAAAAATAAAAAGCTACTATGTAGGCACAACAAAATTTACTATAAACGGGTCTTAAGTACATAATTACATGATAGACCCAAATGGCTCCAAAAGAGTTGCTCCAGGCTATTGTGTAAGCAATACTCCTTTGAGAAATATATAAATACATGTAATTCAGTATATAATACACATGTTAAAAAACTACCTAATTACATATTTTCCCAGGAGAATGAAAAGGCTCCAAAAGAGCTACTCCAGCCTCTCCAGTACACAATGTGTGTTTTATAACCTTTCATGAATCTCTTCCATTCTTTTTCCGTTAGGAGGGAAAAAAAAGTAAGGAAATTAAATACAAAACACCTACTGTACATTTAATTTAGAGGACAAAATGCAATGTTGAAATAACATTAAGGGTGTGACGCAAACCAAGGAAAGCCAGGAAATTGAGTGTAAAGGCTGTTACTCCATCCTTAACTCACGTCACGTATATAATGTTTCAGGCCACTGTTCTGTAATGGCAGATTTTAAATTTCATCACTTAGACCAGGGTTGTGGTCTATCTACACTTAGAGGTAATTACGTGGTTTATACTGCTGGAATACCTGCATATTCCTAATGTATTTATTTATATGCAGGCATGTACACATATGTTTTTAGGACCTTTTTTTTTTATTATTTTCAGCCATCTTTTTCTTTAACCTTGTGCTGAAATTGCTGTGGAACTTCCACTTGCCTGAGAATATGTATGTGTACCAATATGATGAAGGGAAAGAAAGAAATGAGTTTTGCCTTTGACTGGTGGTGGTGAGATATGTGGTTACTCTGGGGATCTGCTCTGAAGTGTGAATTCAGCTTTGGAGGAAATCCCACTACCCAGATTTACAAGTCCCCTTTGCTGGCTGGCAGTTTTGTTAGTGCAGGGGAGTGGAGGTGGAGATGTGTCTCTCTGGAGAGAGAGACCACATTTCCAGTGCAATGCTGGGATCCCTGTGGGGAGGGTGAGAGCCTGCTGTGCAGGCTCTGAGCTGCATGCTGCCTCTGCAAAGAGGCAGGCTGGAGAGGGTAGTGATGGTCTGATGTGTTCATAGCAACCTGTGTTACTAAGTGGATTATTATAAACACTGTTTTCCTTTAGAGCAAAAATATAATTTGTTCCCTCTCTTTTGCACCATTCCCTGAAAACAAACAAAATAGTACATACACATTTTATCATTAGAAGGATATGCTACATGCAAGTAAATTTCATAGTATTGTATATGAATTTCACCACAGAGCCCAATAGAATATGCTTCCATTTGCTTCATCTGTCCTGGATTTGTTAATACTGTTTATAAAAATCATACTTTGGGATATCGATGTTTATCCCAAGTGCTGGCCCAGGCAGAACAACAGGATTATAGAAGACAGATAAGTTTTCCATTCTTATTAAAATGTTCAGAGATTTTAATTTTTATTTTATTTTATTAAATAGATATGTTCTCTTCATGGAAGTGAATCCAGGGCCCTTCTAAAAAACCTTTTTCTATTTATTTTTTTTCCTCACAAAGAGTAAGACAGTAGTCTCCTACTTGAAGGGCTTTCACCTGGGTTGCAGGAGACCCAGTGAGTGTGTTTGATCAGCAAAGTTCCCCTAGGAATAAGCCAGAGTGATTTGCCTGAGTATAGACAGGTGCTGAGACGAAGAGCCTGGCGTGTGAAGGCTGTCAGTGTGTCTGTGGCCTGAAGGAGGCAAACATGGTTCAGGCCAGCTCCCTGGTGTCCTTATGAAGAGCTGTATGGGGAGTCTGTAAAGTCAGCTTCTGATCAAAACCAGGAATATTTCTGCTTAATCCAAAGCTGCCATTTGTCCATGTTTTCTTGCTGATTTAGCAAATCAGTACAGTTTCTTGAAAAACTGTTTTATCCAAATGCTCCAAATTTGCTCTAAACTTTCTGCAGATTTTTTTGGCAAGTGTCATACATAAAAAGTAGTTACAGAAAACTTTATCTTTCAGGTTCATGGGGTTTTTTAGGAGAAGCTTTGAAAAATTTCTTACATTTGTTTTATTCTAGCAGGTCTGACAGTGGGATTGCCTTTGTGTTCATGAATCCTGTTCCTTTGGATGGCAAGAAAATGTGATTTTTTTAAAAAAAGGGAATTTTAGCTCTCAGGTCTCACAAAATTAGATAGGTTGAGAGGAAGCTGCTGTATTATCAGAAGTTGAGGTAAATGAACGCAAAAAAAAGCACCTACAGAGTGTAGTCTTTACACTGGTGTGGCAATCTGCATCTGAAACTGGATTTAACAGTGTTTTCCAGCTGAGTGGTGCTGTTGGTTATTAGCAGCCTTTAGAGTGCTTCTCATATTATCAACAGACCCAGAGAATTAACTAGTTGGTGTTTGCTTAACAGCTGTACAGATGACAGAGGGAAATGACAGATAATGTCTCTTTCCTGCACTTTCCCTGATGGATATCCAGTGTTTGCACATTGGGTGTTTTTGTTTGGTTTGGCAGCAGGCTTTAGGGTTAGAGGAGCACTGGCTTGCTGTTAGCACTGGGACTGCTAGTCTTGTTTACAGGCACCTGAAAATGTTTGCATCCCAAGCAGGAAGCTGGAGCACAGTGATGGAGTCTGCTTAATGCAGTGTAGAACACCAGCAGCCTGGCTTAGCAGGGAACTTGCATGCTGGAGTTGGAGAAGGAGAGAGGGAGAAGGAGAGAGTGCTGTGGGAAAATGCAGTGAGCTGGCACACACAGCAGGTAAGTTGGCCTCCTGGCAGTTAAGTTGGCCTGGGGCACCTGGGTGAATCACTGGGTACTGGCAGTATCCCTGGTATCCTGCAGGATCCCCCTGCCTGTGCTCTCCTACCCTGCAATCCCCTTAAACGTTAGGTACAAAGCAGCCCTTTGAGCTGCCCCTCTCCTCTTCTGCTCCTAATGGCAGGGTGAAAGCATCTAGCATGGCCTTTCCAGTTCAGGTCTTGCTCTGGGTGTGAGGTTTCCTGGTTTGGCAGGGAAACAGAGCTGGCCCCAGGTTCTAAGTACACATACCTTTAAATCTGGACCTAAGTACTGGAATAATGTGGATCCTTATTCCTATCCTTATTCATATTTCACTTGCACCAGCAAGGGAATGATAAATTCCATAAACACCTTTAGCACACACATTGGATAATTTTTTCACTCTATGCTTTGCCTGGCTCTAATTTTAATAACAAATGTATGTTCAAGTGAAGACTAGATGTTATGCTGGCATTGGGCAATTTGTAATTATAGAGGCAGATAGTAATAGGACTAGACTGGTTTTATACTAAAAGATGAGAGATTTAGATTAGATGCTAGGAAGAAATAGTTTTCTCAGAGGGTGGTGAGGCACTGGAACAGGTTACCCAGAGAAGCTGTGGATGCCCCATCCCTGGAAATGTTCAAGGCCAGGCTGGATGGGGCTCTGAGACTTCTGGTCTAGTGGGAAGTGTCCCTGCCCATCGTGAGGCATGTTCGAAGTGTAGGATCTGTAAGGCCACTTCCAACCCAAACCATTCTATGATTCTATGATTTTATGATAGTTACTGAATTGTGCCTTTTTTTTCTATAACAACAACTTAGGATGCAGCAAACAAAATTATTAATTGGATTCTGGTTCCAGTTCTGCTTATAGAGCCCCAAAATATCTCTGTTCAATTGTGCCAGCCTCATTATTCAGTTGATAGAGTGGCTAAATGGAGCTTTCATCTGGCTTTCCTGATTTCTTTTAAGAGTCAATAAAAAAAAGACCATGGTGAGGAAAAAACAATTGAAATTCTGACCCAAAATTCTAACTAGGTGAATAGAAATGTACTTGTTTAAGAATATGAGATATCTACAGGTTGCTATTGAGTGAATTAGTGTCTAAATTGGTTGACACACTGGTTAATCCTTGGTTATTGTTTGTGTGCCTACTGTTTTAGAGCAGAAAATTTAAAGTACATTCCTATTTAGTAAAAAGTGACAACAGCCTGTCCTCTATAGGACAGAAGAAATTATTAAATGAATATGCAGAAATAGTGTCTACCTTGTCCTATTTGAACTTATTCTGCCTTTTAGGGTTATACCAGACACCTCCAACCCCATGAATCATAAGAGAGACCACAGTACCATATATGCAATCAGGAATGTGTGTGCTGAATACCAGAGAGCTCTTTGTCACACTCAGAATAAAGTTCCACTTCAAAAGATCGTGTTCTGCTTGTAGGGCTGGTAAGCAAATCTGGTGGGACTGTCTCCTGATGTAAATGCTTGAGTTTCATTGAACTTGAGATGAAGAAAATTCAATTGACAGGGCACTGGTCTTGGACAGGGGTGATGGAGGTTGAGGTTTCCAGATGATCACCTGAGCACTGGTCCTTGCATTGCTCCCTCCAGCTACCTCACTGTGAAATAGGGTTAAAAGCATGGAAAATGAATGCGTCCAAGGTGTTAGGCCTGTGAGAGGAGACACATGAGTACTGCAGATAAGCTGGAGTGCTGTGGGCTGAAAAATGCATGTGAGTATGTTCTTGGAGACAGGATCTGTCCTGAGCAAAGAGAGCAGGACCCAGAACATGCAGAAGAGAAGTGTGTCCCAGTGCAGGACTCATTAAGATTGGAGTCATGGCAGGCACACTGCCAGTTGCCTGCAGTTGACATCATGCTAGGAAAGTAAATAAGATGGCTTGCTCTAGATCTTATCACAGACTGGTAGCTTCTGCTGCCCCTCTTGTCAAATGGCTTGCTTTTCCTTGAGAGAAAAGTCAAATTCACCACCATGTGACTTGAGTTGCTTAGGGAGAACAACATGGAAAGTCACTTCTGCCAATTCACTTGTATGTAAATAGTCATGGCTGCAAAATTGATACCAGGAGATATTTGGGATCGTCAGGTTTTTTAGATGTCTCTGTGTGTTACAGGCACAAGGAAATATGTTCATTTTCTAAAAATAGGGTGTTGTATGCATTTTTAGGTTTTAATTTTATTTTGCATTTTGCCCTTAAACTGCCTTCCCAGTTTTTCAGCATCCCACATCTTGGCCCATTTTCAAATAACTGTTTAGTTAACAGGACTAGGAGTAGAGAATTCACTATACAAACTCATCCATTTTAAAGATGCTGGTAACTAGCTCTAAAAGGTCAGAATACTTAGATTTTTCCTGTCTGATTGTGGTCTAGCTGGGCTGAGCCGCCTCTAAAACACTGCGTGCAAACATTTCATTTCTGACAACCCCTAAAAATGTCTTCTTCCCAATTGTATCTCTTTTCCTGGATTATCACACCCTCTAACTTTGGCTCCAAGACTTAGAGATTAAAGGAAAAGAGAAGGATTACATCCACCTAAGTTGTGTTTGCCCTGTTCCTTCTCATCTGCCATGCCTGAGTCCCTGAAAAGGACTTATCTCCAGGCTCTCCTGGTGTGACCCAGCCATGTCCTCACTTGCAATAGAGTAGCAGTGCTGCATTTGTGTAGTGGAGCAGCAGCACTTTATTTCAGTTAAAGACTGAGTTCTCTCCAGCACAGGAGAATTCATTCAAGCCTTGAATTCAACTGATTTTAGCCTTGCTGAATAAATTTTGCTTTGTAAATTGAGACCACTAATCCATGCTGTAATAAGATTTCTGGATACATCATACCCTGCACATACTCCTGAGTGAATGTGGTGTGGTACACAAGACCATACCAAAACTCTCAAGTACAGCATGAATGTTTACTGTCACTTAATTCCCCATTAGTTCTAGTTTTCTATTTCAATGACTATTTTTTCATCCCTTGAAAAACACTCTTCCTCCTCGCTGTATTCCAAGGTAGGAGTGAGATAATTCACTATACCACCATTTAATTAATAACTTTGTCAGTCATTCAGTGAGTAATTATTTTATTATTACAGGAATGCAAACCACAAACAGATTTCCCCCTCTGTCCCTCTCCCCCCAGATCAGTTTGTTTGGTCCCAAAGAAAGCCTAGATGCCACATTACCCAAAGGACAATTACAGCCCATGTTTCCACCCAGGGCTTCTGTAGCTGCACTCTCTGCCTGATGGGTTTTTTGTTTGGGGTTTCACCCCCCTGCCTCTTGCTTCATCTTCCTTTCCTCTCTTATTGTTCAAGTAGCTTCTCTGAGTATTTTTTTTTTTTTGTATTCTGGTGCCTGCAGCCTGAGCATGTAGAAGCACCTTGGAATTAAGTGTCTCAAACCTACTCCTGATCTGTGTTTTTGCTGTAACCATTGTTTATGCAGTAGTCAAAAGAGACAAACAGTGTGAGCACAATCAGCAAGAGCACACTGGCAATTGCTACCTCCTCCTCTCTTCTTCCAGTCAAAAACAACAGTATTTGTAACCAGAGAAAGCCTTATGCAACACAAAAGCATCTCAAGTATGGTAAATGGCTTCCAATTGTTCCATGTGTCTAAGTAATTCCTGGTCCCCCACTTTTGATATATTTTGTAATTTTTATTGAAACAATCACTTATTCCTATTCTGTTAGTGTCTGGATGTTTTGTGTGGACAGTGTCTAGCACACTATAGATACTTTCTCTACCCTGAAAATTTTGCAGCCTCATTTAAAAATAAGAACACATGAAATTAGGGATGGGATATATGAAAAGTTCCAAAGGGAAAATAAATGTATTTTTTCTATATATTTCCAATCAGCAAAAGTGGGTGGGTTGCTGCACTGCAACAAGTTTCTGATGTTCAGTTTCTCCTGACTAATTAAGATCTTTCAAAAGGAAGCTCCTCTTCCATTTGGAGCTATGTTGAGATGGTATAAATCATGCCATTGCAGTGACTTTTTTCAAGAAGTTGGAAGAAGTTTTCCAGTCTGCCTGAAAGATCTCAAAGCACCTCTGGATGGACAGCCCACTTTACAAGCTAAGTACTGGAGACAGGTTTTACAAGAATTGATAGGTAGTTTTGAAGCTCTTATTTAGGTCCTGAATTGGAGGCATTTGGAAATATATTATTTAAGCATGTATTTTGGGATAGGTCTTCTCCCCTCCCTGTTTAGAATTTAAAAAATCCTAACCAAAAAGGAAGCAATTACTCCTTCTAATAGTTTCTGAAATTTTAGAATTGAATTCTCCTATTCTCAATGAAATTACATGTATATTAAAGGAGTGTCTCCTTATTTTCCATCATGTCCTCTCAAATTGCTCTTCTCCCCCACCTCCACTTTTGTCTAGAAAAGACCTCTAGGAAAACTAATAAGGATAGACTTTTTAAATTTCCAACATAAGATAGTTTCTAGGATATTTATTTATTTACTCATTCAGGTCACTGGATTGCTAGGACTCCTCTTCTGCTAAAACCTGAATTGGTTTTAAATAAATCCTGATGTTTTACACCACAGATGTGATGGCAGAATCACTGGGGCATGTTTCAGGATCATGTGCTAAGAACTGTATTTTACTGCTTGTGATTAACCCCATTGTTCCATATGCAGTGCAGTCAAGTCATCAATTTGCTGGCATAAACATGTCTGTCAAAGCTTGGTCTTCATGTATGCTACTTGGGATATGGGAAGGAAAATGGTCATGGGTCACTGTGGAAAGGCAGGAAAATATAAACATGTGCACCATGGTATGTGGAGCTGCTATGTGGAATCAAAGGAACAAAGGATAGGACATGGGACCTAGGGTTGTATTAGCAGCATAAGAAGACTTTCAGCCTATACTTATGAGAAGAACAAAATAGATTACATGCAGATGTATAAAACAAAGCTGTCTGACATTGAGAAATCTCGCTTTGCAAACCATTGACTGTCATTCAAGAAAGAACTCCTTATGGCCTTATCCTGTCAAAAAATTCTTTTGCATGGGAGAGTCTGTAGAGCAGAGGAAGGAAAATCTTCAAGACCAGGATTATTCTTTATGGCCCAAATAGGTGGTAGTGGTAGACTCATCAGGCTGCCCTTTCGATAAGACACTGAAAAATCAGAGAATTTTCTGCAGTAATATCAGCACGAAGAGTGAAAAACATCACTAAGCCTGCAGACCGTGAAATGAGAAAATGCCAAAAGAAACAGAGATTTTATTTCCTCAGCTGTTATCATGAGATCACAATCCTGTTGAGCAGTAAAGCAATGGTGTTTTCTAAAATGAGCTATGAATTAAGTGATCAGAGGCAATTTTTTTCTATTTTTTTATTTTCCTTATATTTTTTTTTAAAGCGACTCATTGACCCTTGGTGTCAAATCCCCATTTTGGGGTTTCTAGTGACAGGCACATCCACTGGGTCTGATTTTTTTTCAGAATGTGTTTAACACTTCCACTCCTTCCACCAAAGCCGTACTTCGGGTTGTGTAAAAGCATCAGAAGTTCTACAGGGATTTCTTCTGGAGCAAATATGCAAACAGCAGTCTGAAGGCTCCAGCTCTTAAAAGTATGGAGAACCTTAAATGGATGGGCTGGGATAACTGGGACGGAAAGAGAGACATCTGTTGAGTTGTTGAAAAGACATATGCTCCCAGCACTTCCTTTGTCATGCAGTTTGGAAATCCTTTCTCTCTGAGTTTATTGCTAATATTTAATTTAAAACCAAATTTGGATTGTTGACAAAATTATAACTTGTAAATGGACACTTCTTCCCTCCTTCTTCCCGGTTTGTCTGGGCAGTGCTTACTCTCCGATTTCCTCCTACTGCTGGTCCCAGCTCAGGTACCCTGGGTTGTGCTGGAAAAATGGGGACCTCACCCTGGCTTTGGCCTTATGTGAGAGGACAAGGTTGGCAGGAGAGTGGGAAGTGGTGGTTTGCAAGTTGGTAACATCTTGCTCTTCCTGTTCTCCTTCAGGACTGTAATCACGTTTATATTGGATGGAAAACGTGACTTTATTTGTGTATGTGTGTTTGTGTATGAACACTTAATGACATTTCAAGGCATCTGACAAAAGCTTAATTCCTTGGATTGGTTTCGTCAAATAATAAAATGACTTGACATAAGTATAATTGAAAGCAGATGTGGAAATATGGACTTCTAGCAGTCATTCTGCCCCCCCTCCCCCTGCTTTTTTTCTCTTAACTCTGTTCATGCCAGATATATTTTCATTTTTGTTTCCTACTTCCTATCTGCAGAACAAAGCCTGGGGAAGAAGAGTTCTGAAGCAAAGAACCAAAGAGTATTCATTTTGCATTTCAATGTCTCCTTGTAAAATTTCCACCTTTTCTGAGTTAATTTTCTTTTATGAAGAAAAGTTACTCTCCCCTCATCCTGAGCTCATCTGCTCTGTTATGTAATCATTCCTGTCCTCAATGGCTGTTTACTGCTATTGCTTGAATCTGAAATTGTAGGTTATGTGTTGGTCTCAGCTAAGAAAGCAGCCTACATTATGTTTTTACCTTCCCCCCCAGCTGGACTAAGTGTTGGATGGAAGAAATTATAAAGATGCAGAAATGAAATTGGGAAAATTGCATATGGGCAAAAGGTGGAAGGGTTCCTTTGCTGTGTTTTACACTATAAAATACATCGTCTTCATGGCTGCTTCTTAGCCTGAAAGGAACAGGATAAACCATCAGTGGTGATCATAGAATCATTTAATAGTTTGGGTTGGAAGTGAACTTGAAAACCATCTAGTTCCAATCCCCTGCATTGCAGGGACACTATTCACTAGACTAGGTTGTTCAAAGCCCCATCCAACCTGGCATTAAATGCTTCCAGGAATGAGGCATCCACAATTTCTCTGGGCAAACTGTTCCAGTGCCTCACAGTAAAGGATTTCTTCCTAATATCTAATCTAAATTTATCCTTCTTAAGCTTAAAGCCATGACCCTTTTCCTATCACTTCATGCCCTTTTGGAAAAAAAATTAAAAATTAAGTTGGAGTAACAACAATGGCAGTTTAAAGTGTCTAAAGTTAACAGTGATTTTCTTGAATATTCAGCCGTGCCAGCATCATGGTATCATTGTTCACACTGTTTAGGGAAGAAATGAGACTTATAAAAACTATTATCATCTTTGATTTTATAATCTTTGATTGGGGGAAAAGACATATATGACCAAGGACTGAAGGTCTCTAAGTTTTTTATGACTTGAATCTTAGAGACTGTGGTCTCTAAGTTACATGCAAATGGGTGGTCAGGTGGTCAGGAAAAGCTAAGAGAGGTGCATTGCATTACTTGCAGTATTAACGTAGAGGCTGCCAGCACACAAAATGTTGCCATCTAAACTTGTCCCATCCTAGAATCCAAAGTCATCCCAATGTTCTCCAGAACTGATGATCAATGCTTTCAGCTGCCCATGAGATTGAGATTCGATGATTCCTGCATTCAAAGATGAGGTGACTGGTCTAAGTGTGAAGAAGACCCAAATCTGCTTTTTGAATTCAGAAGCATTAGTTTTACTTCTTTGTCTGGGGCAGGGTGGGCCTGGTTTCCAAGGGCACTGAGACGACAGGGCTCCAACTGCAGGCACCAGTAGTTACTGTTTTTTGGAAAGTCTCCATTAATAAGCTGTGTTAGTAATACAATGCCAAGTTTAAAAGCAGCAGATAATATCTGAGGTGAGATCCTCATTTGAATTATGGGAGGTGAAATACACAGGCTGAAGTGCTCAAAAATTAATCTGAGTACAGGAAAGTATCTTAATGTATTCAGAGTTTAAAAAAAAGAGATGGAGAAGGATGGCTGGTGAATCCAGCCAAAAGAGGAACTGCCAGGAATATGTCAGGAGGATAATCTGACAAAAAGAATTCAGCAGGGGTGTTAGTCCTGCAGAAAAGTGATGATGAGGAGAGTGTAAGTTAAACAGCCTGCTCCTTTAGTGTACACTTACATGTGACAGGCACACCTACCACTCCCAAAAAACACCCTTCTATTTCAAGCAGGACTTCAGCATGGAAAGAAAATCTAGTATTAGACCAAACACACTGGAAATATTCTTCTAGCCATCTTTTGCAGCCCTGTGAATCTTCGGGCTCCTCCAGGCTGCTAGCCAACCCCAAATAGGAGTGCTGAGGAGACATCAGAGTTACTCTGTGTCGGGCATCTTTTGTGTCAGGTGTCTTGAGTTTACCCAGGTTAGCGTGCACCTCCTTGCAATGCACTGCACAGCTGGAATGATCAGTTTGTGCCATGGAGGTAGTGTAAGCTCCAGAGAGCTGAAATCAAGTGTGCCTGGTAAGTGTAACCCTGTGCTCAGTCTAGAATACTCATTTCAAGAAAGGAGATCTAACGTGTGTTTGTAATAGCTTAGAAGAGGTTAATGCTTTATTAAATGATCACTAATTTTTAAAATTATTATTAGCAATTTGTTAAATAGTAGAAATAAAAATTTCTGAGCTACTCACTTTATTGCTTTATTTATTAAGGCAAGTTTCATACTATACTTTTCAATATCAGTAGTGCTAAAGAGACAGATCTTACATTCCTTCAGGATACTGCAACAGGATGCAAGTACTTATAAAGTTAATAATTACGCTTACCTGTGTAACCACAAAGCATCTTGGGATTGGCCTAGAGAGACAAAAGTCTAAAGCCCACATCTCCAATCTATCTTCCAAACATATCAGTAAAACCATCCACTTGTGAAACTCTCATTGCATGATTCAGCTTGCAGCATTATTTCTTCGTGATGCACAAACTTATCAGATTTGTGTGGCTAAAACAGAGATTTGTGCAGCATTTATGGCAAGTTCATCTGTATGTTTTCTTTTTTGTCATATCAAAATGTCAAGGATGTCCATCAGCTTTTCACATGTACACACTGTTCTAAGTTTTGAAAACATAATCAGTGGAGGCATGTAGTCATCAGCTCCATCAGGTTGTTTTGTCTTCTGTAGGCTTCTGTGTAGTGTAGACCTTAGGTAAGTTTTCTTCAGAGCATTTGTTAAACATGTAAAAGT
The DNA here is from genome assembly GCF_051311805.1 of Agelaius phoeniceus. NCBI lineage: Eukaryota > Metazoa > Chordata > Aves > Passeriformes > Icteridae > Agelaius > Agelaius phoeniceus. The sequence goes on along the minus strand of NC_135265.1, from coordinate 54,471,100 downwards.
CAAGTATGCAGCTCTGTTTCCTACACTGGGCTAATTTGGTATCCTAGACTAAATGCGTAATAACAAACTGAATGTTTTCTCCTGCTAGGGGGTAAAACAATGCTGGCCACAAGTATTCTAGGTTATGTGCTCAGGGTGGTAAGCTTATGGTGGAGAAGAAATTTATCCCACTGTTGAAAGACTCCTGCAAAGTCAAAACTCTCTGGATCAGGACTCAAGGCTAAGTGTGATTTAGCTTGAGTGACTGTGGGGAAAAAAAAAGCCACAAAATGAAACACTAGATAGGTCTTCTTATGATGCTTACTCTTTTTTTCCTTGCAAATGAGATAGAAGTATAATTGTGTTCCGAAACTATGTATACTGGCCCTTGCTTTCAACATTTGACTATCAAGTCCTCTAAGCTGTCAGTTTTGACCTTAATTTTGAAGGAAGATTTCAGAACTCGTTACAATATGTGTTTGTGTTATTTCCATTTGTACCTCCAGGTCTGGAGACTTTCACCCCAGAGTTACTCTTCTCTCCTAATCTTCCCCTGCACTTCCCTTTTCCAGGCCTTTCCTTCTCCATTACACTACAATTCATGCTTCCATAGAGAGGTACATACTGTGGGTGCTCGTTCTTAATACTTGCCACCCACCGTCTCCTCCTGTGAAGGCCTTCATTTGTGTCTCTTCCCTTCCACATCCTTCCTCCCATTATTTGGGAAAGTATTTGTTGGGGGACTGCATAATAAGCTCTATTGGAAAGATGGGCTGGAAAGAGATGAGGGAGTGATACTGTTATTTCAGAAAGCATTAATGAATGTTGTCAGCCAAACCTTTGACCTGAGAGGGAGTGGTGGAAGCACAAAGCAGATGACGAAGGTTCTTTGTGTTCCCCATTACTGTTGTGCTGGTTTTCCTTGGCTGGAATAGTCTCTAATGTTTTTAATTGAGTAAATGCAGCATTCCCAAGCTGTTGTGTGACAGACAAACAGACAGACAAACCTACAAAGAAATGCCATAAATTTGACTGTGTGGGTTCACAAGATTGGTCAATTATTCACAATTAGAAAAATAAGGTTACATAAATGGTCAAGATTTTTTGGGAGTGACTAATTGTTTTAGATGTCTTATGCTTAGGATGATCCATTAAAACTACCTTAAAAGGGCTTGTGCTTTGGCAAACAAGTTTCCGTAATTTGGAAACTGAGGGTCCTTACAGATATAATGGACAACAAGAAAACCCAGAGATTATCAAAATCAGTTTTCATCTAAAAGTGTTGACAACAACGTTATGCACAAGGACATTGTTATCTGGTTTATATCAGTCTGTGAATCTTCTTCACATGTTTGTATACAGCCTTACAAATAAATGTTAACAGTATGTTTTATAAGTGATGTTGTATGTGAAAGCACTTTACTAGAAGCAGACACAGTTGTAATGTTCTGAAAGGTTGGGAAAGGAGGCTTAGAAAGAGCTCATCTGTTAGGTCTTGAATACAGAGCTGTTTACTCCCCACACACAAAGTATTTTAAGAGGGAATGGGGCATTGCTGGTGCGAGAAGCATGGGAAAAGCTGGGTGGTGCAGGCCTTAGTAGGCCTTTTCTAGGGTCACTGTAGAACAGGGGTTGCCTGGGGTAGGCAGGATTTCTGTGGACACAGCCACAAACTGGTCACTTGCAGCACCCTGGGAAGAGGCTGAGGAAAAGCAGCCGAAAGGTCACACAATCCATCCAGCTAAACAGTCCTGGTGGGTGGCAGTCTGAAATAATTCCTGAGCTATTAATTAGGAAGATGCTCTTCCAGGTTCCGGCCGAAGTCATAAGACATGCCGAGGCAAGGAGCCAAAAGATCAAAAGGACACTAAATATTTTTTTTTAAACCATTCTGTGGAGAGAGAGAGGAGAGAGCTGTCCGGGTCTGGTTCACACAGGATGTGCTGATAGGGCTGGGCTTTGGTCTAGGATGTGAGGAAGCAGTGTCTGCCTGGCTCTGCTCTCCTTGCTTTTCACCTAAATATGACTGTGGATTGTTGGTTTTGTTTTGTTGGGGTTTTTTTTTGTTTATTTGTTTGTTTGGGTTTTTTTGGGGTTTTTTTTTGTATTTTTTTTTTTTCTCTCAGTGTTAGGGTAGACCAGTATCTTGATTGGAAAAGGCTGTGTGATTACCCATGTTAGCCATTTGTTACAAGCCCTCAAGAAGGAGTTTTGCAGGTGTTGATTCCAAGCAAGCTCCTAGTTAGACATATGTAAGCCCACCACATTTTCACTCGATACTCACCTTTAATATCACATGAAATATTGACTTAATCCAAGAAAACAAAGCAGTGATGCCCAAGTCCAAAGAACAGGGAAGGATCAGGGAAGGATCTACATTGTTTATTTGGGAACAAGGGCAAGGTCAAATCCATGTTTCATAAAAGAAGTAGTTAATGAATAGCACAACCCAGAAAGCCTTGCTTACCACAGACTGCTCTCTAAAGGACTTCTCTTGCTCTTCTCATTTCCACGAGTCTGCTCTTTGTATCCTCTAATGTATGGTAAAGGTATGTGCTGCAACCTTTCCCACATGGACTCCACATGCCAGTTTTCACTCATCTCACACCCACCATTCTGTCATACCTGGCTGAAAATGAACAAGGAATTTGAAATTCATTGGGAGGAAACTGATATGAAAAAATGACTGTTCGACAATCTTGAATCCTTATTACCAAGGGAACTTTGCTAAACAGGGTAAGTATGGGAAACTGAAAGCAGCATGGCATTAATTTCTGCAGCAGCAGCCTGGTAGGAAGGACACCAAAGCATCTAAACTTGCCCTATGTACCATGGATTTGTTTCTTTTTTTCCCCACTTTAAAAAGAAAGGTAGGTCTTGAATGTGGAAGTAGAAGTTGTTCACTTTTTGCAGGGAAAAAGAAGCCAGCATTCTGCAACCCAAACAGGAAACATGACCGTAGGTCCTGATTGTCCAAAATCTTTCTTCTTCTGCCATTCCTCTTGTGGTTGCACAAGGGAAACCTCCTTTTAGTGGAATGTTTTGGTAGGGTCCAAACCGAGTCCAGTGGGGATTCTGTTGCAATTTTAAACTTGGAGCAGCTGCCAGCCCTTCCTAATGACATCAGTGACATTTTGATATACCAGAGCAAGTTCTCACAACTTTGGTGGAACTCACATAGTCATATAATGTGAGACTAATCTTTTCTTTAACTGTCATAATTTTTTTTTAAAATGTCTCACATTTTTTCAAATAGCATTGCAGAAAGGAGAAGTTAGAACAATAAATTGCAGTATGCCTCACCTAAAATTTTGGTGCCTATTCCTGATTGTATATGCATTTATACAAATATTGAAGAAAATGACCCTTTATAGCAAAATATTATTGAAAGGTTCATTAAAACCCTTTTTCCCCCCATGCAATTTAAGAGGGAAAGGCAAAGATAAGGCAAGCCTGCCAATTGTTTAATGACATTTCTGTTAGTGAAAATGCACTTTTTTAAGGTCTGGAAGAAACTAGTCTGTTTACACTTTTCAAAATCACCTGAAGGCCTTAGAAGTGCATGACTTACCGTAAATATGATTCAGATAAATGAAATTTCTCTAACCAAGAAGTCAAAGTACGGCTCCAGCAATTTTCTTCTATGATGCTTAGCTGATAATATTTACTTTATAAATTAATCATATTCTCCTATTGTTTCAGTTCTTATAAAAATGAAATTTGTCAAAATCAAAGGCAGGTGTACACCTTTTATTGAGCTGAGGGAGAGCATGTTATTAATTTTCCATTCTTCATACAAATACTGCCTTATAAGATGGCTGAGTGTGAGAAATTTATAGCAATCCTCTGCAAAATGATAAAATTTGGCACAATAGAGGGACTTTGTAGTTCCTGAGATAGCAAAGAGGAGCAGCCCTTCCTTTTCCACTACTCAAACTCCTGATAGCTGTGCATTTATAACGTATTAACAAAAACATTCCCGCCCACAGCAATAACAAATTGCAGAGTGCCTACCAAAGCTTAAAGGACAGCAGTCAAAAAGTGACAAGGAAAAGAAAACACGTTTGGAGTAATTTTGTTTCGCAGGTGTGTACTTGAGCACATGATGCCTGTAGTTTCTAGGCATATGTACAGTAGCTTTTTATAAAGATTAAACTTGATCCTCATTGACAGCTATAAGACTGAAAAATGTATTGGTGTAGTATATAAATCTGTACAAATGCTGGAGATACAGCAATAGAAAAAAAGGAATTTTCCCACAGCAGCAGTGAGGAGGAAATACATATTTTAAACTAAAAGTTTAATCTTGAGGGTAAGCTCTTCATGGTGCTGTCACATGAGGCATTGATAGAAATAAGTGCCAACCTGGAATCGCTTGGTGAGAGACACCATGTGACCTTCATGGAAACTGCAAGTCTAGATCAGAGAATGGATGAAACTTTTTCAAGTACAGGCTGGATAGTGGTAACCATGCAGCACAAATCCCAGACAGAGCCCGCCCTTGTGACCTAAGGTGAGATTACCATTTAGAGTTTCAATGCAACCTGGAAAGCGCAGATGACTCCTGAATATTTGTATTCCTCTGTGCTGGGGCAGACTGTGAGCTTTCAATCTTTAATTTGTCTTGAGTTGCAGTGTGTCCAAAGCACAGCTGTGCAGACTATCAGTCTCGTGCAGAGATTCTCTAGTGATTGTTTCTTTGCCAACTGAAGGCCTTCATAAAGGTTTTGGGCTGGATAATGGGTTACAAGGTCAGATCTCTGTCACTGACATTGACAATATAAGGCTTGTCTTGCCATGGATTCCTTGCCTGCTTGGGCTTTAAAAGGGAAAAAATACTCCATGGGGGGTTATTTCTACAGCTAAAACCCGCTGTTTCATTGTTCTGAGGGATGTCTTCCTCTGCTGGCCCTGACATGGCAATATTCTTGATGCTTGGGAAGATTAAGACACATTACTGTGTGCTTTTTAGCAGAGTGACCCATGCACATGTATGTGAGAGCAGATTTTGGTATTCTGTATGCCAGCTTTGTTGACAAAGCGGCTCCAGCTCCTTAGAGTCTGGGCTCTCAGTGCAAGCTAGGCTGCCTTCTCCCACTGAAGGGGAAGGCTAGCCACTGCATCATAAAGGCCAAGTGACAGGAATACCTCTCCCACTTATTTATAGCTTTTTGCACTGTAATCTCCCAGATATATGGAGAACTTTTATCTCCCTGAATCTTTCTGAAAAGGAAAAAAAAATATTTCCTTGGCACCACTCCTGTCTTTTCCTCTGAACTTTAGTTTCTCATATGCCTTTATACCCAACATCTGTTTGCTGGATCTGATTGTGAGCACACACTGGATGCCTCATTATGGATAGATTGTAATCTCTCTGTACATAAATTAATCATTTTACCAGTCTGGCTTTGCTGTCAACTTGTTATGTTGGTGGCCTTTGAGATTTTATTGCATACTCTGTTGATGAAAGCGAGACATATTTGCATTAGAAATTATAAACTCCAGAGCCAAGGGGAAGGACAAAGTATGTTTAAAGAGGCTATTTCAAAGTCTTCCAGGAGAGGGGACAAGACAAGCAGGTGACTAGAACCTCTTCTGTCCCAGAGTCTGGTGGCAGTGAGCAGAGAGTATTTTGAAGAGAAGATAAGAAGTGTTTCCTTACATCCCTCTTGCTTCTGGCAAATTTTAGGAATGAGCTGAAGAATGTTCCCAAACCATTGTATTTAATAGCTAATGACTTTTGGTTAAGGAAATGTGATCCTCCCTTTGGTCAGTAATATGTGCTGAATAGTGTCTTCAGATCCCTGCCAGCCATGTCTTCCATGAACCTTTGAAGATCTGTGGAAATTTGCTTGGCTTATTTTTCAGTTTCTCGTTTTTCAGATCCACAGAGCTGCTCCAGCTGAGGCCATCTAAGGATGTGACCTTAGGGTTCATGGCTGCGTTAGCGTGCTCTCTGCCATGGCTCTGGTAGCATTTTGCCACTCTCCTTGCTGTGAATAGTTGAGTAACATAAAGAGTCTGTCTGTCTTTCTGACCGGCAAAATAAAAAGAAGCAGGAAGGGAAGTCTGTTTCTTCTTTCTGCATGGCCTTTGGGACTGAAAAGGCTTTTCATTAGTTGTTAGGTGTGTATATATATGTCTGTATATTTGAGGAATAATTTTCCAAAATTTTATGGTCTCATAAACAAGCTGGGTTTCATCTTTTAAAAGCATGGCCCTGGTACATGATAGGAAAAAAAGAGCTTTTGTTCTGAAAGAGTTTTCTCAGTCATAAACCATGCATTTAGCTACTGAACTTGCCCACATTTTGTTACTGTTTTCCCTCCAAGTATACAATACAGTGTCAGATTAGACATTCTACAGTGTATTACAAGTCTTCCTTTTAGTTTCACATAAACAATACTGATAAATATTGTCAATCAGAGTTACTATTTTTTAACTGCATATGGTGAAGCTGTGGTCATGAGCAGGGCAAGCCCAGACAGCTTTTGTAGCTGCCTTTGCTGACACTAAAGCACTTGTAATTTTCTTATTAATTTCTTTGAACTATAGAAGGAACGTGCTGCAATGCTTTACTCCTGATGACAGACTATACACGTCCATATGCCTGCGTTTTGGCTCAGAATTGTCCAGATAGATGTTTGTAGTTTTTTTCATGTGCTATTGATGATTCAAGGGTTAGATAAATTTACTGTAGTGGGAGGTATTGGCAGAAGTAACACTTGTATAAACATGATCCTTTTAGTTATTAAAAAAAACCCTACCACTAAATCACTTTGCTCCCAGTTTCACACACCCAGAAGTTCTTTCTCATCCCCTGGGACAAGATTTGGTAAGTCCTTTCTGGTCATGATTTGCTTTCAGAGGATAATTTAAAGTGTAGATAATTACTGTATTTTGTTAGGAAATGGCTTAGCAAACCAAATTAAGCAGTATATTTTCATCCTGCTTCTTGGTGTCAAGGAGTGTAATGGAGATATACAATGATGTTGGCTTTGGTTTCATCTCTGTTAAGGTAGTCAATAGATCACTTGTAAGTATCTTGGTGAGTATGTCCACGTGCATTCTAGCAAAGTTGGTAAACCCATATGTAATAGTTGTCTTTTATTGACACTAAGGCTGCTGATTCATTTCCAGATGTAGTTCTCTGCCTGGGAGGTTTTATGCAGTACAACACAAAAACCTTAATTGTAGTATTTTTTTTGTTGTTTGTTTTCAATCTAGTTGCCCACTGATTTGGAAACTTCCTTCTGTGAATTGTGCTTAATTGTGTTACTATAGCATCAATTTTTCATGGCAGAGACAGAATTACTGCTTAAAAATGCAGCATTTGTTAGTCGCCCCCAAATTCAGATCCAACTTGAACATAAAATGAAAGATAATCATGCCTTTTGCTATCTAGGAATGACCTTGTAGGCCACTTGATGGATTTTTTGATTCAGTGAATGCTTGACTTGTAGCTTCTTTTATGTCCTACCATGAAAACCTTTGTAGGCCCACATGATAATGATTTTTCATAAAAGAGAAATGTTCAGTAGGCCATTTATATAAGTTTTTAGTTTGTGTTGGTTTGACAAAAGTAAAAGATACTAACTAGAGCTCTCAAATACAGAGCTAGAAGCAAAATTTTAAAAACTATTTAAAATGCATACGCCTAAATGCTACTTTGTATAGTTATAGGTGTCTGTGGAAGAACATGAAGCTGGTGTTTGTGTGGGTGCTTGCGTATTTACCTATGTAGATGTGTATGTGTGTGTATATATGGATCTACAACATCTGATATATGACATTAAGGTACATACAAAACATGAGAAAAGAGCAATGCTTTGATTGAACCCAAGCCATGTTTTTACAATTTCCTGCTGAAAAGGCAATACCATTAGTGGTGTCCTGGGAACATGCTTGCCACTTTCTGCAATGCATCTTTATCAATCTTCACGTGATTGAATAGATCTGGAGGGCCAGCTATCTCAGGATATATCAGAAGATTGCAGTGTTGAAATAATGGTTCTTTGGGGTGATGGCCAAAGCAGCAATCCCAAAGAATCAGCAAGACTTACTTGTTATTTCTCAGCATGGGTTGTTCTGTTCCCTTAGGCTCAATGATTATATTTGGGGAAAGTTTGAGTTGAAAGGCATTATTTTATTGGATTGACTTCAAGAAGTATTATACAACTATGTACACAGATTTCTCTGTATGACTTTGGAGTGTGGTTTTTCCAACTATGTAATGTGGTGTTATCTACAGCCCAGAAAGGTTTTGTTTGACAGTTCTGGTAATCCCTTATGAACATCACCAGATTAAAATTTTGATTTTGCTCTTTAAGTTTTTTATCCCCACATCTGGCCACACAGTCCTATATGCTCTATATGTATACACAGTCAAACTGTTCAGTTACAGTGCTGTGACTTATGAAAGAAAACTTCAGGAAGAAACTGTAAGCAAAGTTTATTTGGAGAAGCAGTGGATGGCACTGTTGGATTATAATTATAAGGCAATAAAACATGCAAATCATAAATTGCAATTTTTTGGAAAATCCATGAGCTACATGTAATGTAATATAATTCCTCGAAAGGTATTGGAGTTAAACCTCAGTAGAACATGATATTCAGGTAAGCATTCTTGCTCAATGGTTTATTATTCAAATCATTGGGGTCAGTTGAAGGGAGACCAATCCAATTTGGGTTCCAATATATTGTGGTGTTTTCCCTCATCCCAGAACTGCTGCTTATAGAAAATATTTTTTTTCATCAAGGGCTCCAGCTCCTGAGGGGGAAGGAGGGCTCTGGTGGCAGCAAGAACCTGAGTTAGAATGCTGGAGCAGAGCTATTGCTTCAGCCTGTTTAGAGGGGCTCACATTTGCCATCAGGTGTTGAGAGGTCCTGCAGGACACCAGCAGCCTGCAAATATTTCATGTAGAAACAGGGGCATCTATTCCCATGTGGTGCAAAACCCTATGCATACCTTGAATCACACTGATCTTGACCTATGCTAAGAAAAGCATAAATTTTGAAATAATTTTGTGCTGATTATGTGTACTGAGTTGAATTTTACCCTGCCTTAATATTCCTTTCTTGGGATACTTGCTGTTGTCTGCTTTACTTGGCATGGGTTGTGAAGGAACATTTGTAACATGGTAGGCCTGGTTCTTCCCTTGTGTTGTGAACATTTATTTCCTTTTTTACCACACTGCTTCCAAGGATAGATTTGTGGAGTTGTGGATTACGAAGAGCAAACGTTTTCAAGTGTTTGTTCCCCTGCAGTGATCAAAATATCTTTCATTATTAATTACCACAACCAAATTGAAAAGAAAGCAACAGGAAAGATAGGTTATGTTAAACCACAGCCTGAGGAAAAATCTCAAATTTTCCTTTGTGACAGGCAGATTCTATGGGGTTTTTTCCTAGGTCCTTCTCAGGTGCAAGTTCCTCCATCACCTCTTATGCTCAGGCATGTTTCTATGCAGTGTCACTGTTTCTATGTTGTGTCAATCTCTGGACGCTGCCTGTTCATGTCTACTTTACACCACATGCTTTTCTGGAAGAGAAAATACCTCTCCAGTACCTTTATGATTGCCAGACTGTGCAAAAGGGTGGTACAGGCTGGGGGCCAGGGAGAAACCTTTGAGATGGTTTTTCTCTTCTTTTGCTGAGTGCCAGGCCACACAGGTTTGTGGTGGAAGCTGTTTGACCTGCAGCATACAGTGTTGAAACCTTACGTGTTTTTATGCCAGACTCAGGCTGTCCTACTCATTGTGTTTTGAGAGGGGAAAGCTAGTTCCTAGTGCCAGACAAGAAAGGGAAAGAAATAAAGGAGGTTTAAAATAAAATATAATATGGTAGTCAGGAGGCATATACCTGCTGAACCAGCCCTGAAAGGAAGCAGGTGCTTTCAGCCAACTGCTCAAAAAAGGGAAGAAATCTAGAGGTCCTGAAGAGATGGAGAGTGGCAGGGAGCAGAGAGTGAGAGGAGAGTAGTGGCTGAGACAGTGGGGTGGAGGGTTGTGGGATCACTGACTGTACCTTCTTCCCCTTAGCTACTGCCCTTACCTCAGGTGAGGTGCATGCCCCTGGCTTTGCCAAGATGGGAGCCCATGCTGTATGCCTTAAGGGGGAAGGGAGGGAGGAGAATAGAACCAGATGTCAGATGGGAGGAGGGAGGAGGAGGTTTTTTGGAAATACAAAATACTGGAATTTTGGTGGGTTTTTGGGGGGAGGGAGGGGTTGGGGGGTGCTATTTTTTTGTTGATTTTTTGAGGGGGGTTTAAAATAAGAAATAGTAGGAAGTGTGATGAAGGAAGCTGATTGTAGGTGGAGAGGAGTGCAGAAGGAAGAGAAAAGGAAAGGAAGGGGGAGAGGGGAGATCTGAGGAGAGGTAGGAAAGGTGAAAGGGAGATCAGGGCAGTGCTCTCTCCTTTAACTCAGTGTACCATTTGAAATGGCTATATATAGTTAAGAAATGCTAACATATGGCACTCATATAGCATATGGCACTCAAAATAGTTAAGAAATACACTTGTCTTGCAGCCAAATGCTGCTTTCATTTGCATGGGTGTAAGTGAGGATAGGATTTATTTCATACAAAAATGTTTCTCAGATTCCTCTGACTGTTAAATAAAATAATGGGAGGGAGCTTCCCTTCTATTTTATCTTGAACCCTCTTTCATCTGTGTGCAGGAACTGAATCCCAGGGTAGAGCAAGATACATGTACCAAAAAGGTTCCCCCCACCTTCCCAGTCTCTCTCTGGTTTTGAGTTCACTAAGGTTCTTGCTGAGGGTTTACAGAAATTACTGGTGAGACTTACAGTCATTTCAACAGGCATTTAGTAGGCTCACAGTATCCACAAACTTGAGACAGTTTTGTAGGTTTTATTTTTATTTTCTTGGTTGAACTTTGTCAAATTGCTATTTTTTTTAATTTGAAGATTAAAGAATATGCTCAAAGCCATACTGCCAAAAGACATCTTGCTCCTTTCCTTGGAAAGTGTATGAATCTGTGAATTAAATGAGTGGAAAATACTGATTTCTGTTTCTCATTCTGTCCCTGACTGGCCTTAGTAATCATTTGCATCTGCAGAGCAGTTCTTAGATTTCCTGTTGCTTAGTTGTAGTTAGAATTAGAGGTGCCATTTGAAATGGGAGACGAACTATGAGGGATGTTGCATACATATGTGGAAAAGAGTAGTTCCTGTTCTTTAAGAGTTTATAATATAAATAGACAACAGACAATGGGGAGTGAATGGAAGGATTATCATCCCAAGTGAAAAGCCAATTTTTTCTGTATGGATGAAGCACTTCAACACTTTGTTACTTAAAGAAGTCCTTCCGCTGGAATCTGCATACTTTCAAAAAACATGCAACATTTTGCACCAAAAAATGAGAAAATAATATTTATCCCATTTAAGGAAGGTGGTTTGTTTTCCTGCTGTTTTTATTGAATGGCATGACCCTGAGAGTCCTCAGCTACTGCTCTCCTGTTCAACAGCATGGTAAAAATAAGAACTACAGCTCCACATATTAAACTCCCGAGTCCCGAGCTGCGGTGTTTTAGGCCACAGGGGCATCTTCACTCTACCTTTCTGTCTACCTAAAAAATTAACTTTTCTTTGCTCACTTAGACTTGGCAATGGGGTTTTTTTTGCCTGATTCTCAGTCCTGACTTCTGCTGTTCTACAGTTATTTGTTGAGGCTATCTTTCAAAACATGCTCATTATTAAGGGGTTAGTTAAGGCTGTCCTATAAAATATACTCATTACTTCCATCCCTCAATAAAAAGAACACTTTAAGTAGGCTTAAAAATGAACAAGAAATGTGAATGTGAGACATCATACTCAGTTGTGCCAATTTCATGCTTGACAAAGATGATGAATTTGTGTACTAATAATTGAACAGGGACATTGGTGAGGTATGATAGATTAGGAATAAGTTGCAGTACTTATTTTGCTCAGCCTGAGTTTTTTTGTGACTCCTCAGACTTATGTCTCGAGTGATACCTTTGCTATGTCAACAGGAGGCAAAGAGTACATAATCATCAATAATAATAACAATAATAATAACAATAATAATAATAATAATAATAATAATAATAATAATAATAAACTCTCCTCATTCAACTAGACAGTGGAGTTCTTAAAGTGCTATTTGAAGTGCTATGTAATTTGGTTTACAAGCTCAGCTTTAGGCAGTGTTTTGGACTGCTGTGTAAAACCTAGGTCTGGTCCTTTTAAAATATATGGACACATGAAATAGTGTTCCAATAGTGATGAAGGTGTCAGGAAAAGAATGTCTCCTTTCTAATATATCTTCCTGCACCAAAGTATGCCATGAGAAGAAGCTGGGGGTCTGTGTTTTTATTCCACAGTCAGTCTTGGTTGTAAACAACTGAGATTATAGTTGTCATTTCCCTCTTGTACTAGGTTTAAACACACTATAAACAGGGGACAATATGTATTACACATCCTATCAATTTGGTTGAGATGAATGATGAAATGCTATGGTAAATCCATAACTAAAAGCATATTTAGTTTGGTACTGGACTCATATAAACCATGAGGACAATTGCCTTAGTGCAAGCCATCCCTTCAGATTCATAAATCAAACACAACAGCCTGAAACACGAGCACACCATGTATTATCTCCCCCAGATCTGCCATATCTTGTGAGAGCTCTGAATTTTATTGAAGTCTGCTATCCTTTCAGAGTATGTGAACTTCTTGCCTCTATGGGACAGCAGTGTATCATACAACCCAATAAGATTTATATCACCATCACTCCCTATCATTCTCCTCCTGAACTTTTAGTGCTTCCTCCGCCTGCACATCCTTCATTACCTTCATAGTTTTCATGGAGATTTCCAGAGTGTGAGCCTACACACCACGAGCTGACCTGAAAAGCCATGCCATACAAAGTGCTCAGTGATGTGCCTGTTAGTCATCGGCCTAACTAAAAGTTACACTTACGCCAATTGCTTGCAGATACCTCAAGATGCTCTTTTGCTTACTGTAATTTCTCATTTAGAGCTCTTAGTCATTTCTTAGTCAGACCACCCCCAAGGGAAAAACTCTCCCTCAGATTTCTCATCTTTTTATATTTTTCTTCTTTTTTTATGTGTGTTTTTTGTTTTTGTTGTTGGTTTTTAAACCAACCTCCAGAGTAAGCAGATTTCGTGAATGCACCTTGCAGCTTTGCATTAGTCAGAATGCTCTAATAAGACATATCATGTTCCTTGCTCTCTCTAGCCTTGGAGCAAGTGGGGAGGGCTAAAGCATGTATTTTCAGTGTCAGCTTCTAGACAAAGAAAATGAGCATTATGAAATTCTTCTGCTAAGGAATTAGAAATTAATCTCTTTTGTTTATGAAAATCCTTAGAGAAAAGAGATGGAAATCAATCTGTGATTAACAACTGATTGCTTCTTTTTTCTATTGAAAACCTTCTTTTAAAGCAACTATTTCAATAATATTAACATGCCTTCACTTCAAGACATGTAGCTCATCAAGCTTTCAGTATCTTTTCCCCCCAGTACACAGACTCATTTTACTGCAGGTCACCCTTCCCTTGCTACGTTCTCAGCTTTGTGACAGCTTGCCTCTCTCTGTGACACCAAGAGATCTGTCACTGGATCATTACTGCCTTCTCCATCACCACTGCCTGTCTCCCACTACAGTCTTCTTTCTCTGAGTCTGTTGCATCAATTACATTAAAGAAACTGGAAATAAACCTGTGCCCACTCCAGAGCCTTAAACCTACACCACAGGGAGACTTTTCCTTTCAAGAAGAGGAAAGAATCTGAATAGTCGCTCCCATGAATATCCCACAGTCTTTATGTAACTTTTCTAAAATTAAATTCATCCATGTTATGTCTATTCCTTTCCAATGTTTTCCTGATCGCACGATACGATTCTTCCAGTGAAGACAACTGGTTTATATTCCCTTGTGAGTAAAGTGGAAACTTGTTAATGAAAATGTCATCACAGCAAATGCTTTTAATTCTCTCAGAACCACAGGCAGCAGTATGTATAACATTCACTTGCCAGTTGCCTCTGTGCCTGTCCATTGCAGCTACTGCTAGCTCTGGGGCAACTGTGTGGTTCTCTCTTTACAGATGGTAGCAGAGATTTTCAAGGAAGTGTATTAAGTTTGACCTGAAGGAAACTGTTTTCAAAATGGTACCCATTAGCAAAGCCCTGGCTGTTCCTGATAACTGAGAGTAACTCCTTGCATTTCCACAGGTGATATATAAAATAGAACATCTTACTGAGTAGTGCTTCCCTGTCTACATATTATATTGAAATTATGCAAGAGCTTAGATATGTTCCTAGCCTTAAGCATTTGGGTCTACATAACATAAAAATATCTTCATCTGTGGGCCTGAAACAGTGTTCATCAAAACTTAAAAGCACCCAATCAAGACAGAGCCACACTTAACTCAGTTTCAGTGTCAGAGGAGATAGATTAATGTATAAAAGGTAGACACCAGGGTTGTCACAAGAGCAGCATATGTACATAGCTCCATGGCATGTACAGATGCCCTATCTACCTGGTTTGGTGTGTGTGATTGCTTATTTGTGTATCTACCCATGTAGATCCTCTTCAGACAGAAGTCTGCTGGCCAGACGACTGTGCTTTAACCGGCCTGGGAACAGAAAGAGTACAAAGTTAAAAGAGGGCTGTTTACCAAAAAACCCAAAAAGCCCCATACCGAAAAAAAACCCCATACCAAAAAAAACCCCAACCAAAACAAAAAAAAAAAACAAAAACAAAAACAAAACCCAAAAAAACCCAACCAAAAAGAAAAGCCCCACCAAACCAAACCTCAAAAAACCCCCCCAAACCAAGTAGAACTCTAAGCAGTAAATGGAAAAAATGGAAATACTATACCAATATTTTTGTGCTCAGTAGGTTGTTGAAGGTCCAGCTGCTAGCTTTTCACCTCATCATTTAGGTATTCTGCTGTTCAAATCTTTTTCCCAAGGCATGTACCTTGTATTTACCACCAGATGAACCCTCATCCTCCTGGTATGATAGGCTGGCTGTTTTCTGGCAAACAGTTTGAGTTGCCTTTTTCAATAATTCACACCTCATTTTATACCCTCATATAGATTGGTACCTTTTCAGTCCAGCTACTATTTTTAGTAGAAAATGTTTTCCCTTATGGAGCCAGGGAGATGCGAAGCAACAGTATTTGCTAAAAAAATCCATCTGTCCTTTTTTCCCCTCCTGAATTTTAGCAACTTTTTTCATGTGCCTTAATATAATCTTCCTACACACATATTCCTCCCTGTCACCATTCTCCTGATAACTGATATAATCAGTGTCTAAGAAGACCTGTTGAGGTTCAGAGCAACCTGTGAAGGTGAACAAACAAGGGAAACCACCCTCAGTGGGTTGACCAAAGCTGTGTACTTTGTATTGCATGGGAGAAAGCCTGACAGCACTAGCTACACAGGATTGCAATTAAACCATCTTTTGTTCTTTTTGTTTTCAGTTGGTTGTTTAGCAGCTGCAGCAGCAGTCCAGTTTAGCATTGTGTCATTCATCAAGGGCATGGACCTGAAAGGATTGTTCCAAAGGCAATATGATGCCATATCTTTAAGTTAAGGATAGAGAAGTGCATTCACTACAGAAGCACTACTGAAAGTGTTTTAAGTGCTTTTCATTACTATGCTGAAGATATTTAGTGGCTGGAAAGGGGTTGGGGTGTTTTGTTGTGGTTTTTTTTTTTTTTTTTAAAGACCGCTTTTATTTTTCAACTTTCTCTGTTGCTTTGGACAGACAACACAAGGTTATATGTAGATATAAATATTAACAGGATTGTGGACACTAAAACCTATACTTACATATTTTCTTGCCCTTTTGACTGGATTAAGACCCAAGACAAGTGTTTGTACTGTTGGTATATGGCAGATACAAAAGAAGAGCTCTATATGCAGTATATGCTACTGATGAGTTTAATCACTATGTACATTACCAAGAGCAATCTGAGAACAATGATAACAGGAAAATTAGTTAGATTAAATATGTAGGAAAAACATACAGAAGGAGAAATGTCTCTATTTAGTTTAGAAGTCTCCAACACCCCACATTTGAGCCAAGCTGCTTGTTTTCAAACCTATAGAAAATTAATTCGTAGTATAACATATTTAATAAGCAAATTTTGACTGTTTCTTCTCTGGACTATCTGAGCACCTTCAAGTCAATAGCAGATCAATCTCAACTATCTTTGAGAAATTTTTTAAAACAACTTTTTTTTTTTTTAATATCATCAGGGATGTCTAAATCCTCAGAGCTGCCAGGGTATAACTGTGCTTCTGAGTGCTATGAGCTAAAACCATCAAGGGAGCTCTAATTTTTAGGCACCTTAATACTATTGACTCTACCTAGAGTTAGGAGTCAAGGCTGTGTGCACTGCTAGTGGGAGCAGTCATCAAAGCAGGATTCACAACAGATATCTTCAACGATACAGCAGTAAATTAAAAGGGAACTAATTAATGTGTTTTGTCACTGGAAGTGGGCTCATATTCATGTATGAGAGGAGTTGGTAAGCTCAATTTGCATGCATTTATTCCTAGGTAAAAGTGCAGCTGGAAGCTAAATGACTGGGGATAATGTGAATTCTTCCTCTTCAGGCTTTAATTAGGGGCTTTAATTCTGGTTTGTAATAAGGTACCTCCTTCCCTTTGGTTTTGAAGACATCTTAAGATCTTTTGGTGTTGGATACTGGCAAAGATCAGAATACAACCTGCTATGAATGGATGGAGCCTCCATTGCTATATCAAGGTGGAAAGTTAACTTGGGTCTTCCCTATGCCCATTAGCTTCTTATTAGTATCTGGTCCGTAAAAGACAGTACTAGCAGCAAGATTATTTTAAGAAATAATGGAGTAGTCGAGGGCAGAAGTCAAGCTTGTGGACAAAGAACCTACATCTTGTGAAGTTGGAAAAATTTTAAAATCTGTTCCCATTCTTTAGCATTTTCAACTGATTAGCATACTGGTAGCTTTTGCTGGCCATGGCTAGACCTCTTCCCAGCACTGACCACCCCAAAGAAAACAAAGGACTTTTAAATTATAACAACAAAATCAACAAACCAAAACCAAAAAAATCAGCCCCAAATTTGACTGAAACAAAAGACATTTTATTTTTAATTAAAAACATAATAAAATATTGATATCAGAATAGAAATTTGTAAAAGTTTATGCACTTCTCCTCTGAACAATGTCTCACAAGTTTGGTTGCTGCTTCTAACCAACATGGCGATTTTCCCAGTAGCAGCAAATGTTAGGTGGTCACAAGAAGGTGCTTCTTCACACCCTGACCGCTGTCTATCTCTTTCATCCTAGAGATCCATGTTATTTGAGAGCTTCTTACTTGCTAATGCACCTTGCAGGCTCCATACCTGTCCAGATAGGTCTTTACACTCCCCTTCATAAAGACAAATTTAACAAATAGCTGTCACAGCTAATCTTTGTGGCTTTTTTCCTTACCATGTGGGTTATGGTAAATTCCACCCTGATACAAGTCTCTCCATCCATAAAATAGGAAGTTCAAGCAACTAACTGAGAGCTGCAGTTTGGATTAGATTGTGAGGGTCAGATACCTAAAATTAGGCTTCAGCTGTGCTCAGCGCAGGGTTGTGCACTTGGAGCTGGGTGACTAACCTAGAGCAAATGGAGAACACGATGTCTCTGTTTTTCATAAGACCAAGAGGAGATTTTCCACAGACAGCCTGCCCTCCATTTTGAATTCAGTTTAGATACAAGTATTATTTTTACTGGAGCTTACTAAAAACACATGTGCTTTGAAACCAACTACATAAAAGAAATACAAGTATCAAAATGTAAGAAAAGTTGCAGAACTTTCACTAAGCTGCTTTTCTGTCAGAGAAAAGAGGTTAAAGGGTGGTAGGAGAAAGCAGGCTAATAGGAACTTAATTTTTCTGAAGTGTAGGAATATTGAAAAGTTGTATACCATAATTCTGATAGCACTTCTGCAATTGATTTTGAAAGAGAGTAAACTCAGTTTAGAATAACTGCTTGAAAGAAAATCTTTAGGTTCTTCTGAAAAGTTCAACTATAACTAGGATATTTGATAGAATGTATTTGGGCTAGCTGAAAACTACTAGGCCTTTCCCATGAGAAGAAAACTCCCTACATCTTCTATCTCATTTGACAGTGTCTAGAGACTTTTCCCTTTTTCTGTGAGAAGAGTTAAAGCAAGGATGTGTGTGCAAGCAGGACAGGAGGAAGGGCTCCTGCTTCAAAGGGAAAGGAAGTGTCTTTGGGGTGTGAAATACAAGAGAGGGTAAAATCCCACTAATAGTAACCATATTCCTGGTACTGAGGTTAAAATTACATTTTTACACTTCTGTCTCTGTGACTACTGCCCTCTGCAAGGGTCAGTGCAAAGGCAGGCACATGTTGGGTTAGAGCTTTGGTGGTCCATTCAGACAACATGCTGCTAAGGGCCCTGGCTTTCCTGTGCTGCATTCTTCAGCCATCCAGCCATGGTAGGGTGATAAAGAGGAAGGTAGAGTGTGGGTGTGTAGTTGGCAGCCTAGGGAAGGATTTTAATGAGAAAGAGTCCCATTCCTCCTTCTCTTCCTCTCATTTTTCCTTTTTTAGAAGAAAATTACAAGCACCTTCATAAGGGGACAGCTGGGAAAAGCAGTTCCTTCATTTAGCGGAGTCTTTGCTACTTCTCCAGTGTTTTTTGTTATCATGCACTCGAGCTGTACCCTTGCAGGATTCCTGGCGACACAGGAGTGATTCTGCAGTCGTGCCACTCCAAGAGTAAGGCCATCATCCACCATCAGCCAAACCCTATCTCTCGTTCAGATTACAGCACTGCTTTTCAACTCACAATCGCATTCCTTCTTCCTCCCTTTCTCCCCGTGGAAACATTCCATAGGTTGGAAAGTTGCCATGAATTGCCCCCCCAGGATCTTGTATCTCCTGTTTTAAACCAGCATGCTCTAGGAGCTCTGGCATTTCCAGACATTCCCTTGTGGCAGTAAATGGTACTTTACACTGTAGCTCAGGAAGCTTTCTTTTTTTCCTGTGTAGCTGAGAGTGTTATTGATAAGATTCAGTTCTCTAATGTTGCAGGACCATCTGTTACTGGAAGAGGAGAATACTTTGCATTTTTGGAGATAATTTGTTCTATGAGAAAAGGCAACTACTGAAATGCATTGATAGCTCAGTCCTGGAAAAGTGACTTCAATGATAAACTTTGTTACAACATTTAGTATTAAATACATACATTTAGTATTAAATGGCATCAAATGCCATTATAGTGATAGTCACAATGACAAGGTCCAGAAGTGAGTAGGCAGGGGTCACTTTTTTTATTTGGTGAGCTTTCCAGTAGCAAAAGGCCATTTGAGAACATGTATTTAATGGATTAAAGAAGTATCTTAGGCATCAGTTCTGGGACTCACAACATTTTTGAGGTGGGTGCCAAAGTGTTGCCAGCTACACACTGCTGTGATTTATTTCTTTATTTTTCCATCCACAGGGAGGGATATGAAGGTCAGTGCTGAACTACATCTGTGAGGTCCTCTTAGAAAGCTTGCACTATCTGTTTTTGAGTGGAACTGGCTTTGGATTCAACTAAGAACTGTGCTTTCCATAGAAGCCCTGATGCTGCAAAGAACTGACAAATGAAGAGGGGAATAACTGGTCTAGAATTGGTAAATGTTTAACTCCAAAGGCAGCTCTTTTCCTACAGATGCTTGTGCAGTGTTTAGGCAATTTAGTTTAGTGTCAATTCCAGCCACTGATGGAAAAAGCCCATCCTATAGAACACAGGAAGGTTGTGTTCTATAGGAAAGGGAGGAACTGGCAGGTTAAGCAAGAATGGCAACCTAAGATGACATGTCCAAGTTAATTTGTTTTTGAATCAAAAGAGGAACTGATGCTCCCAGTCTCTTAAAGGGATGTATTTGTTAAACCAGCAATTTCCAAATGCAGCCACCAGGGACTTTGTGTGCAACCACTGTGTAAAAGCTCACTTTTTATAACTCTGTTGTGTGTCTGGCAACTGTGACCACTGTGAATTTGCTGTGGCTACATGTGTGACCACAGCACAAATTAATTTGAGAGCTCTTGAGTCAAAGGCTGTTTTCCTACCACTATCCTTTGGAACTGTTCTATGCCATCATGTGCTGATGTGATCGAAAGTATTTTAAAACACACACTACCATTAAACAGCAATTTTTGAAAGCTCAAAATTATAACAGACCATATTGTAGCCCGATCTATTGTCACATTTAGGATTATACTTGGAAATTGCCTGCAGTAACAGGTGGTTAAAGCCAATATTGTAGGGACTCACTTTTAGCTGTTGTTCCTAAAACTTTCTGTTTAAATAGCTGGCAGGAGAGGTTTTCTGTGAGTAAATGGAGCATTTATACATGCTTTTGGGTTACAGGCTTGAATTTCCATGGCTAGTCCAAAGGAAAATACCAACAGCTGAGCTGTAAGTACTGGAAATATGACATCTATAATAGGCATATTGATGCAGTCTTAGCTGTGGTAAGCAGCAGGGAGGGAGCTGTATTAGCACAGTCTACAGGAATAGGAGCCAATGAGAATTAAACTTGCCTGTTTAAAAATCTTCTAATAAGTAAATTCCTGAAGATTTTATTTTCCAAGTTGTCTTAAATGTTATTAACAGAAGATCTTTGTGGTATTGCTGGAAGATAATACACAGAGGCACATTCAATATGAAAGTTTCTTTTATTGATGCGATCTGTCTTTGAAAAGTTAAGCTTTGGGGTAGGTTGGGTAGTCTGCTTAGGGTGAGGCTTATGGTACCTGCCAGTTCTGTGAAGGTCCTACAGACAAAGAGTGTCCAAACCTCTGTTACCAAGAGCATTGTTGTATATTCTAGCGGCTTTTTCCATTTTTGGATTTTTTCAGAACACTGTAATGACTATACAACATCAAGCCACATTAGCACCATGTCGTCTTTCATAGGAGCAATGCCCTTTTACAAGATGTAAGAAACCACACAAATAATGACACAAGTAACCAATAAAATAAAGCAGTGGGTTTTCTTTATCCCAACTGGAGCAGGCCAAGAAGATAATACTCCCACATGAGTGACTAAGAAGAGGGCTCAGTTGAGTGTGCACACACAGAGCTATTAATATTGAATTTATTTTTTCTTGAATCAAACTTGAACTTTTGCTTTCTCTTATTGATTTAAAATCTGTTAGTTGTGTTTTCCAAATAACAGCCTTCCACATATCCAGTGTGTAACTGCCCTTGAGTAAATGGTGGTGAGATAATTCAAGGCTGAGGTGTTTACTACTAAGGGAAAGAAGAATAAGCTATAACATATCTATAAAGTGTTGATAGTGTTCACGGGGGTGGTTACTAAGGAGTAGTTGACTAGAGATAATTTGGGTTTGTGTCCATAATCCCTATCAGGATAATGCTACAAAAGCACGTCTAGTGCTACTCTCCTCAGGATTTGACAGTGAGCATATGCTATACTGTCTTTCCCCAAACGAATCCTGAGAATTAGCATGACTGTCTTAGACTTGGTGCTGTTTGGATCTGTGTAGCTAAACAAAGTAGAACATTTAAGCAGCTTCTCCTGCTTATTTGTCCACAGGTATACCATGAATATACACATTAACATAGGCTGTAACTGTGTGATCACACGCCACTTGTTTCCTCCTACATCTCTGCCTTGTTTAGTGGAAGTGATTTGCTTGCCAAATTATGTGACACTGGAAACCAGATAGAAGGAAGTGTGTGGCAGTTAAGGGTGTGTAAGAGGCATACATTTCAATATCCTTGTAAAATGCCAATGTAGAATTCCCAGTTATGGTGTAAGCAATAGATATAAAGGAAAGAGTAGCGCTGAGCCTGCAAGTCACCATCTACAGCTTTACAAGAAGATAAAATGTGATTTATTTGATCTGGTAGCACTTTTATACATGCTAAGTGTAGTAGCATGCTGGTAGCATGGTTTGCATTGGTGAAGAGATAAATATGGAACTTAGCACTTCTGCCTCTTACCCTGCTTCACCCACTTGGCTTACAAAAAGTCTCTATGCATACCACAGGTCTTCTCCATGCATAAACAAGGCAGGGCCAACCCTACTAGAATCCCACTGTTGACATGCCTCTGTTTGACTTGCCTGCTAGCAGGTCTTGGAGACAAGTGAAAGGTTTGGCCTTCATAAATTTTGATCACAAGCATGTTTACTTTTCTTTTTTGGGAGATGGTGCTTTTTTTAGAGGTCCTTTTAGTTTGTACAGGATATTTGGCAAATTACAAAGCTCTCTTACATAAGTTAGAATGAAAGACAATTGCTAAGCTAGTCAGGAAAAAGATAACATTTGGTACAGGAGAGAAAAAAGAAACTAAATTAGAAGTACTGGCAAAGCTTTGAGCAGAAGCTAGCACAGCATCTGCTTCTACTACATTGACTTTAGTCAGTGATATCAGATTTTTCTCCTCACTGCTTCCATGAGAACTGAACTTATACACAGAAGTTAGGAGAAAAATGATAGGGGAATCTGTAGACATCATCCCTGGGTATAACCAGTGTTAATAATCTATAAATTCAATAAGCATCAGATTTAATCCTGTATGTCCTAAGAAAGCAATGAGGGAAATATGATATGGAAAAGGGGCAGCTGATGTTTCATTTTGAAATGAGCTAGGAGCAGTAGAAATTCTCCTTCATTTCCAAGTGTTTCCAAGAGTTTTGAATTCAGGATAATAACTTTTTGGGGAAAAAAAACCCAAAAACATATGCCTTGTGCAATATGCTCCCTGTATCACTGATCAAAAATTCTGTATTGTGGAGTCTACTTAATACATGCTTTATAAGATATAGCTGCTGTAAAACGCAATGGTATGAATTTGAAAATGTTTTGAGAGTAATCCAGAATATATAATTTAAAATAAAGACTTCAAATTTTTAAATATATTTAATTGTATGTACTTGACTACAGTAATAATACTGGATCTGACAGAACAACTCCTGATGAATAATTTATTCTTTTATTTTACTACTACTCCTGCTGCAGAGCAGCCCTGACTAAAAGCAAACAAAGCACCTTGTTGGCACTAATGCAGTGTTTTCCATGCTCAGAGCACTGGAAAAATAATAATTAAATTTCATTAAATTCTTGTTATATATGTGGTACAGTCCTACTGACTGAGACTGGAGGTTTTATTGTACCTGGCAACTTATACTTTGATATACCAAGTCTCTGAAGAATTTATGAATGGACCACAGAGATAAAGGTAATTGATAAGATGTCTCAATCAGTGCTGGCTTGGAGAAGAGCTGCTCTCATCTATTTTACAGAGGGAGTTAAACTAGAGTGAAAAATAAAGTGCCTTTGCAAAGATGTCACAGACTATCTAGGAGTATGGTTATGCTTTGCCACTAACCATGGACTGGATGAGAGATATTCTGCTGCAAGGCTGCATTTTAAATCTCAAAGGAAATGATGTTCAGATCATGTGTCTGCTATCAGGAAGATGACCTAGCCTGAGAACAGTCTAATATTTTACATATTAAATATCCCTCTCTAGATGTGCAAGATTTGCAGGGGCTGTTTCCAGGTTGATACACGTCCAGAAGTAACAGTGAGAAGGGGGTGACCATTTGGTGCTCACACAGACAGGAAACACGTCCATAGTGTCAAGAAGACCTTGATGGCAGGAACAATGTGTGAAAGACACCAGAAGGATCTTGAAGAGCAATTTTAGGCAAGTGGGCAGGCAACACAAACAAGGGAGAAGAGGGGTATAAGAAGAAGTGGAGATTATCATGGAAGCGTGAGAAAATTCCTCAGAGTATAGAAAAGCCAAAAGCAGGATTTGAAGAGAAGAATGTGATTAGATGGGTGGGGAAGGAGGGTGAATTTTTTTTTTTAGCAGCATAATTGGTACTATTGAATGAGAAGGAAGGAAGACAATAGTAGTTAATCAATTCTTGGCAGACTATATTACAAGGAATGCCAGTAATTCAGAAGAAAAATGTTTAGAGGAATGAGGATTTTTCGGATCTAAACAAACATCAATGGAAGAAACCAAAATTTACAGGTGCTCCTATATCTGCAAATCACAGAAATTTCTTTTAACAATTGCTTTACAGAAACAGAAGCTGTAGAAGATAACCAGACTAAAAATTTTGAGCAGCTAGTGAGTAATCAACAGGATCTTTGTGTCCTCAGATCTGCTGCCATTTGTCCAGAGACCAAATGGGAATTTCAAATGAATAGTTTATCTGCCTTTCCTATTGAAGAATATAATTTATATTTGCTTAACAGCTTCTGAGTACCTAAGCATGATTTATAGCCAAAGTATTGAGCCTTTGTTAGAAGGAGGTTGTGTTGCTCTTGTGCTTTAGACAGCAGCATGTGCAACATGAGCAACCATCAGACCATGTTATGTGGGTGTATCTGTTTAGCAGTTGCTAACCCAGGTGTGTAGCTGGCTCTCCATAGCCAGTCAACTCTGTGTTTTTTAAGGAGGAAGAAGGGGAAACGTATGATTTAAAACACGTAGGCAAAAATATCTGGCAAATCGTACTGAGAATATCCCTGCTATGTATAGACCCCTGAACTGCTGCACCTGCATTTGCTGGTGGAGGCTGTGGCGTCCAAGCACAACACAGGAACCTTACACCAACACAGACACACACAGCCACAAAACCATGGTGTGGTGCAGCTTGTAAAGGGATCTCTCAGCAGTCATCACCTGACAAGGGCTGCAGTTTGAGATTAGCAGGGTCACCCTGGTGGGGTGGGCTTGAGTTGTACAACAGCCTTGTAACACATTTGTACAGTTAAAAGAGCACCTCAGTGACAATGCACATAAATTTTAATCAGCTCACTTCATCTGGGCAATGGACAGAGATAATACGCTAGAAGGAGAGGGAGAGCAAGTCAGGGGGGGCAAGGGAGCAAGAACTCTGCTGGAATACATATTAAATTTCAAGTCTTAAGAGGGAAGTGTGAAAACTAAGAAAACATATTATAAGAAGTCACAAAGGGTACGGCCTGGCAGTAAATCATCCCTAAATCACAAGTGCATGCAGGAAGGTATTCTTTAATTATGTCCTTTAGCAGGCTGGCACCCTTACTAGATTGTCTTAGGATGGGGGAGGTGGGAGGGGTAGGCCCTGGCTGGGCCAGCAGAGCCTGGCTGCGCACAGCACAGCTGCGTTTTCTCAAGGTTCTTGAGAACCGGAAAAAGTCCTTTTGAGCCCTGGGCTGATACGTTGTACCATCTTTTGTGCAGCTGTAATTTTGACAGGGGGAGCCAATTTGAACTTCTGTAATCCTTAGCCCCAGACACCTCCAACGCCTGAGACTGTGTGTGTGTTTTTTTTTCCAAAGGTTTTTCAGCTGTGCTCTTGAGAAAGTCATTCCATCCAAAGAAAGGGGGGTGGGGGGGAGGGGCGGGGAGAAAAAAACATCTGTCTGACTTTGTCCAGGAGATTGTTTCTATAGCTGTAACATTTTGAAAAGCGGAGGAAAGAAAAGTTATTTTTCCAAGCCTGACTACCCATATTTTTCATTTTTTATATCCTCCTCTGTGATGGACATCATTTCCTGCCCCTCCTTTCTTTCAACCACTGTTGAAAAAAAAAAATAAAAAGAAGGGGAAAAATAAACCCAAGAAACTGATTGAAACTTGACTTAGAATTGCACAATGATCTTAAATTTTCCCAAGACTTATATTTTGGGAAGGAGCTGTTTTATGAATGGATATAAGGCTGACACATGAAACGCGTGGGATCTGTCTGAGTGCCTTGTCTGGGTCAGCTGTGACATCTGGCTCTTATGAATCTGGCGTATTGTGACTCACTAATACACAAATAGTAATCCTTGATAGTATCCACTTGTGATGCTTTGCGGGTGTTGTCACAAACAACATCGAATGCCAGAGGACGGCCTTAATTCTGGCCTGCCCTGCAGCCCTGGGCTGAGACGGCCGTGTGGGTGAAGTGCTGGGTGGAGGATCAGCAGGCTTACCCCATTCCCTCCGCAGCCTGGTGGTTCCCTCTGGTGCTGCTGGGCTTTTAGGTGATCTCACCTCACCAGTCATAGAATCACAGACTCATAAAACATAGTGAGTCAGAAGGAAACCATCAGGATCATTGAGTCCAACTCCTTGCCCTGTGCAGGATACCCCAAAAATTGCACTGTGTGTCTGAGAGATTCATTCTGTAATAAGCAAGTAAACCTTAATGCCTGAAGAAGATTCAGTCTGTGTGTTTCCCTTTCTATTTGCTACAGGGAAGAGCCTTCACTGATGCATGTCTGGTGGGTGCTGACATTGATGGAGGGCATGATTTGTGGTACAGGTCCTCTCTGATGTTCATTGTTGCCAAGGCTGTAAGGAGAGAAAACCAACATCCACCAGCTGTAATGATGTTTCGTGTCAAAGGGAATTTTGTACCTGCTTTCACCCCTTGATCTGTGTGTGGCATTGCTGCAAAATGGTGATAGTCATGATAGGGGAAAGTGTGTAGATTACTGTACCCCTCCTGATGCCTGTGAAATTGCCTGGACCAACTGAAAGAGTCTCTTGTGGTGCGATAAGGCACTCAACATTGGGACATGGTTCAGGATAAAAACACATCCAGAAATGCAGCAGTGAGTTGACGAGAGGTGAGTTTGCTTCATTTAACAGCAGCTTTTTTTCCTAACGTGTTCCTGAAACTAAGGGACTCATGAATTCAGGGTAGTTCAAAAGGTGAGGCAAAAGTATGTATAAAGTCTGGCTTGTGTTTCCTGCACCTCGTCTAGCTGGAGAGACTCTTTAGGATGGGCTAGGTGTGAGCTCTGGTCTTGTAGCTTTGGCTGTTTGGCTGTGGAAATCTTGATAACTGGTTTTCTGAAGTGCTGCATAAAAAATAGGTTAATTTTTAAAATTTGCTATCTTGAAGGGTACTGCAAATGGACTAACTAGATACAGATCAGTGACCATGGTGAGGGCAAGCAGTGATGCGCCAAGAGACCATGATAACAATAGCTCCTTTGGATGACAGGAATCTCATGTACAAGCTCAGAGGATAGGCACAACAAGATCATTTAATCCCTAGTGGCAGAAAAATGGGGATGGACATTACCTTTACTTTTACATAGGGATGAATTTCAAGAGATTAAGGATTAGTAGTGTCAGATCCTCCCTTCCCACATCTATTGCAGTAGTAATGTATGCATTATGAAGTCAGACATCTTATTTTTTTAGGGTATTTTAGTGTCACTGCTTGTGCTTGGTCATATGTCATCCTGAGCATTGACCTGAACTTGTGGAAGATGAGGAATTCTGGCCCACTCTGGAGAGTGCAGTACCATACTTTAATGGCCTCAAGTGTAATCCCAGATCTGACTGGGCTCCTCAAAGGCTGCATTTTCATTCTCTCCTTGGTGGTGACCTGAACCTGAATAAAAACCCAGCGTCTGTGGGGATCTCTGAGCCCCACATAGCTGTCTGGAGCCCCCGTATCCTCTCCTTCCCTCAGTCCTCAAGTACGCTAGGAGGTAAAGGAGTCAGCTGTGTTGCTACAGTGAATATTTTTTCTGTCATTTTTGTTGTAGCAAGTGAGGATTATTTGTGGATTATAGCTATCTGGGGAAAACTCTGCTCTAAGTCATTTTTATATGAGGAGGGATAGGCAGTTGGATTTTTTCTGCCTGTGGCTAGAGTTCACACATTGTCTCTGTAAAGTTTTAGAATGGAGAGAAGGCAGTGATTTATTAGTGGTTTTGTATTATAGCACTACCTAAGATGCCTAGTGATAGGTGAAGGCTCCTGCAGCCCTGCATGTTAATTGTGCTAAGCTGCCTTCAGACACACAACAACATGCAGCACTGAAAAACTGATCGTTCAAATGCAAAACAAGTCATATGCTTCAACAGGATGAGTGATAAATCTTGAAACAGAAGGAATGAGTTTCAGAAGCTTTTTTGTTGTTGTTTTGTTTCCTTGAAATTTCCCCACACATGAACAAAATCAATCCAGAAGAGCCAAGAAACCTGTAATGGATGAAATGTTTTACACATATGTGATGGAAAACTCTACTCGGTTAAGTCAAAAAGCAGCTTCTGAAAAACTTAATGTGGCTAGAAAGTCACAGGTGCCTGACCCTTCTGGCCCTGTTACCTCACTGCTGCATATGCTTGGACTTCTTTCACCACTTTTTCAAACCTGCCATATGGGGAGATCATATTCTGCTAACCCGAATATTCCAGAACACTTTGCAGGACCTCATGCCAGAGAAGATTCCCCACATCTCACCCTTTTATCCTCACACAGGAGCATTAGCAAACTAAATATCTCTCATTTCAACTTCCTCCCAGCCCCATTTTTTTGGCTCATGGATCATATCTCTTTTCAGCAGCTGTTTTTCAGCTGACATTTAAACTAAGTTCATATCCTTAAGGTTGATTTCTAACGTTTCCTCGGGAAGGAAAAAAAAGGAGCATGCACACACACATATATAGACACCCATCTTACCATGTGAATTCTTTGCTGAACTCAAATAATTCAGAGTACTCAGTAATACCTGCTTCTGGAGGCTATTGGCATCTCAAGCTCATCTTTATGGTGGATAGCCAACCATTCACCAGAGCAATACCCAGCTCAAGGGACCAATAATGGGCTGTACATAAGGCCGTTGCACCTCTAAGATGCTGGTTCAAATCCAGCCGAGGTCTGTTGTGATTGTAAAAGTTTATTACCATGTGATATTTGTTTGGTGGTCCTCAACCAGCAAACAGGTGTCCAACTCATAAAAGGGAGCAGAGGAAGAGTGCTGTGGTTACTGCACTGGGCTGAAGCACCAGATCTCTTGGTCTCCTTCCCAGGTCTGCCACAGATTGTATAGCCATGGGCCAGCCCTCTGTAGATGGTGATAATATCCCCACGGGAACATTGTGAGGATATGTTCATTAATATCACAGGGATGCCTAAATACATGGGGAATGAGGAGCTTAATAGAACTACAAAAACAGCTATTGTGTATTGGCAGCACCAGGGAGAGGCTGAGAGATGGATGGGTGTAATAAATGGTCTGCAAATGAGCTGTATCCTCATAAATGACCTGTACACTCTCAACGCCTGGACATAACATCTCCAAATGGGAGATGAATTACTGCCCCTGTATGACTTTTCCCATTTATACACAAATAGGAAATTGATGGTAGAGGTTATGTGCATTTCTTAAAGGGAGGTAATACTTGGTACAAATACTCAGAGTCTCCTGGCCAGCTGCAAGCAGAATATATCAGCCTTCAACCCTGTCATTTTGGTATACCTCTGCAAATGACAGTCTAGGCTGCTGCTTGGTTGTCTGTATGGAGTAAGTTTCAGTGGTATGGTTGGCTGACCCAAGGTGCTGCCTGGGAAAGGTCTTGCTCCATGATTTTTGGTCTAAATCTTTGCTTTCACCTCAGCTCTACATAAGGACAAGTAGAATGGGACCCACCTACACAGGATCCACCTGAGTCATGTTTCTTCTGCTTCCCCCAGGCAGAGTGAGGGGACAGGGTTTGCAATTTGCAGGGCACCACAATTTCCTGTTCTTTTTCAAGATGATAGAGCAGGAGGGAGTAGAAGCCAGTATTACTTCTCCCTTTTCCAACTGATGCTTGCTTCCTGTGTGTCCAGGCCCCCTGTGAGAGTACAAACACACTTGGGGTAAGAAGGAGTAAGAGGAAGTAGGTGTCTACTGCCAGGAAGGCTCCTGTCTCCAAGAATTTTTCAGTGGAAGAGATACGTTCCACAAAGGGTGGGTTTTTGGGATGGCCTTGAGGGATGCAAAAGGTATTTTTTGAAGCGTGAAGTATTTTTGTTAAAACTTCATCTGTTTTGTGATAGCCCACCCCTGCTAACTTCTAAGTACCTGGGAACCAGTTTGTTTCTGCTGATGGTCCTGTTGAGATTAATGGAGCGATCTGTGTGGGTAAAAAGTAGGTATGTTTACAGAATTGGGCTCTGAGCTCATTCTGCTGCCTCTTACAGTGGTTTTGAAGCTCTTTCTTATCTTGTTTTATCTTAAGTATTTTGCAAAAGGTACATTAAATGGTTGGGAGGGATTTTTTTTTTTTTTGTGGCGACAGAAACAGAAGAGCAAATGTTGTGGTTTGACATTTGAGAGAAAAGGAGCTAATTATTGTTACCCAAATTAGCTTTGGTCAGGAGTAAACTTAAAACGTGGAGCCACACGGAGAAGCATTTCATTTACGTTAGGGAGCAGTTACCAAAGTTGTTCCATTGATTCACTGGGGTGGCTCCAGCGCATCTGCACAAGCAAGCCCAGCGCAACCTGATCCTTCCAACTGAAAATCCTCCTGCTATGCCTGCATTTCAGACAGGCATGCTGAACTACTTCTGTGCTCTTCCCAACTTCTCAGAGTACTTGCCTCACAGTATTTGCAAAGCCTCTAACTGGCACAACTGCACCTCTGTGGATAACGTATTTTCCAGTGAACTGGAGGTCTGACTCTGAACGTCACCCTTCTCTTTATGCAACGTTTGGTTGCTCTAGGCTGGGGAGTATTTATTGACATTTTTTAATTAATAGCAAAGTAAAAAGGAAACTGCTGATATGTTCCTAAAAGAAACAACTATAGTTTAAACCAGAGAGTGATTCAGAGAGTCTCTCTTGATCTTTTGGCAAAATGCTGAGTGCTCCATGCTCTTGAGAATATGAGCTCACTATTATTTGAGTATTGTGCCAGCTTAACAATTCTTAGTGTCACTTGCATGAATAAGTAAAATTACTATATGTCATCTTGGATTTCCCTAAGCTGTAAAAATTAATCATGGCATTAAGTGTTTTCAGGACTTGAACTTTTAATATTATTTCCAGTGATCATAGCACTGGAGGGGGAGGCAGGGAAGGACTGAGACGGAGAACTGAAAAATCATATGTTGAAAATTTTATTATTTGACGGGAAAGTATCAGGTAAAACTGTTGCTGGGAAAGACCTGGTGGAAAAATGTGTTGAGATGTGGGTAAGTGCTGCCAACCTCCTGTTCCAAATTCTGCTTCTGTGCTGTCTAGCCTTCATTCGGTCCTACAGAAGTCTGTGCAATTACACCAGACTTGTGTTGCATTTCTGGAACAGAGATATATGCCTTCCTTCACTGCTCTTAACCAAATGTTTCCTTTACCAAATAACCATCATTTTTGTCCCTTTCTGAACTTTTCCACTTTATGAGATTTGGACTGAGCCATGACAGTCAGGAGCTAAGTATATATTTCCTGCAAAGTTTGAGGTGCTTTGGAAGTAGGATTTTCATTCAGTCTGTTCGCTAAATATGAATTTAATTGAGAATTGAGAATTCTCCTACCCTTCCCCAAATATGTTATTAAATGTAAGTAAAGAATGGGAGTGATGGAACAGGAGAAGGAAAAAAAAGAAAAGCATATTTATTCTTGATCTTTATGGCCTCTGCACAGAATTTTACTTTAGGCGGTTCACTGATATGATGTTCTTGTTTCTGATCTGTGTTCTTTCTTGGAATAGTTACATTTATTACTCAATTTCTTTTTATATAATGAAGTTCCTGGGCAGTACCCAGTAGCCATGACAGTTACTGCTTCGTGGAGTTTCTTTTCTCTTGTTCTTAGCTTTGATCAAGAAGGCTCACCCAGTGTCCCAACAGTGACCTCAGCACAGTGTCAACAAGGGGAGGGGTAATATCACTGAAGCACCATAACATTATTTATTTTGATCTGTAAAGTTAATGACTTGCCTAGCTGTTTTCTAATCCAAAATATTGAGCATGTTCTAACCCAAATATATAGGAAATAAATGAAAGACAGAAAGCCACTCAGAAGCCATTGCTAGACATAACAAAATTCACACTGGATCTCCAGCTGGCTGGGGTAATGGGGAAAATATATCTATTTAGAAAGCCATTTCCATTTTTATTTTTTAAATCCAAACGTAGGGGTGTAGAAGGCATTCAGTAGTTCTGTGTTATCTTGCACAGTAGCTAATCATAAAGTTTTGAAAACTGTTTATTCATAAACTGATTCTGCTCCTGACCTCCCCCTCCATGGCAAATATACTACTAGAAATCATTGGCATCTGTAAAGGTCATATACTATGTTTGTCATGGCACCGACTTAAATTTTTGATGAGTCATCCGCAAGGTTGTAGAAATAATAAATGTTGTAAGTTCTTCCAATTTTATAACTGTTAATTTTTGAACTCATGGGATAACAGGAAACTTCTGAAAAGAGGACAATATCTCACTTGTAAAGGAAAGAAAAGCTTGAAAACCTAAATATTATAAAAAAAGGTAAAAGATGAAAACTGTCGACTCTTTATTGTTGATGATTAGTTAGTTTTTGTGCATTTACAGAGTTCAATAACTTTTGTTGTTTCACACATATAACTACTATTTTTAGGGATAAAAAAACCTAAAGTAGTATGGTACTTTTTAATAAATTTTTTTTTGATAAAATGAGGGGCTGGTGTTTATCAACAGGAGCTAAAACAAAGGGAAGGCATGAGGAAGCACAGTGCTTTCTGTGGCTCAGCTGTCTGCATGCCTGCCCCAGGATCACAGTTCAAGTTGTAAAGCCACTGGAAGAGATCCATATTATGTTCTTCTGTGGCTGGAAATATGGAAAAAGATGTTAGCAAGGGTCCGTACATCTGTGGTACTGTGATGACCAACTTGGAAGTCAACTGGAAAGATGTCAAGTGAGATGAAACCCATGTCCCATGAATGGGCCTGACTTGATGTATGGAAGACTTTGAAGTGTCTCTTTACCACCCATCATTGTATCTCTCATGTCAAGAACTCTTAGCCAGAGTACGACAGTTACCGTAGGTAAACAATGGCCAAAGTAAGAAATTCACATGAAAAAATGTAATAGCAGCAGGCATATATTAGAAAGATTTAATGGTTTTGATACATGAGCTTGACATTAACAGTCCTCTCATTCTCAGTTTTCATGAGTTAAAACATAAACTCAACAAGCCAAACATGATAATGATTAATATTAATCTGTGCAAATTGAGAACATTAATTCATTAGAGTTTCAGTTGACTGGTTAACATTTAATTCTATGAGACAGGAAAATATGGAGTGAAAAATTCAAGCAGGATGTGATATTTGTTGTGTACAGGGAGTGTGTGACAATTATAATACTTGAGCTAGTTATTAGTACTTTTTTTTTTTCTGTCTGAAGTGATTCAGTGACCTAATACTGACCACAAGAATGCTTTTCCAATTTGCCAAATATCTGGGAGAAAATCTCTGACTTGAGCGGGGTTATTGTGCTTGACAGAGAAAATTCTGAAGATGGTTTTAAGTTCTGTTACATAGGATGGGAAATCAGACTGTCTGATCAAATTGCTGCTTCTGATCTGAAAATACACAGCCTTTCAAGAAAGGACCAAATTAATTTCTTCTTAGAGAAGAAGAGAAAAAAATCTGATTAAAGGAATATTGCTGGCTGAATATATTTAGAGATAATTCCCATATTTTTGTAAAAGCATCTTTTACACAAACCAGAATTTTACACCAGTCAGTAGACTTTTGGTGCAAATAATTTAAGTGGTTAAAATGGTCTAATTTAGAAAACCTTCTATTTCTACAGGGCAAAAAGGATTTTATGACTGAGCTACTTTCAGGGCTCAGAAACTGTAACTTTTTTTTACAAAGTTCATTGAGGAGAAGTACTAGAGATCTCACAGTGCAGATAAGATAGTGGGATGGTGACAAACATCTGATGCTCCTACCCTTCTCTTGGAGTACCCTGTATATATAATAATCCAATCTATCTAATCCTATATACCCATGGCCTTTGCTTTTACTTTATTAATTTCATCTGGAAGCTATTTCAGACCAGGTCTGCTTTCCTGTGCGTAATCTGAATGGGCTGTAATCTCAGCTGTGCCTCGTGGGTGCTAATACTTCAGCAGTTCTGAGGTTTTTGAGGGCCGACAGAGGGCTATTAGATGGTCTAATCTGACAATATATTCACACTGGCCATAGGATTTTGGAATGCCTTCAGGAAATAAACTCTTGGATGAAGAGCAGCTGGCTCAAGTTGAATGCAGTCAAGACCAAAGCAATTCTAGTCAGAAAGGGGGAATGCTTTGAAGAGTGGGCCAAGGCACTGTCTCCACCTTCCATTCATTGAAGACATATGGACTCTATTTATCAAAGTTGTGCAAAGCCTGTGGGTTCTGCCTCTGGCTTCTATGGCCAGGTAGTATTGCTTTCCAAAGGTTTCACAGCTAGCTGGGAAACATCCCTTCCTTCCTCCCAGGCAATGAAAACCTGAGGGCAGGAGTACCCAGCCCTGGGTTATTGGAACTCATTTGACCTGGATGTGTTTTGTCTGACAAATGATGCTTACACTGAGGATCAGGTTAATGTGACCACCTAGTGTTGTGTTTGATGTCTGTAGATGTTGCTGCCTCTTTCTGTGGTGCATGCTATCCTAGACATTCAAGTCCTCTTCTGATGCTTGGTGAGCTTCTGATGTCACTTTAAGTACTGAGAGTGGTTAGTGAATCAACACTAGCTAATCAAATCCAAATTTTGATTTGTAAACCACCATGAAAATTGTACTCCTCCTAACTGAGGCAGAACACATTGCCCAGAAGAAAGTATGTGAGAACCAGATGCAAGACTCTCTGAATTGGAGAATGTGGAATTGTCTTGCAGAGAAGATCAGACAAACCCTCAGTCTGACTGATCATTAGGAAAGAGGCTTTTTTGCCATCTGTTATATTTCATAGTTCAAACAGCTCTTAGTTCCTTAACTTTGATATTTTTTTCTGCTCTGAGTTTTTTTTTCAATTTTGCATTAAATTCTAAACCAAAAACTAGATTGAATTGAAAATCATGAACAATAATATTGGAAGCTTCTATTACTTTAAAACTTTCAAGTCTCAAATAATAATAATGAAAATATCAACAATGAGAAATTATCAAACTGTGTTTGGTATTAAAAGCTTTTGTGTATTTCTATTTTTTATGTAGCAAGGGGGAAAATGTAACTTGTGAAATAGAATGGCAACTCTAAATGCCTTTGTAAGGCATGCTGAACACAACAAAGAAAGTATAAGGCTTGTGATTATCTTCCCTGAAATGATGGAATCATAAATCATTTAGATTGGAAAAGACCTCTGAGATCATCAAGTCCAACTGCAAATCTGACACTGCCAAGTCTACCAGTAAGCCATGTCTTTATGTACCACGTCTGCATGTCTTAAATCCCGCCAAGGATGGTGACTCAATTCCTTCTCTGGGCAGCCTGTTCCACTGCTTGATAACCTTTTCAGTGAAGAAATTTTTCTAAATATTGATTCTAAACTTTCCCTGGCGCAACCTGAAGCCTTTTCCTCTTATCCTAACACTTGTTACTTGGAAGAATGACTCCTACCTTGCTCCCTTCAGGTAGTTGTAGGAAGTGCAAAGAACTCTCCTGGACTGTCTTTTGTCCAGGCTAAACAATCTCAGTTCCCTCAGACACTTCTTGGAGTGTGGGGCCTAAAACTGGACACAATATTTGAGGTGTGGCTCATCAGTGCTGCATACAGAGGTTCAATCTCTTCCC
Organism: Agelaius phoeniceus; assembly: GCF_051311805.1. Classification (NCBI taxonomy): domain Eukaryota; kingdom Metazoa; phylum Chordata; class Aves; order Passeriformes; family Icteridae; genus Agelaius; species Agelaius phoeniceus. Next base: position 54,435,536 of record NC_135265.1, on the reverse strand, counting down.
TGATCCCGCTGACCACATTATTTCTAATACAGGTCAGGATGCCATTGGCCTTCTTGGCCATCTGGGCACACACTGGCTCATGTTCAGCTACTTTCAACCAACATCCCCAGGTCATTTTCCACTGGGAAGCTTTCCAGCCACTCTGCCTCCAGCCCGTAACTCTACATGGGCTTGTTGTGGCCCAAGTGCAAAACCAGGCACATTTCACTTTGTTGAACCTTATACACTTGGCTTCAGCCTGTTGATCCAGGCCTATCAGATCCCTCTGTGAAGCCTTCCTACCTCCCAGCAAACTAACACTCCTACCCAGATTGGTGTTACCTTGCAAACTGACTGAGGGTTACCCTGTATCCACTCATTGATATGACTGATAAAGACATTAAACAAGACTGGTCCCTATACTGAGCTCTAGGGTTGCCACAAGTGACCAGCCACCAATTGGATGTAACTTCATTCACCACCACTCTCTGATGAACAGAGTGGTGGGTGGCCAGTGGTGAGAAGGGACCATACAGTCAGTGTTTTACAGTGAAGAGTACACAATCCTAGACATGAACATTCAATTTCTCCAAGAGAATGTTACGGGAAAGTATGTCAAAGGCTTAACTAAAATCCAGGTAGCACCCACAGCCTTTCCCTCATATACTAGTTGAGTCCCCTTGCCATAAGAGACCAAGATGACGAAACAGGACCTGCCCTTCATAAACCTGTGCTAGCTGGGCCTGATCTCCTTGCTGTCCTGCAAGTGCTGTGTGATGGCAATGAAGATGATCTGTTCCATAACCTTCCCTGGCACTCAGGTCAGGCTGACAGGCCTGTCATTCCCTGAATGCTCTTTCTGGCCCTTCTTGCAGATGGGCAGTACATCTGCTAACTTCTGTCATCTGGGACCTCCCCACTTTGTCAGAACTGCTCTTAAATGGTGGAACACATCCCAGTGAGCATTTCTGCCAATTTGCTTGGTACCTTTGGGTGAATCCCAACCAGACCCATAGACCTGTGTGTCTAAGTGGTACAGCAAGTCACTGACTCTTTCATCCTGGTTATGTGGGCTTCACTCTGCTCCACGTCTCTCTCTTCCCGCTCAGGGGTCTGAGAACACCTGGTCTTCCTGAGGCAAAGAAGGCATTAAGTACCTCAGCCCTTTCCTCATCCTTTGTCACTATGTATCCCTCTGCATCCAGAAAAGGGTGAAGATTCTCCCTAGCCCTCCATGTGTTGCTGATATAATTGTAGAAACATTTTTGTTGTCTTTCATGGCAGAAGCCAGATTAAGTTCTAGTTGGGTTCTAGCCCTTGTAATTTTCTCCCTGCCTAATGTCAAAACATCCTTGTAGTCCTTCTGGGTTGCCTGCCCCTTCTTCCAAAGGTCATGAAGTAAATAAAACCAAATCTGTATTCATTCAATTTTAGTAATATGCAATGAATTTAAATTAATTATATTAAAACAGAGAATCTGATAATTCATAATCACGATTGTCCAGATTGGATTAGATTTATGAAATTTTTTCATACCCACATTTTTTCCTAGTGAGGGGCTGTAATTGTCCCTCACCTATTCTCCTTGTTGCTAAGACAGTTCTTTAAGGTTCTGCTATGAGAAATGTGGAGTAAATTGAATACAAGAAAGAATTTAGAATTCTTCTGGTATCTCCAGCATGTCAGGTAAAATGCTGAAAGTGTAAATATTAAAATATGCATCTTGATTTCCAAAATTTATTGGAGACCTGGCATCTGTGAAGTATTTTAGATTTTACAAGAGCATTGGTTGTCCTCAAGATAAGTTGCTCCAAACCAAGTTAAAGACAGAGACAAACCCTCCTCTTTTTCTATATCCTGCATAAATACCAAGGCGTAATGACCTTGCTGTATACTTCCAAATATTCCTTTAACTGATGAGACAATATGTGCCAATGTTGGACCTGAGCACGTGGCTGGATTAGACATGAACAAAACTAATTATTTGCTTCAACAACATCCCACATGGACAAAAGATATAATGACATACAGAAATTAGGATTATTTTGAACCCTGAGTCAGTCAAACTCCTAAATTACTTCCTCAAAGAGAAGGAATAAGTACTTTTTTTTTTTTTTCTGTCTCCATACCTATAACTATTATTGTTCTCATTGTTATGAAGAATATCTGGATCAATTTTTCAGCTTTAACAGCAGCGGAAAAGCATAACAGCAGTGTATAAAAGTCAGTTTTTCTCTGGTGCAACACTGGTTACTTAGGGCAATTTCCCCAAAGATGCTGACAGTATGGCAAAGAAGAATCATATTTCTTTCTACCTGAAAGAAGGCTTCAGTTGTGAGAAGCATCTTTCTCTGAAAATTGGAAAGAAATATATACATAAAAGAACAAAATTAAAACTATATACTGGAGCTCCAAGTGGTATGTTTGGGTTTTTTTCAGTTGGGTTTGAGGACACGCAAAACCTGCTGTCTCCTAGAGGCAGAGTCAGCAGGGGGTGCCCTGCTTCTTCAGGAGATGGGTGAGGACTTCCTGCCCTAGGGAGAGACGGAAGGGTTTGATGCATAGGGTGAGGCACCACCCTCACTGACTTGTGCTTGTGGGAGAGAATTAATCACCATAGGCCACATCCTTTTCTCCTTACTGAGGTTTTGTTCAGTCCTCCTCTATCTAAGCAAGGACCAAGGAATAAAGTGAGTCAGGGCTGGTTGGTCTTTTCCTTGTATCTGAGTAACACCAAGTATAATCACTCCACTGGGGAGGAGGTGGTGTTTTGGAAGAGATATTGGTGAAATGAAGTTATGGATAGGACCGTATTCCTAGTTTTGCTTCTCTCGTCAAGGACAGTGCCCCAGCAACAGGAAAGGAGATTTGTGTTACAAGGAGGACAATCATTGTGACTGTGCCCTCATAACACAGAGCTCCATGTGAAAGGTGTATACAGCAGCACTGGGGACATATTCCGCTTCAACAGAGGAAACCTTTTCTTCCCATTGTTGGGTAGGGCACAAAGACAGAAATAACAAACAGGTTCCTGCTCCTTATTCAGGCTATCCAGTCTTCATCAACATTGCACCATAGAACAGAAAATAGCCATTCAATAACCAGAAAACAGCACAGAACACAGCAATATGTTATTAGGAAATTATTTATTTTGATTTGCAGATGACTGAAGAAGGCAGCTAGGGCTTTATTCTGCTTTTCTGTGGTGTCCTACAATCCATGGGAAAGTCCTTCATTTAGGAATCAATTTCCAAAGAGCAGCTCTAACTACCATGAAATTCTTGTTAGAGGATGTTCCTGAGAGAAGTTTAGTGATGGTCTATCCATTGGTTCCTTCCCCTGGCTCTCTGCATTCTCTGGAGATCATGAGAGGGATGGGGTATAAAACTGGTTCAGCATATGTCAGCTGTAACCTGCAGCCATTGAGGTGTTGGAGAAAAACGGGTACATAAAAGGTTTTTCAGGTTGATTTGCATTTCTGCAGTGGTGCAGAGGCATTAAAAGCAAGAAAAAGCTGTAGCCCACTTATCCAGCCTCACAGTTGGATTCAATGTGGTACTCTTGCTTTCAGGTCTAGAAGTCTGGGGGTGCACCTGCAAGCTGCAGGTTCTGGCATGGTTTTGGTGTGAGGTAACTGGGCAGGAAGATTGTATGTGTGAGCTAGTAACAAAGAAAGGAACTGACCATAGCCGTGTAGTTTTCAAAAGCCTCCAGAGTATGGAGTTTGGCTCATGATGACTTAGAAGTTATACCAAGGGATTAAGAAGTTTTTATTCTTCCTGAAATAGTTACAAATACAAGCAGACATTTGACAAAATAAGCTGTCACTAGCCGTCTTAGAGAAACACTTGCAGACAATGTTCTCCATAATGGAAAATCCATATATGGAACATAAAGATACTTCTTCATCAATTTTTGTTGTTGTCTTTGTTATGGATTGCTACACTGTGACTCTTAAGTAGTCCTTGATCTATTTCAAAGTCTTAAAGGGGGAAGGGAAAACCTATAAAATATATTGGCACTTTAAACAATAAGAAAAAAGAGTTCCTATGGTGCAGCTAAGGTCAGGAAGTAATTGATCATAGCAGGAGTCTGGATCCATGCCCTACTATGTCTGAAACAAGTCTGGTTAGAGAGCAGGAGAGGATGTTACCTCTGGACTGGAGTAATTGATACCTGAGACATATAGGAGGATTTTTGTTCTAGTCCAGGGAAGAAGACTAGGAAAGCAACATCTTCACAGGAGAGGAACTGCGTAAATTCCTATGCTGAACGGGGTAGCAAAAATTCACACTGAAAATTGAGGGACAGTTTTGCTGAATTATGAATTGCTGTTCCCTGCAATATTACCATTTGACATGACCTTCCATTAATACATAAAACACCATAAGAGAAGGAGGAAAGACCTCAGCAAACTTAACAAATTTCCATTTTGAAGAAATGGAGCAGCCTATGACCTGGCAGGGTGCCCCAGTATGACGCAGGGCTTTGTGGAAATCAAGTTGCAACAGTGAACGACTTGAAACAGAGTGCTGAGCTGTCAGATAAGTCACAGTTGGTGAATGTTAACTTCTATTTGTTATGTTTGGAAGACAAATACCATACCCACGTACCAGACAGGGCAGGGTTAGACTGCGGGGGTGAAGAAGGGAGGAAGGCAGACCAGAGGAAGGAAGATATCCTCTGTAAATAAATAGAAATTTCAGTCTTCCCCATTTACTTAGGCTGCATTGCTCACAACCCTGTTGTACCAGCAGCCAGCAAGGCGAGTCAGTGAAGGACCATTTCTGTCCTCCCAGAATTAGGACAGAGGGTGTGAGTTGTGTTAAATGAGACTTACATTTTAATACATTTATTGACAAAACTTACAGTTGCTGTCAACCCTATTAATGAAAAATCCATGAAAAACATTTGGTCTTATCCTGTTATTTATTCTTTGCAGATACGATGTTAAAATATACATTGCATCCCTGTAAATGACAACAATTGCCCATTAATAATTAATTGTGTAGTCAATGTTCGCATTACAGCGGTACACAGAGTTTTCAGTCAGAAAACTTTTTTTGTGATTAGTATGTATAATAACAAACAGGAAAGGAACTTGTGAAATTATAATATAGGGTTCCATTTATATTTAGGTGCACTGGGAATACTGTGGTGATTACCGTGGTATAAATAAAACAAGTATTTGCACATTTTACTCAGTACACCTTGTCAGAGTAATTTTGTCTAAATTTTCAATGGAAAGTAGTAATTGCTACTGAGAATGATTCCCCCCAATCTCTAAGTGCATAAAAGACGAGGTTTTAAAATGTTTGAAGAGATGACTAAAAATAATTAAAAACATATTTGCAGTTAAAAAATAATATTTCTCAGAAAACATTTGTGTTTTCCTGCTTTCACTTTTTTGACTATGCAGGTGAAAATAGAGGAAAAAGAACAAGTCACCTCCTCTGTTTATTTTATTCTTGGAGGTTTTACCTAACAAGGCTTGAATTGCAAATAGGGGCACAATTAAGGCAACACAAGGAGTATTTTGTAGATGTGCAGTTATAGAAGTGAGGCAGAAAAAAAGCTTATTTTCAGGCATTGACTGGTGTAGTCTGTTACAAGCACTAGTGTACTCTGTGCTCTCTGATGGTGCTCCAAAAGGTCCTAACACACTGCGTCATGAACAATGGACACAACTGGGCCAGCAGTGTTACAGCTCCTTTCTTGTTTCTCTGGCAAGTAACAGGATTTCCTAGGACTTGAATCTAATTCTGAGCTGTTACTCTTGCAGCCAGATGTCCAAGTAGCTTCTGAACAAGCTGAAGGCACCTGGCTTTGGCATTCAGTGAGATGCAGAGCAGTGTCCCTTGCAAGTCTGCTCAGCAGAGGTGACCCATCACACTTATGTCAGGGGATCTTCCCGCAATTTCTGCAAGAGAGGTATCCTCACATGTTCTCCCCCTACTCAGTAATGTACTTTGTGCTGTTCAGCAAGATGAGGTGACTTGTTAGGGAGCAAAGACCATATGACCCTCCCCACCACAGATAATTGCCTGTTGCCATGAGCAAGCTATGCAAGTATTTTTACTTCAGAGCTTCTTTTTGATTGTGTGCAGGAAAGTTAGCCAATGCATTTGAACACATTACACAGCATGTGTTTATCTTGCCTTGCTCATTCTCATGGAGTTGATACTGGCTGGTACAACCTACAGACAAGCTCATTGTGTTTTGGGTCCTTAAAAATAATCAAGTGCTTCACTTCCAACAGCAGCACCCTCTTTACTTGGTCCCATTCTTGTGGGCTCTTTCTTCTTGTGCAGTTAAGTGAATCTTGCGGCCTAGTGCCAACAACTTGAGCTGTCAGAAAAAGCAAGTAACTTCCTGATCGGGCCAGACTAGCCAACTTTCTTCTCTTCCCAAGGCCAGTCAGAAGCTTCTCTTGCTCATCTCTCCTTTATACAGCCAACCAGACAAAGATGACAGTAACAAGAGATTCTTATCTCCTTCCTGTTCATCCCAAGGGATAAGCTAATAGTTGATGCATAGATTGCAGTGGTATTGATAAGGTCCTGTGAAGTGCTTGTTTGCTGGGAAGGATGAAACAGGAAAGCCTTATAAATATGATTGTCTGGCAAAATATTTTGAGAATATAGAAACTATAAGTGAGATTGAAATGAAAGCAAGCTTTGAGATCCCTTAGTTACTGAACAATGGGAAAACAATGCTGTGGCTGGCTGAAGGTAATCCCCTTTTGATGAAACAAGACCCTCTGCAAGCAGGCAGGTCCAAGGGTCTAGAAGACCCTGCCAGCTTGGCAGAAGGGGCCCAAAGAGTAGTTTTTAGGGTTTAAATTGTAGCCCAGTATGGTAATGTAGTGATTCTTATAGGCTGTATAGCATTCTTATAAAATAGCATTTCTTATGGAAATGCTATAGGATTTCTGTGTTGTACTAGATTGGTTAGTGAGAATCGGAATATTCAACACAGAAGATGATTTATTGTATTGTAACGGGAACTTTGCTCACTTACTTTCCATACTCTTACTTACTTACTCACTTATTTTCTATGCCCTTACTCTTGCCTCAGCTCTTACCCCTTTTACTCTCTTATGCTTTTACGCTCTTATTCTCCCATCTTCTCTACCCCTCTCTTCTCTCGGGCCTGCTCCAAGCTGCAGCTGGCAGCTCCCAGCAGGGCCCTGCACCCACACCCTTTGTAATAAACCGCAAGTGCCACGATCTGGCTTCAGAGATCTCTCATCTCTGTCCGTCCCAACCGTGCAGAACCCCCCATCACTCCTACACTTGTTCTATTAGTTAACAGGGCAGAATCATTCTTTCAGTAACATCTTTCAGTGTTGCTATTTCAGTCCATCTGCAGATTTAGTCAGGCTTGTTACTTTGGTTATATCTGATGAAGTTTTCAAAGTTTTCTTTTTAATCATCATAGGCTTGAAACCCAGGTGCTTTAGTGTGGTCTTGTTTGATCACTAAATTATTGATTTTGTTTTAGTAGAAATTAAATATCCAATGTCTTTAAGTGTCTTTGACTGTAACAACTGTAAGCACAGTTTTGTGATTTTTTTTATCACAACCTTATCGTACCCATAATTTGATAAAGAAATTGCCTGCAGGCCATGGTTTTATTTCAGATTGCAGTTGATAATACACAGTAGAGATTCACAATCAAAGCCTGACTTTAAAGTATCAGAGGGTGTTAAGATGGCATGGTGCTTTCTAGACATATCAAACGTGCTCTGTTTACCACCATTCTGCCTGCCACGCTTACGCCGGTTCACCCCCGTTAATGAATGAACTGCTTGGACATGGTCTATAGCCTCTTGAGCAATTATTTTAGCCCTTGCTACTGCAGTCACAATTTGGCTAGAAATAACTATAGCTTTCTCTAAAGTTAGTTCTGGTTCAAGCAGTAATTGCTCACATAGCCGTGGTATGGCTATTCTGTCCACAGACTCCACAGAAATACCACTACGCTAGTAAATTCTGGGAGTATCATCATTAGTATTGGGCTTGTTCATTTTATGGAAATGATAGAATATGTTAAGGAGGAGTTATTCATATTCCATTGTAATAACTAAATAATAATAATAATAATAATAATAATAATAATAGCAACAGAATAAGTCAAAAGAATAAGAAGTAGTCAAAAAAAAAGACTACAGCAGGCATTAGTAGAGAGACTGACTTCTCAATATTTGGGCATCTGTTCTCTTTAGTAGCAAGACTGTATTTCTGGGAATTTTTTTTTTAATGCTTTGTAGATAAATCATTATTTTTAGTGATATGTCTGTGTTTAGAGTCCTAAAAAGGTTCAGAATCCTGCAGTGATAAGGACAGAAGAAATGTACATAACACCCTGTATCAAATGCAAGGCACCAAACAGGCCTGGTTAAGTAGGTTATTGGGAAAAAAAACAAATTAGAAGTAACAAAAGCTATATGAGGTTAAGCATAGACTAGCTACATGCCAAATTTATAGGAGTTGGATGGGGTAGCTTCTGTATTTCCACTATTCTCATCTTCCTCAGAGGAAGACCACTGAAACAAGTGTTATGGGAGAGAGCCAGCATGTATATTTGATGGCAAAGTCTAGGACTGCAATACAGGCTGCATTTCTCTAGGATCTTCTGACTAAAAGCTAAGATTTTATCTCAGAAATATGAATAAGCAAGTTGTGGTGCCAGTTAACAAATAGTTGAACACTTCACCTAACATGATGGGAAGAAACTGGGGACTTTCTGGGAGGGCTGACTAGAAACAAAGTGCCATGCAACAGAGACTTTGGAAAAAGTGTATTAGTGAGTCTCAAACAGTTGATATATATTCAAAAAGGTATCCAGAAATCTGGGTGGTTATCTGAGCTAAACTGAACCCATCATTATTAAGTTCACTCCCAGGATTAATGGCCATACAGTACAGTATGTGCGTGTTTAGTGAAGCCACAAATAAATTATGAAGGTTAATAAGTGTTTCTCTGAATAAGGAGAATTATTCCTCAGGGAACTATAAAATAGGCTATTAAGACCTTAACAAAATAGGCGGCCTCTACCATTTTGAGATTGTGGCTTGTTTTGTTAAATAAGGCAGTAATTGTTTTTGTTTTAATGGTGTGACTGGCCAGGTATTCCTGCTTGAGCTCTTTCACTGTTTCGCAGGGTGAGAAGGTCAGATCCAACCTTTTAAAATTTGATTTGGAAAATGGAACCAAGGGGGGAAAAAGTCAAACAGAATGGGGTTATGTGTGTAGTTACAAATCTATGGGAACACTCACTAACCAGGTCCTGCATGCCCAAGTCAGCAACAGTCTTCTCCAGGGTGCCAGACTTCTCTGCCCTTCACATGTACATGAATGCATAACTGAATCAATGCTGTGGATTTTCCATTTAAATGGATGGGGATGACCTTTGCATAACTGCTAGCTGGGGTGACACTACAGGAGCTCTTGTTTGAAATATGTAAGGTAAGGCTGCAACATAACTGCCTTGGACCATCATTTGCACATGAATTGACAAATGGTGTCACTGGGAGAACAGCGCTGTATTTGATTAGCAAGGTGACACAGGGAGGAAGATCAATCAGAGAGAAATAGTTTTAAGGAGAACAAAAATTGGATGCTGAGAGTATGAGAAATAAGAAAGCAAGGAAATAAGTATAACAAGAAATTAGCAAAAAAATGTATTGGTTATTATCTTGGTGGTTCTAGGAGACCTTTGGGATCATCTTCAGGATATGTAGGCAGCAGTAATAAACTGGACATGCCAGCTGAGTTCTGGGCCCTCACAGTAAGCTTCAGAGCTTCACTGATTCCAACTTGAAGTGTTTTTTAGAAAGACACATGGGCTCTTTTACAGCAGTGACCACTGATTTTCAGGGACCCACAAATCAACATTGCTGTAAATGCTACTCTCCCTTAGTATGGGCTACAGCTGCACAGTTAAGAGGAACTTCTCAGAGCTTCTGTTGTCCAATCTCACATGGCATGAAGCTTTTATGATTCCAGTTTCTTAGAACACAACATAAAAAATCCCAACCCACCAATCTTTGGTTAGTGTAATGAATTTCAGACAAGCGGGTCCAAAAATGGACTCTGTGGTCATCATGTAAAAGTCAATACTTTCCAGGGGTGATGACATTTTGTTATCATAATATTTCCTTAGGGTTAAAAGAAAAAATAAATGCTCCATCTCAGATACCACTGTGTGATAGCTGTTGGCATGTATTCACCAGTGTAAGTAGCTCCTGATATTAGACAATTTGGTCCTGAAGCTAGGTGAAAGGAACTAGGTTTTGCTGCAGATTTCTGGTTCTAAAGCTAGCAACAAACCTCAAGGCATGAAAATGAAGGCAGAATGACCTCATTCCAATTCAGATGCTGCATTCTGTGGGCAGAATTTGAAATTTCTTTCTTGATCTGGGTCCAAATGCTGAAGCAAGAATAGTCTAATCAAACCAAAGAAGAAGCGTGCATAAATACTTCGAAACAGAACCTGCCAGTTTCTGTAGAGCTGTGCTGACAAGAAGTTATTTCTCCCATGTAAATATCATTAGAGAAAAGCATTAGAACAAGAAAACAAACAAAAAGACACATTGATTTGAGGTTGAGTGCAAGAATGAGGATAGCTATAGCTCAGTGGGAGTTTTGCCTAGGATTTTATTGAATATCAGGACTTTGTGAATTCTGTTTTTCTGTAAATCTTTACAGAGAACTGAGATGCTGACTATTGAAATCAATATTCAGGTGACAGTTTGTGTCAAGAAAATGTGTGTGTGTCTGCAAATGAGTGTGCACACACGTGCTTCTAAAGATATCCTTTCCCTGTTTCGAATTTAACTTTAAAACTATTTTTTTAACATGTGGCACTGTCAGAAACACGGGGGAAGATCGATGCAAGCTGCTCTGAGCTATTTTCAGTCTGACTGGAAACTACCTTGCATTTTGCCCTTGGTTTACTCACAAATATCATGTCTGATCATGTCAAGTCCACAGGTGTTACTTTGTCATGCTTTCACATAGAGATCACGTTCCTCATTTCCTTTCAGTAGGAAACTGTAATGAATTATTTTAGCTAGTGATGAAAGATTTAGCATACATATTTACTTCATTTAACAAAGGGAAGTTGGCTTTTATTTTCAGAGAAAGCTGAATGTCAACTGTATCAATTTTGAGTTCCCTTCTTAGGAGGAAGCAACAAGCAGTGCATGCACTACAGACTCAGATATTGCAATGGATAATAAGAGAACTTTTTGAAGAAGATAAAAATCAATTAGTCATCCTGTCAAATTTTTTGAGGAAAAAAAATTAAGAGGAGACTAGTGGGGAAAAAGACAATTTCTGAAAGGGATGGTTGTTAGTGGTAGAAGTTCAGAGAAGTCAACTAAAGACTGATTCTTGAAGAGAATATTTGTGGCATTTCTTAGTAGAAGGAAGCCAGGAAAAATAGTGAAATATAAAAAAGTCCCATGGAAAAAGAATGAGACTCAGTGTTTTGAGTTGATGAGTAAAACATGCTTCTTGGTACTTGTTAAGGTTGTAGCACTGGGAAGCAGTTGACTCCAAGTTGTTTTTGCACCGTAAGCTGGTGAGATGTAGAGGTGCTGCCTTTGCAGGGGAAGAGTGTGGTGTGTATCCCAAAGTCAGGGAAATGTGGAGGACTCAGTGAATTTGGACAGATGTTTGTAAGCCTAGTGGGAGGTCCAGGTGATCCTTAGTGACTTGGAAAACTTTGGTAAACTTTTGCAAACATCTTGCAAGGTCCTTTCTTGGCTAATGTCAGTTTCTTAGCTCACCATCCAGCTTCTTAATTTCCTTCTTCTATCCAAAAGTAATTGCATGTCTGTCTTGAAGATCTCTCAACTGTGAGAGTTTCAGTGACTACCAGTACATTTCTTCTTTCTAACTCAGTGTTTGGTTTGTCTTCAGCAAAGACCATAACTTCAGTTTATAAAGAAGCATTTGGTATGGAACTTGTAAACAAATGTGTATACATGGGAGTAATGGATAATTACTTTGACAAAGTAAACTACAATCTAGACAGGATGGAAAATCCACTTATGGCCACTGTTGTAGTGAATGATGACATTAAGAACAAATAACTCCTTAGTGGAAACTGCTCAGAATTTATTTTAGATGGCAAGCACTTGCTTAAACGCAACAATGAGCAAATAAAGTAATTTGTTGAGGCTTGACTCTGTGTTAATGGTATGCCATAGTGTAGCAGGTGTCTATGCATACAATGGTTTATTTAATCTGGGTTTCTGAGTTCCTCTGAGTCTGCCAAGAACAAATATTTAGTACTGGAAATTCAAGCTTAAGAGATAATTTGGAAAAGGCAATTAGCTGGTAGGCCTTGCTGAGTTATAAAAAGTGGTTTGTGAGAATCTTCCCAAGTGAGAACATTCTCAGTCGAGGCCCAGGTGATCAAGAACTGCACGGTTGTCCTGCTTATACCTGCACACTACAGACTTGATTTCGGTAAAGGAGAAGAGCTCCAGCTTTTCATGAGAAGTTATATAATTTATAAATTTTAAATTATTGCTTCTATTGTCTAAATATGCTTTTATTGTCTTCAGACTCAATGTCTTTTAAAGGTACATATCGGTTTTAGACATTCAAAAGAAGAAGGTCAAAAATACATTCAAAAGGATCTGTTCCTAGCATCATCCAGTATGCTGCTCTGAGAATATGTATTTGTTTTTTCTGTGAAGGACATGTTTATCCTTCTCTTTGATAGAGCCTTGTAGAGTCAAGATCACAACTGAATGAAGATAAAATGAAGATGGTAAAAAATAAAGGCGATAATAAAGATGGAATGATAATGAAGAATTTACTAAGGTTGCTTTTGTAACTTGTTTCAGAGAAAGCTTTATTAATGATTTATAATTTTGTATATTCCTCCATGATACTTCAGTGCCAGTTACTGGTGGGATTGAATTAATATATGAAATCATGTAGATAACCAAAATGATACAACTTCTGCTCTATACACAGAAAATTATTGTTGTGGTTTGAGAGTATACATTTAGACTACAGTTTTTTCTCTGAGGGACAATTTGCTTGACTAAGTGACATAAGGCATTCTATTCTATAAAGACATCAGTAAAAAATTGTATGTATCTCCTCAATGACTGAAAGATCTGATTTTTTTGATGCTGAGTGCAGAATGTCATCCTCATTTTCTTTTGATTGCACTTTGATAAGCATAAGGTATCATTTGATGGGTAAAAGTGAAAAATTGAACTTTGGTTGCATTTTTCACATATTTCAATTTTATCTTTCTGAGGATGTTTCCTTTCAAGGATGTACTATTATAATAGTGGTTTGTAAATAGGCAGTGTTTAGGGAAGATAAAATAGTTCCAGTACTACACAATACAGTGAAAATATGTCAATTCCAATTTAGCTTTACATAGAGAAGCATCAGTGAAATAAAAGTGCAGTCTTATAAATGTAGGAGATAAACCTCTGTCTTCACTTTTCCAAAGGAAGACCCACATCCTGTGAGGTGCTCAGCATCTGCTGTCCTAATCAATACAGCTGAGAGTTGGCTTTTCTCGATAGGTTTGTACTCCTAGCCAGCAACTGTCCAGCTATAAGAAAGCATCATTGTTTGGCATGAGGAGAAAAAAAGAATTATATCTTTTATGGGAGATCTAAATCATCTTGTCATCATATAACTCAAAGATGGCCAAGTATGTTTTCCCTCAAATTTGTTTAAACAAACAAACGTAATTCTTAGGTTTGTGCCATGGAAGCCAAGTTTCCGTCCAGCATGAATTTAGGACATAAAGATTTGTTTGTGATGGAAACAATGCCAGACACTTCTGCATAGCAGCATAATGGAGCGCTGCTAGAATGTAGCTTATAAAACCAGATTCAGGAAAACAGAGCTGCTCTGTCTAATTTGGCCTGTGCTTTGTGATTACAATAGCATAATTGTGCAGCTTGGAAGCCTTTCCCTCTCTGCTGAAATGATGCAGTATTCAAACACGTGTGAGAGTGTTTCTTCACAAAAGGCCAGAGCTGAACCCTCTTCATATCCCCCAAGCCCTTCTCTGGGTTGGGTCCTCCTCATGCTGCCTGACTTCCTGTGGTGACTCCGTGCTGTCACCTACATGTGTCTCTCAGGACATCCCAGTCTCCTGGTACAACCACATCATCTTGTTAGGATATCTCATTTTTCTAGCAGTTTGTGGAGTAAATTTCTCTTAAATGGGAGTGTTTGCTCTTTTCCTACTTTAGATAGTTATACTTGGTCAGTGAAGGTTATGTGTGTCAGCCTGTGTGGATACTTGAGACATGCATAAGGGGTGCTTACTGAGTGAAAAGCCCTCAAATTTTGAATTCTTCTGGAGCCTAGTCTAAAGTTTCATGGAAAAGACTTATATGAAAAGAACTGAGTTTCACTTCCTAGAAAGGTGTGAATGTATAATCTTGTTCCCACAGAAAGACTACGAATGAAAAGAAGGAAAAAACAGCTTTTCAATTGCAATATTTATCCCTTCATGTTCATAGAGTCATGGAATCATAAAATATCATGATTTGGAAGGGACCTGTAAGGGTCATCAAGCCCAACTCCCGACAACCCTAATACTTGAACTCTTTCAGGCTGGTGCGGTGCCAGCTTCCCTGGGGACCCTGTCCCAGTGCCCACCCTCTGGGGAAAGAACCTTTTCCAAATATCCAGCTTAAATCTCCCCTAAGACAGCTTCATGCTGCTCCCTTGGTCACCACATAGAAGAGATCAGGGCCTGCCTCTACGCTTCCCTCATGTTCAGTGCTTCTGAATGTTTCATCTATTTCTTTGATAAGTAGTGCCACCCTTTGTACATCACTGACAAGGAAATAGATACAGACTGCATGTTGGTGAAAAAAGGAGAATTTCAGTGAGAATTTCCTGTAAGAGAAAGGAGTATGATGATTTTCCATCAATATATCATTTGGAAGAAAAAGTTATAATATTTTTATTGTGAAATCAAAACTCTCTCCTTAAAATACCGAATTTTAGGTATTCAACTTTGAACAAAAACAAAATATTAATTTAGGCTCAGAATATTCCCCCGCTTCATCTCAGATCAAAGTTTCCATTCCTTTCTTTTGGGGAAAATATGAGGAAACCCTATTAATTTATTCTTTTGTTGATGATGCAATAGGTGATGGGAACTAAATGTATTAATATATATTTGTACATACAATTATATAGAACACATGTTAGAAGCCAGCACATGGACCTAAATACAGAAATGGTAATTTAGGGTTATCTTTGTGTTCTTGGTTTCAAAATAACAGCTCCTGAGAAAAACTAATGAAATGGTTCTCAGGTACTTATGTGAGAAGCTTTTCTGAGCACTCTTGCAATCTCAAGTTAGTATTTGTGCTAAATATCTTTTTTTTTTTTTAATAGGTGCTCCATTCTGAGGGCTTTTTTTCTTCTGAAAATCAGAGATTTTATCTACTTTTACAATATTTTGAGAGACATCAGTTCAGTATCTTTTGATCCCCATACCATTCAAGTCATGGCAACCAGAGCAAAGGTTTTAGCCTGACATTGAAGTCCAGATCTTGCTCTATGTTCAGATATGTTTTTTTAAGTTAGAATGATTAATGAAATGTTAAGCCACTTGCAATTACAGCCTCTGGTAAAGAACAAAATTGGAAATACAGAAATCATAGGTGTTTTTTTCCGATGGCAACTGGGGAGAGTAGGATTGGTGGTGGTAGAATCTCATGGCTCATCGCTTCTCAAAATTTGAAGGTCAGAATAAAGCTCAAATAGATAAAGAGATTTCAGATGCCTCATTGCCAGACTCTGTAGTGGGGTAGAAAGTCTAAGCCTCCACTCCAGGAGTTATCCACCAGTCACAAAAAGAAGAGAAATTTTAATTTTGTGGCATGTGGTTAATTTGCCTTTAATAGTAGTGGGATCTGAAAAGAGACCTGTGAGTTTATTCTCTTAGTCATTTCTATTCAGCAAATTTAGCATACCCCTCCATGGGAGTTTCTTCTGACTCGTGACTGAGTAAGACCTACTGAATATCCTGCTGACAGACCTTCTAAAGATGCTTTAGAGTTTACATTTTAGATCCTCTATTTGGTAAATTTTTTTGGGCTGTATGAATCACATTGGCCTTCCCTTTCCAGGGGGTAACATTGTCTTCTGAGGAAAGGTAGACTAAATTTTCCTCTGTGTGTGTCTGTGCAATTGTTTTTTAATGTGTTCCCATGCCTAATGTCACTACTGAGTGCTACTGTCAGCAACAGCAGCTCCTGGCTTTGGCATGGCTTGCACACTGGTGTGATCTGTATCACAGTTTGGAAGCTTGAGAATGATTGTATATTTCTTAGAGACAGATATAAGCCATGTTCAAACACAGAAAATGATGAAGGATTAGTTGCTTCAGTGGTGACAAGCTTTTCTTGTTAAATGTTTGTATATATTTACAGTTTAAATGTCTTTAATTTCATCTTCAACTTTTGAACCATACCATCTACTTTCTTCTCTTCTCCTCTGAATTGAAAATTACTAAAATGAAGCCTGCTCTTATGTGAACTGTGAAGACATTTCTTTGAGTGATTTTAGGGCAAGAAAGGAAATAAGAGCAGAAACCGTAGACTAGTCTTGTCACCACATTTAGCCAGTGCCAAATGGAAATTGAACCGCAGGTCTCGAATTATGCTTTTAAGTCCTAAAATGAGTTCTGCTCAGATGAGCTATGCTGACTTTAGTGAAGCCAGGGCAGGCGTATGAGCCTTCCTGAGAAAAGAGTTTTGATTTCACAACAGAACTTAAGGCCCACAGATTTCAAGGGGCATCCAAATATGGTAAAAGAAGCAGAGAAATACTTCCTTTTTCATCATCTGAGAACTGTTAGTATTCACAATACTGTTAGTATTCATAATACTAACATGAAGCCTTTAGTAAATTCTAGGAAGTTTCTTACTACTTGGAGGAAGGGAAAAATCCAGCATAATAAGGGTTGTAGCTGTCTTTTGTGACTGCTGTTGCTACCCTGGACATAAACAGGAAAAGGATCTGATATACTTAAAATAACCAAGTTGGTTTAAAGAGGGAATGTGTTATCCTTGCTTCCTGTGTGTGAGACAGTTAATCACTGTCAGTAGCCAGCAGCATGGGTTTTCTTACAGAGAAATCCCTCTGTGTCATTTCACAGTATGTACTTTGGTGGCTGTCTTGACTCAATGACACAAGATGTAGTTTCCTTTCTTCATCATCCTGGGATGTAATGGGGTTTTCCTGCCCTCTAAGAAGAATTTTTTTTTAAATTCCCCTTAGCAACAATGACTAGATAATGAAGCCAAACAAGGAGATACCCTGCAGTTCCTATGATGACACATCTCACTGCTGCTGACTCACCTGGTGATATAAGACTTTCTGTTGGTATTTCTATAAATGACAAAAATAAACATCTGCTAAGAAAATCACCTCATTTGTTATACGTGACTTGTGTGTTGAGCTCTTTTAAGAACTCCAATTACTTAGTGTTAGGAAATAATACACCAGGATTAGAGCTGTTCTGCACTGTGTTGAAAGATTACAGTTTACCTGTGGCCTTTGTTTGTGGTGAGCTAATATGAGCCAAACTGTTTAAATTCTGTTCTCGATCTGATTCCAGATTTCAGCAGGCTGGAGAATGCATATTGGCCGTAACAATTCAAGATCCGTCTTTGAAATGTGTAGAAGGAGAAAGCTTATCATCAGGAATTATAGTCAGTAACAGTCCAAAGCCCTCATTTATTTGTTCCATTTTGTTTGTGCCTTAATGTATCATCCTGGAGTATCTATGTAAATATGCCTAAGGCTGATGTGAATGAGAGTAGAATCAAGCCTAAATAATGCTGTATTTCAGAGGTCGAAGAAAACATAAAACATGTGCATAGATATTAGGATTTGCAAATTAAAGATGCACGAAAAGGAGGTCTTGTTTCCTCCATTTCCTGAGGACTAATAAAATTACATTGCTCTAGACTAAGTATTTCTTAGATCTGATGCTCAGCTCTGAGACATTAAACAACTATATAGATTTTTCATGCCTTTTCAAGATGAAACAATTAATTTGTTTACTTTGAGGTGACAGAGGCTGAGCTGGGCAATTGCACAGCTGGCATTAGCCATCTGGGGAGTAGGCAACACAGGGGGTACTGGGATGGACTATTGTCAACCAGCAAAGCTTTGTGTATCCTCATAATCTATGGACCCACATATATATACACACACACACACACATATATATATATATATAGTGTGTGTGTGTGTGTGTGCCTTACCTACATGCTTAGCTATTCCCTCAGTGAATGTAGATGGTCTTGCAGCTTAGATATTACAGTCTTGTGACTAGATGGCATAGGTGGTGCAACCTCATGACACCATTGTGCTGACCCTTCTCCATATGTCTTCTCCAGCACATGAGGCCTGAGTTTTTTCTCTTTGCAAAAACTGTGATGATTTTGTCATTTGAGTGGGAAAATCTGCTGCCAAAAGAAAAATATGTTCTAAACTGTAATTTTAAATCCCTAGAAAACATCTGGATAGTAAACACTAGGGACTCAATTCTCAACTACATTGGTGATAAAGATCAAGAAATTTGAGGAAAAAAAAATCACTGTCACTGGGGAAATCTTGGGTTCTTGGATTAGACTCCCAAAGGAGCAGACGTGGGATAAGGGTGGCCTCCATCTAAGTTTCCATCTCTTGTGATGATTACAGCTAAGTTGGTCAGTGTAAGTCTGCAGCTAAGTCTACATTTAAAATGTAAATCCATTAACAGAAATGTCAGTTTACTATAAAGAAGGCTCTTGTGAAATTTCCTACTGAATACAGGGAGGTGACAAAAACACAGTGAAACATTTTGAGATTCCCCATCTATTTTTGCAGTTCCAGGAGGTTTGAACAAGTGCTAGAAACCAAAGCCTTTAACTGAGCCAAAGCAAATAAATCTTTTTGAGGTTCCTCTCGTATCAGTTACAAAGACACTTAAAACCTTTCAGGGACAGATGTGCTGCTGCTGGAAAATAGAAAAGAAAAACCAACTTAAAACCACTAAGTTTTTCACAGGGGGCTGGATTTTTTTAGCTATTAGAATAGATGGTTTGTCACAAAGTTCAAAAGCAGAAGGGATGAGATGTAGCTTATAAAAGTCAGGCAGAATTACAAGTGAATCATTGAAAAGATGATATTAGCCCATGATTACAGCCCTCACCTCATTACTTTGTACTGACAACTCTTTTGAACAGAGCTAATGATTAAACTAATAACTAAGAAAGCAAAACATGTTGTTCAGCCAGGCCTTGTTATCAAACACTTTTTATCAGAATGTTTCACAGTCATCTCATTGATACTGGGCAAAACCATGGTCATGATAACTTTTCCTACTCATTGACTGTTACTTGCATCTTGGTTAAACTGGAACGTTATTTGAAATATTAGAGAAATGTGTCACTTTGCTCAAATAAGGCATCTGTTCCAGGAAAATGTTATGTTTTGAAGATTAAAAAGAAGTTTTCTGGTTTTAAAGAAAGCATGTGGACATAAGGATGAGTCAGTTGGTTTGAGCAGTTATTGTACATGAAATTGTATTGAATTGTGTAAATATTAAAAGTACTTTGAAATAAATCAGTTTCCAGAAGTATTAATTTAATTTGTGTCTTTGCCTTTGTTTTATGTTTATCTTCCCATTTTACCAACCAATCAGCAAGGGAGAAAATAGCAAACTTTTATGACTGAAAAAGACCAGGAGATTACAGATGTAGTCATGTAGTTTTGGGATTCTGACTGGAGAGTACAGATGAAAGATGAGCTGCAACTGAACTCCCCTTAGAGTGTTAAGATATGCCAGTTAAAAGTTTAGGTTTTCTCTAAACACTAGGATTATATCTATAGCCTTGATAACTTGACAATTCTTAAAATAAGTGGAACTCAGGGGATACTGAAAACCTTATAAAATAGAATATTCTGAGCAGTCATATTTCCCAAAGCTGTTTAGAACAAAATAGGGGACAATGAAAGCAGAAGGGATGTTTAAATCCAAGGAGCTTTCAAGAATTTTGTAAGACTTTCCAGGGAGGTAGGGACGTATTTGTCAATTTGCCTAAACATCTTCACTCCATATGTTTTCACATTTTTCTCCTAAGCTTTTAATGCATTTTACATTAAACAGTCATTGAATAAAAAGAAAATTGTCCTGGGATAATTTCTGAAAGCAGGTTTCCTCTTTTGAGTGGTGTGTTCTGCCCATCAAGCTACAGATCTGGTGTCTTGCCTGCTGCTGCCCCAGCTGGGAGAGCCCTGACCTCTTGCCCACCTGCTGTCTGTGGGAAATGTCCTTCCAGAGACATTATAATAATAACACAAAGATTAGGGTATCCTAGAGCAAAAAAAGGCAGAGGGTTTAGCTCTTTACACTGGGAGAAAACAACATCTAGGTCCAGGACTCCTGAGGGATGTGCTGGAGCTTTTGGTATTCACGGAGCTCTGCGGCACAAGCAGAGGAGCCTGCCTCAATGGCAGGAGCACCTGAAACCTTGGGGTATCCTTGAACCACACAGGTCTCACAGGTGGAATTGCCCTGCAAGCACAACCATCCCTGCATGACTGAGTTTTACTCCAATGGATATTAATAGAACTTTATTTGGAGAAACTGTGCTTCAACATCTGTGATGGAAATAGCTTTTTGAAGAATGGATTTAAGATTACAGTTGTGGTACTCTGAAAGCACCCAGTTACCTATCCTGATGGTAAGGTCCTGTCTGCCAGTGAAATGTGAGTTGTAGTGCTATGGCTTTTCAGAGCATTCAGCTGTTTAACATCAGTGTTAATCTGATGCTGTTATGTGTGGACACCTGTGTATGCTTAAGCAGCTGATTCAATGGATGCTGATGAAAGAGAAATGGCCAGATTTTTTGGTCTGAGTTTCTCAGCTACAAGCAGAAGCTGGAGGATAAATTTTTGAAGAGGGGATAAAAAAATAAAAGGGTGTGTGAACTGTTGATCCTCACTGTACTTGTGGATATGTTCTGGATTGTAATGGACGCGGACAGTGATCCTCATACAGACTGAAAGAAAATAAATTAAAATGGAAAAAAAGTTCTCTGCCCAGTTCAGATTAATTCTGGAAAGTATTGTTTTGGCAGAAAAGTTACAGACCTCATCTAGAAACTGAAATAAGAAGACGCAGCAGTTAAGGCCTCTCACAAAGGTAGATTCTGACATTTGTCTTATCTTTCCCTTCTTCCTTAATGCCTACAATACTGAAAACTGTTTACAAAGCAAGAGATTTGCCCAGGTGCAACAGCAAGACAAAAGAAGCTATGTGCCCCTGTGGCAGGGAGGACCAGAGACTGCTGTAGAGAAGCTTTTAATTCTGCAGTTTCATGCGAATGTTGTCTTCATCTGCTTTGGGAACACTAAAGACTCCTTGCCTGACTTTTATGGACTCCTGGGCAGAAAGATCCTGCTACTTGCTGGTCCAAACAAACTGATGCAGCAATGGCTGCTGTCCACTATGGCTGATGTCAGGCACTGCCATTCAGCTTCTGCCCACTTTCCTTCAACTCCTGAGCCGTTGATTGCCTTTTCCAAGTGCTCCTGCCTGCACTTCAGCCAGCAAAAAAAGGGCAAAACCCTCTGTAATCTAGTGAGGTTGAAATATCAATGTGCTGGCATAGAGCTGACCTTCTGAAGCCTTTTGGAAATCTTGTGAAATCTTGTCTGGAAAGGTCGCAATAAGACACTGAACACGGTTGATTAGTTCATGACCACTCTACAAAGTAGTTGGGAAATTCTCTTCTTTAAGAAAAGGTTGTAAACTTGAATTGAAAGCTTCATGCAAAATGAATAGTCTGAGAAAAAAAGAATGCAGTCATGCAGGATGCTTGAAATGTTTTCTCTAATATTCAATAAAATCTGTTCTGAATTTCAAAATATATTGTGTCTATCTGTATTCTATATATGTAACGATAACATGAAAGTTCAAAATGCAGTATTTCCCCCTAAATTTTTGGGTTTGGAGTTGATGCAGTTCTGTAAAATATCTTCCTTTTTAAAAACTGATTTTTCTTCTGATGGGATGTGTAAATAATGATATTTTAATTAGGTTTATATAGAGTGTATTACCTCATACTGTTTTGATACCTTCTCTTCCAAAGTTGACATAAACCAGAACCCCCGGAATTACACAGAAAACATGAAAGCAATTCTCAATTTGTTGATTTAAAAGTACTGTGGCGAAGTCTCATACCCCTATTTTATTCATTTTCCCTTCTATGGAAATTGTTGGTATATTTTCCTGAAGGCTGGTTTTGTCATACTGTTGTATCCCAGATGATTTTGGATACCACAGAAAAAATCATGGTTAGAGGGAGTGTGTGAAATGTCTGGACCTCTGAAAGGTTCAAGCATGGAATGAATGTACTTCATTATCCCAAATGTAGGATGCCTTCTGCATTCATAAAGCAGTACTTTTTCAGTAGATGAGTTCTGGGAAAATAGCTAATGATTCATGAAAAAAATCCTACTTGCACACAGTTGGATGATCATCTTACTGCTACTTGCTTTTTTTCTAAGCACGAATTTGGGTGTGGGTGCACAGTGGCATGTGGATAGGGGAAGGGGGGGACTGTGTGTGCATGTGAGTTTATATATGGAATTAATATATGGATTGGGATATTCTTTTAAAGTCTGTAAAGCGTGCGTGCTGCTTTTATTCATTAGCACCTACAAAGGACTAATTGCCATCAGGCATGTAGGTGGAATTTTTGGCAGTAGGCAAGAAACGCAATAGGTTTGATGACAACCAATGATCTGCCAAAGCCTTTTCAGAAGAAGCAGCTAGTTGTCACTCACCCACCCCTTTAAATTCAAATGCAGATGCTTCCAGGGGGTGTGTGGCACCCATCCAAGTCAGCACTTGAAATGGAGGGTTTCTAACACTGTATGTGCAGACCGTGCTGTAGCTGTGGTCTAATGCACTGCCTAATGCATGAGGTGAGAGTGATATGTGAAAGCTGAAATGCAGATGGCAGAACACCTGATGGTCTGGCCTTTCTGCCATGGGGACAAGAAGATGACAAGAAGCCCACTTGGTGCCATGTCCAGTAGGACCTCTCACTGGGGAAGCCAAGGACAAAAGCTGGCTTTAGGCCTGTAAACCCCATAAGAGCTCTCACATAGCTCTCTCTGGATTTACAAGGGTGACTTTGCAGGGCCATGGTTGATCATGCCAGGCTGGTACCCTCATGTCTAAGCTATGGCAGCAGATTTCTGGCACCATCAGTACCAGGTTCATGTTCCCTGCTGGAGGAGCAGAAAACACTGACACCCCAGGAGGTCAGATAAGGCCCCTCTGACCTTTGGCCTAACTACAGAGGTGACGCTTTTGCCCTCTTATCCATTCAGTTCTTCAGAAACTAAATCTCTGATAGGAATTCTCAAACAAGTGCAGCATAAAAAAAATTATGTGGCCAGAAACTGCCTCTATGTTAAGTACTTGTACTGTTGTGAGCAGCACATCAGCTGTGGCTGAAAACTGGCCTAATATATATGGAATCTGCAGATGGATATCTGTTGTGTGGTGAAGCACCATCAAATATTGGTATAAGAAATATTACACAAACTAAATTTTCATATTCCATCAAAATGAAGGAAAGTAAACTATTTGAAAAAAAAAAGTTAAGACTATATTTGGTCTCAGCCTATGCTTTTGCAGTTATAAACTCTAAGAATTTATGTAATCCTTTAATTAGTTTTGCAGAGCAGGTATTAACATCTAAGAGGGCCTACACTGATACGACTGAGGGGATTGAGATGGGTCTCTGGAGTGTGGCTCAAATTGCTTTTATACCCCTGAGTCATAGGGGCTTCTGAATGCATTCCTCTCCTGTCACCTCAGATGACCTCCTTCTCCCCTCCCCTCCCCCACAAAAGGAGGAAGAGGTTGTAGTTCAGCAGGAATGTGGCATTTATCATCTACTGTGTTCTAGGGAGATTAGTAGGATTGCTTCTTCATGCTGGTTGTTTCTATATAGGCTATACGTTTTGTTTCATACCCATAAACTTTTGTTCAGTTTGTAGTTAGCTGTTAGGAGTCAGCACAGAAATACATGAACTCTGTGTAGTTGATCATGTGAAATAAATAAAAATCACTCCCAGAAAAGGAGGTGAGCAGTGAAAAACAAAAAATATTTTATATATTATACAGAAGTTCACATATTGGACTAACGGTGTTAGTGTAAAATTATTTCCATAAAATAATATTTTATCTGAAGTGTTTCTTAGGGCTGTTATGAGACTAATACATGCTTGCTAATCGCTTTGACAGCTTCAAAAAAAAGTGCTCTGAAAGTAATAGTTATTTCTGTTCTGCTTTTTTCTGTATTTTCCATATTACAATTGTGATCAGGAATTGGAACATCTACTTTTATCAAATGGTGGGTGGTATCTACTTCTGTTCTTATGCCTATTTCTCCAAGTCACAAACTGACATCAGAATAACAAATAAAGAGGAAACGTAATTGTGTGGTCCTATATTTCATTTCTCATAATGTCACAAAGAGAACTCATTCAAATAAAAATAATTTTTCATTTGCTGCGCATGTAATTAGTATGCTTAGGCAGCAAGTTCTTTAAATTAGTGAGACACTCACTTCAAGGCCAAATTCTGTCACACTTTACCACATTTCATGTAAGTCCTTGCCAAATAATTTAGTATTGGCCTTTATGGGGAAGAATGCTACTCATTGTATCACAAATTACATAGTAAATTTATTTCAGAAGGGGATCTCTGATTTGTTGGGGTCTGATGGTCTGTGGAGCCTTAAAAAAGGTAGTTCATGCCTTTAGAAATACTGTTTTCCTTATTTTCATTCTTTGAATTTCTTTGAAAGACTGCTTTAAAAAAAACAACAAAAAGTATTGCTTCTGCTTTATATTTAATGGAACCTATTTATTATTTGTTACACAAAAAATTTGTTGTTTTTCATGGCCAGGGTGACAAGAATCTTGTGATGCTTGTGAATGTTAAGTCACTGATGCTTGTAGGTGAAATTAGGGTTGCCTTAGATAGAAAGGCAAGATTTCAGCCTGAGCATGGTACTGCTGAGAGATGGAGAAATGTAACCCTTTCTATCCTTGGGGTGAACTGCAGTCCTTCAGATTACTGTAATCCGTATGACAACTAATAATTCGTCAGATAATACTTGTTATCCAGATACTGGCCAATGATCCCAGGGCTCTCCATGAAACTGCTCTGTTTCCCTGGTAATTTTCCTCTGAAGAACTTGAGAGATTTTTCTTTTGGTGAAGTAACCTTGACTACAGCTCCCTTTACTTTTGCTTTACTTTTTTTGGCTAGTGGATTTGCATGATCAGGCCTGGTCTTGGCTTCTTTTTCTCTCTTGAAATAGAGGTTCACTTGAGCAGTAGGATCACTGTAATAGAGAATTTCTTCTTGAAATTTCAGTAGCTCTTATCCTTCTCTTCTTGGAATTGGAAATGCAGTAATTAGACCTGAGGTAATCCCTGCAATACTCATGAAGCATGGTCTGTGGCATGATGCGTCTAACATTAAAAAAATATACACTGTTTCTTACTTGGAATCAACATTTCTGGATCAGGTCATAAAAATTCCCAATAAATAATATTTTACAGCCCCTTTAGGTAGCTTTTCCAGTGCTTCATAACCAGTATAAATAGACATGTAGAGAAAACTTTGTGGCAAATTAAGCCCCATTTTCTCAAGTTACTCCAAGTGCACATGGAAAACCTTGGTCACCATCATCTCCCTAACTCCTTCTTTCTTATTTGCATGCTGTCATTATGTTTTTGCTTCCCTGTCTCCCACAGAGTAAAAATGACCAACTCCTTCATCTTTTTCTCATGCTAGCCATTTTTCTGGTCTCACAAATTTGCCTTGATTGATCCTATGGCATAATACTGAAAACCTGCCTCAATTCTGTATTTGAGGCATCACCAGAAACAAGATGAGCAACATATCTACTGTTGAAGCAAAAATAGTTGAACCAAAGACAGTTTAAATAAATGTTGATGTTTAACTCAAAGGAATTATGAACTATGGCTATATAGGTCTTTCTGAGGTCAAATGAATCAGGAGGATGTACTGTATTTCCGAAGAGAGGGATACAAGAATGCGATTTCCTAAAACACAGTTTTACATTTCTAATGGAACTGGACTCCACAAGTTGCCGCGTTCTCTATTTGGTATTTGTTATAAACAGACATCACAATTTGCCAGACATTAAACACATCTGAGCATATCCACAAGCTAATTTGATGAAACATCTGTGTACATATGTGTATAACAAACCACAAAAGGAATTTTTACTGTAAAAGATAAGAGCAACTCTGTAGATTGCTTTTCTATTATTATTTTTTTCAAAATTATTGAAGTGTTTATTGAAGAAAGAGGAACAGAAGTGAAATGGATGACTAATTTTTTTGACTGTTTAATAAAAAGGATTTTCCAGTTGTGCCAAGCGCAGCATGATGCAAATCCTGTTGGTTGATCACCTCATTTAATGTCTGCAGAGAATCAACATTAGTTTACATTATTATTTAAGAGGAAATTATTTAGAGCATGATGTCAAGTTTCTGTTCTTCTTTGAAAGGGGAGAGACACATTTTTAAACTTCAATGTTGAAATTTATGGTTCTAAATCTAAGTTTAAAGTTCTTAAATCTCGAGAGGTGAAGAGGTTTGGTGTTTGTTGTGGGTATTTGGTTTTGAATTTTGGGGATTTTTTGGTGGCTTGTGTTAGTTGTTTTATGCTTTTTTGTTATTTGTTTTGGTTTTGGATTTTCTTGGGAAGCTAAGAAAATCCAGTGACTTAGGTGTGGATGTTAGTGGAACCTGTATGTTCTTTTTATGACATTACACAAGGCCCCTTTTAAAGTGCCTAAGAGTGGATTTTGGTCTGACAGACTTAAAAACTGAGTGATAAGCTACAGAATAACAGGACCTCTTTTAAGAACCTCATTTACGAGTAAAAGGATTGTTCTCTATGGAATATTAATCCCAATATTTCCGGGTGGGACGTGCCTGGCCTTGTCTCACCCTTGCTGCTGGACCAAAGGCGGCAGCTGTGGTGTTTCACCACAGAGATACCTTTGGCCAGGTGGGTGCTGCAGCTAGGCACTCGGAACAAATCCAGGCATAGTAGGAACTCAGTTTACCTCTGGTGGAAAAGGTTCAGGCGACGGTGAAGAGAAAAAGGAGAGGATTCTGCCGTAGAGTTTTAATCCAGAGTTTTATTTCGGGATGACAGAACTCTGACTCTTGTAACAGCTCCCAACAGAATCCAGACCGCATGGTCCCATCTCCTTTTAAGCCTGGGGACAGGGGGAGGGGAAGGGACAGGTGAGGCACCAACCAGGTGGGAGGAGGGGAAGGCTCAAGGGATAAAGACACTTGGACAGGCCAATGAGCCCGGACCTGAGGGGCATCTTTTGAACTTCTGCCAACCACACCACGACCCTGCTGGAATGTTAAGATTGATGGACAGCTCTCAGCAGGAGGGCAGAGGGGGAGGGGAAAGGAGAGGTTGGCACACCTGGGGGGTTGGGATAGGTGAAACAGGAAATGGCATCACACTGCAACAGTTCTGGTTAGTTCAAGATCTTCACACAAGCAAAGGATTCAACATAGCATCTCAATCTTAACATCATCATATTTCAGGGAATGCTGAAGTACACACCTTCCAGTAGGCAAACACTAGCACAAATGTCTCTCCTGGGAAGGGATTATCTCCTGAGTTCAGACCTACAAAAATATCTTAAGTAAATAAATAAAAAATTTCTAAATGCTTTAGAAATCTCACCACCATGTTATATCCTGTTGTTTCCGTTTACATGAAACAATGTGTTGGAAGAAGTTGATCCATTTTACTTAAGTTTTTAGTAGTGTGACATTAACCAATGTGAAGTCCACCCGATGGAAATATCATCAGTATCTTTGTGACTTTAGGTGGAACTGGGTTTCCACAAAAAGGTGTGATCTTTAGGTTTATCTTCCCAGAAAAATCATGCAAACTTCAATGTTATCCAGCTATATCTCTGTATCCCCTGCTGCTCATTAAAATCACCTTCTAGTGCTTTGATAACTCATTGAACATTAAGTCCTCTTTTTGTGGGAGTTGTAACATTTAGAAGTATAGTACTGTCACCAGCCTACAGTGTTAATCTGCCCATGAGGAAGAGCACGAAGGGTGTTCTTTGGTACTGATTTCTCAATACTGAAATATTTTTGAGGCATATCATAGGGTTTCTAATTTTTTTTCCACTCAGGAGAAAAAGGTGAATCCAAGAAGTTTTTGGCACCTGATTTATTATTAGAGTGTGATGAAGGAGCAAAGGTTTTATTGTTGCTTTTATTTTGTGAGCATGGAGAAGTTTTATTCAGGAATGGAAAAGAGATTATATGCTACTCTTGACCTGATACAGTTTTAAAAATGGTGCTTCAGAGGTACCAAGCAGATGTCTTTAGCTGCATAAATAATAATGGGAATAAAAAAAAGCTGTAGAGAGGGGAGGGGAGGGGAGGGGAGGGGAGGGGAGGAGAGGAGAGGAGAGGAGAGGAGAGGAGAGGAGAGGAGAGGAGAGGAGAGGAGAGGAGAGGAGAGGAGAGGAGAGGAGAGGAGAGGAGAGGAGAGGAGAGGAGAGGAGAGGAGAGGAGAGGAGAGGAGAGGAGAGGAGAGGAGAGGAGAGGAGAGGAGAGGAGAGGTACTACAGGCCATACGATGGCTGACAGCCATAACAGTAAAACAGTACAGTTAAGTTATGTTCTGTACCAAAGAATGTGTATCTGTTGAATGAATGGATTTCTTTGTTTTGCATTTATCCTTAAAAGTTGTTATTATTCCACACCTCAGTTTCTATGAATCATTCAGTAATGTTAAACAAATTCCCAAAAGTGAGCAAATATTAGTCACCTATTTCCTGACTGATACAGGTAGCTGCGTGGGTGGACAGGTGGAGGCAGGTTAGACTGTAGCTATCACTATATTTTCAACATTCTCTTTCTGCTAACTAAAGTTTTCCTTTTAATCCCCTGAACAGATCAACTGCATGGAGACAGGGGCAGAAGGATTATCCAGGCATTTACCACATGACTCAATATTAACATTTATAATTATATTAATAATTATAATAATGATAATAATAATTAACATTAATAATGATAATAATAATGCTAGATAAATATCCCAGTCATAATAGACAACTTTTTTTGCATGGGTAGTACAAATTTCACATGGATGACTTACCTGTGTATAGGCCTACATGATTTCATTGTATTTCTCATGCTTCACCTAATAGGATAAAGGCAACAAAAACTGAAAAGGCATTTTCCTTCCCTCACTTTCAAAATGAAAAGTACAGCTGTGCTTGTTTTAGCAAACAATATTAAGGCCACTGTAGTTTAGAGGTGCAGTGTCCAGATAGGAAATGGATTATCTTTGAATAAGAAGGAAGCCAGAGCAAATCATCCTTCTCTCCTTATGCAAGTCTCCTAAAATCCCAGCCTATTGTTATCACTCTGTCACATTAGGTCTGTCTTGCACTCCAGTTCTGTTCTCCAACAAAGCAATTTTCAACAAATCCAGTTCTGTGGTGTGGATTCACATAGTCAAACTCTCCCCTGTACATAAAAATTTTTGTCCTTCCCCTGCATTTTCTGTTTTGTGTGGCTTTGTGCCATATTGTAATGCTGTAACATCTAATTAACATAGATTGAATAGGCTACTTGAACAGAATTTCATGAACTTCTATCATAGAGTGGTTTCGATTTGGAGAGACTTTAAACATCATCTAGTTCCACCCTCCTGCCATGGGCAGAGACACCTTCCACTAGACCGGGTTTCTCAAAGCCCAGTCCTGGCCAGCCTCAAATTCTTCCAGGCATGGGGCATCCACAGCTTCAGTGTGAAACCTGTTCCAGTGTCTCAACACTCTCACACTAAAGAATTTCTTCCTAATGTCTAAAAAGAATCTACCCTCTTTCAGTTTAGAGCCATTTTCCCTTGTTCTAACACTACATGCCCTTGTATAAAGTCCCTCTCTAGCTTTTTTACGAGCCCCCTTTAGGTACTGAAAGGCTGCTATAAGCGGCCTTCTTGGATTTCTCAGGTGTTTGTGGCAGAGGCCAGTCAGGCTATGCAGAGGATAAGTCTGATGTCCCCAGTTTGGTTGTAAAGTATGGCTTGAAGGACAGCAGTGTTGGCTTCTGCCCGTCCATGTCATCAGCTGATTAGTAGGATGAACTAATCCTACTTCAGGATAAACAACCCCACCTTTCTTGTCTTGTCTTCATGGGAGAGGTACTTCAGCCCTCTGAGTATCTTCATGGCCTGCCTCTGGAGCCACTCCAGCAGTTTCACATCCTTCTTATACTGGGGACCCCACACCTGGATGCCAAACTCCAGGTGGGTTCTCAGCAGAGCAGAATAGAGGGGGATCATCCCCTCCCTTTCCCTGCTAGCCACCCTGGTTTTGATGTGGCCCAGGACATCATTGGCTTTCTGGGCTGCAAGTGCACACCGACAGGTGGCATCCTGCTTTTTGTCAACCAATATCCCCAAGTCCTTTTCCTCAGGGTTGCTCCCACATCATTCTTCAACCATCCTATATTCATTTGTGGCATTAAACTGAGCCATGTGCAGGACCTTGTGCTCTGCTTTGTTGAGCTTAATGAGGTCTGCACTGGCTCACTTCTCAAAGCTGTCAGGGTCCCTCTGGATGGCATTATCCCTCCCCTCCAGTGTCTTGACTGCACCACACAGCCTGCTGTGTTCAGCACACCTGCTGAGGGTGCATTCAATCCCACTGTCCATGTTGCTGAGAGAGCTGTTAAGCAGCACTGGTCGTAGTGCCAACCCCTGAAAAATACTATTCATCCTATGTTTTGGGAGCATTCAGTGTGAAATCCTCACTATTTTGGGAGAGTTCAGACTGTGTCAGTTCAGCCTTCCTAAATTATCAGACCCAGTGGCAAAAATTTGGTTTATTCTCTTGCTTCAAGCATGAGATGACAGGACTATAAAGATATGTTAATTAACCTAATACACACTCCTTAAGTGAAGACAACAGAAGCAGAGGATCATTTGCTTTATGGGAGTGTATTGTTTGGCAAAACTAGTCTGACATCTCCCCTCCTGAATATTGCCTTGAAAGATTTTTTGAATATATGAAAACACTTTAACTAGCATCAAGTGTTATCAAACACTCCTTGGAGAATATTTGTTATAGTGGTTCTGCAGAACCCTTCTATGTTTACATTAATCTCTTTCTTTAGGCCACTTGACAAAATCCTTACATAAACTACAGTCAGAATCAGTGTAAGACTTTAGTACCTCTTTAGATGTCCTTTCTTGCTTCAGCCTTTGGTTGAGACCTCCTGTTGCCCATCACATCTGAGAAACAGATCTGTCTTGCTTTACAGTTGATAAACAGGCTGAAGTCACTATCTTCTATTTAAAAATGAACGGCAAGATGGTGGAGCTCCAAATTTCTTAGGGCTGCACTTTTGGAGAGTAAATTGTACATAAATCACATGAGAGTTAGTCTATACCTCTTTGCTTTTATAAATGTAGTTGATGTTACATAAATGGACTCAGCAATTTATGCCAAATCAATGTGTCAAAACAATGTCAGTGTTGGCAATTCTTGACATATTATCAGATGACAATGCTTTCTTCACAAGGACACTCATTATAAAAACCCAAAAGGAAAGGGTAAGAGAGAAATCCTAAAAATCCTTATTTTTGATTGTGTTATAAACAATATATAAACATGTATAAAAATATATAGACTGCCTTAAGTTAATCAGTAGTTTATAACTTGAATGATTTACCATTCATTAGGAGCTGGGATGGGGAGAAAAGCATGTAAAAGATGGCTCTTGATTATTCTCCTTTTATATATAGCACAGTTTTCGGCAGTAATGAATTGATTAACCAAACAAATGAAACGCTGATTGCTCTCTGAAGAATTCTGACACCAGACTTCATGAATCCCTCTGTGGAGAAAGTATACACTCAATAACCCACCAGCCTTTTTGTGTGTGCCTTACTTTGGTTTTGTTATAAGTATATCTTTGCTGGTATTAAAATTTAATATAGCTTATACAATTAAAAACTCGTGCAATTTTTAAAAATATGGTACAACTTTGATTGCATTTCATGTGGTTTAACATGTTTAGAGAATTATTTTAAGAAGTTTTACCATTGTAATTAAATGCAGACATTTATAAATGTTTCGTGTCTGAAAGTTGTGTTTGGCTGATGCAAAGTCTGAAGTTAAATCAGCCTTACTATACCACAGTAACAAGTAAAATTTCATATTTATACTATTCTACTTTTTTTTGTAGGGTCTTATCACTCAGTGATAGAGACTATGTTCTCATTGATACCTGAAGTGACTATAGCTGTCTGCTGTAGCCCACCTCTTCCTGAAGAGTCATGAAATGAGGGGTTGCAGCATGAAAATTCAGCCTCTCTGTTGGAGAAACCTCACTGTGAGCTGCTCAGAGTCATTCTCACTGGCACGGCTGTCTCAGCTCTTCTGTCTGCGTGGCTCACAGAGGAGCCAGATGGGTCGGCTCTCATTTCTGGCTGTTAGCCTTATGGAAAGCTGGGGAGAAATCCATGGCCTTTAAGGTGACTCTTATGCACAGCAGAGGCCAGCATCAGTTTTGCCTTATTCAACTGGCACAGTGAAACATGAGGAACAGTCCAGCGGATGTAGAAGTAGTGACAATGGAGGTCAGTCCTAGAAAGTTTTGTGATTTTCTGCCATGCGGTGGCTGGAGGATTTTTTATTGTCTTTAGAAATGGAAGTAGGTTTTACAACCAGTTCAAGCATTGTTTCTGTTCCTTCTCTGGAAGCCCCTGAGTACCACACTGCCAGGAAACATGTAGGAAACCCCAAAAAATTCTGATGCCCAGTACAGACACTGATCCAGGAGCACCCTTACTCATAAGAGAGATATCCTGTATGTCTCTGCTTGTTAGGTGAGAAAAAGGTGAAGATCACAGCTCTGAGAGGCCAGAAGAATGTGGGGGACAGGGTAGGGTATGTGATAGTTTCTAAATTTGCCTTTGTAAAGTTCATAACTTTGTAATAAGCAGAGATATCCCCAAAGCAAACAGCAGTTCTGAGTTGAAACTCCATGAGTTTGTGGGATGTTTTGTTTTGGGTACTTTAAAATAAAAAGAAAAGAAAGTTGTTAGATCGTTGAAGGCATTTTCAGTAGTGGATAGATCACAGAATAACAGAATGGGTAAAGTTGGAAGAGAGGACAGTGGGTCATCTGGTCCAATGATGATTATTTTTCTTTGAATAATAGGGAGTAGGGAAAGAATCTGTCAGGAAGCCTCTGGGATTGATTGGAGTTTTCATTGAAAAGGCAGAGAAAACGCTTTCACATCCTCTTTTTTTTTTTTTTTTTTTTTTTTTTTTTTTTTTTTTTTTTCCTATCTTCTTTTTGAATTTTTATTCTTTCCTGAATGTACTGGGAACTTGCCATGTTCTGGGTCAGGAAAAAGACCACAGCCAGTTTATTATTATTTTTCCTTTTAATGAAGCTGATTTCTTTTCCCAGCATGTGCACTTTGCAGTCCACTGGTTTGGACAGGAAAATCTGTCCTTGTTAAGAAAAATACAGAATAAAACAGAGCTGTTAGCCCATATCCAAAAATATTCTATGTTTTTGTTTTGGGTTCTGCTGGAAACACTACATTAACTTTGCCTCAGGACACTAATTAACAAACTGGCCATTAATTGCTGGTAATAAGGAACTTGTCAGCAGTCATTGTTCCCTTAAACTGCCTAAATTCAAGAGGACAAATTTGGAAGAAAGTACCCCTCTGAAAGATCCCTGTCTTTTCTCTCAAATGAGAGAAACTCTCAGTAAGTGAATGAAAAGGACCTTGGGACCTCAGATAATGTTATTTTCTGAAGAAATAGTGATTTGTCTAGAAATGGCCAGTAATGTGATGCTAGAATAAGTTAACCTTGATAATGGTTCTTGCCTTTGACTAGAAACAAGCTTCACTAAAAATAGTCATGACAGAAAGTGATTCCATTTGCAAGGATTGAGGTGATAGTCATGTATGTATTTCTTGCCTGTCTTCAATTCTCCTGTTTGTACAAATAATGAAATGGTGACAGATAGGTGTGGTGACATTACAGACAGTAATAACAGTTGCTGTCATTTACTCCAGAGGTAAAAAGTTGGCCTGAAATTGGAACAGATATCTTAGGCCCCAGGGCATTGGGAAAGGGGTTATAGTGCTCGGAGTTAGGGGTGGAAAAACATTTCACTATACACAATTAATCATAATGTTCAG
The DNA here is from genome assembly GCF_051311805.1 of Agelaius phoeniceus. Taxonomy (NCBI): domain Eukaryota; kingdom Metazoa; phylum Chordata; class Aves; order Passeriformes; family Icteridae; genus Agelaius; species Agelaius phoeniceus. Next base: position 54,401,180 of record NC_135265.1, on the reverse strand, counting down.
GCAGTTCCTAGGCAGAGTCTGACTTGTGTTCCAGAGATACAATGCTTCTATTTTCATAGTTTCTGATTTTCAAAGAAGATGTGAAAAAGGATATAAAACCAGATAAAATTCTTGTTCAGAGGAATTAGAAGTTGGCTCTTATATTCTGTAAGTTAGAGAAGACATGTAAAAAAACCCCACACCCACCAACCAAAAAAAAACCAACAAAAACCAACCAACAAAAAAAACCCCAAAAAACAAAAAAAAACCCAAAAACCCAAGCAAAAATCCCCCAGATATTTTTACTTGGAACAGAAATCCAGAACTCTTGATAATGAGAGTTTATTGCTCTGCTAATGTTTGGCTTTTCTTTTCTGAGCTAAGGAGACCAGTTTCTCTGTTGATGAAACATGACAAAAATGATAATTTCTTTTTTCCTCCATCATGTAACCTTTTTATTTCTTTTCATAACTTTTTAAATAAACTTTTAAACATCTGGAGTTCAAGGAATTTTACCTTGAAATACTGTGAGAAGGGGTAGATTTTGATTATCTACTATAGTATCTTTGTCTTTATTTTAATATCTCACGTTATTGTTGGAATGTTGAGATCACTTAGATATACATTGGTATTTGGATTATAAAAACTTGTGAAATAAATTTTGATGATTGCAAAAGGGATCAGTGGAGGAATAAAACTTGCTAACATTTGACATTTAAATGTATTAATGCATAGAGGAGTGTTGCTTCATATTCAAACTGAAAAAGTTTTTTTAAGAGTCACAGATCTTAATTCAAGAAAATAAATAACAAAATTAGATGCCACCCCTCTCTTCTATCTTCAGTTGCCTTCCAAAACTTGGGAAAAGAACTTTAATTTCTGTCAAGAAAAGAAAACATATAAATGCACATATCTTTGCTCCAAATCACTGTAAGCTTACTTATGCTGTTAGTTTATGTTTACTTTTTCAAGACATTTTGATATTATGGAGAAGTTCAGGGTTTGGGAGCTTGAATAGATTTTTGATTCATTCCTGAATATTTTTTCATTTTTGCCTTTATTAAAGAAGTATAGTGGAAAGAAGTACAGAAAAACAAGGTTTTCCCAAACCCAGACATTACTAAAAAAAATACAAACAACAGGAAACAGAAGTTTAAAGAGTCTCCAAACTGAGAAAGATTTAGTGACCTTATGGTGCCAAAATCAAGATCTATTAAACCTGATAGACTTTTTTTTTTTTTTTTAAGGACTGAGTGTTCATCCTTATTAACCCAGATTTGCTTAAATGAGTGTTGATTGATCTTCACTAGTTGCCAGATCCTCTCCAAAGTCTGTCTATCACTTCTCCTTAACTGTTCAGGGGAAACAAAATATAATGAAAATCGTGAGTCTTATCAGGAGACAACATAACAACAGGGCAAAACAGACCTGACTGGGGCAAATGAATCACATTTATTCAATTTATTGCCAATCAAAATCAGAGTAAGAAAATGAAAAATAGACTCAAATCTTAAAATCACTTGCTCCCATCCCTCCCTTATTTCTGGGCTCAGCCTCACTCCTAATTTCATTACCACTTTCCTGCCAGTAGCACAGAGAGATTGGGAATTGGAGTCACATTCAGTCCATCGCACCTTGTCACTCTTCCATTCTCACTCATTTCCCCTGCTCCAGCATGGGATTTCTCTCAAAGGAGACAGTCCTCCATGAACTTCTCTAATGTGAGTCCATCCCACAGTCTACTGCTTTTCTCAAGCTGCTCCAGCATGGGTCCTCTCCGTGGGGTCATGAGTCCTGCCAGCCAATCTGCTGCAACATGGGCTCTTCTCTTCATGTGTCCACAGGTCCTGCCAACAAACCTACTTCAGTACAGGCTTCTCACAGGGTCACAACCTCTCTCAGGCATCCACCTGCTCCAACATGAGGTCCTCCAGAGGCTACAGGTAGATATCTCCTCCACTGTGATCCTCCATGGGCTGCGGGGACACAACTGCTTCTTTTGTCATGAAAGAAAAACTAAACAATCTTTCATTTAAATAAAGGATTTTGCTTTACCTCAGGTGAAAAGAAAAAAGTTATTTTTAAAGGAAATTAACAACATACTCAAAAGTTCTTGTTCCATTCTAAGAATATTGTGCAGAGTAGGTATAACCTGCTCATCAGCTTTCTTAGAGTGCCAAACTGTAAGGCTCTTTTCAAGTTTGTAATTCCATAATTAATTAACTAAATATTTTGCATTGGCTTTGCCTTTGGCATCTTAATATAAGTTCTCATAGCCCTTTATTCTCCTCAGTGTCATCTGACCTGAGCTTTCACTACCCAGGAGAAAAGACTAGGCAGTTGTGTTTAGCTCTCTCTTCAGCAAAGCCCATTAAAAGACAAGGCTTGAGCTTGTTTTATTATGAATATCTCCTTGCTTTCCCCTGTTCTAAATGTAATAAACCTGAAAACAGGTGCACTGGTTCAGTTGGCATATCTTCTGCTTGCTCTTAGACAGTTCTTAGCAAAGATGCATTGTAAAATGGCGCACTATCTCCTATCCAACTGTGTGGCTTGAGTTTTCTAATATCCTGAAAAAATTGCCAGCAGGTAGAATTCTAGCTCTTCAGAGCAAGCAACATTTTACTTCCCCATGCAAAGACAATTTCCTCGCTTTGCCCATGAGTAAGACTAAAGTGAAGGAAGCAATATGCAGTTGGCATAAATCCACCAGAACCTCTGTACTTATTCCACTGTGCTATGAAAATCTCAAACTCCACTAACACAGACAGCAAAATCCCTGGGTCAATTATGTCCTGTGTTTGAACAACCATTCTTTGAAATTTTCAGCTAAAGCAGTTTGCACATACAGCAATTCTGTCACACATCCAGGCTTATATTCTCAGTTCAGAAAAACAAGGTTTAAGGAATCACAAAATATCTGTTAACTCATATCATTATTTAGATTCCATTGGTAAAACCTCAGCAGTCCACAGGACAGGTTAAAATATATTTCCACTGAAAATGACAGGTTTAAATTTTTATTTACTAGTAAAAATAAAAGTGTATTGTTTTCTGATAATTAATTAATTTGATATATTGAGATGTTACCTATAAATAGTATCCTACAATAATTTTGTCATTAGAGTAATATGACTTGGTGTGGTACACTTTATGCATTTCTGTTATGGGCAGCCAATATTTTACATTTAAATTAACATAGGAAATCCTAAAAATGGAAAATGGAAAAATATAACAAAATAATAGCCATAACAAGAAGAAATTCTGAGGATCTACTGTCTTTAATTTTAATGGAGACAAATATAACTCTTTGGAATAAAGACAGAATGTAATTTTTATGATATTGTGGTCTTTCACTGGCAAAGAATTGGTTCCAAAAATTATTTTTTCTATTAGGTAGAGACCATGTTCTGGCAGGGCAAAGTGGTATTCCAGAAGATGATTGTAATATTTGGACACAGAAATAGAGACAACTCAATTAGAATATAAAAGATTATTTAACTCTGTAGAAAATGCTCAACTGCCTCTGGAGTATTGGCTTGTTAAAACCTCTGGGTTTTTTTTCAGAAATGTGATGGGCTTTGGAACAGTATTTAGGAATCTTTTGATGTCCAGAAAAGCCATTCCAGTTAGAAAACCTAAGGAAATTCAAAGGGATTAGTACATTGAAAAGCTTACATGACTATCCTTCTAGTATTTACCTTGTAGAATAAACTTTTAATAATAGTCTTTTATTATTTATAAAAATATTATTTATAGGCTTTTATTATTTATTATTTTATGTCTAACAGAGAATCACATAATGAGACCCAAATGGTAGAAAATATCTTCAGACAAGAAATGTGAACAGCTCTTAGTATAGAGGGTAAGCAACACTGGACAGCGGTGTTTAAAGGCAATTAAGATTTTTTATGTGTTTCTCAATCAATTTGGAAAGTAGCAACAGGGTTTCTCCCCACTGTGTATGCTTTACCTTACAGTAATTCTTTATTTTGACTTTGGACTTCAAAATGTCAGTATCAATGAGAGAAAACTTCCCCCCTTCTTCCCCTTTTAAGGGTGTACGGAGCAGTGGTGTTACCTTGAAAAAATCTTGATTCTAAAAGAATCTATGAAAACTTATGAATTTTGCCATTAAAAACAAAGTAAACATCACAATGCATTTCTGCATGTCCTGAAATTTACTGCATTTTACTGCATGTGCTGGTTATATAAAAGCCAAAAACCCCTCCAACAATAAAATACTCTGAAACTGTGATGACTGGGAAAATGCTTACAGTTAAACCAAATGGATTGATTTGGTAGGAAGTGAATCACACAGACTTGGATGTTCCTCTGCTACCCTTCAACATTGTTTGATTATTTTGCTAATTCTAGAATGCTGAATTCATTCTCAGAAGACAACTATTGAGCATCAATACAAATTTGTTTTCCTACCTGCTGGGCATTTATTTTCCCAGCCTACTCTTTTTCAGAACTGTTAACACCTTTTGATCTTTATCTGTTTTCAGCTACTGTTGCCCAAGAAGTATAAATGAGAGTTTTCCAGCAGTGTCCATTACAGAGGATTAAATTTACAGGGGAAGATCCACTGTAACTTGTCATCACCACCCCTTTTGAAACCTTTGTTAGCATCCAGCTGCAGCCAAGCAAGCTTAGCTTTTCCTGGGTGTGCTGAAGTTTGCTGAGGCACACCCTGGTGAAGGTGCAGACCTTCACCAAATCCATACTCAGAACCTTTTCCCTCACCTTTTTCAGAGGCCTCTTGTGAAATGAGAGCCCTGGCTTCCCCCAAGGCAGGGATAAATGTCCTTGGACACAAGGCACACTCACAGAGGGATGTGCAGCAAGGTCTTCTCTCTTCATCACCTGGGTTAGTTACCTTGGCCTTTACCAGAACAGACTCTGCCCTACACCCCTGTCAGAAACAACTGAAAGAACTACTGGCCACAGAAGGACAGCCTTCTATTCCCCTAATCCTTTTTTTTTCCTGCCTCCCATCACCTTTGCTTTTGCTGTTTTCCTTCCCTCTCTGTCTGAAGAATCATGAAACAATAACAAATATGGGAAAGGCCTTTTTTTTTTAAGTACAAGAATACTTAGTTCTGTTATGCATACTACATATCACTTTGGGTCAGAATTTTCAATGTCCCATTTATATCAGATGGAGCAAAGTTGAAGGCTTCTCATCTCATGTCTTTTTTCCTGTCCTTCCTTCTAACCTGACAACCTGTGAGAGAGGAATGAATCTATATGCCAAGTTGATGCCTATATAAGCCCAGAAGGGAAATTAGACCACCCATCTTCCAACTAGGTACTTTTTTCTAGAAGGAAAAGACTGCATAGTGGTCTTCCAGTATTGCAGATAATTAGAATCTAAAGACATCCTGATCTTTGTAATACATGCACATTGTCAGATGCTTGGGATAGTTAATAATAATTTTGTGCTGTTGCTGCATTTTTGATCTCTCCTAAAGAGAGTAAAAGTCAGCTTTAATATTTCAGAACCCAATTCTACTTAAAGTAGATATTACTATTTCACATTCCTCATTTTTCTATGTTACTATGTCTATACAGTTGCAAATATAACAGTATAATTGACTTACATCAAGATAAAACTTTTTAAAATTCAAATTCTAAAGAGGAGATTCAGTTTGGATCCCTGACTTCAATCAGTTTGGGTTAATACACGTCCTGTTCCAAACTGTAACCCACATCACAGCATCTAGAATTTTATGCTATGTGAAAATTTTTCTACCAGTGGAAGACAAGCAGGCTGAGCTAGCACACCATTTTCCTAGGGAGGGCTACAGTTTTTGTCAACCCAGGAAATGTCTACTATAGAAAGGTTTCATGCTGGAGCAAGCTACACACATCACTACCCTCACACAGTTAGAAAGCTGCTTGCAGAAATCCATTGCAAACCAAACCAGAGCCAACCTGGCATGTAATAAGCTCACATAGGGGCAATGCAACACATGTCTGTATCTTGAAAGCAAAATCTATCCTGGTGCTAACACTTATGTTTCAATATAAAACTGTGACATCACATAGGTTTTATCCCTTTATAGGGATTATTCTCCTTTGATGGATTATGCCCTTTGGTATTCTCAGGTACACTGAGCTTATTTTATGATAGCACAAGTAGTTTTTAGGGTGTTTTTATTTAAATGCTGTGCATTATATTTGAATGATTTTTTTCACTTTCTGAATATTTTAAAAATATCTACAAATTATATTTATTTTTAGAATCCAATCTGATAAAAATCTACTTTGATCTGTATTTCAATTAAAGAAATTGTGTTGTAAAGGAGATTATAATTTTAAAAAATGTGGCAGTACACTCACATCTGATTTTGCAAAGGTATAAATAATTGAGGGGGTTTTGCATAGTCTTCTTTCCCTTCTATCCAAAGGATACATATTCTTAAAAAACAGGCTTCTCTGAACTGTCTTTTCCTATATCTTGTTTTGTTGAGAACAAAAGGGGGGGGGGGGCAGGGAGGGAGAGTTTAAAAATATAAGAGGAAAAACACAATGTAGAATAATGCTTGTGGTTATTCTAAGAGTCTGCTTTACTATTGACTATGGCAGTCACTGTTGGGCTTCTTCTCTCTTTTTCATTCTCTCATTCTACACTATTTCACCCTTTCTTATTATAATCTTAAGTTTACAGAAGTTCCTACATGTCCTAACAAGGTACCGGGATCAGCTGAGGACTCACTGAAAGCTATTTTGGAACAGTGGGATAATAAACCCAAATTTCCTCTGATCTCTTTCAGTTTTATTAAGGTACAATCAGGCTAATAGGAATTGCACACCAAAATTTAAGTTTAGGAAGTGGGAAATGCAAGCTTACTGCAGGTCTTGTGGCTAAACTGCATGCAAGACTTAGCTAAGAAAACATATTGGTTATTGGCTATTGTGGAGTAAATCCCCACATCTGTGGCTTCAGCCATCCCATCAAGCTATCTTGTTTCTACATTCATCTAAGGTCCTACTTCAGTGATTGTCTTTTCCATGCTAACTTGCTCGTGGGCCCCAGTTTGGTGTGATTTAACCAGTTCTTTAGTGAGAAACCTTTAGTGAACAAACCAGAGAATAATTTCATGTCAACAATGATACTGTTCAAGAAGGGTAACCAAAGAGACTGGGATTTTGGAAACAAGGTAATTCTATACTGGAATTACATATATATATCTATCTATAAGAAAATGTGATGGATGAGAAGGCCAGAGGAGCCAGGGTGCAGGAGGAGCTGAAGTCAAAGTATAACTTATTCTCGCTGACTGGCATGTCAGGTTTCCAAGAGAAGTAGTAATGTTATATGGAATGCAGCTTTCAATCTGTAGGTTGTTCCCCTGAGGAAGACACCTTTCACAGCCTCAGCTTTTCAAGAGTGCTCTCTCAGGCTGTGGATAATTGTTCTGGCTTATTGCAATGGATCTTTAGATGAGTCCTGGCTCCACCAGCTGCTGTGCACAGTATTCCTAAAGACCATGGTATATTTAGCCAGCTTGTGAGGACGGACATTTCCTTCCTGAGCCTGGGTATTGAAATGCATTTCTCCCACAGCTATTGTTTATACTATCAATGGAGGCCTATGTTGATGTGTCTTTCTAAAAATAGCTATTAAGCTATGTGCTTATCTGGATTTCTTGCTGTCTTGTTAAGGCCATAGAAAGTCCAAGTGAGAAACATTTCACTTGAGGTGAGTATTGGAAGGAAAACCAGGTGTGTTAAAAGGGTGAATTAATTAATGTGAAGCTTGTAATGATGATACCATTCCAAGATGAAGGTGGGAGGAGGATTTCACCTAGCAGGAAGGAAAAAAGAGTAGGCTTGGCCAGTGGTCAAGTGCACTGTACAATCTAATGCTGACTCTTAACAAGGCTCCTTCTTTAGACTGAGAAATACTAGAAACACCAACTCCAGCAACACGCTGGGGGTGTGGGCTGCGCAGACCAATCAGTCCTATAGGTATCTACCTGAGGACAGTGAGCATGCTGATGCCAGACTTCATCAGGCATGGCTGTATTTCTGCAGATTTCCATCAGAAATGAATTGCTAGAGCTGAGGTCAATATGGGAGATGTCACTCAGGTAAGTACCCTCTCACACCAATCAGCTAGTTTAGCTAAGAGCCAGCTGCCCTTTTACTCCAGCTCTCCCTAACAGATTGAAAAGCAGCAGTACTTTTTTTTTTTTTTTTTCCTTTCTCAAACAGTAATAGAGTCTCTTTAGAATAAACTGTTGCAACCTTACCAATGTGGCCACTCAGTTTCCATGGTTTAGGGCAGGCCTTGGAGGAACAAGTTCTTCTTATATTAGGCTTGGGATAGCAAGAATTGAAAGAATGAAACAACTCATGCGCTGGGTCCCTCTCAGCCATACTTTGATGCTGTTTCTTATATTTTCCATTATGTTTAATCTGTCTGTGTTTTCAAAAGAGAATAGGAAGAAGATGATTCTATTGATTTTTTAGTTTTAGACCTGACTGATAAACAGTTTAGCTATTTACCTCTGCTCAGTAAAATTATGCATGATTTGATTCATTATTGTAATAAAAAGGGTAAACAAATAAGTAAAGTTCATTGAAATGCACACAATTTTGTGTTTGAAAATGCAGTTCTAATTTAGCTCTGTTTCAAACCACCCAACAACTGTATGTTATTTGAAGATTTTATGGACCTGACTATAAAAAACACAGAAAGATCAAAGCCAAATAGTTACAAAATTTGCTAAGGAAAGCAAGGAAGGATGTTCTGTTGGTACAGTTTGAAATAATGAAAAATGAACATTAAGTGTTCAGGTCAGAAGAAAGAGATCTCAGGGAGAAAATGTTATATGCAGTCAGTACAAAGAAGCCTTTCAAGAAAATAGGCTTTATAAAAACAAATGAGAACAAGACATGAACAGTTTTATAGGGCTGCATTCAGCAAAGAGGGATTACACAATGAGAGAAAACACTGATAACTGCTCTGCAGAAGCCTGAGACGTTTCATTCCAGTTCTGGGAAAACAAAAAAGGTTAAGGTAACAGCTCAGTCTCTATATGAACTTGGAAAACTGGGCAAGAAATCCGATGACAGAAGACTCAGTCATGACAGGAACAGTGCTTCTTCCTGCCTGTGACCCTGCATGAGACATGGTTGTGGTGGGTTGAGCCTGGCTGGACACCAGGTACCCACCAAAGCCACTTTACCACTCCTCTCGTCAGCTGGACAGGGGAACAAAAATACAGCAAAAGGATTGTGGCTGGAGATAAAGACATGGAGAGAGATTACTCACCAGTTACCATCATGGAGGAAACAGACTTGGCTTGAGGAAATTATTTTAGTTTATTACCAATCGAATTCTTCCCCAGAAAAGGAGAAGCAAATTCTCACAGAAGCTGTCCCTGTAGCCCCCCATTATGAAACCCTTTCCACACAAATGCAATACAATTGTGGACCCTCTTACATTAGACATGGACTGAGGTCATGAGATACATGTTGGAAAATAGGAAGAAAAGAGAATTATTGATGATTTCTGCTGCATTTACAAGCGTGTTTTCTCAGTTAAACCATACCAACCAAGATATATGTAGCAACACAGCAGTGTAGGAATATTCTGGGGAGAAATCAGCTGTAATATTTAACAGTATGCACCTCTGTGAGGATATATATCTCTCTGCCACTTCAAATTTTACTGTGTATCTCATTTGAAAGTGAAATCATGAGCCAGAGACTCGCATTAAAGGTACACACTGTAGTGCTGGGAGCTGAGGGTACCCTGTTAAGGCTGGTCCCACATCAGCAGGCTCAGGCTGAAGAGAGCCAGCAAGGCCACACTTCAACATCAGCTCAGACCAGAGAGCAAAAGTAGTCTGTTTTCCTTCAGATCACCCATCAATCACTGGGAGATGAATCCATAGAGAAGAATGGGTAAGACTCCTTAAATACAGGGATGCCCTATGCACATTTCTCAGTGTCCCTTTCCAAAAGCCAGCCCATCATACCTCCTGGACTGGAGAGTTACTGTAATTTCTATCTTATTGCAATTCTCTGTGCCTAGTTTCAATGCAGAGCAAGGACCAGCTGATTTACTGTTTTCCTGAAGAATCCATGCACTTTGCTACCCTGCCAAAAAGGATTTAAGCTCCTTTACTGAGCAGACAACCAAAACACTGGAAACTATGAGTCAAAATGCACAGCAGCTGCATGGATCTGAACAAGGTGGGAGTAAGCCTCTGCTGGAGAGACATTGGACATTGTGGGACAAACTACCAGGGAAGGAGGCAGGCTGAAGACAGCAGAAACACTAAAGAAGCTGATGGCCAAGGCAGCAGAAAAGTCACAGAAAAATTTTTAGCATGACTTAAAGGCAGAGTTTGTAGGGAGGGAGTTGTCAGGGAAAAAGCACGGATATCTTAGAATTCAGCAGCATGAGGGACAAAGGGTTGGTCTCCATTCTCCATTAAGAAACAGTCCTTGGCCAGAGGTAACTAAGGTTTGAGCTCCCTGGTAGAGCTGGTGACTGCTTAGGTGGTTGATCACCTCAGGACCCAGTGAGCTGCAGCAGCTCAGCCTAGAGAAGAACTTATATGACATATCAGCTCATCTGACTTGCTTTTATTGAAGCAGAGAGCACTTGACTGAATAGCTATGCCAGCAGGTTCACAAGTCAGTAGCCCCAGCAAATGGTGCAGATAAACAGCTGGAAACAAGGCAGGGCTGGCAACATCTTCACTTGGCTCTGCTGCAGTAAGGTCAGGATGTGTGACCACAGCCTCAATATGGTGATCAGCCACTCAGGTCAAAATTACCTTCAGAGATGCATTGTTATTTTGGTGCCCATGTGCTAAATTGTGAGAAAGCAGCATGGCAGGTTTTTCTCCTTTAGAGAAAATGAGAAAGAAGGGAACTCCTCACCATTTTTCTGTGATTACAATGTTCAAAAATAAGCTTCACTTCTCTTTATTAAGAAGATCCAGCATAAATTATTGAAAAACTTTCTGCAGTTTTTTTAAATGAGTCTGCAGTTTGCTGAATGGCCAACATCATCACCTGCTAGAAGCTTTCACCCTCCTTTCAATGAAAGTTTGTCCTCTCTGGTTACTCTTCTCTGTGGTGGGGAAGGTGATGACCTCTCCATGTGAATGTTGTCCTCCTTCTGTCACACTCAGGGCTCTGCACTGCTACTGTGGCGACACCCAGGAAATTTTTTCCTTTCCTCAACTTTCTGGATGTGTCATGTTTTTGTTTGGTGACCACACTTACCGTGTCCCTGTCATTTTGGCTTCCCTTTTCTTTTGGTGTGTGTGCATTTCCCCCGGCAGCCTCAACTTATTCTGTTCACATCCCTTTCAGGATTATGTGGTGCTGAAACTGCAATGACTCAGAGAGTCACTCTGGGCAGCTGGAATTGCAGCAGAGCTGAGCACTACAGGGGGGAGAACAGAGGGCTTAGGCAAGGCATGATGCTGAGCGCTGGAGTTGGGAGACTTCCTGGCAGCCTTACAGGCCACCAGGGCAGCTCTGGGACTTTTGTCTGCGTTTCTTTTGATTCTGGCTGAGCACTTTCTCCCAGTCAAGTTTTTACCTTTCTTCTGCAGTCATCAGAAAAAAAAAAAACCTGAGGATTTTTCATTTGAAAAAAAATTTAAAAGACAAAAGGAGGTAGATTCAGGTATATTTTACATAATTCCTCAAAGAAGGCTCTAGAAATTGCTATTTATAATGATGAAATAATAAGAACAGAAAGACTTGTGGTGAGCAGATTGTGAACTCTTTGTTGGTTAGAGTAGTACCCTACAGATTTCAGATTAGGAGGAACTTTACTCTCCCAGAAGGAAACAAGAGGAGTTCCAAAGAAGTTTTTCTTTTTTGCTACTTGCTGCAAGTTATACTTGATGATACTCAGAAGGTACTGGTTGGTGGCCAAATAAAGGTTCAGATACATAAAGCTAATGTAATATGGTCCAGATATATAAAGATTCTTAAAAAGAAACTATCATTCTCATCTCCCATGGCTTTATCAATGTAAAAAACCTTCAGTACATGAAAAAGTTTGATTTTCAAACTTGTATGACTTGTAGTTTTGATCATAGCACTGTAATACTTCTTAATGTGGGTTTGTTTTAGTAACGTCTGAAGCAGGTACACTGAAAATGCTGCTCTTCTGTAGGAATGAGGCTGTTTGTCCCTTTTATTACAGAACTTCTGTTGGTCCCAGATTTATGGATCAGTGTTGTTTTCTTGTGTGGGATTTACTTGCAGTCAGGCTTCTTGTCTGAACTTCTTTTCCCATCAATGGAAAGTAATACAATTTGCTCAAGTATGAGTCACCTCGTCCTTCAGCAGATTTCTAAGACAGGTCAGATGAATCATTTTCTTGGTACTTACTTTTCCCTGCTGACAATAAAAGGAATCTAATAGAGCAGCTCTGATATATCCCATACATTTTGTAAGTGTCTAAAGCTACTTGAGATGAAACCCACTTCCAGTGTTTGTGGAAAATGTACACAATCTATCAACACAAATTGGCTTCTGGGTGAAATGGAAGCTATGGGTACATAACCTTCCAGCAGAGGTCTGTCCTTCAGTAAGAGAGCCCACGTTATCACATTGCCTACAGTCGTTACTTTTGTCTCTTCAATAGTTTTGTTGTGCACCAGCCAATGCCCAATGCAGAAAGACTTCCTGCTATGTTTCAGGGCAAATAAAAAAGAGTATTTAGCCTGATGAATTTCATCAAGTGTATGGCACTTTTCCAGCAAAAGGTCTAGTACCTATTTTTTTTTTAATTGGAACATTCCTGGCCTGTTTTATCTGGGGCATTTGCTAACATGTAGGAGCAGTAGCAGTAACATCTGACTTAGATATCTGCCATAACTTTGAATAGCTGAACTTGGGGCATCCTCATGGTACCTAATCAATGCAAAAATATATGTTGTGGGCTTAATTAAGCAGTAACAGACCATTCAGTAATGTTAATGCACACACACAGAGTCAAAACCACTAATTAATCTGACCTGCATCTTCCTCCATAATTTATTATTAAGCATTTGAGAATACAGAAAAGTGCATAATGGGCTAATCAGATACAGCCCTTTAATGGACTACGTGAACTGAACGCCAGAACTGTAAGAATTGGACCATTCCTGTTTGTATCTTAATCAACCCTGGCTCCTAAAAATGTGTCAAAACAGCTAGAGATTTTCTAAGTCACAGTCTTAAGTGTTCCTGCTAGCAATCAAGACATCCTGTTACCAATTCCATTCACAATTATCATTTTGCAGTCCGAATTGTTGCAATTTTTCCCACATTATAATTTGTAATACTTTTCATGGATTTGTTTTGTACTTAAACCTTCCTTGAGAAAATGGGAATATATTCAGTGGCTTGCATAACCCAAAGGTAATATTGAGAGAATTTGGAAGATGGTCTTCAATGGGATCTCTCAGGTTGGAAGTGATATCAGATAGGCATCTGCACTAACATCCTGATCAGAGTTAATAGTGAATTCAGCATTTAGACCAGATTGCTCAGGGCTTCATTGGGTCAGGTGTTTAAAGCCTCCATGGCAAAAACTCCACAACTTCCTGGGCAGCCTGTCCTAGTGCTTTGCTGTCCTCACAGAGATCCTTAGACAATTTGTTCCTGTTGGAACTTCTCCTCTTTTAGTCTGGGACTGTTGTTTCTCATTCATCTACCATGCCCCAACATAAGAGGAATTTGCATTCTTGCCAGCTTCCCTGTGGATATGGACAGACTGCTGTGAGGTGTTCCCAAAGCCATCATGTCTGTAGGTTGAACAACCTCTCTCTTGCAGCTTCTGCTCACAGGGCAGGAATGCCAGCCCCAACCATTCTGTTGGCCTTCACTCAACTCACTCCAGTTTACCAACCTCTTACACTGGGAACCAAAATTGGGAGGATTCAAAATGTGATCTAATGAATAGCAGATAAAGGTGAGTAATCATTTTCCTTTGTCAATTTGCTGCAATGTTGTTTTGTTTTGTTAACAAAGCCCAGGAAGCCAGGACACTGCTGACACATGCTTGGATATAAACATACATTGATGTAGTACCAGACTGTTGTGCTACACCTCAAGGATCTGCAGGCAAACGCTGGTTCTGAGCCAAAAATAGCATCTTTGTCTAGACAATCTTGGATATTTTGTAACAAAATATGTCAAATCTACCTGGCTGTCTGATTTCAACCCCAATAAATCAGATGGTTTCACAGCAAGCAAGTCTACTGTATAGCACATGTGCCAAGTTTATGTTTACTGTGCAAGTATAAAATGACTTTGATGCTTCCCCTTTTTATTTGGCTAAAGGGTAAGATATACTTAAGAAAATCTTTCCTAAATAAAAAAATATTTTTCCACAGAGTTGCCCCTTACTGATGGAAACTGGCTAGGAAACTGTTTAAAAGAAGAAACCCAGAAAATGCTGGATGAACTCTAATGACCTTAACAGGCAACCTAGCCCCTGATAAGACACAGGTGAACTAAATACAAAACAAGAGGAACAGCCTTGCCCTTAAGGGGTTGCAGCTGTGGGTAATTAAGGTAAAGGTGATAAAAGGGGTGGGTTTGCCACTCAGAGAAAACCTTGAGGAAGGGGACCTTGTGGAAGTAGGGGACTCTCTTCCCTTTTCTCCTTGAGTACCAAGAGCCATTTGGAGCTGGAAGGCAAGAACCTTGCCCCCTCCCCCCCTCAAGTATGAAGAGTCTCTTGAAAATGGAAGGTAACAAACTTTCCTCTCTCCTGGAATACAAAGAAGAATTTGGAAATGGAAGAAAAGGAGCTTGCTCTCCTCCCCTCGAGTATGAAGAGCTATTTGGAAATGGAAGGTAAGAAACTTTCCCTCCTATCCCTCTGTCTTACAAAGGAATCTCTGCTGTGATGCCTGTAGTATGTCTTTCTCCTCTTTCTCACAGAACTTTGGGTCTTCAGAGCTGTTTCTCTCACATATCCTTATTCCTCTCATAGGTGCTGTTGGGATGTGGTGTTTTTCTCCTTCTCTATTATGTTGTCCCAGAAGCTCTACCACTGCTGCTGGTGGGCTTAGCTGTGGCCAGTGGCATTGGCTCCATTTGTTGTAGAGAAAGCTTCTGACAACATCCTGTAGGATTCTACAGGCAACAGTCAGATGACTTAAGGCGTTCCAAGTGATGGTCTGTTGCCTTAATTTGGGCCTGTTTAAACTAAAGTAGAGAAGATGGAGTAAAGAGATGATGAAAGTCTTCAAATATTTGGAAAACTGATGCAAACTACCAGGAATTCTTTTTTTAGCATGCCATAGAAATAATGTAGTAGAAATAATGAGCTTATATTGCACAGATTAGATGTTAGGAAAACCTTTCTAGCATTAAGGATGTTGGTAAGTTTCTGTAGACAGCTGGAAAATTTATGTTGTTCATAGGCATATTTGATGAGTTCTCACAGCTATGCTGGATGAATATCTGTTAATAATGGATGCTGTGGATTAGAGGGTGGGCTGTGGACTGGATCAGGGACTAGGGGAGCCCTTAGGATCCTTTCCAGGCCGATGGTGGTTCTGCGCACTTAAATGCCTTGTGGAGCCTGATCAGCTGGGAGGAAAATTATTTCTCTATCATCAGACAAAAAGCTTTAATAACTAGCAAGCAAAAATCGAAACACTTATCAGTGAGATGATGAGTCTGTGTGAACACATTTAAAGACAAAAAGAAGTACTAAGGCTTGGTTATATGGCATCAGTTATTGTTTTGTATAATAGGAGAGTAACTTGTGGAGAACAAAGTAAGAGATTATGTTGCAGGAGCACCCTTGACCCATTTTCTAGAGCTGGGATTCTCACAGAGATAGTACCAAGATATTGAAAAGAGTTTACTGTGCTTCCAGAAGATTGAAACCCAGATGAATTACAAGAAATAACATGTGGACGAAGAAATTGGTAGAATTGGATAGTGGTAGGATGAGCTCATTTACAGAAGAATAGCTATCAACCAATGAATCTATTCTTGGCCAAGCATTACTGTCTGGCAGTGTTCAGTAGGCCTTGTGGCAAAAGCAAGCCTTGAGATGGGATGAAATCCAAATTTAATAGCTCTTTGAGTTAAACATAGTCTAATCTTATTAAATTATTTGGGGAATTTCAGGGAATTTTAGCGGGACAGGTGAAGGAGCAAGCGGTAAGGCTCAGTAGCTGGATGATTTTCTGAAGAAACCTGTTCTTACTGCAGCAAAGACACTGAGGAGGGGAAAGCAAATTCCTCCTTGTCCTGGCTGCAATGGCAGCACACTGATGTTGGTCAGGGAGAGGATTAGATGTGCCCAAGCAGAGTGTGTCCTCCTTGGGCATCTGTTTAAAGGGGGAGGGCGGGCTGCCCTGGTCAAAGTTATTCCACCACCTTTGCCATGCACAATTAAAGAACCCAATGGCTTCAGAGCTGGAAATCACTCTCAGAACCCTTAGGTTTCAGAACTGGTTCTCACAGATTAAGTTTAGCCATAATGAGGTAGTTCACTGTCCTTTCTGTCTTTTTCTCCTTAAATAAATTTTTTTTGGTTGTTGCAGCAAGATTTTGAGGATTGGTGAATTGCATGTAGAGTTTGAAAATAAATTGCTGGTCATTGTTGTCAATAAAACTATGAAAACCTATATCTAAGTACTATATAACAAACATTAATTAGGTGAAATATTTCAGGAATATATGTGGGGAACACATTTTTTCTTTCTACTTTTAGAATTAGCTTTATTTGCATTTCATTTTCTTTGTGTTATTCTTTGGGTTATTTAAAAATCTTTTGGAGTTCAACATGACAAGTTGTATGTGTGCATTGGAATATGATTTACCACATTTTTCCCATGCCATGAGTGTATGAATTCCTGCTTACATAAGAAAATATTTGAACATAAAAAGCAATAATTTGGAATCAGATTGTGCAGGATGAATCATGAGACAAAATCTCCTTAGAGATCCAAAAACATATTCTGGTATTTCTGCCAGAGTGTTTTCATAAAACATTTTTTTTCTTGAAAGGAAATGCTCAGAAGGTAATAAATAAAAATCATAATAAAAGGCAAGCAAAAGTTGCAACTTGATTTTGCAAAATGTATATGTTAAATGAAAGAAGAAATATACCTTTGTCCTCATATAGATTACATTTCCAAGCCCCTCCTGAATCACAGTTAAAGAAAAAACTTCTATTTTGCTGTCTCACTTCTTGTTGCTTAAATATAAATAGTATTATTAGATAGTGGAATAAAGTAGCCTACAGTCTTCATCCTTTTTTTTCTTTTTTTTAAAACCCAAAGCTATCCAAATTCCCATGTCCCTTATAATCAGTGTGACAAAATCATGGGCTGCAAGTTCTCAGCTCGCTTTCTTTCTTACATTGTATTCCTGTGCTAAAAGCATCAGCCTGTCTTCACCTGCCAGCCAGTTTCTGTAGGAAATGCTGCTTGAAGTTTCCACTCCTGTGTTAGTCTCACCAGGATCACAAGGGAGGTACAAGGTAATGAGTCTAACACGTGCCTCCAGGAAAACACTGCAGAAGGACCCCCATACGTCTCTGATGGGACTCTTGCTAAAATTGAAATGTGCCAAAAATGAATGTAGCAGTTTTTCTGAGAAAAGGAAAGACTTCTTTCTTTTTCTATCCCTTTGGAATGAGGTAAGGGATGCCACATTTAAAATGTGTTTTACGTACAAAATACAAAAAATGACTGCAGGTTTAAAAATTGTGCACCTATAAAACAGTAAGTCTCTGGCAGTTTTGAGTTGATAGAATTATGATAGAAATGGTAAGGTTGAAATTTTGTGGGATTTGCTGTTGAAGTTATCTGAAAGAGTAGTTCCCTGTAACTGGACCTATACTAGAGTCTCAGTTTATGTATAAGATTTGATGAATTTTCCACTAAAAAAATAATTTTTAAAAAAATGTATCAAAACATTCAAATTTAGATTTTAAAATCAGATTTTTTTAAATTTAAAGCTATTATCCATTTGAAAATATTGGACAGTTTTTAATATTTTAAATATTCTTTAATATTGCACAATATTTTAAAAGAAAAAATAACCTCAAAGTTGAGTATTTCTTTTTAAAAAAATGATAGACCCAGTTAGGATACACAGGCTCATTTCTTGCTTGTGGGAAAAGCTTAATGCTTCAATTTTTCAGTTCAACTTTTTGAGATCATAAAAATTCTAGAAATACAGGAAATCTGTTTTCCACTCCTGCACGCAGAGGCACAAACCTGTGGCCGCGCAGCGCATTATTTATTGGGAAAAAAAAGGCACTATATTAGTATAGTACTGTTTTACCAATGGATGTGCAAATACCTTCATGACATCAGGGAGGTAACTGTTAGTATGTAAGAGTTAGGAGCTAAGAAAAAAGCTGCTTAGCAAACATGCCAGGTTATTGACTTAAATGGCAGTCCCTGTTGTTCACCTTTCTGTAGTGGGGGAGGGAGGGGACTACATATGGAGCTCATTGGAAAGTTCTTAAACCTAAACTAAGTGGGCCCAAAAGTCCTTTCAATTCCTCTTGCATGGTTTGTGTATGTAGGTATTTTGGGGGGGGTTGGAGGGTGGTGTTGTAAAATAATTATATTGATCTTCAGCTCTATTATTTTCATTGCACTATCCATTATCATATTTCCCCCAAATAATTTTGGATCTACTGGCTTACTTCAGGTAAGTTTGCTAGAGGAATTAGGTAGTTGAAAGAGCAGAGACCTTGTCAATGTTCCCACACAGGAAAGGGCACTGGTGTGAGATTTCCCATAGTACATGCCAGAAAATTCACAGGATACAGAAGCCACCAGAATCACTGAAATTGCAGGGAAAAGAAGAAATTGGAATTTACACTTTGCTGTAAGCCACTGTTTGAACTTTACACAAGGAAAAAAAGTATAGAAATTATCTCTGTCACTCACAAGCTACTTATTTCAACCAACCTGTCTTTTTTTTTTTTTCCCTTCCCCACTCCAATCTTTTGTATGTACAAAGCTTTGCAAGCAAGCTGATTCCAAAGTAAAATCTTACAGTGACCTGGAAAGAATGGGGATGCCGCATGGGGAATATAGTGGAAAAACGGATATAGCAAAGTCCTGTATGGTGGGAAGGTAGCTGCTTGGAGAGCACAGCAGAGGGCTGACCATCATTCAGTGTTGCAGACTGCCCTGGGACTCTGAGCTGGCTACAAGTGTCTTCATGCCAGCAGGCAGCCTAGGGCTGAATAAGTGGCCTGGGAATGGCTGTATCCGCTTTTAGGTACATTTTCTTCATTTCAGAGATTGTATTATGAAGCCGGAGGGAGTGCTTCAGGCAGAATATATAAATTAACTGGTTACTGAACTGTGTAGGAGGGACTGAAGTCCCGAAAATGGAAGCTTACAATAAAACCTCTGTCTGTGTGCTGCAGAAAGGCGTTCAAACTGCCCAGGTCAAACCTCACACACTATTTCCAGCAGACGAAAGTGGTGGCCTAGAACAGCTCAGGAGACTGAACTGGTGAAAACAGAATCTTGGCTCACCACATGGTTTTTCAACAATTGCGTTAATGTAAGATTTCCAGCAGACATGGGTGGAAGATTCAGGATGTGAATCAAAAGACACTCTCATACTATCCCAGAGTTTGGAAATGGGGTTTGGCTGTAAGTCTATTATAAAAAAAAGCAATTTTGTAGCACTCAAATCCTGTTCAAGCTATCAAGTGTCCTCCAAAATTTAGAGGTATCTGGATCAAGCCTTCTTGCTATGGTCCATCTCTAATTTTCACAGAGTATTCTAAACTTCTGAATCCCCTTTCTGTCCTACTTTTCTTTCCTGATTGTATTTTGACTCTATTACCTTTATTTTTCTTGTCTGTTTAAAAATGTCAGTTGGGGTTTTACCAGGGAGTTTTATTACTTTGGAATGCATTAAGTTTTGTTTATCTGGTCTTCTTTCTCCAAATCCTCTCCCCACCTCCCTGTCCCCACTTACCCCTCCCCTCCCCAATCTGTTCAACAAATTTATTTTGTTCTTTAACTGCAGTTCCAAAGAATAAGCAGCAGTCACATACATTTAGCATTTTAGTCACATTACACTGTCTGCTCATAACTAGATACAGTGAAATACTGTTTGTGCTCTACACTACCAAGAAGTTTAGGGGTTTATAATTTCAAAACATCTAAGTGTATTTGTGTTGCAGTTGGAGTAATTTTGAACTATTTCTCCTGCAAATGTTTTTTGTTCCAATTACAATATGGAATTATATATGGATGATAGAAAAAATGCTATGACAAAGATATTCTAAAGCAGAATCCATGGCAAGCAGAAATTTCAACAGTATTTAGTACTCGCCTTTGTATGTGTACAGAATGTATGTTTATAGAGCAGCTTAGTTCATTAATTGATGATTTTATTATCTATAAAAGCAATGAGTCATCTCATCTGCATGTTAGAAAACTACTAATCTACTTAATCCAGCACACAGTCTTCAGCAGCAGTCTAAGCAGTGTGAAGACACAGGTCAATAGGAATATCAGATTTTTACATTTTTACACTTTTACACTCTGGGTCTGAACACAAAAAGCAATAGTGAAGCATGTATAGCCTGTTTCAGGATTATGTGTAGGGAACAAAAGATGTGTCTGAACAACCCCAGCTTCATGGGTACAACCATAACAATCTAGAAGTAAAACTAGTGTTAAGTTGCTTTTATTTAGCCATACAACAGTGACAAATTCAATATTAATGTGTTAATGTACATCTGTATGTGAAATGGACCCTTTCTCCTGGAATGAGGCAAAAAACCTAGAGTGCTTTTTGTCAAAATATTGAGATAGATCTATTTATTACATTTAAATACACCATCTTTGACTCTAGGTGCCAGAAAAGTTTAAAGTATGTTCTTTGCCAAAAATGTAGCAGTGACTGTTTAAACAGAAAGAAATGAAAAAAAAAAAATTAAAAAGTCTGAGAAGGTGAAGAATGAAGGAAAGTATGCATCTTTGTGGTCTTAGTATTACTTTTTTTTGCTTGAGTAACATTTATCAGTACAGGGCCTTACTAGCATAGAGATTTTGATTATGCTCATACAGTGCTTAATGCACTCAACTAAATTTACTTGGGGTTTTCCAAATTCAGCTGTGTAAAGTGTGTGCATAAAGCTTTCCTCTGCTAACAGAGGATATTAATAAGTTTGCATCTTCAATTGCTCAAGTAGTAGGAAGTTGCATTCTGTAAGACTGTCAGCAAGAACTTGGTGAGTGCCTTATGTATCTATGTTGAAAGATTTACTCAATCACAGAATTCCATGCTTCTCTTTCTGCATAACCTTTTCAATATTTATTGATAGACACTACTCTTGGAGTTTGCAATTAATCTCAATTAATGCTTTTTGTTGTTGTTCAAAGTTATTTGAAACACAGTCTGAATGCATGAAATTATGCATTGTTAATTTCCTCTCAAAAGTGCATTTAAAAAAAATAATTATTATCAGTGCTTTTTCAAATTGTGTCAAGGATTCTTTCCTCACCATACCAGTGAAACAATTGAAGAGCTGGCATCCCAGAAACCAATGTTCAGAGAAATTAAGCTAAATGCATAAATTCATTTTTGGGAAGTCTGAGATGTCTAAGGCCTGATTAGAAATTAGACATTCCAATACTATGAATTAGCTTGATCTATGCAACATGGAATGGCTGCAGTCACATCTGACCAGCACCTATGTAATTCAAAACTCAGCTTTCAAAGTATGCATCCAGAAAATGAGTTAATTTGGAGTTAAACAGAGCTTGTGACTATCTCAGACAAGTTACATACAAAAAGCTTACATGATAATTCAAAGGCCATAATTTGAATGTCTTTTCATGGAGATTAGAAAGCCTTGGAGCTATAACAATAAAGGTTACTAAACTTGTATCTTGTCAAACATGACTTAAACAATTTTTTTCTGCTTCCTCCTAAAAATTGCACTCTTGGAAATAGTCAAACCCATTTTATTGAAATTAGGGATAACGTATAATTCAGTCCACAAAAGAAAACAGTAAAAAATTCAAGCAATAATAATTTGTCAGTGTCAGAAGTGAAGAAAAGTGGGATTGTGCAAAAGGCTTCAGTGAACAGTGGTTGGCAGGAGAGCTTATTGCAATGCTTGCAATAATACACATCTCAGAAGTCACCTATCTCAATAGCAATAATGAGAGTAAAAGGATCAGTAAATTATACTGCAAATACAAAAAGAGATAGAAAGGATGCTATACTTCTTTCTTACCCCTGTGTTCAGGCAAGAATGACTAAACTGACTATTGAGACAGGTCCTACATTTTTGTGTAGGCCTGCAAAGCTTGTCCTCCTGTGGATAATTGATTTGTTCACAGAGACTATAGCATTATACACAGGGCTATTTGAGGATGGTAGGTCAGCAAGTTGATTCCCTGAAGCCTGCTCAAACTAAAAGTTTGCCTCAGGCCCAAGAAGCTTGCTAGAATGAAAATATTGTGGGAAAACACTGTATTTATTTGCTTCCTTTTACTTTAATATCACATAGTCTTCATTCTCAAATATAGCTGCACTGAGCTTCAAGGGTTGGCAAATAGAAACAAAATGCCAGCCTCCAAATAAAGCTGTATTCTTTCTTCTTCATATCTCACCTGCCATTGACAAGTGTTTCCCAGGCTGACTCACACTTGTACAGAGCCTGTGCTTGAGAAGATGCACAAGTGTATGCTATGGAAAGGTGGGTAGTAAATCCAGCTGTGAGTAGGAAGAGTCAAATATGTTTTATCCTCCCTTCCCTGCTTAGAAATATGGGGAGCAAAAGCAATGAAGAACAAGGTTAACTCAGGTTTGCCTCTTCCATCTGCAGTCAAAGCTCACCTGTGATGTGGACCTGATGCTGCTTTAATTCTTGGGCTGAAGTAGTTTAATTGACTACTGTAGGAAACTGGAAGGAGGAAGGGAGGCCTTCCTGTCGCCTGGACTTCTGTTTCAGTGGAGAAATTGAGCTGATTAACTTGCTGGTTTCCCTTTTCACACCCCTCGGCAGACATTCAAACAGCAAGGACACTGTTGGGTCTGCTTTGGCAATGTTCTCCATGTCTCTTTGTGTGTTTAGTTACAAACTTCACTGAAAACCTGCTGTCAACAGTAGTTTACCATGCAACACTGAATTTCTAATGCGAAGACAGCTTTGGTATAAAAGCTTTTTGTGCATTTTTCTTCTATGGACAAGGTAGCCTTTGGGTAGAAAAGGCTGGATTCTAAAAGGCTGGGATTTGAGAATAGTGATATCCTTAGAAAAGACTGACTAGGAACAAACTAATGCATGCTCCTGATCCAAAGGGAAAAAAATAAGTAACTGAAAATTCATTTGAAGGAAATACAGCTTTGTCTTGCTGAGGAGAGGGATCTAAGCATCAGATTGTTTCATTTAAAATAGTTATCTTGAAGGTAGTGTTACTTTTATTGTCTAAGCCCTGAACTAGAAAGCCTTTAACAATATGGAGAACTTCAAGCATGTAATGTCAAGGTTCTAATTGCCTCTTACAAATTAGGCTTAGTTCCCCAGGCAAATAAGTAAAAAAGAAAACAACTCCCACAAAAGAGAATAACTGTTCTTTTTCCTTTTTCTTGGTCTTTTTTTAATCCATTGTAAACTCATCTGTTATCATGACTTTGCATTTGTTAAAAATTTGAAAGGATTTTCCTAGAAGTCTCACAAATTATGATAATGCCATGGTGTTAGAATTCTTGGGGTTGCCTAAATTCTTCCAGTCCCTAATTTTTTTAAGGAATATTTACTGTGAAAGGAGGCACAAGAGGAGCATCCTGTTCTAAGTATTGAAGAAAGACAGAACAATAGTTCTCTTTGCTACAGGTAGCTCATACAAGTATCACCCTGTTGTTATGCAGCGACAGCCCAAAATAACACAGCTGAAAGTTGCCTTGCTACATACTCTGCTCTGTGGGACACTTTGTACAGCATCTGAACCCTTCAGACTCAGCTTGGTTGCCATCTATAGCTTGGTTCTGTGGTGCTAGACAGCAGTTTGCTAGAGCCTGTCAGAAAATGGAGAAGCTTATTTATTCAGTTTGAAACCACCGGACCATCCCTGGATATTTCTAGGCTTACACCCCGGGAGGGTATAGTAACTGCCTGGAGTTTGTCAACAGCAGCTAACACACTTAGCCTCCAAAGTTGTCCAGAAAGGTTTTTATCCTCCAAAAAGGTGGATTAAGTTTCTATGAAGCTAAGACATTATTTCTGAGTCAAGGTATTATAACATAACCCACCCCAGCCAGGTTTGAGGTTCAGCTGCAGGTGTAGGCGTGGGTATTTTGCAAGTGTGTCTCACTGTGACAGCCTGGATTTATAATGGACCCAAAGATAACTTTTTCTCTCTAAATTAAATGTATACTTTCTTCATGCAGAGCAAATGCAACAACTTAAGATTAATGAGCAGCTTTTCACAAGAAGTAATATAATTCTGAAGTTCAAATCATTAAGTATAATCATGAAGGAATGTCTGACTAAATAAACAAATAACCTCTATGATTTTATATGCCTGACTCTGCATGTTCTAGTGGGTTTTGACAGGTGTAGGATTACCTGCGACCATGATAAATGGTGATTTAAAAAAAAATAAAATTAATAAAAATAAGTAGGGCATCTGGGCATTATGTCACCTTCATTTAATGCTCTCAGGAAAGAGGAAAGTATGCCAGGCTTCCGGGGACTTTGTAAAATCTCTTTTCAACTGTTTCATGCAACGCAGGAAGTTAAAATGTAGGTGGAAAACCCCATAGAATGTGAGATTTACTTGAAAGCCTTATTACAGAGTTTGAAGCTAAAAGTGCATAGTCGACCTTAAATTTAGAGGTTCTCTTTCCAATACCTGATTTATAGTATAGAGTTTTTTTTTAATATCAATATTCACTTCTATTGCTTTTTAATATACAGTCACAATAATTGGCTGCTACAGGTTTGATCCTGCTCTGCATGCTACTGGATGTGTTTATTTACTATGATAACCTAACAAAGCTGTCAAGATGCTGATTTATGGTAGTGATCAGCTTGATATTTTCATTTTCTTTGCACATGGGAAGGCACTGCCTGCACAACATCAGCTGCTTGCAAATTAATTCCTGCCTTCACCCTTTTGCCTAGGGCACAACTATCCTTCCCTAACCTCAGCCCAAAAGAAGATTTCTTGTAAAGCGGATTCAATTGCAGTGTGACTCCTGCTTCTTCAGTTCCTGCAGTCATCTGAGAGTCAGGGAGTGAGGGAATAAATGGCTAGAGAAGAGGAGCAAATAGATCCATCTGCTCTGATGGCAGATGTGTTGTGTGAGCTTCTAAAAACCATGTCAACTACTTGTTCTTCCCTGAGCTCAAGGGGAGAGTGAATGGGCAGCATTGACAATCCATATGCTGAAATGAAACTGGGCTGTTTTAGAAAAGAAGTTGAGAAGTTGTACAAAGCCAGAAAAATAAAGTTATGTTCCCCTTGGAAACAGTTTTTGCACTTAGAATGGAAGGTAATTGCACTTAGAATGGTAATTTTGCACTTAGAATGGAAGGTCTTACATGGTTAAGAGCCTAGGTTTATGCTTATAGGGTGTTCTTCTAACAGTGTATATTTTTGAATGCATGTTGGTTTAAACAGAGACTCCAGAATATTTGACTGGCAAAAGAATCTATATTAGAAAAGTTACTTAGGGATGACCAGTTCAGGATGGATCTGATTCACCATAAGTGGAAGAAGAACTTGTAGAAAGCGTTCAGGTTTCCTCAGTACTCTCATAAATTAAAGACTATTGTTTTGGTGAAGGACTGTGTGAGGACCTAGGAAATAGTTTCTCATAAAAGAGATGAGGAAAAAATAGTCAATTCTTTCTATTCATAATTTTTGCCTTGGACTTTTAATGATGCAGTTAAAGTGAGACCCTATATTCAGCAACTCTTACTTCAGAGTCATCAAGGAAAAGCACACAGTTGCTTTCAGTAATTCCTTAACAGTTTCACTGTTCTATACTTTGGGTTTCTGTAGGAAATTACTTGGTTTCCATTTGTGCCCTATCATAACTCATAGTGCAAAGTTTTTAAAAATAATTCTCCTGGCCAAGTGCAGATTGCAAACTGTTACATAATGCTCCAGTGACGTAGTAGTGGGATTTTTCCAGCATTGCTGAATGGGTCGTTGTTAACATTTGGGGGGCGATTTGCAGCAGCTCTTGAAGAGCTGGGTTATGATATTAGCAATACTACCTCAGTATGCCATCTTGATATTTCATGAGTTCAGCTGATTTTTTTAAGCTGAACTTCTGCTCTAGTCAGGTTATAAGTTTCTCCTTCATAATTTTCATTCCATGAATCACTGAAACAGGCCCCAACTTGATATGAATGTTCTACCTGCCACTTGCTTACAAAGACATAATTGGCACATAATTTCAGCAGTTAAGCACAAGGGTTTAGCCGGAACATTTCACCACACTCAACAAAACCCACCTGGCTTCCAAGTTTCAAAACTTGTTAGCCAGTGATTTTTTAAGATCCTGAGTAAACAAGAATTATCTAAATTCACTATGGCCACAAATGGTTCCTTGATCTGCCAGCTATAACAGTCTGTGTAAGTTTCTGGACTTATCAGTTTTCTCTATGAAAATTTTACTCTTAAGCGAGAGGCTCTTCAGCTTGACTTTATAAAAATGTCCTGGTTCAATTAAGCTTCATTTTACCCATCATAACTGGTATCTCAGTTTGCAACTTCTATCCTAACTCAGATGATCTTTGACTAATTGTTTCTCACTTCTTTTCTTTTGTGGGTACTTTTTCAATTAGGTGGAAATAAAGTGAAAGTACTATTTTTCACTCTGCTTCAAATCCTGTTTTTTTTCCTGCAAAAGACTTATCCGCCTGCAGACTTTCCTTTTACATTCAAGAAAAACAAATGTGAGATGAACGAAAGACCATATGAATTGTAGCTGTGAAAATAAAATCAGTGAAAGTCAAGCCAAATTATTATGTTTTCTACTTGTTTGAACAACCATGGTTTGCCTACACTGGACTGCTTTTCTTTTTTTCACTAATTGCCTTCAATTACCTGAATGCCAGTTTACTCAAGGCAATTAACACATCTCTAAAAGTTAGTTTGGGTAGATATATTTCAGCATAAGAATTCTTGTGTTCCATCTCAGTGAAGTCCAAGAATAAAAAATCATGAGTGTCTTAGAAATATCTAGTCTAGCTTAAAAATATATATATTTTTAAAGAAACTAGTTGTTAGGACATAAGTTAAAAACTCCATGAAGAAAAATAGGTTAAAACCCCCCAAAGCTCAGCCCCTTGAGCATGTCTCATTTTAGACAAGGGATTCACAGTTGGAGTGGTGGAGAAAGAAAGCACAAAATTAATAAAAGTCACTGAAATGTAGCTGTAGTTAGATATAAAAACCTGGATATAATCTATATAGAGTTGTATAGGCCTATGAAGGGGGACCATGATTGGTGCATACAAAGGTCTTTGACATCAGTTCAGTGTTATTGAGACTTATGAAGGAGATTTATCTATCCTGCT
This sequence comes from Agelaius phoeniceus, assembly GCF_051311805.1. NCBI lineage: Eukaryota > Metazoa > Chordata > Aves > Passeriformes > Icteridae > Agelaius > Agelaius phoeniceus. The sequence goes on along the minus strand of NC_135265.1, from coordinate 54,373,654 downwards.
GTCTTAGGCTGAAAATGCAAGATGTGGCCTGGGGATGTGTTTTCTATTGCCATCTGTTAGAGGTTGGACAGTTATCTTCTGTTAATTTGGCTACCTGTTAAAACGAGGTAGGGCAGTTTTCTTTATCTCTTCCATGACCCATCCTCCCTCTGGAAAATATCTGCTGTTAATGGACCATTGAGTGTCACTGCATGACTGATGAAATCTCATCATCCCATTGTGAAATGCTCCACGCAGGGGGAGGAGCCAAGCATTCCTACATGGATATAGCCTGAGATTCAGAACACCACAGGCAGCCTTTTCCACTGGATTCCCAGAGGAAGACCAGATCCATCTACACCACCACTGGGCCTTCAGAGAAAGACTACACCCTTCTACAGGATCACTGCTTCAAAGGAACCACATCTGTCACTCCAGGAGGACTGCAGCCACCATTTAATGGGACTGCTACCAACACCCTGACCAACAGAGTGTCAGGTTGTATTCTGACTCTGTCAATGTTGTTTTGCATCACTGCATTTTTATTTTCATTTTTCCTAATAAAGAACTGTTATTCCTACTCCCATATCTTTGCCTGAGAGCCCCTTTAATTTCAAAATTATAATGATTCAGAGGGAGGGGGTACATTCTGTATTTCAAGAGAGGCCCTGCCTTCCTTAGCAGATACCTGTCTTTTCAAACCAAGTCATCTATGCAGTGCAAGCCCAAGACAATTTGTGAAACAGGGCAAGAGATAAAAAAAATTTGTTTTTTTTTTATATACAATTGGCAAAGTAAGATTATTCCATACAGAAGGAACATGTTTCACATTTAAAGAAGCTGGAGAGTGACAATTTAAGGCTAAACTATGGAACTGAACTTTCCTTTACAAAAGCAGATTAAAAGCAGCAAATGGCTTAGTCAGCAAACCACAGTTACTTGTTCCAGAAAAGAGGAGTTGTGTAGAATTTAAGCAAATTAACCACAGCCTTGGACACCTGATCACAGGAGTCCAGGAACTGTAAAAATCACTGTTCCAAAACAGAATCATTGACTTGTGATCAATGGAGCACTCTTCAAACCCTGGCTGCTCTACCTCTGAAAATGTTAGCTGAAAAAAGTCCCCTTACATTTTTAAACAGAGAAACTGAACATGCACTGTAGAAGACAGGCCTATGGGCAGTTTTTTGTGTCCTTTAGAGGAAGTATGCCTGCAATTCCTTTGCTCTGGATACCAGTTAACACAAGCTACTGGTTCCATCCATGTTGTCTGTATGTTAAAGGTTTTTTGGACTTTGGCTTCTTTTATGATACCTACGTTTCTGTGATTTTTTTCCTTGGGCTATGGGTGTTTTGCTTCATATCATTAAATTAAGCAATCAATAGGCAGGTTTTTCAGAAGGATGTCACAACATTTTCATGAAGCTCAATATAAGGCAGTTTAGACTTCAAGAATATCTGTTTCTCTCTGGATCAGTTATGAGGCTTAGTTCTGGATATATCAAAGTAGATCTTGTGCCAGGTGCTTTGTACCTGAGCTTGGAATGTCAGAGGTAGATTTTGTTTCAGATTTCAAGGAAATTTCTGTTCTAAGTTTATAGCATAAAAGACTCAGAGCTTTATTAAAGTGGCTTCCTTCCCTCATCCCCCCATCTTTCTCCCCCTTATGGAAAAAAAGCATCCTTCTGCTGCTTGATTGACATTGCAGTTCTGGAGGGCAGCCCACACTGCTTGAACATGATCTTCACAGTGCAGGGATGCATGCTAGATTTCTTCCTAGTTATGCAACATACTGATTTTGTGCCAAAGCTGAATAAATTGTCATTCACAGGGCCACAGAGGAAAACTGTGAAGTGTGAGGACTAATCTGGGGGCCACAGGGAGGCTAATTCAAGGCAGACACGGCCTCTCTGGAACACCCAGAAGGTGCCCAGGCAGACTAACAGAGACACCAGCTGAGCTCAGCCTTTCTTGTTCCTTTCCACAGGGTTTCCTTTTTCTACCACTCTCCTCTCCTTGAAATGAGTGAAAATGACTTTACAGGTTAGGTGCCAAGGGTCGCTAGGTTTGCATTCAGTCGTACTTTCTATAGCCTATTCAGGCTACTGGTAGTGTTATTTGTTTTCTTTCTTGAATCATTAACTGACTAATGATGAATTTCTATTAACATTTAAGAACTATATTAACAGGTATTAACATTTAAGAACTATAAATACATCAGAAAAATGAACATGTTTAGCATCATGTACAAATGAAAGTGCAACTTGAAAAAGGATGGGATGATTTCCCTCTCTCATCAACCCTCCAATGACAGACGCTAATTGATAGCTCATTGAAGCCAACACATGTTGTCCTCTCAGAAGTTGGGGATAATCTCTTCAGGCAGCCAGGGTGGTACAGGGGCAGATTGCTCTTGATTTGAAGAACATCTAACAGTTGTCATTCAGAAATCACTTAGGTGCATTCTGCTCAGAAAAAAATTACACCCATCAGACTGAATTTCTACAACAGATCTGGACCTTTTTCTGTAGACAAAGGAAGAAAGGGTCTGGAAAGCAGCTGCAAGCATCCAGCCACATCACTGAAGAACTCTTTGCTGGCACATACATGTTGGTTTCCAGCATTGCACATCCTGCCTGTCTTTCCAAACCCTCATCACCATGGGATGTATGCTCTTGAGAAATTCAGCAGCTCCCAAGAAGAAGGCATTATTTATGCCTCTGTTTGAAAAAGTGCACAAGAATAACAATTATAAGGCTAAAAACATAAAAAATTAGATAAGCAAGATAGTTTTTATTTTCCATGAACATAAAGTAGTAAGATGAAAGAATACTTACAAGAAACCAAAAAAAGCTGAGTAGAAACTAATCTTTTGAACAAAGGCTCAAAACAAATTCTCAAATGAACATTTGTAGCTGGAGGAAACATCATATTTCACTATTACTGGGACTTTGTGGGGTCTTTTCTCCTGCAGAAGGAGGAGAAGGAAGGGTAGAGTATTTAAATACCTAAATCAATGGAGTAAATTGAATGTATCTGTCTTAGTGTCACCGTTCTTATGCCTCAGATAAGAGGCATAAGATGTCACTGATACCATGTCACATACCATGTCACTGATACCACCATTAACCCCCTCATATGGTGATATCTTGTTGGAATGTGTCAAATGTTTGCAATAGTTTGGTGTTAAATGTCATGGGATTAGAGCAAATTATGTAAGTCATCAGGTTTCTTAGAGATGCATTTTTGCAAATCTTCTTTGGTCACAAAATGAACTGAGTCACATGTTCTCTAAGACAAAAAGGTAGAATCCTTCTTTCAAACACAGAAAAGGGAATTTTACTTACAGCATTTCAAGTAAGGCCACAGGGCATTTCTCTATGAAACCAAGGCTAAAATTAGTTACCTCCTTTCCTATATTCATTTGGGTTAACTACATATATGTGTGACAGTATATGAAGATTGAGATTTTTTGACCTGCACATGAAAGACATACATGAGTTTTTCTGAGGAAAACTCATAACTATTTCTTCTACAATCCCCTGCCTACTAGGTCTTTGGCTAGTTGTGACATCCCAGCTGCTCTTTGATACCATGGTTTGCTCTAGCTGGTTTAGCACCATGGTATAACCTTTGGCTGTGGGTGTGCCCACACTCACATCCTGACCTTGAAAAGAGATTAATTTTGTTGACTCCTTCAGCTTTCCTTTCTTGTTTTTGAGACTGTCCCAGCAAATTTATGCTGTCAGCTTGGGCACTTGTTTGTTGTGAGGCATGATCTTTAAAGAGCAAGACAATATAATTCAATTGTAGAAGGAAAAATATCTTATGGGATTTTTGACAATTGGTTATTGTTCCTTTAGAAATAAGAGAAGTACTTTATTATTTTCACTCCATATCCTACATGTTATGTCTCAACACTGAGGAATAGAAAACTTTTATTTTTTACTGATCTTTCTCAAGAAAATAATCTTTTAGTGTTCCTAATGAGATGCTATCAAAAATAAGGTATTTTTGGTCTGGGAAGCCTTGGAGATAATAGAAATCTGTTTTCTCTTTCACGAACAGAATTCAGTACCTACATATTGATGTGTCTCTCTTGCTTATCTGGCTGGTCCAGAGAAAGATGTTCTGGGTTTTCTTCTGCTTTTCTGGAATTTGCCTCATTGCTAAGAAAGATTAGGTTCTCTTTAGATGGCCTGCAAGACCAGGGAAGTTTACATTCTTTTCCCACAAAGTTACCAGAGGGAAATCATAAAAGTGTAAGCATTCAAATTTTTGTGAAACTTTGCATTAATTTCCCACGGAAAGGGAAATTTCCAAGCAGTGGTCTCTAATTTCTTTCTGCCTTAATTTCTATTGAATTTTGGCCTAAGTAAAAGAACTTACTTTTGTTCCCTTTATGTTTTTCAGCCATGGACATCCTCATCAGCCATCATCAGAACTGATGACATCTATTTAATTGCAATTTGTTCCCACTGAAGATATATTGCTATTTTTTGTTTTGCCAAGGAGGTAGCACCTCTTCTGTGTTTTCACATATTTGCTGGTGCAAACTATGGTGACCAAAGGAAGAATCCTGCTGTCCATGTTCAATACATGGATAAAACCCTGCCTTTTACTCTCAGAGTTTTCTAGAGAATAAAGATAAGTTGTCACCAGTTGAAATGAGTTGATACACAGTTGTCTTCTGCATCCCAACAGCATGAGAGACTCACTGTGCCTTAGCAGTAATCAGGCCCCAAAAAAGAGAGTTATACTTGCTGGATTTGTTTTCAACCCTGTCCAATTGTATTTTTGCTCCTGGAATTCCAGCGGTATTTTTCTACCCATTGTCTTTTGTCCATCTGACAACTTTGTGGAGCTGGAAGATAGCATTACTCAAATTGGAAAGAATCATAATTTAATTCCTGCATTTCTACAAGAAAAGAAAAATAACCCATTCTGACTGTGAGGTGCAGGGGGTTGGAGGAACACATTCAGTCAGTTCCCAAACTCAGCTGGAGGCAACCCTAGTAATCCAAACTTTCTGGGATGCATGAACACTCTCCTCTGCAGTAACCCTTCATTTTACATTCCTATCTTTTTTGGTCCATCTGTCTTTCTCTATACAACTCCTGCATTCCTTGATTATTTTCTGTGCTACTCAGTTTTTAAACTCACAAATTTTCTTTCATGTTCTTTCCTCCTTACTTGTTCCCAGAGTCCCATCTGTGAAATGGGAGACTGTGCATAGTCCACTCTGTCCTCACTGCTGAACTGCCTGATGTCTTCTGGTGAGTGAAAGAGGAGCTTTTGTTTCCTCAGCTTTATGCTGATGGATTCATGCCACTGCACAGAAATGAAATGCCATTTCGGCTGTCTCTGTTCTTTCACCCAAATTTAAAGAGCATGTAGTTCTTTCTTCACTGTCTAATGGAAAGTAATTTCCTGTTAAAGACGTGAGGAATTCTTGTTTACACTCCTTGCTCACTTTATGCAGGGAGAAGACAAGCTCTCTCACTTTGTTCCTCTTTTCATAACCCCAAAGTTTATTGGAAGGTTTCACTTCTGGTTCAAGTCTCCGCTTTCTTACACAGACTGTGATGAACATCTCTATGTATTGTAAGGTTTTTGCTTGCTTTATGTTAGGGAATTTATCTGACTAAGGATTTCTGATTGCTGATTTCTTTTGAACAATAATGAAAAGAACTTTTTGGTTTCTCTTGAACTGTAATGAAAACCCTTTCTTAGTTCTCATTTCATGGTTCTTTTATACACAGCTGAAAGATTCCACACCTCTATCTGGAGACCTAAAGCAATTGCAAATACAAGAAGTATTCCCTGCCGTGCCCTCTTACTGATTTTTCCCATGCATGTTACCATTTCTTCTCTTGAAACTCATACCATATAACAGAGAGTGGAAATGAAGAATCTTTCTCATAGAGTTCAAGGATCCATCCTTCCTCTTCTTATCACTGTTTCAATTAGCACTGGCAACTGTTGTAAAATGTTACGGTTGGGAGGTTTTAACGTTTTCTTTGCCTGTTTTTTAAACATTTTACTGTGTGTAGTGTTTCTTTTCCCAGGAACACTGTGATGTTCCAGTTTTGACATTCAAGAGTGACCTTGAACTGTACTTTCAGATGCTTTACATACAAGTAGAAAAAAAGTGGAACATTTGGGTTCATTTTTGTAACAGAGCAGCCAGTGAAAATGTGTGGTGTGGTGTTTTTGTTTTCTATTTGGAATAAGTCTTTTGGCATAGAATTTGTATATAAGAGAAAGTAAAATTGTGGTAAGGTAGAAAATGCCATTGTGGTAGTGTATATATATCTAGGTAGTTAAAAAAAAAAGCATTTTCTCAATATTGCTGTGGCACTGGGGCAAAGCTATTGAAGGATATAGTTTGAATTATTCTGGAGAGTGTAAAAACAGCTGGCAAAATATCCAAAGTTAATATCTTGCATTATATAAATAACTGCTTTTATAGATCAAGGCTTTAAACATAAGCCCTTGGGAAATGAGACACTGAATTTCAAAGCAGGTGAAGATTTTAAAAATGCCTTTTGTCACCTACATTGATGTATTTATATGAACAACTCAGATGGTCATCACCAAAAAAACTGCCTCCTACTTTCCAAAAGCTGCTTGAACCTGTTTATTCCTCTCTTGCTGAACAAGCAGATATAAATTATGTTGGCAAAGATAGAGAAAATCAACTCTCCATTTAATTTCTCCTCAATCTGTTGAAATAAATAGTACTTGCTGACCCAAGCATTTCTTCCAGATCTGTACATGTGAATCCTGTCAGAGATGGTAGTTACAATAAAGTGAAGGAATAGAGTTCTTTATATCTTTGATTGCTATATTTTCTGACAAGTCAACTTCACATCTATGATGGTATTCCTTTCTTGACAAGCAGTGTTTATAGGTAGCTTTGATTGGTAAGTCCCACATCTACAGCCTTCTTGAGATGAGTTGGTTCTAAGCTACTTTGGCTAAGTTGCAGTTTTCATGTGGTTTAGGACCTGGGAGTAGAATATCCCACACCAATTTAGATTCAGACCAGGTAAGCAGTTTAACCTATTTTTTCAGAGACACTTGACATTATTTTCTGCTCAAATACCTAATTCATGTAAGCCCTGTGACAGGTAGCCTTTAACATTTTTTCTTTGATTTCAATAAAAAACAAACATTTCTATTCCAAGCAGCTACCTAGCTGTAAAAACCTTCTGGAGATGATCCTCTGGGACAAAAGGATTTCCAGAAGCTGCTTACCGACAGCAGACCTCCTCTTGATGTGTACGTTCAGAGTTACAGAATGATGTGAGTCAGCAGTCATACTCCCTAGAACTGTCCAGCCAGGTTTTGGATGTTTCTACAGATGGAGACTCAATCACTTCCCTGAGCAGCCTGGCCCTGTGCTCAGTTACCCCCCTTACAGTGAAAAAGTGGTTCCTGATCTCCAGATAGTCTCCCAGGTTTCAGCTTGTGCACGTTGCCTCTTCTCCCATCACAGAGCACCCCGGAAAAAAGTCTCACTCTGTCTTCTTCTGAGGTGCACTTCTTGCTGCTGACCTCCAGCTACACTTCATACCACTGATCACCACCCTTTGGGCCTGAATGTTCAGTGAGTCCTGAGCCCAATTTACTGTCTGCTCATCCAGCCTATTCTTCATCAGTTTCCATATGAAGATCCTATGGGATACAATGTCAAAATGCTCCCCTGAATAGGTTGGCAATGTCCTCTCCCCTCAACTGCCAACCTATTCAGTTTATTGGAGAAGGTTATCAGGTTGGTCAAATATGATTTCCCCTTTGTAAATCCATACTGACTGCTCCCAATTGTCTTCTTCTTTTCCATGTCCCTGAAAAGCATTTCCAGCATTAATTGTTCCATGACCTTACCAAGAACTGAGGTAATGCTGAAAAGCCTGTAGTTCCCTGGGTCTCCCTTCTTGTCCTTTTTAAAAACAGAACTGACATTTTCTTTCCACCAGTCACCAGGCATTTCTCCCAGCTGCCATATTGTTCTAAGGTAATCAGGAGTGTCCTTACATTTCATGACAAAAGATGTCATCACATCCCCCAGCTCCCTTAGTACTTGTGGGTGCATCATATTGGGGCCCAGGGATTTATATATGACCAATTTGCTTAAGTGTTCTCCGACCTGATCTTCATCCACCAATAGCACATCTTCCTTGCTCCAGACTTTCCCCCTGGTCTCTGGGGCCTGGGATCCCAGACTGCAAAGTCTTTGATGAAGACTGAGACAAATGTGGCATTTAGTACCTCAAATTTTTCTAAGTCCTGTGTCTCTTTCCCATTCAGCATCATGTCTCTGCATGATTGGATACCGTCCTATGTCCTCTCAGGGCGCTTGTCTCTACTTCCATCTTTTGTATACTTCCTTTTCATATCTAATCTTTGCCAAGAACGTCTTGTTTATCCATGCAGGTATTCTGGCATTTCTGCCAGGTTTGCTGCTTGTTGAGATAGACCCTTCTTGAGCTTGCAAGGGGTGATCCTTCAATATGAATATTTGCTTGGACCTATCTTCCATCCAGGGCCCTATGTGAAGAGATCAAAGAGTACTCTCTTGTTGATGCACTACATGATCCCTTAGCCAGGGAATATGCAAGTGGGTCTTACAGATGTCTCTCATTTTTGCTCTCTCAGGCTGATCCAGCCTGCCCTGAAGTCAGAATCTAGGACTTCTACCTTTCTGCCTTGAAAAGAAGGGCCTGAATCACCATGAGGTTGTCAGCCTTGCAGTCTTCCAATGCTGCTCAGGTCACACAAGGACATGGGGTCACACAAGCACACTGGTTTTCACAGATCCACATTTCCACGAACTAACCAGCTGTGTGGGCTGACCTGTGTGTGCTGGATGAGGGAAGGGGAAAGAGGAAATGAGCAGTAGAATAGTGGTATAAGTAATCCCTCACACAGATATTGGCATTCCCAATGTCAAATAAAAACCAGCTGTTATCTTAAATTTGGAGTATTTGGTGTTTCTTTTTTTCTTTTCTTTCCCCCCCTTTTTTTGATTGGCTTGACTACTCACAGTCATTTTTAAGCACCACCTCTTTCTCTTTGGAACCATCCTGCTACAACTTTTTAATTTGCCAAAAGTCTGCCTGGACTTTGCTCACAAATCAGAATCATTATGTTTTTCTTTTCATTTTTTCTGACTATTTTCTGAACCAGAACTAATGAAAGTTCTGGTTCAGAAATCAACTTATGCAGTCTGTTTTCCTAGCACTTTAACAGTAGGACAAAGGTAGCTGAAAACTGAGAAGAATATTTTCATAAGTGCTTGCTCATACATAAAGATACATAGTTTGTATTAGAAAATACAAAGCTAAACAAAGGTACTAGGACTCCTGCTATCCTGACTCATTCAATTTCTATTAATGACTCTCAATGACAGGATGCAGATTTTAGATCTAAAAGCAATGATTAGCTCAAAGATTCTAAAGAGGATAATTTTAGAAAATTCAGGGAAACTCTGAATTCTTTCTTAGACTTAAAGGATTAAGCTGATCTGAATAATATTCCTATTGTCATCTAAACAGTTGTGGGCTTACCTGAATCTAGCATCTGTTCCTTCAATTTTCATAGCGGAGCTGGAATATTATGTCTCTTTTTTATAGGAAATGTCTACAGTATTAACAAAAGCATAGAGTTATGATTATTAAAATCAATCACTGTTAAAACTGTTTTTTTTTCTTTTAGTGATTTAACATACACAAATTCTCTCTGATGTGGAAAGAAGGTTCTCATTGAATAAAATAAGTTACCCAGATAATTAATTTTTAGAGAAAATATGATAATTTTATTAGTGTGAGACATTCCAGTGCTTTGAAATTGTGAGTGAAAATTTTGTTTCAACTTGACAGCATACATTAGTTGTGTTTTAAGTGTTTTCTACCATACATTCAAAACAAATTTTAAACTATTTCATGGGATAGGTGCTCAAAAAGCAATTTCCTGCTCCACAGAGTAGGGACTGTTACAGTGCACTCTGGTGTTAATGGTTAATAAATGAGAAGCTGGAAGTGCTGAATTCAGACCTACTCCAAGACATCTTGTCCTGCTTTGGTCAAATCTAGGCTTCTCTTGAATGAAGACTGTTTCAAGCTAGTAGAACCAAAGTTTTCTTCTTTGGCCTACTGTCCTTTAACAACGTACAAGAGCGGACACTGTCTAACTCAATTATGTGTGACCTAAGACTGATTTAATTTAATTCCACAATGGCAGAGAACCAAGTGTTCGACACCAACAAACCATTATTCCCACTGAAAAAAATACCCTTGTGTGGTACTATTCTCTGAGGATGAACAACATCTGATTTTGTGCTTCTATAGCAAAGAGTCTGGCATGAATTTGGTCTGGGTTCATTCAATCAATGATGTTGGCAAACTACAGAAGTTGCTGCCATTTGAGTCTTATGAAGTGAAATGTAAAGGGTAGCTAGTTTTGTACAGGACTCAAAATCTTCTTTGCTGTCTTTTAAGGATCCACATGAGTTATTCTGGGGTAAAGAGAATCTCTTCTGGAGAGTGGCATAGATACATAATATATTGATTTTGTAAAAACAGTAACAGCTGTAAAAATGTAATGGATTTTATGCACTGTATGATCTAACTGCAGGAGAAATTTTGTACCAAATGCAAATGGAATTACATTAGAAAGAAGTAACACGGAACATGCAGACTGCAATAAACTTGCCATTGTTTATAACAACACATTTCATATTAAATAGGAAGTGGCATGGCAAAAGTGAAACAAAGCTGTGGGAACATATCTAAGCCACAGATTTTTGAATTATTTATTATTATTTTGAATTATTATTTTGAATTACTAAATTAAAAGTTATAGATATACTAATGCAAATTTCTAAGACCTACTTAACAAATGAAAAGGAGAGGAAGGTTCTCTGTCTTTTTAAAAAGTGTATTTTCCTGGGGGTTTTTGTGCATTTTGGTGGAAAAACTTCGTGATGCTCTTTGCTTGAGTTTGAAAACTGATGCAGAGTTAAGTAGTAGAGGCTGTTAGTCTTGGAGGTTCCCTCAGCTAAAGAGTAAGGGGTGATACAGGGCAGGCCTCCTGGGGGCCACCTGGTTGTGCCCAAGACTTCTGGTTCTACAATACAACAATTCTGAGCACAATCCTAGATCTGCTCACTCAAAAAAAGCATTTTAAGCATGTTCTGTCATTGACTTTGTAAATGGAACTGGATGTCTTATCAAGTACAAGCAGACTGAAACAGAGATAAGAATTTTATCCTACATTAATTGAAATAAACATTAGTTCTCCTGAACTCATTATTGCAGAAGATAGTTCTAAAATATGCATTAGGAGAATGAATGCATTTATAATTTTTATTTAATAAAAGGGGAAAAAACAAAGCCAGATAAAAAGGTTTCTTTCATGCTATTCCTTTTCCTTTTTATACATGAGCTTAAACTAGTGGTTAATCCTCAACATTGGACACTGAAATGTGAGTAGTAAGGGCTAATAAATATGAGTTTCATCATTAGTTGCTTTTCACTTTCTCTTTGCATAACATTTTGAGAAGTTCTAAATCATCCAATGCTTCGCCTGAATAAGACCACCCACAACTGGGATATGATAGCTGCAAAAAGATTTAGTGGAAGTTGTAGCACATCATAGAAAAGTAAATGAAATATTAATGATGTCATCTAAAGAAACAATGCATTTAATTTGCAAAATATTTTCACCACTACAATGAAATAATCATAGTAAAAACAATAAACTTCAGAAATATAAGATTCTTAAATAATCAATCCCACTACATTGGGCAGTTGTGAGAGTTAGTGATTATGTGGTTTGACCCTCATATGGTACATCAATCATGGCAATGCACTTTCCCTTTGCATCCAAGTAAAACCACTACTTCCCACGCAACATGTCATTACCATCACAATTGGATCTGCTTGGTAATAGCATTTGGAAGGGATCCTTCACTTTAAAGCACTGCTTGAAATCAAAGCTCCCTTCCTGTTGCAACTTAGCTTTAAAACAGACTTCTAGTGATCCTGGCAAATACAATGCTCTTTTTCTTTACCCTCCTCAGTTCTGATTACATTCATTGCCTTTTGGCTATATTTTTTTAAATGGAAAACCAAAAAAGAGGTTTTCCAGATCTTGAAGTGGTATTAAATTCTAAATTTCAGAGGGGAAAAAAGAAGAATTTTCCAACTGACATTTGCCTGTGTAATTTTGAAACCTCCATAATATGTCCTTTAACTGAAACCATCCAACAAACTGAAAAAATCCCCAAAAATCTCCAAAGAATTAAACTGCAAAATTCTACTTTAATACAGCTGCATTATAAAGTAGTAAGCTGCAAACAGGAAAAATCCAGAAAACACACTAACTCCACCTGTTGCGGTAAACAGTAGCAAATGGTATTCACTCACAGACTTCACTGTTTGCCAACAAATTGTGCAAGAATTCCATCTCTTTTCCTTAATTTTAAATACTGAGTCATTAGTTGCTAAGATTTGTGCCCTCTCACATAATCAAAGGCTAATGTTGCAAAAGAAGATAGTTTGCTTTTATGTTTTGATCTTTCAGTACACATGGCTGCTGGTTTTTGGCTATTATCTATCCAAGAGTATTAGATATGAACCCAGCACTATGCGATGTGGGAGGTCCAGAAACATAATGGAAAGAGCTATCTTTCTTAATTAAAAAGGATAAATATTTCCCTCCTTTCTCATGTTACAGCTGCTCTCCTAAATAGGGTAAAATCCCCACTGGGCTTTTGGGACAACCTAGCTGGAGGTTTGTATCTTAGGAGGGAGAGGGTCTGCCTGAGCACATTCATGTTGTGCCATGTTTTAAAGCTGTATCAGTCTGATTCCCAGCTGAAGCTGGATGCTACAGGCCATTGACCTCTTCTGAGAATATCCAACCACTGTGAATTCACATAAAGTTTCCCCACAAACTTATCTGCTGTTCAGGGAAATAAGAAATGGCTTAGGATAGTAGAAGCAGCTGTAATTTTCACAGCTATGTATTAGAACTGCACAGTCAGCTTATAAATGGAATTTGAATTTGTCTAGTCACCTGCCAGTGGCCTTCTGGTCATCTCCACTTGGAGATTAATGAATTTTCATGGGTTTGTGTGTTCTGTTTTTGTTTTGGTAATTTGTTTGGTTGGGATTTTTGTTTGTGGTGGGGTTTTTTGTTTAAGTCCTCCACATTGTTACCTAGCTTAGTGGGTGCTGCAGTAGGCTCATATAGTTGGTGAAAGCACATACTTCTATACCTAGACCAATAACAAAGTTGTGCACCAGGACAAGAGTCTGTACCTGTGGACTAAAAAGGATACAAGCATGAAAATCATATCAGGTTGTGTTTATTGCTACAGTCACAACTATTGCTGCTTCCATAACAGTGTATTAATGGGCCTGTCTCCATGATGGGGTATTTTGGGGGTATCTTTTGTTTATTTGTTTCAGGTTTTTTGTTGCTAGGTCTTTATGGACAGCAGAACATGTGTCTGCATGTGTCATATCTAAGGACTGGAGAGAAAGCAACAGCTTTCTATCACCAAACAATTGTGAATGGAACAATTGCATTACTGCATTCTGATATTTATAAAAATAATGGTTTTCTATAGTTTCTAATAAAAAGAAATGCCCTATATTCCACTTTTATTATCTAAAATTACTTGGATCCTTTGAGGAAATTATTTCCTCAAACAAAGAAATGAAAGGAAAGCTTACTTTGTCATTAGCTATGACTGTCTTCTCTATAACAGAAAACCTTTCTATGACTACTTACTATGAGCCTAAGAATAGGGAAGCACTGCCTGGCTAGTGGGTGCTGATGGAAAGTGCACGTACCAGACTCTTGGGAAACACAGTATAAACCCATATTGGTGGAGGACTTGACCCTCAGGGGAGATGGTGTAAGGGATATACCCCTTGAGAGTTCTGGAGCAAAGCACTCTCTCTGTAAAGCTGTAAGAGGGCATAGCAGGCAGAAAAAGACGATGTACTGTTAAGGACATCAGACTAATCTGCCCATTCATTGCAGTCTTGGATATGAAATAGTGAGTGCTGCAGCTGGACAGGGAGCTATTTCAGTATTTCAGCACAGAGGCTGCTGCTGGCATATTCTGGGAAAAAGGCAGTATTGCCTATGGGATTGTTTAGGTTTTCCTAATCCATTTTCAAAATGTTTTGCTTCTCTTCTAGTGAACTTCTCCTTATTTAAACCTATTTATTTGACTTGCTGTTTATAAATGGGAAAGTATGGCTCACTGAGTAACTTACAATATAATTTGATTGCCAGACTGCTGGATAATGTTTTATTTTGCACCTTTTAAAACTCTGTTGCCACCGCCTCAGCCCTGCTACTTGCTAATCAGTGTCTGGCTGAAAGGTTATGTTTGTGAAAAGGCAGGTCAACAGTGGAGGATGAATTGGGTAGTTTTCACCTCTTGTGGTTTTTCATGAAATTTGCCTTGTGTGGATGAATTTTCAGGGAAAAAATTAACTGACCTGAAAAAGGGGTGAGCTGGAAGATGACAGGCTGCTGACAGTTAATTGGGGTATGCAGGGCAAGGTTGACAGAAGAATTTCAGAAGGATCCAACAAGACTGAATGACTGGTCAATAAAACAGCAGATTAAATTCAGTGTGGACAGAAATATAGTGATTCACAGAGCAGAGAAAAATAATCCCATCTCTACCTCAACTTAAGGACAGTGACAGCAGGAGGACACTGGCCTAGTCAGATCTTTGCTCCAACCTTGTACATCTTCTCTATTTTTCCTTTTCCTGGCAAGAGTAGGACTACAAAGACTGTCCCTTTATGCTCTGTAAATTATGTAAATTCACAGCAATTTAAAAAAGTAAAAAAAGGAAGGAAAAACAAAGTGCCTGACTCTGGGTACATAAAGAGTTACAGACTTCAGTTAAAAGTCATAGAAAAGCTTGTGCAAATCAATTTCTTCTTGCAGAACCTTTATTTTTGTCTTCTTTGTGCACACCTTTGTGGGAGAAGGAAAGTGGAGCAGAGAGTGTCTTTTCAAAATCACGTGTCTCAGCATCTGGCTCTAGGAATTTACATCATTCTTTTTTCTCCTCAGTTCAGAAGAGAAGAGAAAGAAGGGAGTGTTTAAATGGCAGTGACATCCTCTGGTATACAGACTACCTAATTGTCTTCAGGTTTTTGTTTGAAAGCAAGAGTACTTGTGTACAACTGGAGTAGGGACAGTGATGTCTTCAAGAACAGGCAAAGCAAAAACTAAGTTGGTCCAAAAATCATGTAGTGTTCTTGGCTCAGGAGGTTTATAAGCTGAGAGTCAGAATACATTAGCTAATTCAGAGAGTAGCA
This sequence comes from Agelaius phoeniceus, assembly GCF_051311805.1. Taxonomy (NCBI): domain Eukaryota; kingdom Metazoa; phylum Chordata; class Aves; order Passeriformes; family Icteridae; genus Agelaius; species Agelaius phoeniceus. The sequence continues at coordinate 54,358,313 of NC_135265.1, read as the reverse complement.
TCTACGCTGGCCTGTCTGGCCTGCTCAAAGAAGAGTTTGTACAGCCTGTGATTCTCTGTGCTTATATTTTAGGATTTTGAGTTTAGTCTGGGTAAGAAAACTTGGGCTGGACTATGAACTCTTAAAAAGAGCACTCCAAACATTTCAAATGTTCGATCTTGAGTGTCATTTCCTTTCTTTAGAGAATGTGGTTTTCCTAGATACAAAGTTTAGCACGAGCCTCAGTGTGGCACACCACTAAGGTTAGGATCATGGCTTTTATCTTTAAAAAACATTTTATAGCATTCTTAGCAGCAATCAATACTATGGGAGAGAATGCTTTATGAATTATTGCAGTCACAAAGCGCACGCTTACGCACAAGGGACTGAGTACATCCTCAGTTGTTTTGCCGACGACAAGATGGGGGGGAGCGTTGATCTGTTTGAGGGTAGGAGGGCTCTGCAGAGGCATCTGGACAGGCTGGATTGATGGGCTGAGGGCAATTGGATAAGATTCAACACAACCAATTTCAAAGTCTTGTACTTGGGTCACAACCCCATGCAGAGCTACAGGCTTGGGACAGAGTGGCTGGAAAGCTTCCTGGCAGAACAGACCTGGGGTGCTGGTCAAGAGCAGCTGAACATGAGCCAGCAGTGTACTGAAGAAGACTGATGGCATCCTGGCCTGTATCAGCAACAGTGCAGCCAGGAGGACTGGGACACTGATTGTCCCTACTTGATGCTGATGAGGCTGTGCCTTGAAGCATGTGTTCAGTTTTGTATCCCATACTTCAAGAAGCATCTGAGGGAGTTGGGATTGAGAAAAGGTGTCTCATGGGAGACCTTACTGTTCTCTGCAACTACTTGAAAGGAGGGTGCAGCCAGGTGGGGTTGGTCACTTCACCCAAGTAACAAGTGATAGGGCAAGAGGAAACATCCTCAGGTTGTACCAGGTAAGGTTTAGATTAGATATTACCAATAAATTCTTCATTGAAAAGATTGTGAAACACTGGAATAGGCTGCTTGGGGAAGTGGTTGAGTCACTATTTCTGGGGGTGTCTAGAAGATATGTAGATGTGTCCCATAGGGACTTGATATAGTGGTGGACTTGGCAGTGATAGATTAACAGTTGGACTCAATGACCTTAAAGATCTTAAAGGTCCTTTTCAATGTAAACAATTCTATGATTCTAACTTAATGTATGACAGAATTTTCCATCCATTTTGGTGTAAGGCTCCAAAGCATAACAGTAACATCAGTAGGATAGTGTAGGGCTCTAAAGCATAATATTAGTAGGATATGCTAATTTTCTCCACAGTTCTCTTAAATGCTTATGATTTTTGGTTTTTTTGCATTCACCTACTGTTTCTTTTTTGAGGGACGTATGAGAATTTTTTTATGTGGTGAACGAAAATTTATTTAGTATTTAATCAAAAGTCCTTGGTGCTCATTTGTAATGTAAGTTTTCATCTATGTTTTCATAATAGATACACTAGATAACCAATGTGTATCTGGTGTAGACAAAGAGAAAAAAATGATGACAAGTGGAAGTGTGTTTCTAATTGTAGTGGGAGTTTGAATTGGCTTCAAGTTATTATGTTTATGCAATATAAATTATTAGATAAGCTAAAGCATTGCTGAATCTTCTATTATTGGATAGAAACTTAAATATAACACAGACTGAATTGAGTCTTTTTTGTATCCTCATACACATGTACACACAGAACTACTGACATAAAGCAGTCTCTGAACATAAAAAGTTACTCCAGATACTGTTAAAGAGGTGCTGGAGTAAGTAGCACTTGAGAAGTTCACACTTTTTGTGTTTGTTTCTACCTCTTCCAGGAAGTACCCTGCCTCTCAAGTTCCACCAATTCATGTGCTTGGTTTTTAACTTGAAATTTTCAGTGATCCATATTCAGGCTAGTCCCACATTCTCCCTCATTTTAGTGAGCTTTGGATGTAAGCAAGATAAAGTACCAATAAAGTGATTTGCGTGGTGTATCACAGGCGATAAAGCTATGCATACATTTCTCCTGAACTGAGTACTATGACAACAAGAGAATTCTTGTACTAAATCACATATGAATGTTAAACTCTATTCTTAAGAGATGTGGTATATTATAGAAACATTTCAGGCAATGAAAGGACAGTTTTGTAAATAGAACATATAGGACCTATGCTCTGAATACCAGTAGGCATTGGGTGTTACCTTGAAGAGCCTATCTAATTTCTGACTGAAAATCAGATGTAGGAATTTTCACTTTAGAGAGATGTTGTGAGGTTGTGAGATGTTGTGAAAAATATTATTTTCTCCAAAATCCTTTCCTGTTTGTTGCTGAGGGCATACCTGGTAGGAAGATAATTGGTTTCTAAATACATAACATTTGCCCTAAGTCATGAATCCATCTCCTGCAGATACCGATTTCTCAGACATTGAATTTGATTAGAGAAAAATACTCAAAGGGCTTTTACTCAAAGGATTTTTATTGATGGATCTGAAGAGTAATTGGGTTTTAAAAGTTACCATTCATTAAAATCCGGTAGATCTGTTTCCTATATTGTGTTGCATTTCTTTGTACATATATCCACATGCTTTCTAGTTTGTACTTGTACTTACTTCCTATGATTGTCTATTTAAGATGAACAAATTTTTGCTATGGCTTCTGAGAAGAGGCTACATTTTGAAACAGTTTCTCTAGAGAAATGAAGAAACAGTGTTTGAATTTAAATATCAGTTGTGTTTTTAAGGTCCTATGGTGTCTAAGAGATGCTGCTGCTGAAAAACAATTCCAATAACAAACTTGACTGAACTTCATATGCTGGTGTTGCAAGCATATTGCTATTCTGTAAAAAACTAGCAGAGGAAGAAAAAGAAATTATCCTAAGTTATTGATTTTGAAGTTTGACTGTGAAGAAAGAACAGGTGGTTGAATTCTGCTGTTAGTGGCAGAAAATCAGTTAGAAATAGCAGCTGAAAAGTAAAAATGGAAATTTGAAAAAGAAATGTATCCATTAGGCTAAAAAGTCTTTTGTGTACTGTAATGAATATTGGTATGTGTGCCATCACACATACTCTTTGTGAGTATCAACGTTTGCTGCCTGTTAGCTCAGCATGGAATACAAGCTTGAAGTAATACAACCAGTTTTCCATAAGGCTCTTTCAGATATATTACTGCATAGATATGGAATTGCCTAGCTGAGCAGTGCTCCCTGTGCACTGCTCAGTTTAATCTGTCTATCTCTTGTCTTTGGTGATGGCAATATACTCCATTCCCTTCAAGTGCAAAGAATTTAGACAGAACTGGAAGAAACTAGAGTTTTCAATTAATTGCCACGCTGAATATTGATTAGGAATTCTCCATTAAGCACAGGTAGTACCTCAGGACCCAGTTTCTCATTCTTGCATATAATCACAAGTAAGAAGAATTATTAATACTTAATGGTAATTTACTAGCCATAGGAATGGTAGAAGCGAAGCAAAATTTTGTTGTCTCATACCAAGGATTCCAGGTAGTACAGACCTTAAAAAATAATTAAACAAAATCCTGAAACTACTGTAATGAATGTTTTTTACTCTCATGTTTACATTTGGTGCTAACATGATTTAAAATATATATTTATGTGTGTAAACTGTTTTAAGGGAAATATTGAGAAAATACTTTTAGGGTTAACTATTAGGATTTGAATGCATTACCCATTAAAATTTGGTTTTTACTTCTGCCACTCTAAAATTGGGTAACATCATGCAAATCAGGGCATCACTTGGAATCTGGGATTTCCATTTTGACAATGCAGATAACGTTGTTCAGTTCCGCCTTTCTTCTATTTTCTTTTGACCTTTTTTTAAAGTGTTATGCTTTTACTAGCCTCTTATGAGACAATATTTTCTTGCACTGTGAATATGCAGAACTTGCACAGATATTCTAATGTAGATTGACATGTTTAAGTATTAATACAATGTTAAAAAAATCACTAATTTTTTTTATCTTTCACATCTCCTATCTACTCCAGTGGATCTTTTCTTTAGTAGGCTTGTTTGCAATTTGAAGGGTTAAATAATGTAACAGTTTTACCTTCTGCAATTTGGTTTTCTCTGCTCTGTTTCTTGCTGTCGAGTTAAGGGAGCTGGTCAAGAGAACATAGAGCAAACCAGTAGATATTTGTACATATATTGAAGACTTTAAGGATGGTATTCAGGTCCCTTTGAAATCAGTGAGAATTCAATGGCAAAGTTTTCTCTGTTTAAATGGAGGAAGGATTTCATCTTCTTTATGGTCTTATAGGAAAGTTCTGGATTCCAGAAAAGAGCAGTACTTCAGTTAAATGTTTCAGCAGTGTTTCTCTCAATCCAGCTGCACTCAAAGCCTTAATTTTTCAGTTAGATGTGAGGCTGAGTAGATGCTCAGGAAAGGATAAAAGTTTAACTTTCCAGCTCAGCTGTGGCAAGGAAAGCCATTTAAAAAATCATTCAGGAAGGAGGAAGGGAAATCTCAGATGTATTTTTTTTTAATGTGTAACAAAACACAATAATTTTACATTTTAAATATTTTTCCCTTGTTCAGGAACACTTAGTAAGAATATGTGCAGTTTTGGCTGCATTTTGAGAGATAATTCATGCATTTTGAGATGAGCTATTGTTGTGTAGTGAGATCGCTGCTGATAACATAGGGGATTAATATATATTGTTTAGCCCAAATCAGAGTTATATGAATGTTTCCTTGTTTGAAGGGAGTGGGGATGGGACTCCCTGCTCCTGTAGCATTTCCTGAGCATTTCCTGCTTTTCACAAAGCAGCAGGTACACCTACAAGAACCATCAAACACAATTAGCCAAAAGCCATCAAGTTTGTCCTCTTTTCTTCACCATGGTATTAAAAATCAGTCATTACACAGATCTCCAGAGAACATAAGGATCATCTGAAAAGATATTGCATACTCTTTTCAACTCAGTAACCCAAGGGATCTCCTTGTCTCCATACTTGACTTGCCACTTATTATTGCCAAGGCATGAGCAGAGATCTTTGTAGAATAGAGAGGTCAATATATCCTTTAGACTAAGACAAGGTGTATTATTATCATAATATCTCATCTAGGTTTATATCCTATACATACATATGTACACATAAATAAACCCCCAGAAGTTCACGTAGTCATAGATATTTTTGCTATCTCTTTATTGTGTGTAGCTTTAGTTTTAATAAGGCAAACATTTGATATCAGATACTCAAAAGAATTTCTACCACAAAGTGTCACAGGGTGTGGGGTGAAACTTTAGTTCTTACAGCAATCAACATCTAAATTCAGACCTGGATTCAATTTCAAGCTTTCAAGCTTAGAAAAAGAGTAGTGAGAATCAAGGATGTTTTCACATATGTCAGACTTTTAAGCTAAAGTCTCCTACACATGCTTTATGCAAGTACTAAATAACTCTGTATTTTATAAATTAAGTAGGTGGACATGATGTTAAGAAATTATTAACTGGCAGTTGGCAGGTGTACCTTATAAAGATGATGGAGAAGAAGTACAGTCAATATAAGGCTTCTGCTGAATTTCACAACTCAAGCACATAGGTATGCACATGAACAAAATTAGCCATTAAGTAGAAAAGTAGTAAGAGATTATAATGTTATAAAATATGTTGACTGTTTAACTTGTTTCCCATTCCTTTTTATTCTCTGGGTTGCAAAGCAAAATTTTGCCCACACATTGAGAAGTTAATGATCACTGAATAACACAAACAATATAAGTGGGACAAGGGCAAAGATGCAGTTAAGATTTTTTTTCAGTACTTGATCAATTATGTGTTGCTTGATGGGATAATATATGGTGACAAAACACAAGCAACACTTTAACTTTTAGGTCGCTGGAAACCAACATGACATGGTGCCCTTCTTGCAGTGCAACTACCATGGAAAAAAGGTTAGAGATGCAAGAAAAATACAAATGACTATGCAGACAGTTTTCAAGCTCTCTTTTTTTGCTCTAAAAGAGAGAGAGAGAAAGAAAGAAAGAAAGAAAGAAAGAAAGAAAGAAAGAAAGAAAGAAAGAAAGAAAGAAAGAAAGAAAGAAAGAAAGACTGATTATTATTTTTACCTCATACTTGATTTATTTTTTGCAGTTCTGTTTTGTTTTCAGTTTTTTTAGCCAGACTTGGGAAATGTTTGTTTCAAACTAATTTGGGTAGATTTTTTTCTAAATTGTGGGAGGAGAAACATAGAAGAAAGGAAGAAGCAAAACTTTTTATCTGGTCAAGCCTTTAAATTTTTTTTTATTTGATCTTTGGCAATTTTCTAAACAAAGTTGTCACTTCAAAATGAAAACAAATGAGTTTTTTTAGAGAAAAGTTTAAACTTTTCTGAAATTAAAACAATCCACAAAAATAATTTTACCACAGCCACAATAACACTTGTCTAATGATAAAATTTCTTTTGCTTTTATTTTTATTTTTCGCTTCTTTAGCAAAGCATATATTAAAGCCCCCCAAAAATTCTCTACTTCTGTTTGGTTTTAGTTTAACTCATCTCTGACAACATGTCTCTTTTGGTAATCTTCCTGTTGTGGAAAGTTTCCTTGCCTTTTTCTTTACCCTCTTTCACCTTTCTTTCCTCTTGGACTTTTTATTCAATGGTGCTTCTTATAAATGCAAATTCTCAAAGAATAATCAATGGAGGTATCAAAGAAGCCACAGAAAGTCTGTCAACACTGTAGAGCAGCACAGCTGACATGGCTCTGTGTTAGTTTTCTCCTTGAATTCGACTCATCCATGAGCTGCAGTCAGAAGAATATGGTGACTCGAAAGGACTCCTGGAGGGCTGCTTGCTGGGTAAACCAAAGGGGAAAGCTAGTGATCTAGTAATATCTTTATTGAAATGTTCTCAGTCACATTGTTTCCACTAGTATTGAGCAGAGTACTATTGTCTTTGTCTTCTGTACAATATCACATGGTCCTTTCACACCATATCAGGTTTACACCCTGCTAGGCAGCACAGAGCTGTCATGCATCCTCTTCCTGCAGAAGCAAACAAAGTTTAAGTTTGGAAATATTGCTGTACTACAGTATCTATCTGTTATTTAGAGAAAATACAAATATAACTGATTCTAAGAAAGGACCCCTCATAACAGTCAGTTTTCCCCATGTTTTCTCTTGAGCTGCACTACTCCATACCTCAGGTCTTCACTGGACTGCACTCCTACTGTTCATTAGGCCTGAGTCTAGCAAGGAGTTTCTGTGAGGCTTGATGTGGGGAAAACGTCACATGAAAATAGATGGAGTTCAGGAACGGTGTTTTCTTATAAGAGTTTCAGTGCAAATCCAAAGCAACAGACTTCAGTGCAAGATTATCCCTCATTGCCTTTCAATTTTATTTTTTTTTTCATCCTTTCCTTGGTACAATGACCTAATTGAGATGCTGGAAGCATTAGAGTGGAGAGGTCATAAACTACAGAAATCCCACCCCTCATTTCCTGTCCTCTTTCAAGTTTGTAGAAAGTCTGTAAATTACAGTAACTTCTATGAAAAATAAAGATGCATTCAATATTAAAGGAAATTTAATAATAAAACTCAAGATATTGTTATTAATTTTGGTTTTGCAGTAAAGACTGTGTAAAATATGGGAGCAACATGACTGTTTCCTTTTAAAATTCATCATAACCCACCCAAGCAAGCTTGATTCAATTTGGGATCTATTTATGTATTTTTCAGCTTTGGACCTCTTGGCTGTCCAAATGGAGTTTCAGAGCCTACTCTTAAGCTTCTGCTCATTTATAGCTTGGTCTTAATTACAATATTATTGAATTGTTGCAATCAAAATCTCTATTGTTATGACTGGGATGGATGTGGGGATCAAAAAAACCTTAGGAAAGAAATAAGAGAGTTTGTTGTTTAACCTCATAAACTGAAGGCTGGAGGAAAATGTGTAATGGACCTTTATAAAAGCATGGCAGAGATGAATGCTAGGGTCAGAGAAGGGGGACTTAAGCTCAAGGACAGTGCTGGCCCAGGAAAAAAAAAGGATATTAACTGACTAAATTTAGCCTGGAAAAGGTTCCTCTGATGGTAAGAATATTCTGCTAATATTAGCAGCAAGACTCAGGCCAAACCCAACTCATTAGAGTTTGAATTGCTTTCTGAGTGGGATTAAATAATCAGCTTGCATTAGCAGAGGTCTTCTCTGGAGGCAGGTTCTCTTCCTGTATTCAACTTAATTATTTTTTTATAACAAAAATTGTAAAAGTTTGTAAATTGGGAGCTTAAAACATTTTTCTTTAAGACACAATATTCAAGAGATTTATGTAAGAGTAATGTGAATGAAAAGATTAGCTGAAAGAATGCATGATTGTTTGGAGTTTGTTTGTGGCATTATATTAAATAAATCTTGATTGTATAATATACTTTGTATTGCTACATTCTTGTGTGATTGCTCTAGATAGAACTGGTAAGTCATTGAAAGACATAGCTGGAAAATACAAAGGATATTTTTGTTCCTTTCAATACCTCCCGTACTTAATTCAAAAATAGACTCTTGCTATGACACAATCTCCTAGATGTGCTGCAGTTTGTGGTCATAGTTTAGTGGCTTTGGATTGCAGCCCAAGGTGCATTGAAACAGTTTAGGTGTCACAAATGCTGCCCTGTTTCCAAATAAAGATCAGCTTCCCTGTGCTTCTCACCTTGAAACCTCTGAAGGCGTGACCTTTTTGAACTCGTTTGTGTGCAAGGATGCTTCTGGGTACACCACAGAAATGCTTGTTGCTTATAACTAGTAAAGTCTATGATACCCCATGCAGTCCATTATTCCTGAGTTAAACGTTTGGGTTTCTCTGGACTTGGTTGTGCTTTTTTTCAGGTTCTGATATGTAACAGTTCACTTTTGGAAGTCTTTGTTATATGCAAAGCTTGCTTAGACTGGGTGCTTAAATGCTTAAAACTTCCATTCATATGGGTTTTTTTCACTGCTTCTTTACCTCAAATGAAGTGGCAATATGTAAACTGCAATATGTGGCCTGCAAAACTTCATGAATACATGTTGAAAGTCAGGTTTTCTGAATTTGGAAGAACCAATGAAAACCTGCCACTTGAAAGCCCAAAGATATTGAAAAGAAGCATTTGTGCCTGGGTCAGAGGAGAGTTTTAGTAATGTACAGATGGTAGCTATGGAAACAATATCTGAGTTTGCCTAGATGGTCTTGAGAAACGTAAATAATGAACAAACCATACCAAATAAATGTACATACTGTGCTGAACAGAGGTAAAACAAATTCACTAAGAAATCATAGAACTGGCAGCTGCACGTTTATTTCTGTTCAGTGTGTGTGCAGTGAATAAAATCTTAGCCAAGGGCTGGGTTGCACATCTGCCTTGACCCTAATGCTACAGGCTCCAACATAAACATTAAAAAAAATCAAAACTTATTTCATTTCTTCCAGCATAGCACACAAAGACCACTGCTCTCTGGAGTGATTTTAGTAAGTACAACTGCCCTTGCTTACAATGTTACAATGTTTTTAGCTTTCACTTTTCAAAAGCTCAACTCTGACCTAGCAGATAAAAGCAAATTTTATGTGTGATTTTAGATAAATGGAGTTGGATTAAAAGATTTCAGGCTGGTCCCCCTTTCTGTATTTGTTTACTCCATGTTACTTTTACAAGAAGATGTCTGCTGAGAAATCCCACTGCAAACTTTGCTTCATCCTACCATTAGAGCTTTATGTGAGATATCCAGACTGGATGACTTTCAAGGGCTAAGTCAAGACAAAGTATATAGTAAGAGCTAAGACCATTCTGAAACCTTCCATCTTTTCAATTTAGCTTTGGTTGGACAAAGGTTTCTATAGTAAGTTTTTTGCTGTCTGTTTTTGAGCTGCTTTTTCCATTATTGCATATGCAGAGAGGGAGAAATTGATCAATAGCATTCTGTAAATAATCTCATTGCTATGCCTTACTTGATCAACTACACAATCAAAATAATTGATAAACTGTTTTAAAGGCTTTAATTTGGGAGGTTAAAGGTGTATTTGTCTCACTAAGCAGAAAATAAAGATGTTCAGCAATTGTTAACAAAGACATGCTGCTAGTAAAATAAATTGTTTTCTTTCCACATATGTAAATTATTCAAAAAAATTGTGAGAAAAAAAAAAGAAGTTTAATGTCGGCAGTTGGGACCCTTTACCCAGGAAGTGGCATCACATCAGTTATTGTTTCTAGTCTGTTTTTTATTCATACTTACATATTTCTACAATGTGCAAAGGGATGAATAAAGGAGATTGAAGAACCCATGTAATCACTAGAATATCCACATAGCTGTGCTGGAGATGGTGGGTTCATGTGTCATTTGGCAAATAAAAATGGCCTGTATTTCACTGTAAGTGACCGGGTTAAATCACTTTCCTCCATTTTAAAACAATCAAAACAAACTTATTTCTGAACAAATCTTCTTTCTTATCTGGCTTGAATTTGTAAAGTTTCAAGCTGAGACTTTTATGAAACATTTTATGGAAATTTTGTGGTTTGTGAGTAAGTTTTGCCCAGCTCTCATCTGTGTCCAGATCAAAGCAGACCTTAATGTGTGCTCAAGCATCATCTTGCACACCTAAGTATAAAGAATTATCTTTTTAATACAGGTGGACAAGTCAGCCTCTAAAAAATGTTCTATGTGCAGTCAGTCTCTAACACTAATATTTCCTGGATGATCTCTGACAAAGTAGAAAGCCGTGAAGAGAAAATTTTATAGTTCCCTGGTAATCATAATAACAGGGCTCTTGTTCCAAGAAGGGGGGCCTAATTACCTTCTGAAATTCAAAAAAATCACACTGACTATAGTATATTTTCCATCATGTGCTACAGTTATTTTAAGATATGAGCAATTTCAATCTTTTTTTAATAAAAGCTTTTTGCATGGCACTTTAGAAAATCTGTGTATAAGTGGGTTTCCAGAATCACTTACTTTCTTGGCATATACTCAGGAAGATGCAAATTCTGTTAACTGGCATCTATATATAGATGTCATAAATGCACAGACATAATTTAATTAACTCTTGCATATTTTTTTTTCTTTTTAGAAACATCTTTAAAATAAACTAAAATTCTGTGCTTCATCTTTGAGGTAATTTTAAATAAGGCTAACTTAGAACCCCTGGGAAAATGCCTGCCTAGACCAGCCTTTAAAAGTTTGATCAATATGAATTACTGTTCTCTATTCAACAACAAAATCAATTTAAAAAAATACATCCTTAATTTTTGTTGTTTTCACTCAGGAAAAGATTGAGAAATAATTAACAGAATGGTAGTGGTGGAGACACCAAAGAACAGTCAGAATAAATTTTTGAATACTGCAATAATTTTCAGTGCTTGCAATGCTTCAAAAACAATCACTGTCTCAAGAGTCTGATCCTAGTCCCCTTCAAGCTGATGGAAGTTCTTCAATTAATTAAATGAAAAACAGCATAGACACAAGTTAAAATGAACTTGTTAGTTGGAGTGTCACTTTATATTCTGCCTCCACAGAGCTAAAATTTGTTGCCTTACCAAATGAAATTCTCTTCATTTCCTTACCACATTTTTATGTTTTAGTGAGAAACATCCCTGTCTTGTGTTTACTTGAGTTTAATCTTCACAGTGTCTGTGCCACTGTGGGAGGTAAACTCACAGGTTTCCCATTTGAAATCAGTCCCTTACCTATTTACCTGTGAGTTGCTGCTGACTATTATGCTTTGGGAACCAGACTGATGGCTTGTCTGAAGTCACTACCTCCATCATAAGCTGCATGTTTTCTGAACATGTTGGCTTTAATTTTCTAGTGTTCGGCACACCTCTGAGAAGACAGCTATCAAATCTCTTATAGTGGCTCAGTGTAAAAATGGATTTAAGACCATTCCAGGCAGTGCAAGCACACAGCATTTCTCAATGTCGGGGCCGCCGGCTAGACGCTCACCCAGCCGAGCTCCCACTCCTCCTCTTCCACAGGAGGGAAGGGAGAGTAAAATGAGAGGGGGGGAAAAAGCGCTTGAGAGTCAAGATAAAGACAGGGAGATCATTTACCCAGGGGGACGGGGTTGCTGCGGTCAGTCCGTGCCAGCCCCTCTTGACCGCTCTTGCTTTCTTTTGCTGTTCCCTGCTCCGGCAGGGATTCGCCTGGGCAATCCGGAGGCCGGAGCCCCTGCTGTCCCTCCTCCTGCTCTCCCTTCGGAGCTCGCAGGGCCTTTCCTACCCTTTTTTCCCTCACGCCTTCCTGCCCGCGGCTGAGGGGCTGGCTGGTGCCCGGCTTGGCCGGCACGGGGCAGCGCGGCCTCTCCTCGGCCCTGGACACGCGTGCGGCCCTGGCACCTTCAGAAAGAGCCGTGCAGGACACGCCGTGCAGACACTGCAGAAAGCCGTGCTGCTGCCCCAGGCAATCTCCTTCTGGTGGAGCAGCACGGCGGCCTCGGCAGCTCTGAATCCTGCGTGCAGCGTTGTAATTGATTTGTGACAAAAGTGACACGTGAAATGTCGATTTACTGAGGTAATTGCACACTGTAAATAGGCCAGAGATTTTTAGTAGCTGTGACGATTACCACGAGGAAAAGCTAAACAGATGTTAGCAGTTGGAAAAGTAAACCTGTGGGCGCTGCTGGGTTGTGCAGAGGCTTTTGTCAGGGGCGTTCACCTGTCCCTGGCAGCGGGGTCCGTGAGCGGCCATGTGCTGCTCCTGCCGAGCTGCGGCACGGCTCACAGGGGAGCCACAGAAACTCTCTGTACGTGTTAAAACACTCCTTCGTTCTAGAGCCAGGCTAGCAGAGCTAATATATGGATTTACAGTGCTTGTTGTGGTGAAGGAAATCTTACATATTTCAGTATTTTTATAAAATTTATCAAAGGTTTCTGTCTTTGTAGCTATGATAGAGATCTGTGCCGATGGCTCTGTACAATGCCAGCTTATGCAGTGTCAGGTTTTGGGGTCCAAAGAACCTTTGCTAATGATCTTTGCTATTTAAGGTGTAGGGAAGAAACTGCTTTGACCTTAATGATAATAATCCAAGGGATTAGCACAATGAAGTTCTGAAGTTCCTTAAGATACCTACTATGCTCTGTATTGAAGAGCAAAAGATAAATAAGTGGGTAATAGGGGACAGAACAGAATACAACAAAACGTGTATGTCAACGATCTCCATTAGGACTTATAAAAAGCCTTTAAAAACATGCTTCCTTACTTTAGAAGCACAGAGAAACCAAGTAGCCCCACTATGGAAAACAAAATGTTATTTTTGAATCTGCAGATGATTAAGTCAAATAACAAAAAAAATGAAGTGATTAGTGTTTATCCCACTAAAAAGCTACCATCAGAAATACACAATTCACCCTACAAGTATTATACTTATTTTCCAGGTTTTATTTATATGTAGAGACTAAGGAATTAAGCAAGAGTTCATATGAATAAATGTCCAGAAGTTATGAAAGATATGTCTATGCTGTAATCTAAATGTTGAAATACCTGAGTTAGCTTAAAACAAGAACTGGAACACTTTAGTGGTGATAAACTGGCAGTTTATCATTAACAGTGGATTTTCCCTTCTATGTTTCTCAGTCAGACACAACCGGGGAAGATAGCTGGGTATGGGCTTCTCAGAGTAGGACAGCTGAGACCTTTGCTGAAGTAGGTGAACTGCTCTGAGTATCCCAGCTTGGTCCTTTGAAAGCAGCCTGGATATCCCCCTAATTGAGAAAAAAATTGCAGCAATTTAGGAGGCACCATGGCTTGGAAAAAAAAAAAAGCCATCAAACTGCCAAATAAGAAAAAAACTCCAAACAACCAGAGAAACCAAAAATCCAGACCAATGTTCCTATGTGAACCAATATGTTCCTAACATATTGACCCTTTATACCTCTTTTGGTATACCAAACAATCCCCAACCCAAAACCACACACAATTCTTCCTCAAAGTCCCCTTCTTGCAATGTCTGTACATCTAAAGGATGAGGATCCAACGCCCATGAGTGATTTATGTGCCTTGCAAGGGTATAAAAAATTGCAATAATAAATTAGAAAAAAAGTTTTGAAAAGTTTTCAAAAAAGTTTTTCCTTATCACCGTATCAGCTGTGTTTAGAGGATAAATCAGCCTTTACTCTCTGAGGTCAGGAGGAAACTTTTCATGTTGGGGCAGCTCTTCCTATGGTCACCTACTGAGTAGACTTAGCTGCACCTCATACTAAGCTGGGACTGCCCACAGTTGAAGAGAGGATACCAGGGTATATGAACCACTGGTATCTTTTAGTATGGGATCTTTTTTTTCCCATAAAGCTCAACCAGGAAACCTGAAAGAAGTGTGGTTTGGGGAGCTCAAACTGAGGTAAGAGACAAGGTGGGTACTTGCAGAGGGATTTTTCCATTGCATCAGCTTCTGGATTGAAAATGTCTGCTAAGATGTTGGGTTTGTTTGGTTTTTGTTTGGGATTTGTGTTTGTTCAGTTTTTTGTTCAGTTGGGTTTGGTATTAGAAATATTTTCCTGTATGTTACTGTCTTTTTGCTACCTATATAGTTCATTTAAAAAAATTATAATAAAGGAACTTTTTATTAGTAGATTGCTGTGCTGACAATAGAATTTTAATATACCTCCAAGATATGGCCCTGACAAGGTCCTATGTAAATCAGATACAGCTGTTTCCTAAATCCAGTCGTTCCTGCCTTGTTGTTTTCTAGTAATTACCTCATCTACAAGAAATACTGTGTTCCTGTATTGTGCCCTTGAGTATACTAAGTGTTTCTATTAGCTTGCCCTTCTGCTGAGACATCTCAGAGTTTTTGGTGTGAGATTGGTTTTTTTTTTTAATTTTTTTTTTTTTAATCTGAGTAATTCATATGGGTGTTGTGCCTTGCATCACCCATATTCCCACTGATTTAAGAAAGGTTTTGGTGTACACACTCCTTGCCTCCCTTGAGGTCTGCCTCTGGATATTTGAGATGAGGGCTTGTTTACATACTGTGGAGTTTTATCAGTCATAAGATGAGATGCCCAAAGTTGGAATTCTGGCTGATCATAATTTTTTCACAACTTTTCCTGGGAGATGTATATCTGGTTTTGTCATTTAGTCCCTGGATTTTGAGCAATTACTCAAAGAATTAATGTAATGTCAACAAATTACCCCAGTCTCTCTCAGAGGCCTTTTTGCCTCCAAATGCAACATAGTTCCAGAGGGCTTTTTTAATGTCCCCATCTCTGAAAAGGTGGGGCTTAATTTGTGCATTTGTTCTATGTCTCTTAAGCCTGTTATGATTTTAATGGTCATCTTGTCCTATTTCTGGTCCCACTACAATAAAACTCCTCCTATCTTAAGGTGTTCAAGTATTTCTATTGTCTTTCTCATTGTTTTGATGCCTTCCTATGAAAAGGAATGTACTTCCTGGATAAAATCTGGTTTATTTCTCAGATTCAGTGATATGCTTCCTCCCCCTTGCAAATATAGGGTCTCTGTCATGCTTTAAGAAAAACATAAATTTAAATATATTTTCTTTAAAAACTCATTTCGGCATGGTTTGCTTTCTTCTCTGAGTAGAACAGATCGAACCACGCAGAAATCAGACTGAAAGCCTGATGGGAACATATTTCTGCTTGCAGCAGTAGTAACCTCTTGTCCAATCAGCCACTTGGTTCTTTCACATTATGCACTCCATGTCCTTCTGTTCATATGGAATGACTTTTTCTTCCCAAGACTAGCATTGGCATAATATCAAAAGTGAGATACACTGCGCGATTTCATATGTGTGAACTTCACCTAAGTTTTCCAGGTTTTGTTTCATAGCTTTCCTTTGACTTTACTCATGTTCACAGTCAGTCCTATACAAGACTTTTTGAAAATGGTAGAAAAATTCCTGACTATTCATCATCCTTTTCCATGTCTTTTGGCTTGCAGTGATTGCTGTTTTCCAAACTGCAGGGATGAAAAAGCAGCTTCTATGCTCTGTCCTCTACTGATTTTTCACTGCAAAGATGACCAAAGAAGTGCCAAATATTTTAAGATTATTGGTTTTAAAAGCCTAACAACATTTATATCAATTAAATATTAGTTTTTCACCAAGCATGTCATAGTTCAAAGACTTCTATGCAATGTCTCTCTGTCCTATATTCTTAAAATGGTGAAGCATGAAACAACCCTTTCTGAATGAAGGTGGATGATAAAATACCATTTGCACTTACAGCAAAACTTTTTTTAGGATTTCCTATTAGCTTATGGGTTTTGATTTTTCTTTAAAGGCCTGTGAAAGAAACATTGCCAGCTACATTACTTTCCAAATAAGCAAGATCATGCAAAGGCATATACTAGCATTTTCAAATGTAAATGTGGGATAGCCTCGGGGCACTAGATTAAGATATCTGCTGTTCTTGTACTTTTCAATATAGTATTTTTGACTTTGCTAATTATTTGTCTTAGTGCTGGAGGTAGCTGTTCCAAAACTGTATAAGTCTAAAGAAAGTACAAGGAAAAAAGAAACTGGTTCCAGAAAGGGAATGTGTCAGAATTTTTTTTCATTATATTATGCTGTTTGAACAATAGTGTTGCTTCACAGCAGTAATTTGAAATTTAAGAGTTTGTTACGGGAAATAAGTATTTTGATACTGCAGCATTATATGCTCTGATGACTTAATGATTGCTTTCAATGCCTAGTAAAGAGGGACTTGTTCCTAACATATTGACCCTTTATACCTCTTTTGAAAGCAAGTTAATGGGATACCAGCTGTATTTGTGAACCTCTTAGAAAAACTGAAGTTAACCCACAGTAAACACAGCTTCTGTCATAGCACTTGAACATCTGTCAAAGGTTCTAGTTAGAAGTCACAAACAAAAATACTCCATATTGACTCGAACATTTCCACAATCCAGGACTTGGAGTGATAAAGAATGCCAACTGTATTTATTTTCTGAGAGCCCTCCTTGCCAGGCTGTGAGTAATGCTCTGTTATCCATTCTACATTTTGTGTTCCAAAGTCCACATTGTGTTCCTTGCTCCAAATCATGAATTCTGGACATGTTGCAGGCAAAACACATTTTTATTACCCCTTGGTTTGATCCTTAGCTAAAAGAACAGGTTAATTTAGATGACAGAGACAGCTAAATCAGTGTAATTGAAAGGAGGATTGTGTTTTGTTGTGTTTCTTTGCTTGTATCATAAATCAAGCTTTGTTTCTGATGCAGGAGGTGAGCCTGTAGCATATTTGAATGAACATCAGTGCAAAGCTTATCATAAAATCTGCCCTAAGTGTAGCTCTAGTAAGACACCATCTGATCTTCAGTAAATGCACAAGTGTAAGTAGCATAGATTAGAGTTTGAAATTTCTGAAGTAATTTCCTTCATCCCCTTCTAAAATAACTTGGCTGTGGATGGTCCATCAGTTTAAATGATAGAACAAAAGGTTCTACAGCTACAAAACAAACTATTTTGGCTTGCTTCTTGGGTGGCTGCTTATTGTTTTACAGGACAATGGGAATTGTCATAGTGTTTTGGATGATTTTCATTAATTTATTGAATATTTATTGTCAGGAATACTTCAGTTTTGTATTTTGAAGTTTGGTGCTATTTACATTTTAAAGAAATCCTCTGGTATTTTTCCAGTTTTCTGTGACTTTTTCAAACTGCTTGCTCTCAAAATCATTTTAATTTTTATTTGTGAACTGAATAAACAATCTGGAAGTCATTGATAGACAATAAAAATGGCACCCTACAATGCTGTTAAAAAAAAAAAAAGGGCGACAGACGCTATTATCTTGTCTACGTTTGACGTACTTTCCTAAAATTTCCCACAATCAAGGGCTCAATTTCAGCTCTACTGGTGGTGAAAAATGTAGAAATGTTAGTATACACAGGGCACTGATGTGAGCTGGTGTTTCGGATCATCCATTGTTATTTATTGCTATTTATTACTTGTGTATTGAAGTTTCTGGGACCCAGCCTCATGGATCAAGTATTCCATTGAGCCTGGCACCAGGTCAGGTCTAGAGACTAAGACCGTCCATGCCATAATGGGTTAAAACACCGTGGTTAAACTGCTGGTGAGCCATGCACATCAAAATGTCTCTTTGGTTAGCAGAAATGCAGAGGCTGACCAACACAGCACCCAGGAAATTAAAATACTAGTTTGTACTTTCACAACAACTTACATGTGGAAGTTACGCATTCTTTATCACTGTAACGTCTATGGGTGTTTGATTCTACTCACTACTACAAGTATTTTAGAAATAAACATAAAAATTGTGGTGGGGAATGAAGGACACTGACCATGAAAGATGTAGTAGTATGTAGGTTTTATTCCCTACTGGCAGATGTAGCAATAACTTGTCCTTCCTCTATCTATATGTAGGTTTCTGGAGAGCAGGAGAAAATAAATTTCAAATAGGTTTTCTATTTCTTGTGAAAATTGCTCTCAGACAAATATATCAGTATATACACTGCTTTAATCTCTAACTTGGAAAGCCAAGTTAGCCCCTAAGCAGGGGCAACCAGATTCAGGAGACACGTAACATGTAAGGAACTGTGAAAGTAATTTGGTAAGCTGTAAATGTTACTACATTCACAGTATCACAGAATCTGCTATTGCTGGTGAGCTGAACATATTTTGACTGATCTTAGATCAAGTTGCAGCCTTAAAACTGCTTTCTTATTCTGATTGGTTTTGACCAGAGGATGTATATTTGTTCAAGTGAGCGCTTCTTTCAGACAAAGGTGTTTCATTACCCTTTGAGAACAGGCACATGTGCCAGAATAAATGTGTTTTAACCTCTGTAGATTTTTCCTAAGGTGAAAAAGTACTACTGTCTTTTCTCTTTTTCTGGGAATAGATGAGATCTCCATTACTGTAAGAAGACAATAATTTGTAGACACCTTGAAGCACTGGCTTGTCTATAGATTTAGCTGGTAAGAAACTGGAGTGGCATACTGAATTAAGGTAGTACAGTATAACATATCAGCCTGGAGCATTTTTACTTATCCTGAATTACATTAGTTCTTGATAATGATTGGATTGTTTCTTCTTCGGCACCAAATGCAGCATTGCTGGGAATTCACCATGTTGTGTAATGGGATTAACATTTATTTGTGGATTTCATTCATCAGTACTGAAGTAATTTCCCAAAGGCATTTTTGAATGCTTTATTATTATTATTGTATCAACTTTCCATTGTATCATCATGATATTTTTGGTAGGAAGCTGGCAAGTATGCAGGCATTTAAAAAGAATGCAGGAACTTGGAGCCCCACTGGAAGGCCTTCATTTGTCATTTTTAAACATTGCCAGTCTGCCCTAGGTATTAATATTTCTTGTTATCAATTATAATGGGTAAATAAACTGCTTTTAATTAATTTCTAATTGTTTAATGGTTTAGACAAAAGAGAGGAAGGGCTCTTGCTGGATTTCTTGTGAGTAGGACAATGATTGGTATCTTCATATGATCTCTGTAGGAGTGACATTTAGAAATTCTAAACTGGTAGAGGTTACAGGGATGTACTTTCCCTGCCCAAAGTCTTTAGTGGATCTTCCAGATTTAGGCAAGCTCCACCCTGTCCTTTGATAAGAAACATTCCCCTTTTGTTTTCTCCTGTGGTATCCAGAAATAAAATCCAGCCTTTTTTATTTATTTATGTATTTATTTTTTTATTTTAATGTCTCTGAAAGTTTTATTCTCTGAAATCACAGTTCCTTGGAACACCTCCCATGAAAAGTGGAAGATTCATTTGCTTCTTTACAAAGCACTTTGATGTATTATTTCCATTGTGCAGCTTATTTAGCACGTTTCTGTCTACACATTTACTTTGTTATAACCTTCTGAGAATACCATTATTAAAACCTCACACATCATACTATGAAAAGTAGTGATTTACAGTAATCTTACTGGGATTATTTCCAGGTTTTCTATAAGATCATTGGGTGAGGCTATCATTATAGATGCTAAAATTGGAACTGAAGCCACTAGGTAAAGACCCACTTTTCTCCATCAGAAATCCAATCTGTTGAAGATGCACAGCTACCAAGTCCTTGAGATCATTCTTCCAACTTAAAATGTTGCAGTACAACAGGAAAACAACTGAGAAGCTGCATGCCCCATCTCATCCACATAATGAATGTAAGAGATCACAGAAATAAAGCCTAGCTCAATGAAGTGATACCACATTAGGAACTGCAAAGAAAAGACTTAAGAGTTTAGTAATCCACTGGTGGGGGTGTTTAATATTTTCTGTCTGGAAGTTAGACCTTTTTAAGAGCTACAAGGAATGAGCATTAATCCTGCTTTGAAAAGAAATAGGAAAAAACCTAATACGAAAACATTTTGAAACAGTTCCAGGAAGTCAGATATCATTATACTTGCCTTTAGTGATGAAGCATTTTAGAGACAGGTCAAATTCCTTCCAAGAGTAAATTGCATTAGTGGGCACAGAACATCTGGAAAAATATGGTATGTCTAGAAACACCCTCAATGGCCTGTTTTCAGAAGACTTGTCTGTATAACATGGTCTGATGTTTTTCCTGTGTGTGGTTCGGTTGGTTGGTTGCTTTTTTTCCAAAGTAGAGAATGTGGGCTAAGAGACGAGATATAAAAAGATATTTGGAAGACTATGGTCTATTTATGTAGCATTGACTATTGGAGAAAAAGAATGGTTTTGAATGGAGAAATGAAGTTACATGTGATTGTAGGTAATTTGCAGTGGGAAAGGGTATAGAGTGAAGATAGGTCAAAAAAAAAAACCCCAAAACCTGAAGATCTACCTTGTGGGTCTTACCTTGAATGGCTTACATTTTTCAGATGGACCATAAGTAGATCAGTTTGGAAGTTTTCTTAACCTTTTCTTTTTCACTATTCATGAATCAATTGTTTTGATTCCCTTAGGGAGAACATGACTAAAGTCTTTTAAAATTATAATGAAACACTTGACTTAGCTTTACTGCAGAAGTCAAATCAAAATTTTACATAGCATTTCATGCTTTACATTGTTCTTCAGAGTGAACAGGAACTAAGAATTTGCACCTGAAATTAAGTCTATTATGTTTTGTTGTGAAAAGTGCTTTATGATATTAATTGGTCACTGCTAAAATTGTGTATTAGAAATGTAGAGTTCACATTAACTTAGTATTGCATTTTCATTGAGCATTTGATAGGAACAGTGGCAAGAGTTTGGAACAAGGGTATCAAATTTTGCAAGGAATTAAGTTCTTACATATTGAACATATTATTGAGTATGAGCAGTGTCCTCGCTTGGTCAAAAGGTTGATTCAGACTTATTTTTGTCCTCATGCTCTGTGGTGGAAAGAAGTAGGCTTGTGTTCATGTCTTCTTATGGTAAAGCTTTAGTTCCACAGAGGTGAATACCCAGGATAGAGTTTAGCATTACTCAGCTTCTTTTAAACAATTATTGCAAACTCGAGTATGTGTTACTTCCCTTTTAATGTTGATGTGCACCCTTGTCCTCTGCCACTCTGGGTCAGGGAAGTTTTAAAAAGTATGCTGAATGCTGTGGGTACAGTTATGTTTGATTTTTGTTGCTTAAGAGTGTAAAGGAAATGTTAGGAGGAAAGGCTTCAATTTACAATTTCCAGCTTATGTCTTGCAAATATGGCCAGGATTGGTTTTAGAAATGTCCGCCTCCTGTTTTATTTGTACTTCTGCAAGTCAAAGAAGAAAGAACAAGTGTGGCATATAAAAATTGCACTAAGGTGTATTTGGATGAAAAATTCTGTTTCTTCAGTTTCTAAGGTGCATTTGAATAGCTAGTTTTGAATAACCTTTAAGGAAATTTCAGGCATAGAGCAGGAACAAGGTCAGAAGCAAGCTGAAGAATGCGCTTCAATCAATGAAATACTTTATTTTCAAAATATTTTCTCACACATACTGTTTCTTGGTAAACAGGAAATGTTTTAGAAACACAGTAGTATAAAGGAATAGTCATGGACCACATGCTGAATCAAATCAGTACTGGTATCAAATGATCCCTTCAAATTGAGTGGACAATTTGTTGGCAGTACTGTTGAGATATCTCCACTTTATTGCCTTGCAACTATGAAATAATAGTTTCAGATATTTAAGGCTCTACACTGTGTCTTACAGGGGTAAGACCTGTGTATTTTATTTTGAATGCGCCTTTTGTTTCACTCATTTTGCTGTATTATTTTTATTAATTTTTTTGCAAATAGGGATAGCTCAGGATGCACTCTGTTGCTACTTAAAATGGAGAAAGAAACCACAACACCATCCTCACTGTAAGCAAAACTCTTTTCACATCTATCGAGTGTCTGAACAGACAAAAGAGCTTTGATCACTTTCAGCCTCTTTTAACAAGGGACTTGTTTTAATTATAGAATGCTTTAGCTATTACTAAACATTTGCCTGGCACAGTTGGCATATGACATCATTTTACAAAAGCTTGGGTTTCTTTAGAGCATTCCAGCCTTAGGCTGCTCTTCTTAGAACTAAAGAAGGAGCATTTTTTTTCCACTGACTGAAGAAGGTATCTTTAAATTAGAGCCAAGAAAAATAAGATGATAATCCAGAACCATTCCCAAGTAATGACCACAATGCAGCAGTCACCTAATGAAGACCTATTTATATTCACTACTGCAGTATTTCCGGTGACCTCATGACAATACCAAAGATTTTCCTATTCCCTCATGCAGGAAAAAAAAGAAGGGACAGAATTTCTGGTAATCTCCCCCCAGTTTTCACTTTACAAAGTCGTATTGCTCTCTGAAAAAAAAACCAAAAACAAACAACTAAACTCAAAATGATGGAGAATGTTTTCCTGTTGTTGTATATGCTGTATACAATGTGTATTATAGATTAAATGCCATACAGAGTGAGTATAATGTAAGAAGAATCTGTCCGATCTATACATGAATAATGAAAAACCAGTAAATAATATTTAATGTTTGACTTTGACTACATTGCAATATGCATAGTTTGTATAGAAATAGTACTAATATTTGTTGTCACTGATGACTATCAACATTTTCTTTAGTTCTTAAAGTGGAATGAGATATGATGAACTGGATCTTGTTAATTACATTTTAGTAATTCTTCAGTAGAGCAGAATATGAAGACTATTCTTAATGTCATTTTTGTAATCACTGTAAACTTCATACATATCCCATCATTTGGGCTTATTTGCTCTTGTCTTCATTCAGCTTTAAGTCAGGATTATATTTTCCCCTAATGAGATGTAAACTATTCATATTTTTCACACAACACAGTATGTTTAAAACTTAGCATAGTGTAGCTACAATATTATGACAGTGGCTGTCTGAAGTTAAAGTTTCATAAAAGCTTTTCAAGTTCATTGAATGATTCTCAGAAATAAAGACTGCTGAACTAAAATTTTACAGCTTGGTGTTAGTCAGTCTTCTCCTCTATTCTTGGGAAATTAATTTGGTTTTGGATGTCTCAGCATCACCAGTACAGAGTGCTGCTTCTAGGTAAAGCAAAAAAATATATAAATTTCTCACTGAATCTTGGTATTTCTGCATTCCTGTAGGTTTCAGATATTATTTTATTGACTACAGAAGTGTAGGGTCAGTTAGGGAGAATCAGTAACAGAGGCAGAGGAATTTTTAACACCATTCTGAGTATTTCAGTCATATTTTTGTAGAAACTAAAATTCCTTCCTTTTTAAGTTACATGCCTGAATTAATTTATTCAGGATTTGTTTGTATTTTCAGCAGTATTAGTCCTTTTCCAGTTGTATGTTGCATATGTTTATCACTACCCAGTAACTCTTTGGTCATCTCTAAGATAAGTTTATCTTTTTAACAGCTTTGATGTAAGTAGGTCCATATCTGCAATGTATGGTAAATCCAATGAAAATTAATTTGCTTAGGCTATATTTATCTGAATTTTCTTTAAAAAGCTTGTCAGCTTACCATCTGGTGATTTTTCTCATGCTAAGTCTCAGAGATTTAGTTTACTAGTTGGTATTACTAAATATTTGACATAAGAAATCTTGTTTTCTCAGAACCATTACCAAAATACTCTGACCTGACTTGAATAAATTTCAAAAATCTTAATATATCAATTTATATATCCTTATTGTTTTGGCTTTTGAGCTACTTTATAGGACACACGACTTTGCTTACCAGTGTAAAGAAGTGTTTGTGTTACTGTGTTTTTCATTTACATGATTCAAAAAGCTACAGTTATTTACCTACATTAAACACATTGCAGAAATTATAACTTATAATTTTGTAATACAGTGTATAGGTTGTGCATTATCATTCAAAGCACTACAGTTGACATCAAGAATCCAAAACTTCATTAAATTGGATGAGTGTGAATGCCATTCAATACCATTTTACATTTGGAGGTTTTAGCCTTCCATTTTCACAAGGCTGAATATGATCTTGTTTTCTTAAGCTTAGGATTTGCCTGCCTTTGAAAGAGAACCTAATTTTCTATTTTAGAAAAGTTATCTCTCTGCAGTGTCTACAGGGTGCATCTACATGACAAAATTAAGCAGTGGAACTGTAGTCATCTTTATCACACTAATCCTTCCCCAGAGATTAGACTGTATTTATTCTACTATCTGAAGTATTTCAGTATATTTAACATGAATAGATTCATATTATCTTTAATTATGCTATTTAAACCCTGTTCAACTTAGTGCTCAGATAAGTCATGTTCTTCAGGAGCCATTTATGTATCTAGGGTGAGAAGTTATTAGGATAACGTCATTGACAGTCGTAGTAGCTCTGATTTATCTCTATTAGTGTGACATATTGAAACCTCATTAAATTTCTCTGTTACATTGAGGGATGCCAGCCTTGTCAGTTGGTGAAAGTTGCACACTGTAACCAGCTGTGTTTTCTGTTTAGGAAGGTCTTAGCATAGGCATGAGACAAAAATGAGAGCCTCCCCTGTTAGTGTTCACATCATAGCTCTAAGCAGTGGGTGGAGGGTTAATGTGATGACATTTTGTGAAGGTTACCTGCATTTCAGAAGGCTACCCCTTGTTTTCTAAGGTGTTGATAGGTCTTTATTCCTCCAGCAAATCTGATACAGTGCTGGAGCCCAGCTGCTGGTGCTGTATTTTTCACATAGATAGCAGCCTTTTAAAATACTTTTGAAAACTATAATAAAAACAAATTTAAAAAGCAACTCTATGCCCTAAGTAGTGTTATTAATGCATAGGTAGCATTTGTAAATATGAACTGTTTGATTATATAGACCTAAAATAAGCTTTTTATCCAACATAGTTTTATTCTACTGATACTGAAATGGCACAGGGTGTCAGCAAGCATTTGTCCTGAGTTAACCACTTCCTCTGCTTCCCCTGAGAAGCAGTGATGCTGTCCTAGAGGGGAATGAGAAGGAAGAGAAATTATTTAGGCATTCTTTAGGATAGGTTTGCAGGAGTTCTGAGCTAATCCAAATGTACACTAATAGACCTGAAATCCTCAGATACATTATCTTAATGCAGTTTTACAAGCAATAAACTTGGAGAGGGAGAACTGGAGAGAAGACAAAGCAAAAACCTAAAACCCACATTTCTGCATTTCTCTTGAGCTCTCTGCCTTTCCTTTGGGTTGGCATGAGTTTTCTGTCTCTCTCACTCATTGTAAGTGCTCTTCTTCCTGGAGGATGAAGAGCAAAAGTAGGCTTTGCTGCTTTTCATTAGCACCTGCCCTGGAATGTCCTTGAAAGTTGACAGGGAATTCTTAGAGGGGCACTGTGTAGAAGAGGGGCAGCAGGGCTGCCAGTCTATTCCAGCACTTGTGAAAGACTTCAAAACACATGTCCTCTCAGGTGTTATTTTTATGCTGTATAAAAAGGGAACCAAACCAGAAATTTTGTGTAATGTGACAAAAATATTTAGGTATGAATATGACTTAATAATGCTGATTTTTCAAAGCTGCTCTTAACAGAAGCATACATTTGAAAGGATTCTAAACTGGAAAATGTTTCTGCTCTCTGTGAGGTCATTAAAAGTTTTGATTTGAGAGAAACAGCTCTTTGAATAGAAAGGTAGATGGTGCAACATGAGAAGTAAGTTTCTAGAATACAGGAAGTTTACACATCTCTCCCATGTATCAGGTGAGTCACCACACTTTTATACCCTTGGCTTTCCTTGGGTGGAACTAGTCCAGAAAAGAAGAAAACAAAAATTAAGGGGAATTTAAGTCTTAGTATTGCACAGGACTTTGTCAAGTTATTTTCTAACTCAAATACTGCTTAATGATGACCTGAAATTGAACATGTATAACAAGGTAGAAAAATATTTAGCTGGGAATAGCAAATCTGATGTAAGCCTCTTTCCATCACTTTTTTTTCTTACCTCAGTAGAGTTGAGAGCCAAGGGAATCCTGAGCCAGCACTGATTTAGGATGGTATGCACACCAGGTGCAGGATGATGCATTCACAGTTTCCCTCCTGGTTAGCTCATGCAGAGCAGTTTCTGCAGTGAAATACCTGCTTCTTGGGCCATGACAAATGGGGTTGTACAGCTTCTGGTTACAGATCTCATGCAGTTCATGGTATGATCTCTGCACAGGAGTCACTTACACAGTGAAGATCTGTGCTTAAAAAAACTGTCTCATAAGGTGTGGCAAGGCCGCCTCCTTATATGTATTCCACACCTTGAAAAAATCTTTCTTTATCTCCTAGCTTTCAGCCTCCATTCACAAGAAAATGAGGTTTAGAGGATGACTCTCTCTCTCTTTCTCCGTGCGGAACTTCGTTTATTTGCATAAACTAGAAACCTGAAAACATAACAAAACCAGATATTTTTTCTTTGAGATTGAAGAATATAAACGTGTTGAAACTTTCGTTTTTCAGCATTATTAAAAAATTATCATCTTCATTCAGTGGTAGACTACTGCTTTTTTTTAATCACTGTCCTTGGTTTCCTAGTGAACTAAGATGCTCTCTGGCTACTACCATGGAATTGTGTGGCTTTTTCCTAATAATGATAGAATTTTAGTGTTAAAAGGGAGCACAAGAGAGCATCTAGTTCATCACCCTGCCCCAAGGCAGCATGAGCTAATCCTGGCAGATGTTTGTCTAACCTGTTCCAAAGCTTTACAGATATTCTTTAAGGCCCCTAGGCAACCTATTACAGGGCTGCACTACACTTACTCTTGGGTATTTTCTGCTAATGTTAAAAAAACTTCTGCTGTTAAGCTTGTCACTTCTTGTCACTGCGGATATGGGAAGCAGATTGTTAGCTTGCCCTTTGCAGTAGTTTGGGGTTGTTTTTGTTTTGTATTTGGTTGGTTGGTTTATGGGCTTTTTTTAGCTTAAAAATCATATAATGTCTTTGCTGTTTTACTTTGCTTCCTGGAGTTCCAGTCCTTTCAGTCTCCTTGTGTGGCTGATGTTTCTATAGGCAATATATATGGCTATCCTATATACCTGTAAGATCCATTCAGACAATTCCTGCATTTCTTTTTTTACCATTACCCAGAATATATTCTACCAATTCTACCAGTTTGATAGCATTTTTCCGTACTAGAAACTCAGTTCTTAGAAAACCACTCTTCATTTGTAGTCTGCTAGTGAAATGATACATAGCAGCAATGCAGAGATAGCTGTTGTATTTTTTTTTTTTGTTAAGAGATTACCACTGCAGGCATAAGTGATATCTGTATCCTTACTTAGTAGTTACTCATTCCTCAACATGTGCTTAAGACTGGTGTTGGAGACTAGATATTGAACTGGATTAAATTACCAAAAATGGCTGTATGCTCTAATAATCCGTGGTTTTCAGTGATGTCTTACTGCTGTGTATATGAAACCTCTATGCAATATTTCTTTAATGCTTTAAAGATTAGTGCAATGCTTGGGCATGTTAAAAGGCCTATTGAATGTCACTTTATAGTGAGTTCATAAAGAGAAATCTGCACTGTTGGCTGTCTCGCTGATGGTCATGTCATTTGCTTTTCCACAGAAGAGCCGGCAAATGCTGTGGGTCACAGGAAACCCCTGGCAGACAAACTCTATGGAATTAATTTTATCCCAGCTTAAAATGGAGGGACTTGTGACCATTCCATGTACATCCATGGAAGCTAGGCATTTATAGATATCAGAGGCACTGTGAATGACTTGTAATCTTTGGGGAAATCTTTAACAAGCATTAACCCTAGCCATGGTCTTGAATTTCCATGACTGTCTCTACAAAAATGTATCTCTCGGGGAAAATAGTGTTTTAGTTTGATTGTTAAATTCTGAGTGAAGAGTTCAGTTGTTTGTGTAATACTGTTATTAAGTCATCATGTCTCAAGAGTTAAGTGATTTAAAGGACTTTGCTAAAAAAGAACTTTCATTTTCACCAAACCCGTCTTACCTGAAAGCAAAACTTCAAGGTGGGAATCCAGCTTCTGAGAAAATGTTCTTCAATAAGGAAAGCTCTTTTTGGCCATTACTTTATCTTAAAAATAAAAAAAAAAGTTTATTTTCTTTTTTTTTCTTCTTTGTTTTCCTTTCTTTCTTGTTTTGTTTTTGGGCATTCATATATTATCACAGCCATGTCTCTGTCACTGTCCCCATTTTTTCTTGAATGTTCTGTTTTAACATATGTGTACCTTGTCTAAAAAACCAGCTGGGATGCCACAAATAGTGTGCTCTATTTATGACTGCAAAGTAATTACAATGGAATTTAAAGACTTGGTTTATAGATCCAAGACGAGGATCTTCTGTGTACACTAAAAGGATGAATCCTTTCCAGACCACTTCTTATTTGGCTGAAGATGAACTTGAGGAAGCATTTTGGAGTGTCAGCCAAGGCTGCTTTTAGAAAGACCTGGGTGGGATTCATACCGTTGATATCCAAATAAAAATAGGCCCTGATTTTAATCTCTGCATGGTTACTTTATTGTAGTTATGAAACCATGAATTAACTTTAAGGCTTTCAGGGATGAAAGGACACATATAAGTAAGTGCCTGTTATCTTTTTTAGATTCATGGGAAAATATTTCATCCAGTGTCCTAGCAGCTTTCTCTTCTGGACTTGTCTTTTGTTTATTCTGTTTCTGTGTGGTATGCATATTAGTTTGTTTCCTGTGAGAGCAGAATCTCTGTGACTGGGAGAGATATGTTACAGGAACAGGAGAAGATGGGCAATCTGGGGAGGAGAGAGGGGCTAATCTGCTATTTATAAATGAAAGTGTACTAAGTATTCTTCACTTAAGGTGAAGTTGAATACAGCTTTTTCTGGTAAATGTCACTGAAAATTGTACAGTTTCAGTATTTTTCAGCAAAAGAGTTTATTTCAGAATTCAGTAAGGGGCAACAGTTTCAGAATATAGCCCTAATTATATGAGGGATATAAATATAATCATTCAAAGGAATATATTTTAGATTTTCCAGAAACCTTTTAGAGTTTAAATACTGTTCTCTCCCTGGTTTCTCTAGACACCTGAATATCCCTCTCCCTGTCCGTAAATCATATGGATGTCAGGGCATAATTTGTAGGACAAATATACTTATTCTGCATAACGTTTTAACACTTAAACATAAATGAAAGTAACTTTGGGACAGGAGATAAATATATATTTATAGTGTGTGTGACATAGAAAAATGCATTCTCTAATCACTACTTCACATGATTTTGAGGTGGAGAGGTCTCTTTGCTATCAAACTAAGACTTACTTTGTCATCAAGACAAAGGATAATTGGCTGCATGACCGTATTCCTAAGCAAATGTTTATATTTTGGCATCTAAAGAATAAGATGTGCTGGTATTCCCAGCATATAGAGATGGTCTCTTTCTGGTTTACTTCTTGAGATATAGTCAAATGGGATTTCCATGTCTAACTGGAAGGCAAAACTGGACTCATCTAGTGATAATAACATTTGTTAATGAGCCATGGCCTATAATCTACAGGCAGTACAGAAAAGAGCAGTGATACCACTTTGAATGTAGCCATTGAGTGAATATGCAATCAAAAGGAGGCTTCCTTCTCCTCATCAGCATGGAACATCAGATACTTCAAAGTCCATTCTACAATCTTTTATTATGAAGTTGTACTTCTTGAGCCAACCTCTATGATAATGACGTTACTAAAAATACCTTCCAAAAATGAATTCTCTGCTTCATTTATCTTTCTTCATGGAGTATGAACATTTTCTTTTTTCCTCCATCTGCTTCACTCTGTGTTTCAGCTTTCCTTTTTTTTCTACAATGTCGTTTCACAGCTGTAATAAATGTATTAGGGTTCCTATATATAGTTAAACTTGTGGTCTTAGCACAGTTAGACTAAGACAACAGAAAATGCAAAATTAAAACAAGACTGTTGTGCCAAAAAGGTGGCCTAAATGGAGTGATGTGGTTGTCCTTGGCAGTCTGCTCAGCAGATACTGTCAGCGTCACTTGGTGGGGAGAGAGAGCAGGAGATGAGCAAAAAGAGACCATCTGCTGTGCGGTTTTTTACTCTGGGATTATACAGTTTTCCTAGTCCCTGTTCCAAAAGTGGCAGATCTTGCAAGTCTGTGTGGTTTTTTTAGTGGTTACATATAGCTGCAGTGCATGTTGGCAAACAGAACTGACACCATCTTTGTCAGGAAGCAAACAATCATCTCCTTAGTTAGTCCAAGTTTAGCAAGAACTCCTGTTCATCCTGACCATCTCTGCATTCCCAAACTACATAATTTTGCTTTTTCACCCTTCCTAAAGAGGAAAAATTATAACCAAACTCCAGATATTTTAGTGAGCCTCTACAAACATTATTGCAACTGTATTGGCATACGTGATAATTTCTCTTTGGGGCAAAGGCTGCGAGTTAAAAAATACACTTATGCCATTCAGACTGCCTATCAGTTACTGGAGCACTGTCAATATTTTTATTTTTTAATTTTTTTTTTTTAATGGGTGGAAATGAGGACACAAAAAATTAGTACATTCAAAGACTGGAAATTATTTATAACTTTGTAGAATGTAAAAATATGTGGAATAAAGCACACTTGTGTACCTGTGCCATGTGAAACTTGTTCTTGTCCACACATTAGTGGGAATTTGGGTTTACAAACTTGGCATACCTTTTCCTTCTCCTAGGTCTACATGGCAGGAATCAGCTCCAGTATTTTGCTCTATCAGCATGGGCAAAATGCCTTGTGAAATCAGAAAACTCAGTAATTGGAATTTAAAAGGGTAACAAGATTGAATATATGAAGTATAGCAATCGTCCCATTTTGAGAGGAAAAAAAAAATTTCCATTAAAAGCTTAGCTGAGCCTAAATCATTTAGGTAATTCAGTTGACAGTTATTTAATGTTGGCAGCAGTATGTGTGTATGTACCACTGCCCTGGTAGTCAATGGAAGATGTCATAACCATTCAAGTGATTTATCAGTTTATAATTGTTATGGGTTGCATTAGCTAGAGGCCAAGAGGAAGATAGTAGAGATTCTGCTTTAGCTCAAATTTTCGCTGTGGAAACATCCTACAGAATAGTAGTAAGAATAAAATCAGTGCTTTACCATAGAAACCCAATAGAATTATCTCATCCAAAATCCTATGTAATTTACTGGCCATAATTATAATTCTTTGCTCTGTTGACCATAACACAGAATTGCTCTTACTGTGGGATGTTTGAGAAAACAAACTACAAAAAATTTTGATGAGGTTATCATTCTCCATTAAATTTGGTAGTATTCTTCCAAAATGAGCTAAATAAATAGTGTCCAGAATTAGATCATCATTCAAGAGGAGCTTTTATAAAGCAAATTATGCTACATAATCTATTTCTACCAAAGAAAATATTAGGTATAAATAATAGGACTGATCTAAAGCAAACAATGCTCAATTTACCAAGCCACATGCACCAAAAAAAAATTAAAAAAAAATAGATGGGCTTACTCCCTAGGAGAGTAATATCTAGATGCTTTTCTTTTTATTCCATACAGATACAGAATGACCAAAGACTTCCCTAATTTAATCTCTTAAATCCACCTGTAGTTTCTTGGGTTATAAATTATACCTTCTGACTATGAACAGTGTTAAGTGATTGAGGTTTGCCTGAGTCTGCACATGGCCTGAATCAAATCTCAAAGCTGCTTCTGTCCTGCCACTTTGAAAAAAAGATGATGCACATCATTGTTCCTATTATTAAATGTTTCCATAATGGCCTTTTTAGCAAGTGGTTTGCATACTTCCCCAGGAATTCAAATGTTCTCTCATTACCATGAGTGCAGAAAGCTCTGAACTTCTGCCATCCAGTCATAAATACCCTTAGCCCTCTCAAATTTTGCACATTCTTAAAACAAAAGTCTGCATTGAGAACTCAGATTGTTTGCTTTTGTACATTTTCTTTAGTAGAAATGGATGTAAGAGTTATGGTGACAGAGCTGCCCTTACAAAGTAAAATATAAAACTTTCAATCAGTACTATTTTTAGAGGCTGTTTGGACAATTACAGAAAAATCTTACAGGATTTATTTTAGAATGTTAGCATATCATATGAGTAATTTATAACTTTTTTTGGCTTTTAATAGTTATATCAAGAATTGCTTATTCTACAAGGCTGTTTAAAGGGTAGACATTATAGAAGAAAAGAAGCCATGGGGACACGGCAGACAAGTGACTTGAAAACTTTAGCATGGCAGTTACAAGTTGAATTTCATAAGAAAGAAAAGAGAAAAGTAATCTGGGTTTTCTAAATACATGGGATTATAGTAGTCAGAAAAATTGAGTTCAGTTTTCATATTTAGCTCAGCACAGCTCCATTTTTTGTGTTTGTCATAACACTCTGAATAATTGTCCCTCTCTGGCACTGAGACATACCGGGATATGGGTGTGTTACATGTAATCAGAATTGGTCAGCACTGTGCCTTTTTGTTACCTGATACAGTTTCTGCAAGGTGTATCTGCAGCTTTTGCATAGTTAGGCATTCTGAGCTTTTAACAAAACTAGCAAATTTGTTTTCAAATCTCAGCTTCAAAATATGGACAAGTACCACCGTTTTCATGACTCAGATGGGATCCCTGTGGTAGAGGGCTTAGTATTGTTTCGGTCACCATTACACAGCGAGTCTGATGTCCTGCTTTAACTCAGCTGTATGTGTACAGGAAATAGAAGGGACAGGAGTAGCTCTGAGCCAGTTTTAGATTCCTCTGAAGTTTGGGGCTGTCCTCAGATGTACCTACTTCTTAGAAGAAACCAGAGCAATCTCAGAACCCCACTGCCCATTGCTGTAAATGGAGCAGAGTGCAGCAGTTGCCAGGAAATTCAGTCCCTTGTTCTGCGTGGAGAGCTTTGTACAAGCAATCAGTTACCACTGCTACCTGTATAATTTTTTTTAATATCTTGAGAAATTCCTTTCAGGGATGCAAGTCCCTTTTCTGCTTGTGTGTTGTAAAAGGGCTGAGACATTCAAAAACAAGTTAGACCCAACACACACAGGGACTATTATATGTAGTTCCACACACCAAACGGGAGATCTTGTTAATGTTACAAAGTCTAGACTGAGAAGGAATAGATTGCTTTACACATGTGTGTACACTACATTTAAATCATGTGTCTGATTTTGCTGTATGAATTTTATATCTCATGTACCTTCACTTTTAGGTACAGAAATGCCAGTATAGAAAATGCTGTACTCTTGAAAATGCTTACTCTGTGTGAATTGCAAAGAGTTAAGAAACCAAGACAGTCCAAACATGAAGAAAAATGTAAAGACATGTTGCAGTCTGATGAAGATTACCAGACCATCACAGCAAAGCCCAAAAGCATCCTTCAAACCTCAGGAAAAAATGCACTAAAGAGTTACCATGGGAACAACAAATTTAAAGAACAAATGAAAACCAACAGCTATTTACACCCCAACAGAATAATACAAACAAACAACAAAAACAGAATCGTAAATCAGCTAAACTCAATAACTAAGCAGAATGTGGAAAAACTAAAATATTAAACATGGGAATAAAGGAGGCGGGGGGGAGGAGAGGAGAGGAACCACCCAACAATCCAGTGCTAACTAAGACATAAAACAGAAAATGAAAATGCTGTATAGAAAACAAAATGATCATTACCACAAGACAAGATAAAAAGCTAAGCAAATGCTTCAATCTAGATAAATGTTAGCATATTTTGTGTGAATTCTGCTAATTTCTTTACTGTATCATCAGTGAGTTTTTTCAACACTGATCATAAGCAGTCTGTACTGAAATCAGTGTGTTATGCTGATTTAATGAGAACACCTTTTGTCCATCATACTGGTATTAATGAAGAATATATTAGATATTGATACCTTGAAAATATAGAGGATATGGGATTTTTATTAAAGGGATGTCAACCTTTATTCCTTAGAGATTCAGGTCCCCTTAAACTCAGATTCCTCCAATATATGCCTATTTCTTTTTAAAAACCAGCAATGGGATACTAAAACTATGGGATACTAAAAAGTAGTGTTATAAGGTAACATTTGTCATGAGGAGGTAAGGCTATTAACCTGTAGCTGGAATAATTTTAAATGAAGAACTCAGATATGATAAAAAGATGAGTGAGAAGAGGCCCTCTAAGATTAATTTGTGCATTGACAGTGTCTTGAAAATGTTGTCTTCCTCAACCAAATAGTTGATTTATGGATAAGATTGCAATAAAAATTTATACTGCAAGAAAAGAAAAAAACCAAACTAAACCCAAAAACTTATCATACTTCAGTGTGTTGGAAGCATCCTTCTTTATATTTTACTTACGAGATAAAATGTAGTTTCGCAAATTACTGGAGTCCATTAAGGAGGAACAAGACTGTGTGGTCCAAAGTCTCACAGGGATTCTGGTCTATGTTCGGGAAGCAGCTTATTCATTTTCTCCCAGACAAATATTTGTTATTTAGCCATTAAATCAAAGATGCGTTCATGCTGCCAAATAGATTTGAATTCAAACCATTAGAGAATTTTAGGTCACTCCCTTCCAGAGCTTTGATTTGTGCCCATCTCTTAATGTGGGGAGGCTTTTAAATTTCTGCTTGCTTTACCAGCATTAGTTAACAGATTAAACTGTGTGAACATGGAAGGGAGGGTGGGAGGAATTCTGCCTTTTTAAAGATTCTATTAATTTTCTTTGGCCAGACGTAGAGTTTGCCTCTTTTCGCTTTTTGGCAAGGTCATGGTTTTCATGAATATTTGACTGAGCCGTTGAATCTGCACATGAGAGAACTTGTAATGGAAGTGTGTATTTTGACTTGGTGCTAAGGACAAGTAACTAACACAATACACATTATATATTTGTACATTTTACTAGTAGAAGATAATCATCTGCACTTAAAAGTTACAAACACCTTTGTTGTGTGAATTTGAGTTACTGAGTTTGTTTCTCATCATACTTCTTGCAGAAGGAAATAATGTGTTCGTCAGATAAATAATTAATCAAAAATAGATTTTGATCCTATAGATCATTTTAAAAAAGAGAAACCCTACCTCTTGCTGGTTGGAGGCAAAATTCTTCCCTTGTTTGAAGCTAATCACCAATTTAATATCTATGCAGTCACATAAAGTCAGAGAAGTTAGTTGTCTGCCTCAGATACCAGTTAGTGTCTGCGACACAGTTGGGAATACATTTCAACATTTGTTGGGGTCTCATCCTGCAATAACATTCTGAGTTGTTCCAAGCAGGTCAGTGCCTCCTAGAATAGCCATTTTTTTTTGGATTCCCATTGAATATGGGAATCTGTGCAGAAGTTGAGATTTAGCAGCAAATGGAGAAATTTATAACAATGCTATAATATTAACAGCTTGAAGTGAATTAATTGTGCTTCTATTGTAGAGATATTATACTGAGGTTAATCAAAAGAAAGAGAGTTAAGAGAAAACCCCATCCTTTCCACATTGAAAAATGTGGTGTTATCAATAGCAAAAAATAAATGGGTGATCAGTGAAGATCTCTTTAATTTACTGTTTACTGTTTGGTTGCTAAGGAATGTCTTGGAAGATGGGGGCCAGGTTTGTAAAATTAAAGTTTTTTATCCATTACAGATTTTGTTCCCTGTGTGAGTCTGCGTCAGTACCACATAGTGAAATTCAAAGTTATTCCAGACTCCTTCATTACATGTCTGCTAACTGCTACTGAAAACCTCATACAATTTTAAAATACATTCTACACTATAGAAATCAAAAATTCATGCAACTTTTTGAATAATTTCAATTTTTTGATGGGAAAAACAAACCAAAACAACCCAAGCCAAACAGCATGGATTTGTTCCTTTTTGTTTACAAGAATATGATTGTGAAACATTACTAATAAACTTCTATTAACAATAATAAATGACAGCTGTGTGTAACATGTACCAAAAGCCTGTTCAAAGATTCATTTCTAGGTTGCATGTCATGTTTAAAGCTATAAAGTAAAATGACCTTTTCAGAGATCAAAGCTCTGGGTTTTTTTTCCAAAAGAGATGTTTGAGGTTGTAAGAGCAGTGAAGCCACTGAGTTAAGTTTCAGTTTCTACCAGAAGTTCATTAATAGAGAAGTTGTGAATGATAGTGCCATGGGTGAAGAAGGGGGACAAGCCATCTGGACAAGCAGTGGACTACATGCACTTTTCCTCATGCACGATAATTTGCTACCCATGGATCCTGCCCCTAGCAGAGGACTCTGTAATGAACCTGCTGTAGGTGGATTTCCTTGTGTGCATTGTGGTGGATTGTGACTGGCACGGAGCAAGGCTTTTCTGATAGTCAGCTTGCTATGCTTCATCACTCATAACAGTGTTGATAACTCTCTCGTGCCTGCACAGAAGCATGGCTAATGTGGTAGCTTTGATGCTCTTAGTCTTGTGGAAAGATTTCCAGGCTGGCTCCATTCAGCTGGTGTAAGTGTGCCAAAGGACAGCGGCATCATCTGGATGCACATTCCTGTTTCTCCATCAGTATTGTCACAGGCCTTGATAGTACTCCCTGTCTATACGGAATCTTTACTGATGCATGCTTTGGAAGTAGTATGTGTTCTTCCTATGGCATGTACTATGCACTTTGCTTTTATTCAAACTCGTGGGTGTTCAGAAAGGTATTAAAAGGCTCTCACTGTCCTCAAATTTGGCTTGAGGTTTATAAAGTACAAAGCAGCAAACTGATGTGTGAAAAAGCGATGATGTTTGGAATGAGCTACCAGGATATTGTCACATCTAGGGACAAGGATATTTTAGTTGGCTACCTTTGGCCTGGAATCTTGTCTGGAGAGGTCAGGCAGTCTCTCTACAGCAGAAGCTTGCAGGTTGTCTTCTTCTGCTGTAACATAAACAAAGTAGCATAGATCATATAACACAATCTTGCTTGCCACTCCTTGCCGTTGTGAAATTCAGATGTAATTCTTCTAGGCCTTTCTCTGTTGTGTGAAAAACTATGAACCCTGTTATGAGTATTTTAACCACAAGGTTCCAAATTCCAGATAAAATAATTTTTTTAAGTCTTCTGGAAAATAGGTAAAAAATTATGATGACTGAAAAATATTTTTTTCAGTGTTTTTTCTGAATGAAATTTTGTATTAACCATCTCATGTTTTATGGGAAGATCAGCATGGTCTTTGCAAAACTTCTGTGGTAGGAGCTGTTTCTAAGGGGAGATCCTTCTTGTCCATTTAATCGACTCGGTAAGGTAAGATTTCCATGATTTCCATCACTGCTCTCTTTCGTGAATGTTACAGCACCACTGACTTCATCTCTAATTGTAAGTACTGAGTAAAGATAGGCTTCTCAAGGAATGTATTCAAACTCCCCACTGTTGATAACTGTGCTGATGCTGAACAGATGTTGAAAAGGGTAGTTCCAGTGTCGACTCGTACTTTCACAATCTTCGGTCAATATTCTTACCGTCTGTGCTCTTAGTTAGCATTTTTCTGTGCTGTATTCATCCTTAAAATTCTTTAGCTGAGCAGAGACAGCACAGGTGGGGTTCATCATCACAAGTACCTGGTATTTCACCACCTTACTTTCATTGAGCATTGTTTTAACTTCCTAGCATACCTTTCCATAAGCCAGCTTCCCAGCTTCTTGGTTTGCTTACAAGCACTGTAGAGAATTACAGGGAGTTTGCCCTTCTGTGCTTGGGCTGGCATCACCAAGTGTTTCAGCAGTGATATCTTAGCAGCCAGGTTTGAAGAGCTGCAGCTCAGAATGAGGGAAGGGGCTATTTTGGGTGGTATTACTCCATTGCAGACACAGAGACTGTGGATAAGCACATATATTTATAAGGGCTGAATTTTGGAAGACACCAGATACCACAGTGCCATACAAGTACCTAGATAAACTCTTTTCTGGGAGGCTGCCAATATAACATCGAATGAAGTATGAAGTTAACACCTTATGTTACGTGGCGGTCATAAACCAGGGCATTTAATATTGAAAAGGACAAATTGATGACACTGTGCTATCAGCAACTTCAAGTTTTACTGCAACCTAATAGAAAACTCAATCTCCATAGCACCAGAAAAATGATGAGATGGCATTTTTTAAAATGACAGTAAGAGAGGAGTCAGTAGCAAGTACAAGTTGAACAGTAAATAACACATTTAGTTATGGCAACGCTTGCCATAACTACAGAATTATTGCATACAGAATTATTCTCCCATGAATAGCAATCCATTAGGTTTGGATGAGACTGACAAAGCATTGCAGTTCTTATATAAGCAAACAAATGGATATAAGTAAGTTCTCAGAATCAAAGAAGCAATTAAGGTAACCAATATACATTTGGTACAGACATAAAATGACCATACAGCGCTCTCGGTTTGGTCATAATATTGTGCGTATATATTTTTGGTTCCTTTCTCTGCCTGTCTCTCTCTTTTCCCCCTTTTGGACATTGTCCAGATCTTCTTTCCTGCCTGTGGGGCCTCACATTAGGGTATCATATTTTTTCCTATCTGGTGGCCTGCGGTTTGTCTGTTCGTCTATCACTTGAGTGTTTCTATTTTGGTGCAAACTTATAATATCCCAGACTTAGATCAAGGGTTTCTAACAGAGATTGTGCCATGGACCTGCCTTCTTCCCATTTGTGATCATAAAACTACCCCTTTTGTTCACACAAAACCTCTGCAATATGCTGCTCAGGGAACCAAGACCTGCCCTAACAAGGCAGACTTTCTCCTAGTGAAAATGGAATTATTCCAATGGAGTCATCTATATGCTCCACACTTTTCTCACCCAGGCGTGTAGGAGTTGTGTCTGGGCAGACTGGGTACAGTTTCATTCTGTACCAGAATTAGGAGAGCAGATGGGTGATTTAGAGTCATATTTCCCTCCCATCTCTGATCCTGCACTGAATCCAGATCAAAATCACTATTTTTTATCTCATCACCCTCATTTTCTTCTAGCTGGGCTAATTCTTTTCTCTCTTTCCCAGCCTCCACAAGGAGATGTGTTTATTTCAACAAGAGATGGTTACCAAAAGTTTCCTGTAGTCATTGTGAAAAAGGATGAGTGTTGATCCAAAGTTAGGAAGAGGTAGGGAGTATCTTCTTCCCCACCCTCCAATTCAAGTAGAATGAAAGTAAACTTGTGCTAAAAGCAGAGTTTAATTTTTAAATCTATTTTAAAAGCTGGAGACATGGCTTGCTAGAGTAATCTTGTATTCCAAGGATGACAATACTATCTTAATAGGGAAAGATACTCTTTGAGCAGTGAATTCAGCCTTCAATGTGCCTGCATTACGAGTTCCCTCAAAAGTGCTGCTGCTGTTGCATTTCTGAATGCCTTTGAAATGTCAGGTTTCTGGCTATAATAGCTTTGATTCCAGATTATTCTTCATGACGAACCAAAAATATTTTCATTTTCATCTTTTCACAACACATTTTTCACCCTTTTGGGGCTATAATGTTATTAGGAGAACTAGGGCTGTTTTATTCTTTTCTGTAGCTCTTTATTCCATAAAGCATATGGAAAGCCAAAGAGACAAAATGGAAACACAGAACCTACCAGTTATCTATGTATTAGCTGTGGAAACTGTCCTTGCATTTTTGTATTGAGTACTTGGTTTTGTCTCCATATAACTTTAAAAATTAATTTTTAACAATTTAGATTTTACTATGCTGTCCCATCTTCCATCCAATTATTTAAATCAGGTGCACTACAGTGCAGCTCTTTACTTGTCATTGGTCTAGAAATGAAATCTCTTAAGACCTAGATTAAATTTAATATTAAAGTTATAACTAAACAATTTAACAAAAATTAATGAGACTCCTCAGAGGCATTCCAGCATTCTCTAACTTCTTTTTCATGCAAAGCAATCTGTGTCATGTAACCAGTACTATAGAAATGCAGCTGCAGTTTAAGGCCAACACATTGTATAAAAGTTGGCCTTTTGATAGCACTTCTGCTATCAAAACTGGCTTTTATAGCCGTAAGCCCTGTCCTTAAAAGTAAGGCTAAGCAAGATTATGCTATCTGAGATATTGCTGCTATTGTTTTGCTCTGGATGCTAAGTTGTATTCTCTTACCCCTTAGATTTCATTCCTCTATCAACCTTACTATGTTTGCTGTTTCTTGTGTCCTTCATACTTTGAAGAATGACCACTACCCCTAACTTTGACAGTAATGTCAAGGGTGTACCAAATATGCCTGTGTCACAGGGGGACACCAGCACTATATAAAGTAAAGCAAACTGATTGTACAAAGGATCCACTGACAGAAATCAGAGCTTTCTCCCCAGCCCCCAGCTCTGCCTGTTTCACCAAGCAGAATATAAGAGCATATGCACAGACAAACTGGCGTCCCATTACAGTCCTCCAGGGTAAATAATTTATCAGGACTGATGCTGATTAAGTATAAATGTGGAGACTGTCAGGAGTCCAGGTGACACAGTAGTGAGTGCTGGCTTTTGCCTCCAAGGAGTGCAAGTCACATTTCTGCCTTTACATCCACATCCTCTTTCAGGGAATATTTGTGATTCTTTTGTGCTATTTTACTTTTGGGGAATAGAACTCTTAGAAGAAAACAAAATATATTCACTCAGACTAGTGTCATAGCACTATATACATAGCACTAGGACCTTTAGTCCTAGAGCGTGCCTTCATTAGGAGTTAATTACATTTGGTTAGATCTTCAGTTCACTGATTTTATTCAATCCTCTTTATAAATCCTTCTGTTTCAGTCCTCCCTCCTGAATACATTTTATTCCTGAAGTTTTATCTGTCTGTTTTGAAAATGTTCCAGTTTCCTTCTGTCTTAAGGCTATAAGCTTTAAGCAGGTTAAAAGTTGTGTACACAAACCTTTCATCAGATGGCAATACTCACTGCACTGAATTGTTGTAATAAAGGCACTAAGACAGGCCTTGGAACTCCAGTAGCTCACAGGACATCCAAAAGCTAGATTTTGTAACACCTGTGGGGGTGTTGATGTGGAGGTTGTCAAAGTATCCTTTTCCAAATGGATCTCATCCAAAGTATTCATTTGGTTTTTGCACTGCTGAGATGGGAAACATCAAAAACAGCTCAGCATTTTCTTTAAGAAAAAGACATCCCTTTCCTTTACAGTCCTAGCATTCTCAAAGTCCATGCCTTTTGCTATCCGAGACAGTCATGTCTTGAATTACCTTTCTCTATTTCCTACATAGCTCCTTGTAAGTCCATTCGCAGGAAATCCAATGGAATATGCAGAAATAACTTCCAGACTCATGGAAGACAATCCAATAATTTGTCCTTCGACATGGAATATTTAGCCAAAACAGAGTTTTAAACTAATCAAAAATCTACCAACTGTTAGAAAAAAAATTAAAATCATGTTAGCTAACTTATAAAACACTAGTCATTATAGAGTAGAAATATGTAACTCTTACAGTAGTTTGATGAGATTTACTAATATTTTTATGTAGACTGTATCTGCTCTGTTCCATTTTCTTGTTGTGTTAA
The DNA here is from genome assembly GCF_051311805.1 of Agelaius phoeniceus. Classification (NCBI taxonomy): domain Eukaryota; kingdom Metazoa; phylum Chordata; class Aves; order Passeriformes; family Icteridae; genus Agelaius; species Agelaius phoeniceus. Next base: position 54,316,559 of record NC_135265.1, on the reverse strand, counting down.
ACTGTGTTGACAGCTATCCTAGTGAAAGTATTTCAATGCACTGAATAGATGAGGAATGACATAAAAGCTTCCCAAAGAATAACTGAGAATAAATCCTATAAATAAATATGGAAATGAGCTTAAAACCACAAAAATTTATTGGGGCTGGTCTTGAATTTAACCAAATATTAGAAATATTCAAATCTAAACTCCTATCCTTTTTTTGTTTGGAAAAATTGACTTAAAAAAAAAATCTGAGAGGTTTAAAATTTTCAAAATGTGTTAATGAAAACATGTTTGTTTTTCTAGTTTTGTTTTAATTTAACTTATCAAATCAAATATAATTTCACTTAAGTTTCTTTAAATGTGAATGCCAAAACAGTATTTTATATAAACAGCAACATTATTGTTTAAAACATTTTTTTCCTTTTGCAAACTGTTGGTACCATGCAAGAAGTTTTTCTTTTTTTTTCTGGACAGTCTTACATTGCTAGTAACTTTGTCCAGCCTCTGAATTACATAGCTGCTAGATTTTACTATCAGTCCCCCTAATTCAGCTTTTCTTGCTTCACAGGATTTGATTAATCAAAATAATTATTTTAAGTTTATTGTGAAATGTCTCTTAAGTCTGGCAAGGGCTGTAGCCTAAGTGAGAAGTAATGCTATCTAAACTTAGAATAGAAGACTGTACGAAACATCTCAATGAAGGAAAAAATAGACTCAGAACTTGCTTCTGAAATAATTTCTCAGTTTTGCTGTTTATATATAGCAGTCTTGTTCACCAGAGACAATTTAGAGGACTGGGAGAATACTGGCTCCTCTGTGTGTGTCGTCTTGTCAAGGTGAAAAGAGAGTGTCGTTTCATGCCAGTTGTGAGAGTAGCACAGAGCCCTCTTGGAAGTGGTACAAGGGAAGTCTGCATGTTGCATAGGAGTCAGTCTTCTTTGGAAACCTTTTATTAGTACCAAGCAGTAAACTAACTCGTGTGTATTCAACATCATGAGATAGAGTTTGAGTGTTCCTCCCCCTGCTCAGAGCCCCACCAGTAGGAGTAACAATTTTAAGCAGTATGCAGCTGTGGAGCTGTTCAGGCCTGACCCTGTAAGGTCTGCAGCCTGTTACTCATCTCACGTAATGTGTAAGGCAGCTTGGGCTGATGCAGCAAATTTACCTGATTTTTTACCCTTTCTTCTAGGTGGGAGGAGAGAGCAGTAAGCACCTTGCCAGTGAGACAGCAACCTTACAGTGTTTCTGAGCACTTGGCTGGAGCTTAACCACTTGTGGCTGGTTAAGTCAGCCTTGGATAACAATCACCAAATTGACTGTATACACTACTGGTGTTCTCTCTGAAGCCAAATCAGATACCTGCTCCTTGTGAAGGACTTAGATTGCAAAACCAGAGCTGTGTTGAGTTCAGCATTTGAGTGGATTTGGAATGCTGTTTGGGGAAAAAAAATAGAAAATAACATGACTCATTCTATGACAACCATGAAGTACAGCAGTGTCAGAATCATAAATTGTTGTCCACGAATGTATCACCCACCTAGCAGAGACAGATTTCTGCCAACAGCTCTGCCAATAAGAGATAGAGTTTGGCATAATTTTTAAGGTGGAACATGCTGTATTTAATTACAGAACCAAAGTTTGCCACTCAAAAAACATCATGGCATTGTTTTAGATTATTTCCTGTTCCATTCTCAGCAGCTGTACTGTGGAGCAGTATCCTTCTTAAATATGTTTTGTGGACATTAGGAAATAAAGGAAATCCTGACAACATAGTTTCCAAAGTTACCCACGGGTCATTACTAAAATGGGACTACCAGCAAAGAGGCAAGGTAGAAAAAAGAAATCCATGCTTCGAACAATGTCAAGTCTTGTCTTCACTCATACAGGATGTTCTGATAAACCCAAAAAAAAATCTTATTTTTCCTTATTTGCTTAGTTGCCCCCTTCACTGCTTAAAAGTCAGTAGATTCATACAACTGATCTCTAGCTGAATTGCCCTAGTTACAAGGAGCAACCTGTATTTTGGCTGAGGTGGGTACAAAACATAAGCAGTTAAGGGCAGAATGAGATAGATTTTTTTAAGGGGATTTTTTTAAATGGTGTGCTCATGCAGAAGAAGGAAAAAAAACACCTATTCCTATTCCTACCCTTGCTAGTCTGCATGAAGCATGCTGGAGAATGAATACTGTGATCATTTAGAGCAGCTTAAACTCAATTTATATTTTCGGAGTGCTTGTGTTGGTTATCATAGTCTCTTAGCAAATATGGTAATTTTGGGAATAACAAGTGCTAACTGTGGGAGGGACAATAAAGCAAGCCTGAGAGCTGATGTAAGGATTGCCAGCTTCTTAACTTTAAGGATGACATAATTGCTGTCACCACAATCCATCGATGCAAAGAGGCTGGAAGCAAGCTGGCAGAAATACAAATTTTTCAGAGAGTTGACTGGTGGAGTAATTTATTTTACTGTCCTTTTGAGCAATGTTAGGACTCATATAGGCTCCCCATAGAGCACATACTGTATATCGTCCCTATGAAATATGATGAAGCGCAGATCTTTTTGAGCACATTAGTAACCAGATTCAAAACAACAGGGCTATAATTTTACAGTTACTGTGCACAATCCAATTGCCTACATCTCCTCATCCCTTTTTTGGCTGTTACTTTTTAAAACATAAAATATATGCTGTAGTGCAACCCTTCCTGAAAGAATATATTATCAGTGCTTCTGTGTAGTGGATGGAAGATTTCTGTTATGTTTCTAATTTTCCCAGTGTTTTTCAAATTGTTTTGAGAATGAGACAAGTCAAAATAACTTGAGCTAGGAAAAGGAGGAGCCACAGTTAAGAGTACTACTATATAATAAGATTTAAGTGACTGTTAGGATTTTCAGTGTCTTAAAAATTGTAATGGGATGCTTGTTGAAGTGCTTTGGATGCAAGGAAGGCTGTAAATACTTTAATTGCCAAAGTTAAGCTTCTTCACTGCTCTTGTCTGTAATACAAAATCACCTAAGGAAACTTCTGATGACTGGTGCCTACTCAAGTGTATAATTTAGGAATCATTGAATAAGATGTGGTGCTACCATCTTGTATCACCACTGACATGGCTTAGAAGATTTGCATATTCTAACACAGTGAGGTGAAGTATTATTTTACACCATATATGGGACTTGGCATAGTGCAGTGAAACAGACTTTTTTTAATACCCTTTTTTCCCTCATTTATTCAGGGGAGAAAAAAAAATTAAAATTGAAGTAAATACCTAGAAAAATATCATAGGGAAAAAAGTTACCAGTCTCTTATGCTATGTAAGATTGCTTACGTTCCTGTAAGCAGCCTGAGAAAGTGGGAACAACTTTCTGTAGGATCTCCAGAGACTGCCAGTTCTATTTTGCTCCTAACAGAATTTTATGGAGGTCATAAGCAATACAATGGATTTTTAAGGAAGAAAGTATTAAAAGATTTCTCTATGAACCTTGCTGCCTTAGACAGAACCTACCTCATTTGGCTGGGATTGTGGTTCATTTTCTTGGCAGTTAGTATGAAGACCGTGGCACTTAGGGGAGCATAGCGGAAACTACAGCCTTGTTCAGAAGGTGCAGAGTTGGTATGGCAAAGCTATAACTTCTCATGCCCCTTAGAGAAACTGATTGTTGAACTGACCTGACATTGATGCATCTGGGAAAGGAGTCTGACAAGGAACTCACATGAAAATATACAGGATTTGTTGTTTGAAATGACAGGTGGCCATCTGACTCCAGCTCCTCCATGTCACAGGCAACAGGGATACTGACTCTCTCAGTTCAGTAGTTAAAATTTCAAAACCAAGCTGTGTGATTAAAGTCAGGAGATATTCTGATTTGTTGAGTGTATTGCAAAAAATGATCCTGTAGAAACTGGCCTGAAATTGGCTCATCTATCATTCAATATGTAACATGTTTTTTGCATTATGATTCATGCTGTCATTGCAATTGCTGTAACTATCAACTTATAGCTGACAGTGGGAGCTAACCTAAATCTCAGGATAAACAGGGAGGGTAAACATTACTTTCAAAGGAGTTGTGCCTGCTCCATTCCACCAATTAATTTACTTAGTTTCATGAAATGCCACACACCATTCTTTGTTGTGTTTTTGAGGGAAGATGGGGATTTTAAAGGATGTGCAAGTTTTTCCTCCTGTTGGGTGGCATAAATCAACAAGTCTTGTGCTCCAAGGGAGAAAATAGGCTCCTACAGTGAAATCCTAGTTAGTGCTAGGAGCTCTGCTTTGAAGAGCTAAAGTCTCACCCCTTAATTTTCAGAATTAGCAACCAAAGTATGAATGAATTTCTAAGTTGATAGTAAGGATAATCTATTACAACTAAAATATATGAATCTTTGCATTTCTGCTGAACAAATTGAGATAATTGCTTCAGCAAAAAAAGGTAAGATGACACTTCTCAAGGGTCCACTATTTGAACATATATCTAGTGTTTATTGTATTTTCTTACTGTGTTCCCTTTTTGCACACAAAACCCCTGTTCTCTGCGGGGAGAATTTTTGAAAGCCCAAAGAATGCAGGATCAGGTAGAAGTTAGGCATGGACATTCTGGCTGTGTTTTCAGAACATGATATATCATTCCCTTGGTAATTTCTCATAATGACTGGCTCAGAGAGTACACTTTATTCAGAGAAAGCAGTGTAGCTGGTCTATGTCGTTGGGACATAGCCCAGACGTGCGTCGGGGACATACAGCATGCGGCACTCTGCTATTTGTTTTCTGAGCACTTGTATGTCATTGTGCTGTCCATACATAACTCAGATGTAAGTGAAAGCCACTTTCCTGAGCTCCCTTGTTGATCCATAGGGTCTTTTCAACTTCGTAGAAGCTTGTAGTGGCAAAGGGCAGAGGTAATTAGAAATGACCCTGTCTGTTCTGTAGGTTGCATCTGTTTAAATTTCAGCTCCTAATCTGTCATAGTGTTCTCAGAGCCATGTCTTTTAAAACTTTCCAATGAGGCTAACCTGTCTTTTAAAACTTTCCAATGAGGCAATGAGGCTAACCTGTGTCAATTTTACATAGAAAAGGATTTTCTCAGCTGAACTTTTAAGTATATACAGCACCATTTTCTATTGCTTATCTTTGTAGCATATTTGTTGTACAAGAATGATGTGTTTTCATTCCTCCCAGAGGTAGCCCTTTCATTCTTTGCCAGTCTACATAATGATTTTGGAGGATGACTTAAGAAGTTCAGTCTGAGCTCTTACTGAAAGCTCCCTTTTTATCTTATCTTCCACTCTCAAAGTAACTTCTGATAAATTTGTTTGTTAGAGAGGATAAACTGTTTGCTTCAACTTTGGTTTAATTCTGATACTGGACTGTAAAAAAAAAAACTTAATGAGAAAGTGCTTGGTCAGTGCTAGAGTGGAAAAATATTTCTACATTTTTACTAGAGCTAGAAATATATTTCGGCATTTATACAATTACTCAAAATTTGCAATTGACTTCACCCTTTGGAATTGCTTTGTACATAAAGTCTAGGAAAAAGTTTATTTGCAGGATACTTGCGAAAAAGAGCAAATTTGGGACTTTAACTAATTTCCTTTGGTTCAGGTTTTAAATAGCCAATCTTATTTATGGTTTCCTGCTTAATTTTTTGCTTTCTTGTTTGTAAAGTTTGGCATAAGAAATCCAGTCACTAAGGAGTGCTCTGGTGTGCTTCGTGCATATGTGTAACATGGCAGAATCACAGACTAATCTGAGTTGGAAGAGACCTGCAAGGATCATCAAGTACAACTCTGAAGTGAATGGCCAATACAAGGATTGAACCCCAACCTTGGTGTTACTAGCACTATGTTCTGACCTAGATGATGATGATCCCTGCCACTATGAGTCTAAATTTAAACATATCCTCTGTCTGGATATCTCTCAGTATCTGTTTTGCAACAGAAATGTTGTTGAAATGGAAAGGCTTTTGGCCTTTGCTCAGGGTGTCTGAAGGTCCCAGATACAGTATGTGTGATCAGTCCATGGGGCATGTGGAGAGCACAGGCAGGTACAGGATCCTGGTCTGCATTTGTCTGGTAAACTGAGCTCAAATCACAGTGCATTAGGGATAGGTATTTAGGAAGTGTTGTGCATGCACCACTAAGTGCAAAAATAAGCATCTGAACCTATGGAGCTGACATCTAAGACACCACATCAGCAACTGAAATAGAGAGAGTGACTTGCAACAAGCAGTTCAGAAAGAATTTACATCTATTCAAATGGTGAAATTTATTAATGAGCTGAAAAACAACATAGTGTTTTGAAAATTGTTTGAACCCCATTCAGAGGACTGAAGTGATGCATATGCCTTATGCTGGTCCTCCACAGAGGAATGATATTCATCCAGTGTGAATACTTTTGAATAGACAATGAATATTTAAACCACATGGAGACAACTGATGAATAGAAAAAGAGGATAAATTATCAAATTAATTAATATTAGTAGTGAGTGCTTACAAATAGTGCTCATCAAGGACTAGACCTTTTGTTGCTCTGACTGGGTGGGCCCTTGCTGGTTTGAATTATCTTTGTGAGAAAGCGATCATCAAAGAAGGCAAAACATATTTTAAGAAACCCTTTTAATACAGCATAACTCAGAACAAAATATACTATTGTTTAATAAAGCTATCATAGGCACAATTCAGAATTTATGAGAGTTTGCCTTTTGGCTTGAAAGCAGAACAATATCCTATTCCAATGCATTTATTTTCTTATGAGGAGTTTTATTCAAATATAATGCATTTGATTATAATAACCTGGAACATAACTGGCCTATAAAAGTGGAGGAGAGAGCAGCAAGCCAAATGCTAATGCCTAATTTCTGTGAAGAAGTACTGAACAACATATTTATTTGGTTTTTATCAGTACCATTATTAACTCTTAGATGCAAAACATACAGAAAACAATGTAGAAATTCTACACTGTTTCTAGAAGATTTTGATACTTCCATGTGTACTTTTTCTGAATGTTATGCAACCCTCTCAATTTTAATCACTTTCAGTTTCTTTAATGTATGACAGTCTCACTTTTGAGATTTAGTGTAATGTCTGAATTCAATAAAAAGGAGCTTTTGGGATATTCTAAATAATTGTAAATATTTTAAAATTTGTTGATGAAAAACTTAAAAAGTACACATGCATTTTAATAACAAAGCGTACATGTGTTTTGATCCATATACCATGACCAAAGCTTCTACAGTGAAGTATTTCAACCATTAAATCTAATCATTTCAATTTCAAAATCTATGTTGTTTCATTGAAAAAAGTCTTGCATTTGCAGATTGTAAATTTTTACATTTTAGCAAATATTTTTAAGTATGTAAGTGTCCTCAGATAATTAGAAAATTGCATAAAAAGGAAGCCTACAGTCTTTCATTTTATGAACCTCACCCGACAAAAAAGTATTGCCAGATGGAAGTATTATGCTTATTTGACTTAATTTTTCACTAAATTAAATTAATTACCCCCTGTCCTTATCTCTTCTCTAGGTGTTCCAGCTTTACTTTTGGTCTGTCTTCCTTAGCTGACACCTTGTCAAGTATAACTTTGTTTCAATGTAGTGTTTAATTTATACTTAGATGATCTATACTAAATCACAGTTTTCAGGTGTGTCTGCTACTGTCCCAGCTTTATTCCCATTGAAGTCACTGATTCCCCTTCCTCCCAGCCCTGATGTCAATAGCAGCAGTTAGGCCATTATCAAATATTATCAGAAAATTTGGTGTCTGTCAATTCTGCCCAGTCAGAATAATGATCCTCTCTCTGATATATCCTAAAGTAGTCTTACTTGAGTTCAGTATAAATTAGAACTCTAATTTATGGATCTGCAGTCTTCCCAGTCTCAGGCCAATTGGCTGAAAAGAGATCTTGCCTCTTAATAATTTTATTTTTCTAAACCAATTTCCTTGCACCTAGATTTTGAGTTTTAATACAGGCCTTTGGTTTCAAAATATAGCAGTGTCATCACAATAGCTATTGGCATAATTAGCATTTTGGGTTTCTTCACAGTAGAAAGAAAATCTATGCAAAAAGTATCTTCCCAATCACAAAGGGATGCTGACCTGTGCTCTAGGGAAAATCCACATGCTGTGATCTGGAGGATAGAGAGTACATATACATTGTAAATAACTGTGTCAGAGGGAAGAAATGTACTGTGCAGCAGCTATAGCCTCTCCAGTAGTCTAGAAGGTGAAGCTGAATTGAAGAGGGTGGATATTTTTGCATTTTACCTTCTCAGGGAACAAAGCCCGGGAGCTAGCAGGGAAGTAACAGCTAGTGTGTGGATCCAAAACTCCAGAAGGGACCATAAGAGCAGGAAATAGAGCCAGAGGGTAGTGAAGGTTGGCATCCTCTCCTCTGCTTCCCTCCCAGTGGTGGGGATAGCCCTGCCCCAAAGCTCCCTGCAAACTCCTCAGCCAGCTCAGCAATGGAGGGGCATTCAGCTCTCCTCGAGAGATAAGATTATGTCCTGCCTTCCCTTCACATGATTCTTTTTTTTAACCCACATCTGTTTTGTTCTTTTTCATCTTACTTGCTGTCTTAATTCTCCAAAAGTTATTTTCAATATTCTACATTTTAATGCACTGATGTGCTGCATGTCTTAAGTCACATGCTTTTATTGGATCGTCTTCCTAATTTGGGAAAGGCTGTATAGTAGGTCTCTGATAAGCTGATACCCATCTGCCCTGAGTCAGTGATGTGATATTAATTAACCTGCATTATGTAATGATTACCTGTATCAGTACATTAATCACTCTTCCACAAATAGTGCAGACTTACACCTGGGTGTTACCTTAGAGCTTTCTGTTATTTCATACTCTTGTTTGGGGTTTTGGCTGGTTCTAATTTTGACACATCATGATGTGAGACTCTCTCAGATATACGTTTTAATTGTCTTCCTAATCATTCCATTCCTCAGAAGGGTGAAAAATACAGCTTATAGAGCTCAAGTTCCAAATGTCCATGATGCAACAGATAAAGCTTTCTCAAACAGTTATAGAAATCTTCTTTTCTTGTAAATTGCATTATGACTGCTGTGGAAATCCAGTGGAAATAATTAAAAAGTGGTGAGAGCATTTGTTGCAAGCCCATCTTTAACATATTAAAATCACTCCTGAAACAATACTGGCTATGGACAAAAGGTAGTGTTTCAAGAAGAAAATACAGAAGAAAATAAAGAGTTGGCCTGCCACTCCCAACACATGCATGCACAGCCTGCCACAACATTTTTGTAGATTGTCCCATTTTTAAATTACCAGGATGCAAAATAGACACTTGTTTTATTTTCCACATTTGAAACAGTTAGATGACATCAGAGACCCCCATGTAAAAAAATTATTCTCATATGAATTGGACTCAAGAATAAGGTGAATTTAACTTTGGGCATCACTAATTCATGGATCAGTTTACCAATGGTGGATGGATATGGGGAAATATTGTATACCAAACTTCTTCTCTGAAATTTTCTGTTAGTAGAGGAACATATACATGAATGTGTGTGTTGCAAGAAAGCTTTCTTCCCTATGTGCAGAGCAGACACCCTTTCCTAATGCAGTGTGCTACAATCCTTGCTCAGAGGTGTAGGACTTTCATAGATGGGTTTATTAGCTGGAAGCTAATAGTGCTATAGCTGGAAGACAGTGTATGGCACTGAAATACAGAAAAAGAAAAAAGTCTCCTCCAGTGTAAGAGAAAACTTATTCTTAATGATTTTCCTATTAGCATCTGTGCCTAGTGAGATATGTTCATGGCCTGATTTAAAAATCAAGGAGGTTCTAGATATGGAATGCTAACTGTGGACAGCAGTTTCCTATTTAAATTGTGACAGAATTATAAAGGTTTGTAACTCACAAGTGGTGAAGCAAGAAGTACTGTGAATTACAAAAGTCCTATTACACATATCTGAGCAGAAAAGTGCTTTATTAGTAGCTCCCATAAATTTCTGGACTCCATCTCTTAATGCTTTAAGTGCATGAATTAATTTTTACCTTTTTTAATGTGGTTTTATATATTTGACTAATATTGAAGGCAAGATAAGGAAAAAAAGTAGCTCTTCCACAGTGAGGTTTATCACTCCATGTGTTAAAGTTTAGCTTTTTCTTTGGTTTGCAGAAGAAAGATTACCAGTTTTCTCCATTTTCTCATCTCAAGTTATAGAGGTTTTTGTTTGTTTGTGGAGTTGGTGTTTTTTGCCTTTTACCCTGTGGGACATGAGATCACAGATACCTAATCCATATTAAAGAACTCAACTTCTTAATGATATTTTCCACTGAATCCTAAAGAGAATCTGCAGGTGAAGAAAACCTCTGAGTTGCCTGAGAAGGGCATTTTTGACTTAATACAGACATGTACTGTCTAGCTGAGCCTTTATCTCTTTACATGACACCATTTCAAAGACATGAATAAGACCTGCAGTTGGGATCCTGTTGCCTATAGGTGCACTTGGAGCTCTGAATGGGGTGGCCACTCCCCACAGATACAGACTGGTCTGTGCTGGAGTTTGCCCTCATTTCTGAAGGCAACCTGTATCTGCATCTCCAGATATATAGAATATTTTTGGTGCTTTAAGTTAAAAAAAAAAAAAAAAAGAAAAGGTGAAGAAGAAAACTCCTGGAATCTTAGATTATGTATTTAAAACCAGCAATCAACTATCCTCTTCTTTGCCTCTCCTTCACCCTTCCTCAGTTGATAGTTTTGGATCCCATGTAAATGCAACAGACATGACTGATTTAGACTGGAAAAAATGTGGAGGACTTGCTCTGTAATTTACTTCAAAGCAAAAATAAAGTGCCAAAAATAATATTAAAGTATTCAAGATACTTTTTCAAGGAGATATACTTTTACAGTAATTAATTCATGTGTAAAAAAAAGGGGGGGGGATTTTTTACAGAGCTGGCTGATAGTTTAACATAATCCACACATAATGAGTACTTCAGAATCTTAAAGAATACAGGTCACATTACACTGCTGAAAACATGCATGTGAACATCACTAAGGCAGTTATTGAGACTCTATCTCATATCATCTCACAGGTTTATGTTGTTGATTCTGACTGTAAATGTCCATATATTGTTGTGAACAGAACTTCAATTTCACATGCTACTTGTAATCATACCCAACACCTGTCAGGTATACAATATGTTACAGTTTCTGTATAGATTTTATATAGAAACTATTCTGTCGATTCCTGTAATTAATGTAAGAGTTTTTTAAGTTGCTTATGACTATTCTATCAGTGATATACTGCTGTGGTAATCCCCAAACAATGGGATAAACATGGGAAGGATCTTGTAGTCATGAAATATGGCTCTCCAATAACCATTATGGATAATTAATCACATTAGCAGACCATACTGTATTTCATTGCCTTCTTCATGCATGCAGTTGGGTAGAGTCTAGATTGAGACTTTACAATACTAAAAAGAAAAAAAAAACCAAAAAAACAAAACAAAAAAAAACCCAAACAACAATACACAAAAAAAACCAACCAAACAAAACCAAATCATCTAGACCAAAACCACCAAAAAACCAAAAAATATAAAACTCAGAAAACAAGTGCAAGAGGAATATTAGCTTCTTGGACCAATACTAATGCAACAGGACTTCATGAATTCACAAGATGAGATAGACTGCACATATCAAGTGCTGCATTATAGAAAATCAAATCTTATTTTCTGTTAGAGAATATGTCCTGATTAGAGATTATCATACATAATCTGTCTTGTTTTGAGATTTTGGACAATGGTCACAGACAGTTTGTATGATTTTTCTGGTTAGCCTGTGTGTGGCCTAGGAGTCTTGGCCTTGATGATCCTTGTGGGTCCTTTCTATCTCAGGTGTTCTACTGTTCTCTGATTCTGTGATAGTGGAGCCCATAACTGAGATGGACTGAGAAAGACACCATAGCTTTGGCTGCTATGCTTTGGCTGTATGCAAAAAGAGATTCAGAGTCGCTGGAGACTGGAGAATAGGATGGAAAAAATTGGATAATATTGTCTGTGGATGGATAGCAAGCAGAAAAATTTCAAGGAAGGTCAACATGTGCTCCCCCTTTCTACCTAAAGGAATTTTGTTTCTCCAGCAATGATTATCCAAGGATTGTTGTCATTGTGGGTAGTGATATATATAATCCTGATTTGTTGCTCTCCTCTTCACTGTCCTAATGTCAGGAAATAAGTAAAATACTAAAGGTAACTGTTGGTGAGACACTGATATGGGCAAGATCCAGCTTTAAATGTCCTTTCTTGGGAATTTTGTGTTGGTAATTCCAGGTTTCTGATTAGACGTTTGTCTGAAAGAAAGATATCTCTTTAGGTATTTCCAACTGTTTGGTTATTTTGCCTTTTAGAATTTGTCTGAATTGAAGTAAAGGCTGTACTAGACTGACCTTAATCCATTTCCCCGCTTCCACAAAAAAGGTGGTACATAGGGGAATTGCAAAATATTTGCAGTACCCATTTATCTTTGAATTCCATGTTTTTACAAAATGTATCACTTCTTCTAGAAGACTAAAAACTGTACTGTGCGGGTAAAAAACCCAAAGTTTTGATTGAACTTCTTCAATTTCCTATGTATTTGAGAGTTGATTTGAGATTTATTTGATTGCTGCTGCTACTTGAGATTTCTGACTGTACAGAATCTGGGAACATATTTTTCTCAGTTAGGAATGAGCAACAAGAATAAATACATTCATATCTTACATCAAGGAATTGGTGGGCTATTTTCTGTAACTATTTTTACTGTGATATTTTCTCCTACAATAAGTTTGCTGACAAGTTATTTTTCCTCACAGGAGCAGTAGACTCAGGGAAATAAAAGATGGAAAAGTCCTATTAGGTCATATTGTCAATTTTCCTGTCAACACAAGAATGCTCCTTGCAAAGAGGTTCTCTTCAGTATTTCTGTCTGCTGAGCCATATGAAAAGAGTCAAGAGTATGCATTTTCTGATGTAATAACAGCAGTGAAAAATGAGGAGCTGCTATTTAAATTCCTTTTTTGAGGCAAAGATGGTCAGAACTAGGTGGAAAGAAATTCAAGGCAGTTCTTTACAAAGTAAAAAATTACTTGAAGTAGAAGTAAACAGTGAATTTTACTGACTTTGTCAGAAATTATCTACTTTGGTAATGATAATTTGTTATTTTTATTTGCAAAATGTGCTGCACATACAAATGTCCACATTGGGTCCCATTCCTCTGGCCATTGTTCACAAAAACTGTCCTTACTTAGGACATACCACAGATTGCATTGAGGCTTGTCATAGAAGTAGGAACTGTTTTTACAAGTAATAGTTTTCAACAGTGATTGCATAAGCTGTGAGAGGGAAAATGCAGTATGAAGAGCTGGGCAACAAATACATTTTCTGTTCTGGGAAAATTTTCATGTCATAAAAAATGTCCCTGTTGCATGGAGGGAGGGGAGGGCAGGAAACATCTTTAAAAGTTTTCCATCCTGCAAAGAAGGTGTGGGTGTACTTGTTCACTAGCACAAACACGCAGATTAGCCAACTCCTCTGTTCTGTCCTTCACCAGCCTCAAGATGGCTCTTCCAGTGTAGGGCTTTCCTAGGCTCCTTCTTGCAGTTATGGGATATATGCGAGCTCTTTCTTGGCTTGATTTTTTTTTTTGGTGTTAAATGAGGCATCTGCAGTGAGAATGAGTGTCCATAATATGGCCCAATTTTAAGTCTTACATAGTATGTGAGCAACTATCCGAAAAGGAGCTCTGAAGTCAGGTCTCACATCCCCAGAAACCACCTGTGAGCTGTTGGCTGTCCTCGATCTTCACAGTTTCCCACTGGAACTCCAAGGCTGTTTTTCCTTAGAAAGTCCCATGAGAACTGCTATGCTCCCATAGAGTTTCAACTTCACTGAACTTACTCCTCATTTTCCATTATAATCTGTTGCATTAAAAAATTTGCCACTACCTCTATTTCTCCAGACTGCTAAGCCATACTTATAATAAAAGGGTTTTCTAAAAAAGAAAGCAAACTACATAGTACTTTTTTGAATACAGGAACTCTAGTTTGCTCAGAAAGGCAAATTCTGCAATACTAAGAGACATCAGAAATACCAAGCAGGTCTTTCCTGACACTGTCCCTTTCCTCAGGTGGTATTTCTGGTTATTAGTATATGTCAGTTTATATGATTCCTTAGGAGGAAAAGCAGTATTAACTTGGCAGTGACTAGCTGTGCTCCACTTGTAAAAAGTAACAAAACAATGAACCTGTTTGCTTCAGAGAGTTGTCTCTGAATGTATTTTGAGAGCGATGTTATAGGTAATCACATTATATCAGTTTTTTTCCTTACATATTTACCACTATGTGGTACTTCAGAAACAGATTAGGTAAAAAATACATATATCAGACTGAAAACAGTTGCTGCACTTCTTCACTACTGTAACCTTATTCCTGAGTGTAAATACCCATGGTTGCATCCTGCTTATAACCCACTGAATAAATAACAAATTGCTTTTATTTGCTGACTTTATTTACTCAAGAAGACCAATGTATTATGGCATCATTCACAATATAATTTTTTCAAGTCCTTTTAATAAAACACATAAATTTTTGTTTCTTATGTTTCTCAGTATTAGCTTCTGTTGCTGGCAGTGGTTTTTGTATCATAATCTGTACTGTGGCATAGAAATATATGTGGGATAACTCTTATTGTTTGTTGGGGGTAGTTTGATTTTGGTTTTACTATTTTTAAGTACATGACAACATTTATGATAATTTAATATCATTAATATAATATACAGAGTGCAGTTCTGTCCAAGTTCCAAATGAACGAATATCAAAAGACTTGGTGCATAAAAGAGATTGTAATCTTTGTCTAAAACTAGAAGTTGTCTTGGTATGTAAAAAATTCAGGAAACAGTGCAAATACTTGACATATTTATTTCTTGAGTATAGTGTGTATCAGAACTGATACCTTATAAAGAAGATTGTTGAAAAGCAAGAATTACTAAGTTTTGCCTATGAATTTAACAATAAGATTTGGTTTTGGAGTGGGGTTTTTTATCTTTCACTTGGGGCTTTTAAGCACTTTCTATTTTTGAAAGAAGTTTTAAATTCTTGTTCTTGTCTTGCCATGCTGTTTTATCAACAAATATGCATTATCTGCCTCTGACTGCTTACATATTATTCAGTTGCTTTGCCTTTGGGATCTCTTAAAAAGCTGTCCACAGAAATACAGCTGGAAAAGTGGCCTCTTTGTTTGTGTCACTGGTTAGTTTTTAATGCAGGGTCATTTTGAATTCAGGGGAATTTCTTATGCTTTCGTAAAGAAGCAGTACCTGATTTCTTCTAAAAAGCAATGCTTGAACACATGCATACTAATACTTTGGGCATAATTGCATTGTCTTTCAGCTTTCCAAATTACTGTATTACCTGAAATAAATGTGAATCCAGATTTTTTTTTCTTTCTTTTTTTTTTTTTTTTGGAACTGCTAGGATGAACTTTGGTAAAGGAGAAAAAGCTAAAATGGAGAAAAATGCAGCCCTGAGTCTAGTGAATTAAAGGTACTAGAACCTGCCGTACTAATGCTGCAGGTTTCGTGGCTTGTTTTTACAGGAAAAAAAATTAAAAAGTAGGCTCTCAGAGTATGAAGTGGAAGGTCATGCAAAGAAAATAAATGTAGGCTCAAAAACCTGACAGGCTAACTATGAGATACCACTGGTAATGCAGTAACAGTAACCTCAAATAAAGTATGAGGTCTGTGTTAATTGAAAGATGCATTTCTAGAACAAAGGATGATAGTGTAGTGCTATCCAGCATGTGCTAGTTTTGTCCTTGTTGTGAAGATATGCAAACAGCTGTAAAGCCTTTACACTATATTTGAGGGAGATGGCTCAATATTAGAACGTGAGCAGAAAAAGATCTTTTTTCCAATCTGAAAAATCATAAATTAATCAGAAATTTTTTCCTCAAAATGTAGATAAACAAAGTGGAAAACAAAAAAATCATGCAAGATTAAGATGGGCCAGAGAATCAATCATTATCGACTTATGATAAATTTAGGGAGGAAATCAAGTGCATTATAGTTCTGAGTCTTCCAGTTGGGAGAGAAGGCGCAGCCAGAACTTGTTAATATGTAACTACAAAAGTTTTTTACCATATCTCTGAGAGTGGGAGAGTCAGCCTGATGGTACAGGAAACTGCTTTTTACCTTATTTTCTCCTTCTTTTCTCCTGTATGAGGAGAGTAAGGTGGAATTGTTGAGGATAGCAGGGACCTCTTGAGATCATCTGGTCAAACTGCCCTGCTCACACGCGATCACTAGGTCACCCAGAATTGTGTCTAGTCAGGTTTTTAATGTCTCCATAGATAAAAACTACTACTCCTCCGAGCTAATGGCAGTGCTTGGTCAAGAGGTAGAAAAGAGGTACCAGGTAGAACATTCATGCAGGTGGAACCAAACAAAGAGAGCTCCATTGGGCACATTTGAAAGTTTCCTGTCAAACATTTTTATTACTTCCAAGCTTTGCCTAGACTGACTCCAGCTCTTTAAAATCTGACCCACATAGATGTTTATGTAAGGTGAAAAGATTGTTGGAGCTGTTTCATGCTTCAGAACATAGATTTGGGGGTTGGATGTGAAGGTTAGGATTCATGATCCTACATTGTTTCCAGATTGACAGTGTTGTAGCAGTATGACCTATTGGTCATTTATCATGTATAAGATGTATACTCAAAGCTTTATACTTAAATTAGTTAGACTCCAATCCAGTGTAAAGCTAAGAACAAAAGAAGGGGGGAAAATAGTTTTTTACAAAATTTTTTCCCCCTGGAAATTTCCAAAGCATGTAAAGATCAGCAGTTGAGTAGTAGTGACATTTTTGTGTCATGTTTCTAACATGTGAAAGAGCTTCTGTTGAAACAACCCTGCTGTAGTGACCAACTTGGATTTCATGCAGAGTTTAGGTTGATAGCATGGAGTTCAATGGAGTCATTAAGGGCCAAATCCTGATTTCCTTGCTAATGTACGTGGTTCTTGTGGCTTCCATGTGACTTTAAATTAAAAAAAAAAAAGATTTTTTGAAGATATTTCTTTCATCAACAAGCTTCCAAAGAGGTACTTAAAAAATATATCCCCATATTTTTCTTCAGAACTCTGTGATCAGTAGGAGTGGTTGCTTAATTTGCTCCTAAATTATGTTGTAACATTCACCTCAAAATTCTAGGATCTAAAGTACAGTTTTGATGAGAATGTATCTCTGAAAAGAGATACGTTCTGAAAAGTCTGAAAAGACAAACTGAATGCTTTATCATGTGATGTGCTGAGAAAGCTAAATAGAGGTGATTTTTTTTTCAAATTTTTTATTTCAGGGTGAATATGGCATACTGACCGTAATGCCTCTTCTTACTGCCCAGCACTTCAGAGCAAGACCCATTCTAACTGTCTTGCAACTTCACTTGTTTCATACTGAGATTCAGAGAAAAACTTTCTGTGCCATTGCAAAGTTGGGTCAGGTATTTACCTTCCAGAAAACTTCTGTCTTATGAGAGGGAAGACCTGCTGATAACTTACCCAAACAAGCTGGATAGGTATTCCCTTACCACTGTCCTAGTAGGTGTATTTACAAGGTCAGGTTTCTAGCAGAGAAAAGGAAGTTATCTAGTGTTGATAGTAAAGTAAGTTTTTACAGGGAGGTATTGGATTTCAGTATTCCCCTTTCCACCTGCATTATCTTTTACAGATACCAAATGACAATTGTTTGCTGACATTTTACTGAAGACTGAGTGAGAGAGTAAGCAGTTGAGGGGAAAATCCTTGTCTTGTGCAGCCAAAGTGAAAAGAAAAAAAAATCTCTTGGAGAGGGGGGTGCTAGAAAACAAACATGAAAATCATTCTTGCAATTGAATGTTTTCACTGATATTTTAAAAATGTTAACCATTGTAATTTTGCTTCATAGCTGATATTCTGATCCCAATCTTCTGTTCTTTTGCCTGTTTGCTCTTTTGTTGTCATTGTTTCTTTAAAACTTAAGGTTTGAGGCCTTATCATGTCTCAGGGTCTTATGAGAAAGTATTTTATTGATTGGGTAGAAGTTTTTCTAGTGGGACAAGACCAGCTGAAAAGGCCCTAAAAAACAAAGGCATTGCTGAGGGTGCAAAAGACTCCCAAAAGATAAACTTTTAAACTTTGTTTTTGTTTTGTTCTGCTAGTATACCATGGCAGGCTGACTGGGTTACTCTTTCACCAGGTATTCAAGTAAAGCTAACTTTGCATTTGCATGCTATCTTAAATTTTGGTCTTGTTTATTGGCTGCTAGAGACCTCAGCAGGGCAATGAGCTTAAAGAGACAAAGCAAGTGAAACTGCAACAGCTAGCTACAGAGAGAGCATTTACTCTGTCACAAAATCACTTTGTTTTTTTGCATTTGGATTGGGTTAAATGTCTGCATACACTCGTTCATGGACAGCTGATTTTATCAAGGACAAAACTTGGTGAGACGCACAGGTGTGTTTAAAACTCTGGCTTGATGAAATAGCAAAGCCATGACTGGCTGCTGCTAGTTAAATCTGTAAAATCCATAGACTAAAGCCATAGTCAAAAGTAGCTTCCTCTCTCATAAGAGTCCTTCATCTCTCCTTCTAGTCCTGTAGAAACCAACATGGCCTATGCACTGTACAGTAACATCCAGAATAGCTGGTTTGCAAGAGCAGCTTCATGAAAAAGTGGATTGTACTTTAAAAGAAGTCAGAAATCAAGAAAGATTTAGTAAGGGTAGCAGGGGGATAGAGGTCTTCTGCATCCTTCTCAATACTACCCTTCCCAAAGGCAAACCAGCACAACTGAAAAAGCTGTGTATCACCTGGCTTTCATATTAATATTGCTCTCCATGCAATCCTGTAGCTGTGAGCCCACCAAGGTCTGCAGAGCTCCCTGACGCCTGAGGCCTGACCCCTGTGCAGAGGTTTTGCTCTGCCACTCCAACAGGATGAATACGAATCTGCAGAAGAGGCAGCAGTGTCTTGCTGTCAGTGGATGCTGGTTTCTGCCTTGCTTTTCTGAGAATCAGTGAGATTCATGCAGGAGGGTAGAAGGGACTTTGTTGCAAGCACTGGGTTATGCTGCCAGACAATGCTGTGGAGACAGCAATCCATGATATTGTGGCTGCTGGGGAGATCATCCCTGAGCACTGCAGCTTCTGACAAGCATTTTTACAGCAACACTGAGCAGTGAAAACTGCTTCATCCTGCTACATGTGGCATTATTACAGCTCCACTTATCTCTGTTCCTTTGGATTTAACTTTTTGCCTTATCACTGCATGGTTTGTTACTTGAGGTGACCCCCAGGATTATAGAACAGAATACTTTCCCGCGTGGGATGTCTGCTATTGATTTTGGATGTTGTATAATCTTCCTTCCTCACCATTCCTCTCTTGTTCTTACAAAAATGTTTTTTGGGGGAGAAGAGGAATCCAGTATGAAGACAAGTTGTACTGTAAACTGTGGCACTAAGGAAGCTATGTCCACAGCAAAAACCCTGTACTCCTGAAGGGCTCTCCCACAGTATATCCAGTATTCTTTTCACACTCCTTGGAGCTGAACCCTGTGTACCCATTACCCTCTGCTCCCCCTATCACTTTAGTATCGTTTAGTGTTTCACAGTAGGTTGAAAGGCATCAGATGTTGCAGGATCCTCTGGGCATGAAGGAAAGAACTTCTGGGAGCTGCTGTGGGTGTCCTTGCTGTGCAGGCATGACCAGACTCTTGTCGTGCTCTCCTTCCATCCTTGAATTTCCAGAAATTTATAAGAATCTGGTAACCTTTCAAGTCCTATCATCTCCCACCTTTGTCAAAACACAGTCCAGACTAGCATAAAAGTTCAAAACTGGGAAAAGAGGCAGATGCACAGAGACCATAATTATTCAAGTCTATTCCTCTGCAGAACTCAAGCTTGCAATGCTCAATTTGCAGCATAACTGGTGTCACATTTGTGGGTAAGGGGTTAGGTTAACCATTAATACGGGAATGGGGGTTCATGTTCTTCCATCCAGGTTATTTTGCTCAGCTGTGAATGTTGTCTCTGCCTCTCAGGGACTGCTCTCAAATGATTGCAGACAGCAGCACCATGCAGAGCCCCTGGAAAGGACTCTTGAGGTTGTAATAGGGTTCCCCATGGCATTTTTCCAATTTTGTTTCTGCAAAACTGGATACCTATGAAATAATTAATTTCCATTACATCAATATCGTAATTGTTGCAGCAAAACACAGAACACAGATCATTCAGCAGTGTTACAGAATTTGTTTGCATTGCTTTTTTTTTTTTTTTTGGTTTTTTTTTTTTTTTTTGGTTTTTTTTTTTTTTTTTTGGTTTTTGAGTTGGGGCTGAGTTGAGTTAGGTTGAGTTGAAAAAATAAGCAAGCTGCATGGAAAGGGTGAACATATACCCAGGAAATAGTTTGCTGATAACATAGGAGCCTTCATGTCTGGTGGGTGGTGCCTTAAGTTTTCTTAACAAAGAAGTGAGTGTTAGTTCTTCAAATAAAAGTTACTTTTTGCAGTCACATAACCAAGGCTGAGAATTTCCAAGATGAAAAACTTGGCCTTTTATTTATTTTTCTTTTTAAAATTTTTTAATGGAACATAATTTGAGTGGGATCTCCTCCAGCAACCCCCTACCCCCCACATTGCCCTCCCCATCTTATTAGGATTACAGTATCCCAAAAACTCTTTTAGTACTGTGAGCAAAGGAAACAGAAATGGCTTTGCATTATGAACTGAACAGAGATTAAGTTATTGGAGGACTTGAAATAGCTCTTTCTCAACTTCTATTCCCATGAGGTTATCCACATAAAGTTGCTGTTTAGTACAGGGTCAGTGTGATGAAATTTATTTGTTGAGTCTCTTCAGTGCCAAACCTTTTGCCAACAATGTGATCTACCTGATAGTGGTACTATTTCAAAAATGTCCAGTCAGTAACAGAAATGCCATATCTGTAGAGTTTCAAAGACAGCAGTAGTAAGTGGGATCAGAGCAAAGAAATCAAAACAAAAAACATCTCTCCTTTTAATAAAATAAATGGATATAATGATTACTTAGACCATTTACAAGCTATGAAAAAGTAGACATCACTTTTTCATTTCACATACCACCCCTGCCCCTAAGCTTGGGAAATCTTTTTTTATATGACTCTATCAGTGGACTGTATTGGATGTGTTTGTGTCAGCCGCTATATAAATTAATTAACTCCTAGCTGTCTCCTTCAGATAAAATTGCAGGAGGAGAGTACAGAACCAAAGTGTTAAGACGGCATGGACTGTGGATTTTGCATCTGGTGTCCATTTTTTTGCTTTTGCTTTATTACATTTAAAGAGTTCTCTACCTAACCATTTGCTATACTAGAAAATCTGCAGTACTGTATATCTACATAAATTATACATAAAATAAAGGCTTAGGAAATGAAGGCTTGCCATTTTAAGTACATATGTTGTAAAATTATATATGCATTTATTTAGTCTCCAAACTGCAAGGGAGCGTTGTCTTTCATTTTATTTTTCAAAACCTTTAATTACCAACATCAAATGAAATTATGATAATCTCCCCTTTGTTTAGTCATCTGTGAAATGAGCTTATGGCAATGGTTTCCTCTAAGTCAGTACCACATCAAAACCCTGGAGTGTACGGGAGGCGTGTGTCTGTGTTAACTATGGCCAATTCAATTTCCCATTTTGCATTTTATAGGGAATATGTATATATACAGGTATAGGAATACCACAAGAAGCTTTCCACTCAGCAGCCTGCCTTTATTTCATTGAAGACTAATATGAAACCCTGAAAAAAGTCCATCAAACCTTTGCCCACCTCTGAAGCTTGGAATGGATCAACTTGAGACAAGTAAAACCACCCTTTTCAAAAGCCTCACTGCTCTGACCTGCTGTCCTACTGTGCACTATAAGGTAATGTGATTTGACCATTATGCTTTCTGTTTACATTCAGATATTGGCCAAAATTGTTTAAAAAAACCAAAAAAGCAAAGAAAAAGCCAGTAAATTGCTTTTGTGTTCTCAGTAACATAAAATAGGGCATATACAATGCAAAGGCCTGTTTACATATGTTGCATTGCAAAATAAATGTCTGGCAGGAAGAAAAGTTAGCCATCTGTAGTTTCAAATTTCTGCATGCCCAGCATGGTGTACCAGCTGATAACATTATGGCAGCTTCTTGCTCACCTCAGCTGGTCAGTATGCTCTGACCTATTCAGAGGGTGTGTTTTACCTGTTGGCTCACCTTCACACCAAGGGTTGCTTCTTCATGACTGCCTGTTGCATCTAGGCTGCTGCAGAAATCCTGCAAGACAGTGACATCCTTCTGTACGAATCTCACAGCCATAGCAGGGAATACAATTGTATTTATTAAACTTAGGGTTAACCCTCATTTGGTGAGCACGGATCCTGCCTGGTAGGCATGCTTTCCCCCTTTTCCCCTGGTCCTCAGGTTTTGGCTATAGGACATTCTCTTACATTTAAAGATTTTAGAATGTCGTGGAGGTTTTTTTTGGTCTGAGATAGTGTTGTCTAAATATAACACAAAACACTTTAAACTGCCAGTACTTCTTAGAATGAGCAACTCTGTGGCAGGAGTTTTTCAGGCTCAAGCAAGGTAGGCTCTAGTTTGAGGAAAGCAGACTCTTGAAGGCAAAATTACAGCTGTAATGGGTTGCTCTCTGTCTTTATTGAAGGACATAGGGCTGTGCAAGAGACTGAGCTCCCGGGCCTTGGACTTGGGTAGCCATATTTCCCAAGCTGCTGGTGTATCCTAGTCAGTGCCTTGAAATATTTTGGCCCTGATTTTTTCTTCACCCACAGAATGGCAAAATTTTGTGTTGCCTACGTGGCTGAGATTCCCTTTTGTAAGGCTGCACATGTTCAGACAGCAGATTTTGAAAATAAGGTGGAGAATGTGTCAAGTGCCTGCAAGGTGTACTGTAACTTTGTTTAAGACAGGTTAGGATTGAGGGTGGGCCTCATAGTCATGGTTCATGCCCGGACTGCTTGTCATAGTAGCAGTATGAGGAACGTGTCCAGTGTTGTCAGTATTATTTTAGGAATTTAATCAAGGGCCATATGCTGACTCAGTCACAAGGGGATGATAAAAATCTCCTCTGGATTCTACTCTCACAGAACTTGTTCTCACTCTTTCCTCCTAGCCTATATTCTTTTTTTATACTAACAACTGAACTCTGATTATATTCTAAATGATTTTTTTTCTCTTTCTCTGATGTCTTGATTGTCCCATTCTTTGTATGTTCTTCTGATTGCAATTAGAAACCAGTAGCACTTAATTCAAACTAGTGGTATCAGAGGATTTGAAAAATCCACGTGATGAATTAATTCACACATCCTTTATTCAGATGAAGAGATGTCAAATGCCAAAATTAAAAAAAATAATTAAAAATCAATATTTCAGGAAATTTCATGTTTCTGTATTTTAACAATTAACATTAGAGGAAGACAGCAGTAAATGATTGGAAATCTTCAGTTTGACAGTCTTGATATGGACACTGGTAGTTCAAATGCATGTCATCCAACCCTTCACCCCTTTGTCTTAATGATAGACTGCTTGGTATTTTCTCCTAAAGCTTTATTTATCCTATTGTGCGTTAAGTTTCCTGTGCCAAATTCTCTAGGTCTGTTTTCATAATTTACATGATAAGATAAACAGTATTTGTCTGCTGAGGAAGGTTAAATTGCCTGCCACTTGCTTTATGTTTAATCTGTTGCTTCAAATAAGATAGAGCAGATACAGCACATGAATAATATCAGAAATTTATTTTTGTGGAATGCATATTGATGGAGTTTTAAAACAAGTAAACATTAATTAGTCTTGGGCAAAGGCTGTTGAATTAAACTCTTTAGTTCCCCAAATTCTTCTGTCCTTCTTGTAAAGACTTCTGCAAACAGGCCCACATTGATCAGCATCCTACGCTTGTGCTGAGCCAGTGCTCCAGTCCACTGTAAGGTGAAGCATGTTGGAGAGGCTGGGGATTTCCTGGTGAGCCCCCTTGCCTAGTCTGTGTGATGTAACCCAGGGAAACAGCAGGCAGCCCTGGGCAGTACAGGGGAAAAGGTGATCTCTTCTGTAACTTGGCTGTAGGCTTCAAAGACAGCCCAGGCACAAACAAGTTGGCACCATGGGGCCAGGCATGCTTGTGGATTCACAGCCATCCCACCTACAGTGGCAGAAAGTCAGCAGCTACTGATTCCTGGACCTGCTCCAGCTTGTCAGCATCCTCCAAGGCTGACAGAGAGCAGCCGCAGTCTCGCTGAAAGGAACGGGGATCTAGGCAGAAGCAGTGCTACCTTAGAGAGCTGGACAGAGAGGCCATACAAGGCAAATCTTTGAGAGTCTGAAAGATGAGCTGAAGCTGTTGTCAGACAGGTTGTTCTTTTGGGAATTTTGGGTTGTGTTCATATTTTGTAGAGGTGGAAAGATAGAGACAGTGTACACCACCAGATGGATAAGCATTAGTATTAAACAACAGCTGGAGTATGTTTCTCAGAAGAGATTTGACCTCTGTGAAACTGCAGCCCTCGAGAAAGGAAAGTGTGAGGTGGAGGGTGGCTTGTTATGTTATATTTCAGTGCACTTTGATGTGCAGCAGGGGCAGCAGACCAGTGTGGAGAACTGTGCCACTAATGTGCAAAAGAGCAATAAACAAATTTAGGTGACTCTCAGAGGATTGTGTTCCCCCCCACTATATGTCCTCACAGCCTACCTCCCTGCATTCTTGAGCACCTCCCCAGAATGATACTACATTTTAAAAAGATGTTGAATACTCCAAGTCCAGGTATTATGGTGTGACATTTCTCATATGAATGGGCTAAAGAGTTTTGTATCCAGTACAAAAGAAACAAAAGAGCCACATGGAATTTTGTATTCACAGGAGAGTATATAATATAATTTGGATTTTTCAGTCTTCATAAAACTGATACACAGAATTAGTTCAGGAGGATATTGTGCACTTCTGTTGAAAAGTTTGACGTGAGTACTAGGAGGAAGAGAAAATTGGGCAGTGGAACAAGATGAAAATTTGAAAACTAGAAAGTAACATGTTGGGTTATTCCAGTCAGAACCAAACAAATGGTAGTTACCAACTCCAAGTACAGCAATGAAGGGCTAAATTTCATTAAAAACAAAACAAACCAAAAAACTTCCATGCAGCTGTCTGTTGATAATTGATCATTTCAAGACTGCAGTTTCAAAATATTTAAGAGAGCTTTGCCCTTGTCCTGGCAAAAATCAGGTTTTTACTTCATTAGTATATATCTCACACTGATTTATTGTCTTGCAATTGCTGTAGCTTGGCATGTATGTCACTGAAGGCCATGTTTAGAATTATAGTGTTTAAATTTTTTTGTTTTAATTAATTTTGTGTTAAAATAATTTAGAGGTACTTGGCCCAGATACCTTCACAATAGAAGATTTCATTTGTCCATGTGATATTTCCTGGTAAAAGAATACTTAGATAAATAAACAACAACATGAGGAAAAAAAAAAAAAAGGAAAAAGAAAAAAAAGAAAGAAAAATGAAAAAGAAAAAATAAAACCTGCCAAACACCAGGCAAGTTTTCATACTGGCATTCCTTTCTAAGTTATCATCATCATCAGACATCCCCTCAAGTCCTGCCATGGTATTGTTGATTTTGTATCATGAGAACAAGACAAGTGCCTGGAGGTGCTGCAGATAGCATAGCTGGATTAAGGAAGCCTGCAAATTGTGGCAGCAATTTCCATTAAAATTTTTTAATTACCACATGGACCATGCCAAGAAACTATTGCAAAATATGGACAGTTTGATTTGTTTCGTGTCTCCAGGGTACATTGTAAAATGGGAATCTGGGCCTATTACCTTTAAAAAAGCGTCACTGTTGTAGACAGACAAATATATGATGCTTGCAGTGCCAGTGGTATTCTGCTAGGTCAAGAAAAATGACTGGTGATCCAAACAGTCTCTTGTTTTTTAGCAGATAGAGGGACTTCTTTCTCATTTGCTGATTTCCTTCTCCTGCAGAAGCCCCTTTTTGGCATATTCATTTTAGTGAGATGCCGCCATCTCCTAAGGTGTCCCATGTCCCAGTGCCTCACTTCATAAGGGAGGTATAATACAGGACAGTTCAAGGGGAGGCAGACTCCACCCTGAACTGAAGAAATATGCATATTAGCAGGAAGGCAGCTGAGATTTCCCAGAAACCAAACCCCATATGTTGTCTCTTCCTCCACTGTATTGTCGAGGGCAAGTACAGCTGGGAAGCTGAGGTATTTTTTAAATTGCATCTTTAAAACTTTTAATGTTCAAAACAGACTACATGGAGACATCTGCTCGCTTACCATTCAGTGAGTCATGACTCGGTGTTGTTTTGGTTTTTCCAGTGTGAGAATTTTTATTTATCAAGATTGTTGACCCTGTTACAGGACATAAAAATTACCAAGGATACAAATTTAAGCATTATTTTGTCAGGGTTTTGTCATTTAGCTGTAGATTGGGTCCTGTTAAAAGGTTTTAAATTCTTCACATCTGCTGTGCCACAGCAGAAAAAAACAGAGCTTTGTCTGGAGTTTAAAGTGTGGTTACAGTCAAAAAAGTGACTGTGAAAATGGCATGTTCTTAGTCAACAGATTCATTCCCTATGTGTATTACCACTTTCATATGCATGCTTGACTTGTGAGAGTAAGTCTGTCACTACATTTCAATCCCTTTGCCTCTGGAGTGCCTGCAGGCCTATGGGGAGCAAAATGTGGAATGCTTTCGTGCACATCACAAATGGGATCCTCAGTGAAATCCTGGCAGGAAAATCCTTTGCCATAGAGAGGGTGCATGAGACAACCTAACTTTCAGAGACATGGCTGACGGCGTAATGCTGGTTAACCTTGCTTCCGTTTCCATTCCCCCTCACATGCCTAAACAGAAACAGAGCAAAACAAACCCCCGCCCAAAACCCAGTGCACGTACCATCTTTTTGGTTTCAAACCAAATAAATTTGATCTGGAAGTCATTGAGAAACAGTAAACATGAAACCCTACCGTGACATATTTACAGAGTGATATATTCAGAAAATGACCGCACTTAAATAAAATAAGTTCAAAGACCAGTAATCAAAACCAAATATGGTCAGTCCATCTTCCAAAGAAAAAAACACAAAAAACCCAAAAAACCAAGAAACCCCTGAAACTAGCATTTCTTGAGTTGGACTGATACTTGTATATGAGTGGTAGCAAGCAAATGATAAACTGGTAGGATTTGAAGTAGAAAAATTAGCATTAGAAGAACAAAAACTTAGGTGAACAAAAAGCTTGAGGCAAAATTTATGTGGTGGCTTTCATAGTTTATGTTATTACTGTTCTAGAAAAACTAAGCAGAGACTATCCCTCTCTTTCCTCCTTGGACTGCTTTAAGTTTATAACACAGTAGTGAGCAAATCACTGCCATAATTCAATCCTAACACTTTTCCTCTGCTACAAGTGGCCAGCCCAGCTGAGGTTGAAAACTCATTTTTCATAAGCCTTTTTTCTCATCTGCATACTTCTGAGCTCCTCTGTCCCACAGGGGTGGGGTGAGTGGGCATGGGTTTCTGCTATCCCAGAGGCAAGTAGATGTGCTCTGGTTTGGGCTGTCTGCAAATTACTGATGTCAGGTAACATTGTAGTCCCTCACATTCTTGCAAACTGTGAACTGTATGAGAGGTGACGTGTAGGAGGGTGAAAATTATATCTCTGGAACTTTCCAAGTGAATTTCCACATGTGGAAAGGCTGAAAGAAGCTGTAAATTGAAGACACTTACATTCACTTAAGCCCTTTAAACTTTCTTCTGAATCCATTTCTATATCCTATTAGGTGACCCAATTTGAAAGCCTCTTTTCTATGCTGACAAGCTACTAATTTATCAACTTGTGTATTTTGAAGTGAGTGGGGAAGAAGGAAGAGAATAACAATTTTGATTAATAACTTTCATCTTTCTTGCTTTAGGAATTATTACTCTTCAGCTGCCATGTGTTCTTTCCTATAATATTTCACTTGCACTTGTTCTGTTTTCTTCCTGTGATGGAAGTCTCAGTGGAAAGTACTATGTCATGTAAATAATATACACATGACAGTCTATTATTTTCTGAGGTTATTAATCCCTGTAGAGTTGAGAGCTTTCTGGTTTGCCTTAATGTAAAATCCATAAGCATGTTCCCACACAGAAAAACTTTCAGACTTGTATTTCAAAAAGCTTAGAAAAGGTCTTTTGTGAGATTTCCTGAGAAATTTTAAGAAAGTTAAAAACCTGCTGATAAACTTTGAGATGCAGATTAGGATTCAGACAGGCTTCACTTTCAGCTCTGCATAACTACTTACAGATATTTAAAAATTACTAAAGCCCCTGCTGTTTCTAAGTTTGGTGTGCATTAATGAAGCCTTGAAGAAATCAGTTTTAATTGCAAATGGCACCAAAACAAGTTGTCCCTCTCAGGGACAGTGAAATATTAATGTAGGGACTTGGAATCAAGCCATCATGGAGTACAAAAGAGGTGTTCCCAAAGCCTCATATCTATACATAAATAATGTCTAATTTCTGCCTGCTTTACTATGTATCCTTACCAAATTCTTCACAAAGCTAACTTAGAAATGCATGTATGCTTGTACAGAGCTTTTTCCTAAGTTGGAGTTTTCCTGAGAGAATGTCTAATTTACACCTATTTTACTTAAATGCACAATATCGGAGTTTCAGTGTTGTAATTAGACAAAATCAAAATAAAGTAAACTCCTCTTGCAGGGGACTATTTTCACCCCAGGTTTTTACTTTCTAGCTGCTTCTAGAAAGTCTTGCTGTTCTAAAATGGAAAAGAGCCTATTTTTTTTTCCTGAGGTGGAATTTTCCTCTTTCCCCATACTTCCTCTCCCTTTATTTTTACAATCACTGAACTGTTCACCCTTTAAAAAAAATTAAATGTAATCACCTGCAGCCAGAGGCTCAGAAAATATAATCCTAGTGATAGCTGTCTGAGAAATCTATCATTGTCTGGAAGCAAGAGCTGTGCTATTGACTTCTGTTATCATTTTTGAAGCAGTTCCTTTTTCTGCAGGATCTATACCTTAAGAATCATAAAGTTTGCAACAACCATTATTAGATAAAGGTTA
This sequence comes from Agelaius phoeniceus, assembly GCF_051311805.1. Taxonomy (NCBI): domain Eukaryota; kingdom Metazoa; phylum Chordata; class Aves; order Passeriformes; family Icteridae; genus Agelaius; species Agelaius phoeniceus. Next base: position 54,287,417 of record NC_135265.1, on the reverse strand, counting down.
TAGTATCTCCCTGAAGGAAGTAACTCAGGAGAAGTAAAACTAAAAGCCTGTAAAGCAGAGAACGGAACAGTCCATTTAATGGACACTTGGAAAAAAGAAAACAAAATTACTTACATAAAGGTTGAATAGAAAGAACCAGTAAAGATGCAGGCTGTGAAATATTTTTACTTCAAATACATGTGGTGCCCCATAATCTCTTAATAATTTATTTGGCAAGAATATAGTTGATTTTCAAAAGGCCTGGATTGCCCTCTGTCTCTCCTGTCCCAGGCATCTCCAAGCTCTAAAACCCTTGCAGTGAGGGAGGTCAGGCAAAGTGGTGCAAAACCTAGGGTGTTCTCTTTGGAGATCAGCAGGCTCATCCTATTAATGCCAAAGAAGTAGTTAATATGAAATAGGCTCCAGTGACTCTCAACAACTCTCGTGTTTCCCTGCAGGCTGTCCCTGAGGCAGTGGCAGTGTCTCTTGCCATGTTCTCCTGTGTCAAACACACAGGTAAACCAGCTCAGGGCTATGGAAGCATCACAACTTGAAAGCCTGTTCTGAACACACCAAGCAATCTCTTCAATACCTCATCTACACCGTGCTGAGTTCAACTTGAGAAAATAAGTGGGGAAGCTGAGCAGCAAACACATTTTCAAGACTACTGTATTTAAGGGCAAATGCCTCACTTGAAGAAGCATCACAGAAATAACAGTGAGAAAGTCACGTCCAAGCTGCTGGAAGTGGTCTTTGTAAACACTGAATCTTGTATCCCTATGTTTTACAAAGATCACACAGAAGCCAACACCACAGTGAATCTTAAAAACCAATTACATGTGTGGTTTACCTCCCAAGGTCTTCCCCAGTATTATTATCTCTAACAAAGGGACCAGTTTTATAATAACAGTCAGTGTTGGCTAAACCACTTGAATGCCATTAAGAAAAGTGTCTTCCTCCCTGGATTACAATCTAAAAGGTTTGACTATTTATTTTAATTCAAATTGTAGTAAAATTATAAATGGCCCCTATAGTACCAGTAGCTCCTATGCATAAATTGTATGCCATTAACTGTAAAGAAAACAAAAGAAAAATTTTGGAAAGTTTAATGAGAGTATTTACAGTTCATAACAATCAGGCTTTTAAATGTGGTGTCATTTTAGTTTTGTTAGGTTTGGGCTTTTTTTTTGCTTTCACATTTTAACCTCTCTAATGAGGAGGAAGTTGGTGCTGAAAATACTGGCATCAATACCTGCTCTAAGTGTAAATGCCCTGGCCCTGGACACATTTCTATTGGCAGAAACAGTATGAATTCTGCATTGACCTGGAATTTTGCAATTTTCTTCTTCTTAGCAGCATGAGATCTTCTGGAAAGTCCCACTGGGGATTATTTTTCCATGTTCTTCCCTCCTTTTCCTACCTCTGACACCATCTGCTAAATTGGATTTTGGTAAATTGCATAGCCACTCCTTTCATACTCTTACTTCATACTCTCAATTTTTTCATTCCAACATTCCCATACTCATTGCTCTCCAATGCTCATGCAAACAGACTGGAATTAGTCTTTTTTATTGGGTTCCTAAGCATGCCACTGAGGATGTTTACTAAGGAAGGAAAGACTGATATGAGCCTGATAGATTATTAGAGAACTGGACCCAGATTTTTTAAGAGAGTCCAGAATTTCATCTCTGGTGAATAATGCACTGAACTTTGATTAATTCCTGCACAGTGTCTTTGACTGATGAAAGGGACACTTCTCAAAAAAAAGCAGCCATCAAAGTTTCACATACGTATGTGCAAATCGCCTTAGGATGGTTGCAGTGAGACTTCAGATCCTGTCCCAGTTCCATGCTGACCTCCAATTAAATGTTTTACCAAATACAATCAGCCAGTTACACCCTGATTAATATTCCTTACCTCAGACTGTATCTGAAACAGGTTTTGAGTAATACAGGGAAAAAGTCCAGTCTCGTTCTCAAGTAACATTGAAATCCTTTATTCTTGAGTTAAAACAAATTCATGGAAGGCTAAATTGTGGGCTTACAGAGGATACCTTTTTATTGAACTGGATAGAAAGAAATGACCTTTTAGTCACATTTAGTTTTTTTTCTATATGAGAGACAAAGGTTTATTAAATGTGTTCATCTCTGCTGTGCTACAGCTGGGTAGCCTTAAGACTGTGGTCATGTATTATAGCCTCTTCTGATACATCCCCTCACTGGTTTAGATATCGAATTTTTATTTTAGATTCCTTATCCTTGTAAGGAGACAAGAATTAAGTAATGTGTATGTCTGTGCCTGTTAGTCTTTGGATCTCTTTGCTTTCTACTCTTCTCCATCCTTCACTCTTCCTGCCACAAATTATGTCATTTAACTCATGGTCATGTTCAGCCGGGCTTGGCAGGCAAATAGACATCTCAAAGATGGGTCTGTCTGTGCAGATTTCTGGGGGTGATCAGTTGATCTGAGTAGTGAGCTCTGAATGAAGGTGCAGTAAGGATGAAGCAAGAAGAACAGGTGCTGTGACCTGTCTGACAAGGCCTTCAGACCCCACTTTCTCTCTGGATAAGTGACATGCTCTCTCTGGCGAATAAGAGACCCTATCTAGGTTGTTGGCAAAATAATGAGAGGGAAGTGGGTTAATGCAAGAGGAAATTCCTCATGAGACAAACTCCTCATGAGACATATGTAAGGATGCAGATTTCATTAGTTCAGCTGTACCAGAATGACTTTGAAGTACCTCTAAAATTGAGATAGGTTCTAAGTTCTTCAAAGAGTTGTTTTTTTTTTTTTCACCCAAGATATTCAGCTGCTGGTTTTGTTTTTGTGCACAGATATATTTCTTCTAGTTAATTTTCCTTTACCCATATGAAGGCTATTAACACAATCAAATACTTTGACTCAGTAGTTCCATCTGAGAGACATGTATTTTTCTGTCAACAAGAAAAACAGTAGAATTCAAAACAGATCAGTTCTTCAGGATTACATGTTTTATAAGATACCATGCTTTTGACTTTATGAATGAGAGACACATGCTAAAATGACATTTTAAAAGCAGCTAGTGTAAGGTTTGGGAAGCAAGTCAGGACAACGCTTTGGGAAAATAACATCAACCTGTAAGCAAGCCATTTTCATCATATACCAGTGGTTCTCAATGAGTGAAAATCCAAGAGGTAACACATCCACGGGATTTACTGAAACACTCCCTTTTCTGGTAGTATCACAAGAAAAAACAAAACAAAATCATGTCGCGCCTTTAGCCTTGTGATGTCAGGAGTGGTGCCATATGTCATCTTAGGACAAACTGCCAGTCAGTAATTGCACCCTGTCTATTATTTTTGTTTAAAATGATTTAAACTCATTCCCTACAGATAGAAGTCTTCACAACAAATTGTTACTACTTTGTTATTTTCTAGATGGTTTTATTCTTCAAACCTACTATATAATGACGAGATTTTCACCCAAGACAAATTTTCATGATTCTGTTCTGCTATAGTCAATGATTTTGCATTCTGGACATGAGATAGTTACTGCCAGTTGTGAGCATGAATCTTGTACCCATGAGCAGTTAGTCACCTGGTGAATGGCTGGACTGACAGAGTAATGTGTAAAAAGTCAAAAGTCTGGTGTACAATTTGCTGCAGAAATTTGTTTCTCTATCTGAACCTTTCAGAACGTCCTATCATTTCTCATAATGATAAAATGGTGAAATTTTGCTTCTTTCCTTTTTGGCAGAAGTCTTTATGATTTTCTATACTTGTATGTTATGAAGTATTTTATGCAGTGAATTATTATTTTTTAATACCTCAAACTGCAAGTTTGCTGTATTTTTTAATTTAGCAATGGTAAAAGTTACTTAACGTGTTAGAAAAGAAACTCCCTGCCTGCTAGTAACTTTTTATTTACTGTCTGATTGTACTAATCTTAGGATTCAGTTCTGACTATACTTAAGAATCTCAGTGTTCTAATTTGCAATCAGAAAACAGCCTAAGTTTTAAAAAGAGACTAGTTATGTAAAGATGGTTCATACTTGGGATACACAGTACAAAGCATTCTGAAAGAAGCAGGGTTTTTGGAAAGTATTGTCCCTTAGGAATTTTCCATCCTCTTCAAATCAAGCATAAGACACTAGCTGTTTTGAAAATTAAACCAATGGTCTCCATTGCAGCTGGTGGCAGACTTCCTAAAAATTTCAGAAGGAGCTTATACTTGTGAGGTTTTCTTTTCCTATAGGATCAGTATATACTGTCTCCTCATAAGCATCTGAGCATTGGAACTTTTAGCCAAAGAAAGGTATAAATTCCAAGGTTTGTTTTTTTTTTTTTTAAATCTTCATATTAGGGGATTGAAAGATGAGATTGCAAGGAAAAAAATGGTATAATTCATAAATAGTTACTTTTGGAGCAGATATGTCATCCTTATTGCTGAAGTCCTATTTTAATGTAGTGAAGTGGTGTTTTATTCTGTGCAGTGTGATTGTATGGTGTTGATTCAATCCCTGTGTCCACTTGAGTTTGACGCTAATCGGCTGTAATTGCCTAATTTACAGATGATTGCTGAGAAATCCTCTACTGGTCTAGCAAAGACCTTCTGCATTTCTGGACTCTGTAATATCAGGCCATCATTCTTGTGGTCCTCAGTCTTTCACAATCACATTAGTTTGGCAAATGCCCAAAAACATATTTAGTCATGAACTCATTACTGATACAACAGGCAACACGGGGCATGAAACACAATGCTGCCCGCAGCATTCCTCCATTATGTGTTCTGGAATGCTTATCTTAGATTCCAACTTGTTATTACTTTGGCACACTTAAATACATGGACTTGTCAACAAATAACAATCAGGAGCAACAGGCAACGTTTCATTCAAGTTATGTCATTGCCCTTCAGATTTCATCATCCATATGTGAAATGCATTTTGTTCTTGGGAAATAAGAAACATAGGGAAAAAAGAATGAATTTCTATTAGCATTTGACAGTAATTCATGTGTTTGTTGAGTAAAGGAGGCAGTGATACCAATCTAACACAGCAGCATTATGGTAGCCAAAACCAGTAGCTTCTATTCCATATATTAGCAGTGAGTTGGTGCTTCATTTATCCAAACTGCAGCTTGCCACCAAGAGAATCCTTTGACCCCAGTTTTTGTGCAAAACCAGCAAGAGGTGGCCATACAGAATTTCAGAAGCAGAATTTAAGAAGCAGTCATAAAAATTGTGCTTATGATGTCTTGTGCTTCCTTGCATCCTTTTGTAAATTGTAGGGGAGAAAATCTTCATTTTTGTGAGCTTTTTGGAACCTGCTTTATTCCAAGTTACTGGAGTGCATGTCCGTAACAAGGACCAGTATGCTCTTCACATCTATTGTAAAATGAGTACAGAAAGATGGTCTAGAGATTTAAAGTTTTTGGTGATATTAACAGTCTGAGATTTAAAGTAAGCCTTCACAATACTTCATACTTTAGGAAGAATTATTCCAGTCATAGGATCTGTATGTGTGGGAAGAGTGTGGGAAGGGGTGTGTGCATAACTGAGGGCCTTCTGAAAAGAGCAAAAGCAGTTATTTCTTGGTTTACACTATATTAAAGAATACTGTGTGGCTTTAGGGTTTCCTTTTAAAATACCTGTTAGTACTTCTAGCTTGGGCACTGGGGAAGGCATATAGAAGACATTGAAAGTGGTACAATCAAAGAGAAGGCATTAAGTGGGCAATAGATAAGGCAGAGGCAGTATGAGTGGTGTGGAGTGTCATCAGTTATAAGACAAACCTATAAAATGGGCAATCTGTGAGCTATCCCTCTTTTTCTGACTAGAAGTTACCTAGAAGTGCAAAAAATATTAGCAGCAAGAACTATTCTTATATTCTTATTCTGTATCTATCCAGATAGGTGCTATATCCTGATACATCCAAATACACCTTTCCAAAATAAAAGGCAGTGTAATTAAATATTTTATTGTTAGCATGAGGCTATTGCTACTCAGCAAGGCAATCACTTTCTTTGTCTTGTATTTTAAGTTTTCCTGCATAGCTATACTTCCCTTACTTGAGGCTTTGCTTCCAAGTGATAGCAATTTTCCACTGAATCTCTTTTTTTTGGCCAGTCCACTGCTGAAAGGAAGATTGACATTTTCAGCAGTGCTGGGTATTTCCCATTGTAACAGCCTACTGTTTCCATAGAAATCCTTCAAAGTGTTTTAATAGAACATTATTTAAAAAGGAGTTTTGTTGACACATTTATTCTGCCAGGTTATTAACGACTTGATTAATGTCTCCTCAGTATTCACTTCTAAAAAACAAATGCAAAAATGTAGAAAACATACATGCTGATGCCACAGCACTTTCTCTGTCTGTTTCCAGGACCCTTGGATTTGTTTCCCCTTTCTCTGCTTTTCCTTCCCATCACCCCTCAACCTAATCATCATTTTGTCCCTGAAAGCCCTTTTCTACATTTTCTACAAAATTAACAGTAGAAAATCTACAGTGGTGACAAAACCCCCTTAAATCAGACACTGAGCATTTATGATTCATCAGAAACTCTCTATGCCTCTGAATCAAGTTGCTTACTAAATGGTGGCTGCATCATGGGCAGAGCAAGATGTGAGTAACCCATGCCACGCATTGGAACTTTTGGAGCCTGTTGGAGATACCCACGTTGAGCTGAATACATTTTGTTTTAAGGGGGTGTTGATTTAAATGTTGGATGATTCACTGCCTCCTGCTGTCTCCTGCAGTGTGGGCATAATAGTCGCACATTTGAATGCAATGCTTTTTAATTGCTTTCATTTAATGTCCATCCTCCTCATCTATACCACAGCACGATGCCAGTTACCTTGGGAAATGTTCCAGTTACTCTGTTCCACATTCACTCCTTATCAGGCTCCAAAGTTGTATTCCAAAATTCCTAGGAGTCATAATTCTAGCTTTCAGCATAGTTGTTATTCCTGCAAGGTATTATTACATATAGCCATGTGAATCCTTCTGGTGCCTCTCCTGAGTTTGCTCTGTTCACATTAAAATAAGAGTTAGCTGTCTCTAGTTGTTAAGAAATAGGTAATGCTGGCAATGACACATATTAATTTTTTTTTTTAATTAGATGCTCTGACATCTGGAAATAAGGTTTTGGTGAGTCTGATGATGATCAATAGACTTTTTATGTGATCAGCTGACCTATTTGTTCATGACAGCAATGGAATTATCATGAGCCTAAGTGCTTGCTCATGAACCTGAAGGATGATTTGAGTTTTAGCACAGAGTTCCCATTTTTTGTACCCATTATGTAATTTCAAAGATTTCAAGATAATAACCTGCTAAGCAGAAATCTCTTAATCTGTCAGGCCCTATAATGCCCTCAGCCAGTGAAGCAAGAGTAGGCTCCTTAACTAAGCATCACCTGTTTATTCATCTTAAAATGTTTTTCTCATTTCTCACTGCCTCCAATTATTCTGTATTTTACACATTTTGAGATAAATTTCTGGGTGTTTCAGTATAGGTATTTAGTGTCTGTTCAGATGTCTCCTCTAAGTATTTGTAAATGTCTCAGACGGAAAGGTGTATCTAAAATGGTACTAGATGGCTGTACTTAACCACCTGAATCTCATCCCATACTATTTTTTGGTCAACATTTGCCTCACTAAACACTATAAATCAGATAAATAAAGAACTCCTTAAGTGCATCTTCAAATGACTTGTGATAGGTAATAAGCTACCTCTGCTACTTGGATTCCATTTCCATTGGAGTGAAAGAGACCCTTTTTATAGCTTGCATGTCACTGGATCACACTTCTTTCACTATCCTGTGTTTTCAATGTTATCAGAATGAATTGGTGTGATTTGAACATATACCCTTCTGTCTGTGGAGATTGGCTTCTGCCTATCAGTTGCTAAATTCTGTTCAGTGTATGTCAGACACCAAAACTGCAGCTGACACCCATGATGAAGAGTGTTCTGTCCATGTCCTTGGAAAGACAGGATTTTAATTTCTTACTGTCACTTGAGTAAAGTGTCACTATTGCCAGGGGACTTCCATAGGAGTAACAAGACTACCAGATACCATGTAATCACTCTCTAAACAGCCCCTTCATGGCACTAATTTGGGATTTTCTCCATGTCTTACTTTGAAGGCTCAGCAGCAGTGATTTAAATATATGGACTGCTTCTTAGTTGCAGGTAAACTAAACAATTTATGAGGAAACTAAGTGAGAGAAAGCACAAAGTAGGAAAGCCTAAAAACTTGGAGGAAAATTATGAGTGGCATCAGTGGAGAACACTGACAGCAGATGCAGATCTAAAGAAAGACCAATCCATTGTGGTTTCTTAGCAAACCAGGCTAGCAAATTTATGAAGCCATTGTGTTTAGAAAACCAGGGAACAAATAAGTAGGTGAAGGATAAGATATTGCACCTCTATTCCTGTTAAAGCAATTTTGCCCATTTAAATATTAAGCAATACAATCTTGTCATATACATGAACCCAAGAATGAATCCTTTAAAAGCTCTGATATCATAAACAAATGCTCAATGAATTGCAGCAAATGAATGGTATTGTAATATGTAGTGGTTATAAGAGCTTGCAGAAACAGCCTTAGGGTCTTCTGTGTTGTCTTACAGTTATGCTGCTGCTAAAATTCTTTATTTAGGGGATAAAAACAGCTCATTAAATTTAATGCAGCTTCTTCAAGATGTGACAGAACATAATGAAGTTAATAGTGATTTGGATTAAGGAAATTTTGATACTGATATTTTTGCTCTGACTGTTGGCATATATTGAATGACTGGATAATTTCTTTGCAATGAATAATGGATAATTTTGTCTAGCATACTGTAACATTATGCAAATTCATCACACACAGCAGCGGTACAAACTTTGCTCTTCCCTCTTGTTACATCTGTCCTGTGCTGAAATAAGAAAGACTGAATTCAGAGAAGAGGAGCAGGGCTGTCCAGTGTTGCTGGGGATTGTAACAGCTTTGCCATTAAGACCATGTTTAAATACAGAAGTTGTATGAAACCTTTTTGTCAGGTTTTCTGCATTCAGATCAGCATGGCATGCAAGCTTTGCCTGCCTTTTGTTATTTAAGAAAATTAAGGTCATGTTTAGCACCAGTACACAAAATTGCTTCAGCTGAACTACAAGCACAGTGTTAGTTAAAGCCTAATATCTCCTGACACAGCCTGTGAATCTGAACATGCCACGAATTTTGCTATGCATTGATTCATATTGCTGCAGAACTTTCAAGAAGTATAATCCTTACCAGTGGCTTTATTACTGAAAAGTGTTTTTATATTGGTGAAAACACACAATAGCAGTGTGGAGGATTGTTGAATTATACAAAAATATTGGGAATGGAGAGCATATTGATTTATTTTTGTTGCCTGGGGAAAGATGATTTTGCACAATTTCAAATGAGCTGTCCAGAAATGAATAAAAATAAAAAAGCTTATTCCCAAAAAGCCTTCATATGAAAGCTGTAATTCAGAAGCTCTGAGCAATGTCAGTAGTGAGTATACTGCGAAAGTGTAAAATTTTCAGGCCTCTTCTCTCCTATTCACAGTGTGGGAACTCAAGCTTAGTGGAAGCTGTTCCCCACAGAAAGGGAGAAGAATGGATCTAGCCACTAACTGGGATAATTAGATCCTTTCCTACACTACTTCATAGACTTACACATTTGACTGACCACATAAATGTTTCACCAAATATATAAAAATGGCTTTGTAAATTTGATGGTTAGATAAACCCTGCTGCTTCAAGCTAAAAGTAGGATGTGCATTTTCATATGTGGATTGCCACAAAGTTCTCTGAGGGTCTCACATGGAACAACTACTTTCTGGAGTGTGCAGCACCCTGCCACAGAAATCCAAGTATGGACTGGAAGTGCAGTATCTTCAAATACAGACAGATAGGCATGTTAAGTATTTCTGCTTTGTACAATGCCAAGGATGCTGATGCTACAGCTTTATTAGCTGACTTGCAGCCTCAGCAACTAGGAGGAGTATAGAAGAGAAATCATCTGGAGAGGGAAGAAAAGAAGAGAGAAGAATATGGGATCTGGGTAACTGTACTGTTTTCTGAAGGAAGAGATAGTTGTGTTTGCCCAGAACAGGTAGATAGACCTGTCCTTGTGCTGCCACTGCTTTCTTCGAGGATAGTCAGTTACTGCCAAGGATTTACTGGGTAGTCAGGGGCCAAGGTTCTGGCTGCCAAGAGCTAAGTGGAAGGAAAAGGTTTGAGAACTGATCAGTAAACTTTGTTCTTGAAAGATGAAATAAATGAGAGCTGCTCATTGAATTTTAAGCCCTCCAGCCTCTCTGGGAATTACATGTCTCCTCCTACACAGTGCAATGCTAAAAAGGTTTCTGGGGAGGGGGAAAAAGGCTGTCTCTTCAAAGTCTCTTCATACATCCCCTCAAGGGATTTATTGCTTTCAGATGCTGTTTCTCACTCAGTGTGTGTAATCCCACTCTTCAGCTTAGGTCTGTCCTTTACTCGATAGGATTCAGTTCTTGTCAAGCCTTGTGTGCTACAATGGGCCAAGGCTGTTTTAGGAACTTTTTTTCTTGTGTTGAATCACAGGCTTTATATAAGCCTCAAAGGAGCACAGGAACACTTTGGCTGTGGCCTTTTAGGACTGAAAACCAGTTTCATAGTCCTATTACTGTATCTCTTTCTGAGATGCCTATAAAGGCACTGCTGTAAGGGGGATAACATGGTATAAAGAGCAGCAAGAGGTACGGCAGATATATTCTTCACATTTATTGTAAGTTACTGCAGATGCATTAGCTTTCTGTACAATGTGTTTTACTTGCACCTCCATTTTTTTGCTGTGCTTGCCCTGAAGTGGCAGATTTATGTGTTTTTAAACACTTGGTGTAAACAAATGAGTACATGAGACCTTTTGCAGTACTTATGAAAGCCCTCCCAAGTCCATCTGTCCTTTGCAGTTTTTCCTAGCCACAGACAGGGGTGTGTACATGTGCCAGTGTGTGTATATGTAACCATATATATATATAGCTTAAAAATAATCAAACCTATAATTTTTCCATTAAATAGTACTGAAAAACACTCACTTTCAAATACATCATGGTTTCAATACAGGATTGCTTTTTTACCTTCTCCCTAAAAATTAAAAGTAAAAAAATAAGGTATCATGCAAAGTTGCACAGTGTGCTGAAGAAATCTGAAGTGGATGTCATGCAGGAAAGCACTGCTTTTTGAACTGAGTTAGTTATGAGAAGGAAAGGGAAATAAACAAGGACTGAAAATGGGCAGTACCTCCTTTTTCTTTTGCAGTAATTTGTGATGTCAGAGTTTCTTCTTAATGTCCTGTTCTCATCCTCCTCCTCCTCCAGATGTACCCCCACCCTAGCAATAGTATGTAAAGGAAAGTTTTTAGTTATATATAACTCAGAAAGTGAGCAAACTTCTCTTTATAGTGTGGCAGTTAGACATGTTTGGAAAACTGAAAAATTTTCATTCAGATGTTTCCTGGTCCCCTTGTGAAACCCATAATATAAATAGCAAAGCCTCTCCAATATTTCAAATATTTAAATCAGAGAGTTGCAACTGTGCTGAAATGTTTATTGAAAATGCAGGCCATTTTCCTGATGAAATTTTACTGTTGATGAAAAGTATTGCCACTTTTTTCATCAGACCTAATGCCACCTAATGCCTTTTCATTTAAAATTAAATGCACAGTATATTAATGACTATTTGATGGATTTTTAAACATTGTTTAATAGGTTAATTCAGCTGGTCAAGATTTTGAACTTTTGGGGTCTTTGTGTGCATGTGTGTGTGTGTTTTTTTGGTAAGAAGATTATAAATCCCTGTTGAAGCTATACTCTAATACAACTAGTGGCAATCTGGGGATAAGACTTGAGCATCATTTAAATTAATACACATTTTTTATTATTGTAGGTGAGACAACATGTCTAAATAAATTCTTTCACCTCTAATCTATGCTGTTCTGAAGCTGGTGTTTAATGTTGTTCTGTGATTCTATGGTACTTCTGGGGGCTATGTGAGCGCCAGTTATGGACAATAATTTAGTTTAGCTCCACTGAAGTATTCTAATGTATTTGTGGAAAGAGTTTCTTGATATTTCTTTATATCTGAATAGCATGCAATGAACTACAGTCAATTTTCCCTCCAGATAAATGATGGAAGGGCAAATAACAATTTTGGGAGTTGTTTTAATCAAGCAATTAAAATATCCACTGTTTTCAATTCTCTTGTTATTGTGATTTTAATGGTAATACTTCTTGTTTCAGTTTTCCTCCCATAATGCTATAATTGAATGAAACTTGGAAGTGCAGAGAGAGAATGACAAGAATTATATAAATAACTAAAGAAGTGAGGAGAGGAAAGGGAAAAGGAATCTATGTGCAGTTTGATTTTTAAGGTGAGGTATTCATCTGTTCTTAATTTATCCACACTAATACAATCTTCCCTATCCAGCTCATCATCTCCTGATGAATAATGCATGGATAAATATTGCTACCTATGAATGCAAAAGTAGTTTATAATTCCCCAGAAAGGTTTTATTAATAGTACAGTGTTAACCACCTTGGTCTGAGTCATAATTAATTGTTAATGTATATGTGTGAAACCCAAGGAAATGAAGACAAGAGGAGGCAGAAGACAGGAAAAAATCGAACTCTGGAGTTCATTGTATTAAAAGAATAACTTCTTTTTAGTCTGAGCAGGAAGCTGGTAATACTTATTAATGTCATTCTTTAAAATAGTCTTTTAGATGATTAAGTTAGAAATCTTCATTATGCTCTAGCTATTAACAGAAACCACCTGAATTTTTGGAAGGAAGTCCAATGGAAATAGAGTTATAATATCCAGAAGCCTCTGTAATGGCATGCTAAGTTTTCCATTGAATGGTTTAAACCCTCATATGCCATTCTCACTTTTAAAATATACCATTAAGGAGAGGTTGAGAGGTGAGGATGTTTGACATCTTATCCATTTGTTGCTTCACAACCTATTAAAGGGAATTATATCAACTAGTTATAAAAGAAATTAATCTAATTAGTAATGCTAAGTTACATTATACACACACTCCACTAACCTTGTGTTTCACACTGTCTCCGAAAACTCACATTGAAAGGTGGCACAGCAGATCACTAACAGGATGAGAAGTGAAACCTGAATGTGCAAACTATTATTTAAAGTTCCTCTGTTCCTTCATCAGTGTGCAAACTTTGTAGAAGGTATAGTCCCAGAGAGGTCTGGCAACAAAACAATTCTTCTCTGAGTATAATTGAGTGGATTGGAAGGAGAGAAATCCTGGTAAAAAGTAAAAAGCCCTAGTAAATAAATATAAATTTAATGCTCTGAACTCCTCTGAACCCTGACAGTGGCAATTCATTCCCAAAGAATACTTATTTGTCATTCCACCCACTGCTGTGCTATAGCTGACACTGAAAACATATTAGGAAAGTGTATGTAATGTTCAAGGCATCTTCAGACTCCAGATCTGGAAAATCCAGACTGGTTGCTCAACCACCTTTTCTACCAAAACACCAGCTGGAGAGAAGCTCCTAATTATTTGGAACTCAGTGTGCTAGTATGAGTTTGAACAGATGAAGAGTAGATGGAGCCAAATTGCCCTTTCACACCACCTTTACACTGGTATAACATCACCAATTTAAACACCATTAAGTGACAGATGAGTGGGTCTACATATCTGCACATAGTGTGTGGAGGAAAATGAAAACTTTTTCTCTAAAATTATCTTAGGAACTGTTGTGGGCAGAGGAGGGAAGAGGAAACAAAAAATGTAAAGTGGTAAAAAAAAATTCAACCAATTCACAGGGGAGGAGAAAGGCAGTTCATGAGGGGAACAGAACTCCCATGATGAGAGACCTCTGTGCATGGTGTGTGTTTCTTACTGTCATACCTGCAGTATGCAGCAAACACTGAAAAATGCCATGAGTATTTGTGATCAGAGCTTTTTCATTCCTGTGCTGTGGAATGTCCAGGTTAGGCTGCATGAGCACTAGATATGCATACTGTAAGTAATAACAGTTTGTTCAGGAAGCTGCAGAGGTTTTGGCAACTACTTCAAAATTAGCACAGATACTTGGAGATTTACGGGATCATTTTGTTCTCTGCGAGAACAACAATTCACCCTGTTATCACTTGATGTAAATTGACTCTTGCAAGAATTTCCATTGAATCTATTTAAGGAAATAGGAATTTAGAAAATAAATCTTTCATGACTTGTAATGCTGCTGGTTTCACTTTTCCTTTAGCCCACTCTAGAATGTAATTGGCTGGATTTTATTACTTGACTATTGAGACTAATATAGCTCTAGGCAAATCTCAGGCACAGAATATGTATTCCATCCCTGAGCCACTGATAATAATGTTATTAACATGTTAACATTGTCATCAGTTTTTATATTTTTTAGCAAGAAAAGCTAACAGAGTCAGACCACTTCATTAGAAGAACACAACTGTGAGTCTCTGAAGTATAAATTAAACCTCTTCTTGCTGCCCTTGTCTCTCCAAGCTAAGAGGGAGTGTTATCAAACCATTTCTTTGCACTGCAGGGTAGCATTACTCGTTGGAAGATCTCCAGCAGATGGTCCAATAAACCCTTTAGGGGCAGCTTTCCACAGTTCATGCTTCTTTCTTCTTAGTGGCATGAAGTCAGAAGAGGGGATCATGAATAGGCAAAGTTTTGTTATCCTCTGTTAATGAGCCTTGAAGATCCCCAAGTAGTCTTCTCTCCTCTAAGACACCCAAGAATGGAAGACCTTGTTGAATGAAATTACTTGCTAATAATAAAATCATAGAATATCCTGAGTTGGAAGGAATCCACAAGGATCATCAAAGTACAACTCCTGGCCCTGCACAGGACACCCCAAGAGTCACACCATGTGCCTCAGATTATTGTCTAAACACTTCCTGAAATCTGTCAGACTTGGGGCTGTGACTGCTTCCCTGGGGAGCCTGTTCCAGTGTCCAGACACTCTCCAGGTGAAAAATCTTTTCCTAATATCCAACATAAACCTCCCTTGACAAAGGTTCATAGTGTCCTTGGTGTCCTGTCATTGAGCACCATACAGTAGAAATCAGTGTCTGCCGCTCATGAGATAGTTGTAGACTCCAATGAGGTCTCCCCTCATTCTCTTCTCCAGGCTGAACAGACCAAGTGACCTCAGACTCTCCTCATATGGCTTCCATTCAAGGCCCTTCACATCTTCATAGCCCTCCTTTTAACACTCTCTAACAGCTCAATATCCTTCTTATACTGTGGTGCCCAAAACTGCTCCCAGCACTGCAGGTGAGGCCTCTCCAGTGCAGAACAGTACAGGACAATCCCCTCCCTTGCCCAGCTGTTGATGCTGTGCCTGATGTACCCAAGACAGGCTTGGCCCTCCTGGCTGCCAGGGCACTGCTGGCTCACATTCCACTTGCCACTGACCAGGACCCTCAGGTGTCCCTTTCTGTGATGCTGCTCTCTAGTGTCTTATTCCCCAGTCTGTCCATACATCCTAGGTGCAGAATATGGCATTTGTCTTTGTTCTCATGGTTGGTGGTTGCCCAGCCCTGTAGCAGACTCCATAGAGCTTGGGAAAGCTCCATGGAGGATTGAGACTTAACAGTAGGAACTGCTGAGTCATGATGAGACAGCAAAATAAGTTCCTGTCTCTGACCCCCTGCCCCAAAGCTTATCTCTGTAACCCCATAGGTCACTTTTCCCTGACCCCTACTACTGGAAAAGTTTGGATCCCCCTTTACCCTATAAAAAGGGGCTGTTTTAGCCCATTTGACAGAAGAAGACCCTTCACAGAGCCCCCAATAAACCATTGCTGTGGAACCCCCAGGACTTCTCCTTCTCCTCTCTCACGTCTCCTCCTGCCTCAGCCAAGGGCGCCCTAGCAAGCAAGCAAAGAGCTGAGATCCTAAGAGAGCTGATAATTGCTAAAGAGCTGACAATGACTTGCTAAGGGTAACCATGGCTGCGAGCTGCCTGGGTATTCGGGCACCCTGTCTCTCTGACTGGGCTGCCAGACCATCCTGCACCACTCGATAATAAGGCCAAGATCGAGGCTTTATTATACAGCGCTCTAATTTGTCCAGGTCTTTCTGAAGAACATCCATACCTTTGAGGAATTCAATGTTTTCTCCCAATTTGCTGTAATTGAAAAACTTGTTTAGTGTGTCTTAGTGCTGCATTCAAGTCGTTTATGAAGATGTTGATCACAAGGCCAAGGATGGAGCCCAGCAGAACCCCACTAGTGACAGGTCACCAGCCTGATGTCACCCCATTCACTGTAACCCTTTGTGCCCAACCCATGAGCCAGTCGCTCTCCCATCCCATGATGTGTTTATCCAGCTGTGGGCTGGAAATTTTGTCCAGAAGGATCCTGTGAGAGACAGTATGGAAAGTTTTACTGAAATCCAAAAAGATTACATGAACTGGCTTTCCTTGATCAGGGAGGTGGGTTACCTTGTCATAAAAGGAAATTAAGTTTGTCAAGTAGGACTTTCCCCACATGGAGCCATGCTGGCTGTGACCAATGGCTTCATTGTCCTTCATGTATTTTTCCTCTCAGGATAATTTTCTCCATCTTTTTATGGATGACTGCAGAGGCACCAACAGGCCTTATAATTTCCAGGGTCATCCTTGCTCTTCTTGAAAACTGGAACAAGTCCCTACCTGATCAGCTAGAACTTAAAAGAATAGGCAAAAAGCTCTTTCTTTACTGTAAACAGGTAAGAATGCAATCGCTATTTTAGTATTAGCACTATAATCCTGCTAGCATTATACAATATACTTGTTGAGCTACATAGAAAGTCTAGGTAGTGCACTTGATACACACTATTCAGGACATAAGAGTTTGACATGTGGAGAACTTACAGCCCCCACATATGCCAGGAAAAAAATGTTGTTATTATACATAGAACTACAAAGAAATTTACATTATCAATGAGGCAATAGCATGTCATGTGTTTCAGTTCATAAAATTGGCATTTTTAATAAAAGGTGTTAGTTTAATTTAGAGCATAACCAGAGAACATAGGCAAATATTTTCCAATTCATTAGGCCATAGGCCCATAGCATGGAAATAAATTCTTCTGATGAGTCCTGTCACCACATTGTAATTCCAACACTGCCATTTTCTGAAATTAAGCAGACCCATGCCACTCTTTTCTCTGTTGATGTAGCTCCAAGTATTTCACATGAGTTTCCCAGGGCTGGCTGTGATGCTGCATCATAGTGGGAGCCATCTCACAGGATGCACATGGGGAATGGATGGGGTGTTTTGCCCTGAGTTTAAGATTAAGTTATGAGACATGAATCAAGAAAACAAACTGTTTTCGGTTTGTCCTCTCTTCCACGTAATCCTCTTGATGCCCACTCACAGAAGCATATTTGTTCCGCATTTGTAGCACTATTACCAATAGCAGGGTTTTGAGGACCTGAAATAAGCTGTGGATGCTGCCTCAATGTAAAGAGAAAAGCAGAAAGACCCATGTAAGCGCTGCAGCTTCTGTGTTTTTGAGAGGGAGGAGTTCTATCATGTGTGGCCTGTTGGAGGGGTTTCCCTACTTTATTGTGCCAACTGGCAAATCTCTTACTGAAACTTCTGTCAGTTTTCAGTATTACTACCAAAAAATCAGTTGGCAGTTGTAATCCTTTTGTTTAGATAATTGCAATCCACTGTAGAACAAAAGATTTACGTCATCTGCAAAAGTATCCCAGTTTGTAGAAAGTGCATGGAATTTTTTGTTATTGTTGACATTTTGCCTTCAGTCATTCATATTTATAAAGGAGTAAAATCTCTTGGCACAGCTTACCTGGTGATTGCATTCAGGATAGACATTTGGAAAAAAATATTGGTAAGCTAAAGCTATAGCACTGTTGATATTGGTAAGTGAAGGTTGTCAGGCTTTCTCATCAGATGTGAACTGGTCAGAGGGGTGAGCACATCCCTCCTGCATTTCCCCTCTTTTTATGAAACAATCTGTCATGAATTGTAGTACACTTTATTCAGCATAAATTATGCAAAAACCAGATAACTTCAGGGAAATGGAGCACTCACCACTTAACAACTAAGATTAAAGAAGTACTTTTTTTTTTGATGATCTGGCTAATAGTTGCACAGTGAATGACATCTTTGTCAGATTCATAGATACAATGTCTGCATGCTGGTGTTTGGGAAAATACCTTTACTCTCCCAGGATCCCACTTGAAGTGTTGCATCCAAGTCTAGGGTACCCAGCAAAAGAAAGATCTGGACCTTTTAGAGAGAGTCCAGAGGAGGCCATGAAGATGATCCAAGGGACCTCTCCTGCTGAGAGGACAGGCTGAGACAGGCTGACAGAGCTGGGGTTGTTCAGCCTGGAGAAGAGAAAGCTCAGGGGAGGCCTTTCTGGGGTATTTTCAAAATTTGAAGGGGGCTTTTAAAAAATTTTTACCAAAGCCTGTAGTGACAGGACAATAGGCAATGGCTTTAAACTGAAAGAGGGTAAAGAGGGTAGATTTAGTCTGTATATAAGGAAGACATTTTTTTCATTGTGAGGTTGGTGAGAAACTGGAAGAGGTTGCCAGAGAAGTTGTGGATGACCCATCTTGGAAGTGTTTAAGGCCAAGTTGGATGGGGCTTTGAGCAACCTGGTCAAGGAAAGGAATCTCTGCCCATGACAGGGAGTTTGGAATGAGATGATTTTTAATGTCCCATCCAGCCCAAATAATTCTAATAATTCAAATGATTTTTTCTTTCAATGATTTAATGAAAATTAGACTTTTCTTCCATTTATATCTGCAAGATATTGGGTCCAAAGGGAAAAACATGTGATCCAACACTGGGCACAGTTTTCCTCCCTTCTGCAGCCCAACTTCCTTGGCCTCAATGTGAGTGCAGTCATGTTCTAGTGATTATTAGAGAAATGGTCCTAGTTTGATATTAAGAGAGCAACTTTAATTGAGTGGAAACAAGAAATCAAGATGCAGCAATGAAAGCTTCCTGGTGAATGAATTTGGAATTACTTTTCCAGAGGTTTATACTGTGTCTACACAAAATAGCACCCTATACACAAATTTTTTCAATTACTGTGTTTTAGCAGCTAATAATATAAGAAGATTTTGCAAACATTGGACAATTTAAGTATCATGTAAAATTTCATGTAATTCTCTCCTATGGTTAGGAAATGAAAGAAATTTTATGTGTGAAAGTTCTGTTTCCCACTATCTTTTAATGATAAAAAACCTTGGATTTGGTTGCTGAACAAAATTTTCAGTTTCAACAGCACTAAGTACTCTGTTCATACTTTTTTCTAAAGTGTTAAAAGTAAATATTGCACTTGAGGTAGGTTTTTCCTAAAGATTTGTCACGAGAGCTTTTTAATTTGCTCCATGATTTCACTGCCATGGTAACAGAGACGTAAAGATAACATGTCTGTGGATCCAGTATTTACAGTGCTGTGTTAAATAATATAATTATAATCCTCTTAAGTACTTCTTGCATAAATCTAAATAACATTACAGACGTAGATTCTCCAGACAGTATTGAAAATACAGTCAGTAGGCTTGCATTAGCTAGCCCACAATAGAATAGCCACAGAATTTTATAGTACTCAGCCTAATATGAGTATTATTTACATTCTTTTGTTAAAGAGTAATTCACAATGGCTCCTAGTTAGCAGGATTCTTATGTGGAAGCC
The DNA here is from genome assembly GCF_051311805.1 of Agelaius phoeniceus. Taxonomy (NCBI): domain Eukaryota; kingdom Metazoa; phylum Chordata; class Aves; order Passeriformes; family Icteridae; genus Agelaius; species Agelaius phoeniceus. The sequence goes on along the minus strand of NC_135265.1, from coordinate 54,267,754 downwards.
TAATGCTTGTCATAGATTCTCACCAAAATCAGTGAAAGTATGCAAATTCTTAAAGCTCTGTACTTTAAAATATTTTCCTGACTCAGATTTATGTACCTTAAAGCTGTGAAAGTCTTTTCACTGCTACTAGCAATAACTGGGTAAGAATACAAAGTGCAGTAATAACCATATTTTTACCATAAGTGGTAAGTAGGAGACCCTGTACTTGTCTTACTTGCCTGTTCAATTCTTCAATTCTTATTTTTCTGTTAAATTCCACTTTTTTTTGCAAACAAGTTGGTGTAGCTGTGCTAATATTTTTTTTTTGTGGGAACAGTTTCAAGGAAGGAGATCTTTAATTGTTCCCTCTTAAAGCAGTAATAGGTACTTCCATCTTGAAGCAAAGAATGTCTGGTTTTTGTTGGTTATATTTTTCTATCCCCCGGATAACATAAAACCTCAAATATGCATAGGCATTATGTATAGTGATTAAGGTTTGCATAGTAGAAAGCATGAGTTATATATTCAGTTTTGCCACAAAATAGAAGTCATTTTTTGCAAAGGAATGTCTGCATTTCCCCTATGTCAGTCTGGTTGAAGAGCACATGATTTTCTGTAATTTATGTGTTTTGGTGTGCTTTTTTAAATTTTATCTTTCTGGGATAGTTTTAAGGGAAGCTTTTCTATATTCTAGTTTTAAATACTTTCTGGAAGAAAATAATAGGAGGAAAGAAGGAAGTTTGTTGTATTCAGTACCCAAAGGTAAACATAATTTGAAGTTTGTAGAAGGGCATCTTATCAGTCTGGGTCTTGATTCAGATTTGTTAGTTGTTGTTGATGTGGTGATATCTCCTGTAGCGTCAGGCAAGTAGGTGGAATGGGGCAGGTGGTCCAGCTAATTGCACTAGTGTTTATCATTTCTTGCATGAGGATTTTTACATCAAGACACAGGATGGATCATTAGGAGTTTGGCAAGAGTGTTTTGTGGGAAGAGTAGCCTAGGAGGAATACCACTGTAATAAGCATAGCATAAAATATAAAGATAAGCAGAAAAGAGAGCTTACAATGGCAAAACACACTGTCTGTATCAGCTTAAACTTCTGAACTCATAGTTTGGAGAAATTAGAGCTGTAGTTATTATCTGAGATCTGCTTGGGTCACTGAAATCTTTTACTAGTCTCTATGTACAGACAGAATTGTCATTGCTTTTCATCTAATTGATGATACAAAGGAAATTTTAGGCCACAGTCAGGCCATTTAGCTTGCTGGATTGTGCTCACTGAGGTGATTTCCCAATACCTGATGTGAAGTGGTTGGTCATTTCAATACCTTTAACCTCTCACTATCACTACTAATTAAGAGGCAATTCAGTCATTTTGAGGACTTAAAAAGATTTTGTGTATTTTGTAGTAAATTCTCAGCTCTGATTTTATCTCTTTAATCAAGCGGTATAGAGGGACCCAACCCAGATGTCTGCTAGAAATCTTCTGCAGAATGTCACAGATGCTTTTAGGAATCTCCAGCTTAGCAAGATCTGTCAGAACTTAACTACAATCTCCATCCCTTTCCTAGGTGCCCATGCATGCACCTCCCATAAGCCTCCACAATCCACTGTGCCACAGTTCAATAGCACATATTCATTCCACAATTCCTGCTACCAATATATTATTTATGCATCCTTCTCATGGTTTGTCAATGTCAGTTTTATGGAATGTATGTCTATGATTCTAAAGAAAAGCATTGCTTAGTTCAGACTTATTTTCCCAGAAGAACATTCCAATAAATGTTGAAAAAGAGCTTCGGTAGCAAGTCATTCCTTTATCAGGAAATCTCATGTGGTGCTGCCATGGATGTTGGTTTTTTTAAAATCTTTTTCATTACCTATTACTGATTGTGAGCATTCGTGCCCTGTTATTTTTACACAGTAGAGTTTTGACAAGTGCATGCTATCATTCTCAATATCTGTAAAAACCTGCTTCTCAAGTAGTTCTTCATTCAGTTTTGAGGTTACATCGGTAGAACATAAAGTATCATACAGCTGGGCCAAATATCATATGCACTGGATTGCTTGTTATTGCATATATTTAGGAAGTATGTTCTCTGTGTAATCTCTAAATCTCTATTCTTTCATCCTCTTTCATCTTTTTGCAGCCACCAACTCACCTCTCCTAGTTTTGGTTTTGATCAATCATTTCTATAATTTCTCTTGAATACTTAAATTTGGGCTTTTTTTCCTTTCCTCATTTATTTTTCCCAGCTTTTTTACTTTTGACACAGATCCTTTATTTATGGCCATCTACTTAATTTCATATGATTTTAATGAAACCCATCTTGCACCGCTACACAGGAGTATACAGCATTTATGACATTTTGACTTACTGAGATCATGAACAGTAATAGAGATAGCAAAATTATCAATGCCCCAATGAAAACAACTGGAAATAGGAGGAAAAATGTGCAACAAACAGAACAACTGACTGCACTCCCCATCCCGTGTCCCTGACCTGAGCTTAAAGAGAGGCAGAGCTAATTCAAAACTGCAGTTGAACAAATAATCTGTGGAAGATAAAAGCAGTCCTTTGAAGTTATAAAATACAATTTATGCTCTCTTGTTTTCCTTTCTGGTTATCTTGGAGGCAGTTCTCTCAGTTCATTGGAAATGGCTAATCTGCATTTTTTGGTATATGAATTTCTGGCAACTATGTTTTGCATAGTTATTTAAATGGAGAAAAAGGTTAACCAAGTAACAGAATGTGATAAAATTCTCCAGTGATAGTAAACACAAGACCCAAGCTGAGAGGAAGAATTGAGCTTAGAAAGCAGTTTTACACTGCTGGCATTTACATGTGTTCTAGAAAACACTGACTGGGCTCTGCTTCTCATATTCAGAGCAGGAGAAACAATGAAGCATCATGTTATCTGGTGTAAATATACTATACTCCAATTTAGTTCTGAGTAGTATGATCCTAGTGAACAGAAGTCAGGTCAGATCAATTTGAGACCAAAAATCATTTCGCAAGCCCACCTCAAAATGTTAAAGCTGCTTTTGCCCTCACAAGGGTATTTTGAGGATTAATGTCCTGTCAGCACTTTGAAAATGTAAAGTGCTAAGTATATATTATTATAACCCTTTCCATTTATTACTTTTATTGATGGTCTCGTGGTTTCCATGACGCTATGTTGATTTGCACGGGATTTTCCTGCAGTGTGCATTTCATCTCATGAAGAGTAAAAAAACAAATAGTTCTTTTTAGGCCTTGTGCCTTGTTGGATAATATCCAGTTACTGGGGGACTTGTTTATGACCCACTATCTCTGCTGTGAAAGCCTTACTGCAATACATTATGCAGCTGTTTGTTTTCAACTTTGTTTTCTCAACTATATAAGCCTCTGCTGCTACTGAGACCCATGTGCTGCTCCTAACTGACTCCTAAGGGGTTCCTGAGTGAAAAGCAGACTTACCACCCACTGAACTCCAGTATTTTATAGTAGTAGTGTTTTCAAGGAGTGGGACTGAAGCCAGGCTTGTCAATCACTGGCAATCAGGGAATATCTTGCTTGTTGAAGTTCAGTCCAGTTTTTTCTGCCTCTTCTGGCATTGGCATTACAGCCAGACCTCCTGATGGCCAAGCTTTTCTGAGGAAAATTCCAAACTTTATTTCAAAATTTTAGATTTACACTTTGGCTCTGCAGCATGTCTGTCTAACTCCCAGCCAAGTCCCCAGGCGGCATTTACTTTTGGAACACTTTGCCTCCTCAGCTCTGCTTTCCTGCAGACTTCAGGGATCAAGTTAGGCCAAGAAAAGCCAAAATCACATGAACCATGTGTGCCTTTTGCTTCCTCTTCTGTTGAGAGTCTCAGCATGGAGTTTGGCCCTGATCTGTCAACAGTGTTCCCTCAACTGACAATCTCAACCAGGTGGGTTTTCCTTGGCCCTCCTCTCCCCTTAGGACATAAAGAGTTGTGGAAGCCACAGCTGCAGGTCAGCCAGCCCCTCTCTTGAAAAAAGTCGTGTGGCAAGGCAAAAGTGCAGCAGGTTGTGCCCAAATGCATGGATGAATTGCCACACAATGCAGATACCAAAGCTATCCAAGTCTGTGTTCTTGTGACATCTCTGACATCTTTTAGGGCCTCTTTCAATTGCTGTGCCTTTAACTATATCTCTCCACATCTTTTTCTCCAGGGGTCCAGGGGGCTTGGGGGTGGAAAAAGCCAGAAGGTGTTGCAAAGGGCCTTGGACCTGCTACCCCTTGTAACCTTTCATGTCCCTTGCTGAATCATTTCACAGACTGACATCTGCAGGAGAAACACAGGCCCACTATACTTCTGTGAAGTACAGGGGGCTTTGTATCACATGGAACTTGGACTCATGTAGGTTGGAAGGGACCTCAGAGAGTCATCTGTTTTATTCTCCTTCTTAAATCCAAGCTAGGCCCATTAGTTAATAATTAGCAATGTGGAGCATGCAATATGGCTTCTTTGCCAAAAATCTATCCTGAATATTTTTCTAGAGCATTTTCTTAGCTTAGTTTTCCTCTCCTGTTCAATTTAGTGAGAGAATAGAGTGCAGAGAGAAAAGAGGATGAAGAATCTAATGATGCAATCAATAATGTTTTGTTTAGCACTTTTGTGGACTAGAGCAGGAGTGATCAATATTGAAACAACAAAACCTCAAATATGATGATTCCTCTAGACAGACAGCATTCCAATTCTTCCAAAGCAATTCCTTCTCTTAGTGAGAGAAATCCCAGCTGTCCATGCTGGAGAAAAGAGTAAAAAATATTCTAGCTTCTTAGGATGTTGAGTAAAAATAATCAAACAGCCAAAGACTTGAACTTTTTCCAACACAGCTTAGAAGTCTGTAGTTCCTTGTTCTCTATGAGGAAGAACAGCAGGGTTTTCCTGATGCACCTAAAGGATGCAATTAATGTATTTTATGTGCCTAGTACCTACTCAATGTTCTTCTCAAGGTGTTAACTGCAGACTGCTATAGACTCATGTATTGATCCAAAAATGCTGCCATATCTACTTGGAACAGCTTATCTCCCTCCTCCTGTGTCAACTTCATCTGTCTGTGATGTGAAGAAGGACAAAAAGTCCAGACACTATGAAGAAAAATGGTCAAAAGGGAGCCTTTTTGGCAAACTGTTTTTGGTATCAAAAACGAGTGGGAAGTCGTAAGGCAATGACTGCTCAGGACATAATTTATTAAGATCTTTGGGCACTGCCCCTTCCACAGACCTCAAGAGTCCCATCATGGTGCTCAAAATGTCTGGAATTGTTCCTACCTAAGTCAGACAAGAACAATCATCTTTATTTTCAAGAGAAACTGTCCTGCTTCTGGTGGAGAATATGTCCTATCTCTGAGTGTACAGTCTGCTGAGAGAAAAGAAATACACTAAGACATATACAGAAGAATTGCATGCAGAGGTACCTTTCTTGCATAGCCTTGTGGGCTGGCAACTAACCTCTTTGGCTGTCAGAATAGTCAACAAGAAAAATCATGCAACCTGTCTGTATCTTGTGACTTCACAGGTGAGTTGATAAATGATATAGAGTTCAGAAGGTTCCTTGGTCAATGTGTGTTCACAGTCCCATGTTTTCCATTGTTCCTCAAGGCAATGCTGAAATAGCAGAGAAATGGAGAGGTGATGCTGTTTATGCCGCACTGTCTCTGAGGTTATGACTGTCATGTCAGATAAATAAAACAGATCTTCAATCTTAGGAGTTCCAAAGAAGAGAAAAGAACCAATATTCCCACTGGGACCAGGTAGACTCAAAACAATAAGTAAATGAAGTAATATTTCTCTGTAGATCCCAACAGGAAAAAAAAAAAAAAAAAAAAAAAAAAAAGTGAAGTAGTAGATGATGTTGTGGAGTTTGAGGTTTTTGCTTTGTTTTATTTTATGTATACTTTCAAGGACATTGTTTAACTAATATAGTCTAACCAGTGGGATGAATTCTCCACAAACAAGCACAAATGCCTAAACAGAAGGCTCTAATCTCTTTCAAAAAAAGGAAATTATCTACAATTTGGAACATTAAAGACGATATGTGTAGGATATTGTTCACATGTATCAAATCCTGAAATCTCAAAAAGACAACAATAACCTTCATTACTACCTAGAGTAAACCTTAGAGTGGACAGCTATATTTCATGTGCCATAAGAACACTTTCTCTAACAGTACCCTGCCATGTACTGTTAATTCCGACACCTAATCTTCAGACCTGTGACAGTATTCACTCTTAAAATATAGAAGGACTGTTTCTTGAACTTACTGAAATATCCAACTACAGTGTTTTACAGTGTTATGGGGTTTGGGATCCATGGTACTAACACCATGTCCCTCTACCTGTGCTAAGCAGTCAGCTGGCCATCAACACATTAAATGCTTATGACACCACATGATAGTCAAAACCATCTCTTTTTTTTTTTAAAAAGTTCTTATTTCTTGTCCTCAATTTTTTTCTTCTTTTTTTTTTCTCTGAGAAATTTTCATAAATCTGCATTGCTTGGATATCCATACATAAAAACTCTTCTCTACCCTTCCACATCTTTAGATGTGTGTGAATCCAGTTGTTACAAACCGTACATCCTAATGTGAAGGAGAATAAGGATGTTTATCCATGTACATCCAAGTATTTTTTTCTTCTGAAAAATAAGATTCTAAAGTCTAACTTTTCATTGGAAAGAAGTATAATCCTAAATAGAAATGAACATTGATGTCCAAGGATTAAAGTTTTTCCTGGAGCAGAAGAAGTCCTTCATGCTGTTTCCTGTTAGTACTGAATTATATTTAACAAGATTGGTGGTCTGGGAAAATATATTGGATTTAGCTCCACTGTGAAGATTACATCAATTAGAGAGAACGCTGGGAGGCAGGGGATCCTTTGGTGTTAATACCTTGAACAGTCAAATTTTGTGCCTATGCATCTAGAAGGTTGAAAAAGCACCCCATGGAATGGACCTTTATGTTGTGTTACCTGATTGCAATACATTTGCAGCTGAACAAAGATTAATTGTCCCGAATTCTTGTTTTTTGGGAATGCTGAGACCACATTTATGTTGCCCAAAAATCACTCAGAAACAATCACTGTAACCATGTAAACCCTTTGAGTTTATTTCTGTAAAATATGTCTCTGCTAAATGTTAATGAAAGTATTGAGTCTGAAAAAGTTTGGCCACACACTGGACTTTCAATTAAATAGAAAGCTTTGAATGGGCCAAACATCTGTGTATTTTCAAGTTAGTGCAGTAGCTGAGGAGTGACTGTAGGTTTCTGTCTTACCCCTTACGTATAGCGTTAAACAAAGTAATAAATGAAACTCTGACTTTCTGCTTTATGGCTATGTAAAAGCATTGGATACAGAGAATGAAAGTGACATGTGATGAATGTGAGGAAGATTGCAAAATCTTCATGTGCAATGCAACTTACTTGGCTGTTTCTTTTTCAAGGAAATCTAAGCAAGGTAGCAAGACTGTCAAATCTGGATTAGAAAATAAATAGCATTAAAGGGAGAAGGTAACACTTGCCATTATTTCTGCATTCACTATATTTTTCCAGTCTCTGGAGAATGCTCAAATCTCCTTCCAAATAGTAAAATATTTAAAACAAAATAGCTTCAATATATATGCTTGTATATGCCAAGATAGGTCAAGTGCTTTATGAAAGGGATGCAGAAGTTCACTATATTTTTCCTTTTACTTTACACTTTGGAATAACCCCAAGTTATAGTATCATAGAAATGGAAAAGACCTATTAAATTATGCATTTCCTTGCCAGTGGAAGTGTACTCCAATATACAGAACTTTCCATCTCAGGCTAATAGGCACCTACCCTGTCATTTGAGGACTCTATTCCACAATAAAATTAGCATTGGAAATTTTCCCTACATCTCAGCCTAAAAATAGATTTGTTCTTCTGTATTGCCTTACTCACACCTGTGAGCCACCCTTTTCTGTGCTTCCTTCTTAAGACTTCAACTATCAAACTCTTGTAAATTGTTGTGATATATACTCCAAACTCTGTGAAGTCAAACAAGTGTAAAAGCAAAGTGGGAAATCTTTTTTTAAACTGAAATTCCAGACAAACTGTTTGCATTTACTACAGGTGAAATATCTGCCTTCTCTTTCACAAAATTTCACAGTTGTATCAGTTCAAAGTGCTTTTGCCCAATTCTTACCTTTCGCAATGTCTTCCTGAACATTTAGATGACTCAGAGATAAAAAAGGGCAATATCACTGGTACAGTTCTACACTTGAATTTATTTCGATAGTATTGCAAATTCAACTTTTGAAACTGCTCAAGAGGTGTGTTTCTTTCGTAGAGGTCTGCTACCTCATTTAACATGGGCTCCACTTACTCTGTTCATAGAAAGATTTAACTTAGGAAGCAGAAGCCCTTGTGAGTTGGAACAGTTCCTCCATAATTCCATATAGTAAATGTAGTTTCATGGGCTTTATAACTTGTCTATTAACTTGTGCCTTCAATCACTGCATTATTATTTCTTTTCATACTTCCATTTGATTTATGAGTGTTTCCCTCATGATAGGTAACGTGGACTGTATACAAATGGTTAAAAAACATTTGAAAGGTGCAATAAGGCAACAGGCAAACATTCTAAATCTTCTTGTTGGAAAAGGGCTGTGTAGTTAAGAGAAAAGAAAAAAAGAAAAAGAAAATAATAAAAACGGAAAAAAGAAAAAGAAAAAAAGAAAGAAAGCACCACCACTGGTTTGCATGAGAATTTGGGGGTCAGCTGCCCATTGTTAAATTAAGTTCATCTATTCATTTCCAGGAGTATTCCTTTTCAACAAACTACTTACTCTACTTTTCAGTGGATAAAAGCCAGGTTGAGGATTTACAGCCTTCTATGGCTACTCTTGCCAACACAGATCTTGAGAAGGTGTTCAGTATGTATGAAGAATCTTTAAAACAAAATTTGTTTGCTGTAGGCATTCACTGCTCCCTCCCTTTTCTTTCTTTCTCTCTGCCTTTCCACCACCTTAATTTGTCTGTGGACTTGGCTTCTTTGTTCTTTCATGACTAATATTACCATCTGTGACATTACATATCAAGATAGCAATGCAACATATTAAGCACAGGAAAACCCGGAATGTTTGAGCTCATCCAAGCATTTGTTGCTTAAAGCTCCAGCATTATTTGTAGCCACCTGAAGCATCCCAAAGTTTCTAAAAACACATTGCAATAAAACAGCAGGTTTCCATGTTGTTTCTGAAATTGAGATATAGGATCTTATTGGGGCTGCCTTCTTGCAAACAATCTCGGCAACTTACTCGGTTTTATTTCTCACTAAAGGCTTATAAAAAGAGCTTTCTTTTTTATGGCATTAGCCTAACTACCACCTAGAGCAGTTCACTTTGGGAACTCCCCAAGTTCTACACTGGAAGTACCATTCCCAGGTCACACCTATGACCACAGCCTATGTGAGGTATACCTCATGCAGCAGGGGCCCAGCAACCAGGCAGGACCCCAAACAAGTGCTTATCTCTGCCACCTTCTACCCTTCCGAGGATGAGGAGGGGGCAGCAGGCGTGAAGAGAAATGTATCAGGTAAAAGAATCTTGAAATGGACAGGTCTCAAGATGGAAGATCACAATCAGAATGGAGATCTCCTCCTCCTGCTTCTCACATAATTCTAGACAGATCCACATCTTATTTACCCAATAGGGATTGCAGTAACCACCAAGATCTGATATAGTGACGGACAGACCTTTCCCTCCCATTGCTGATTTTCCAGACATTCAGTTGCTTCACTGTTTATCTCAAAACCTGTATTTATCTGCAGACATCAACCTGTCCAGTTTTTCTCTGCATTAATAATTTTCCACTTCAAGTTCTAGTACATAGTATGGAATTCAATATTGAATAAATCTATGTTTCAGACTGTAGCTTATTTGCATTATTGCATTCTATATTTTATAAGAAAAGAGCTATAGCATATAGTAATAAAACAGCAAATTATAAAGTTCTGTGTAAGGTAAGAGGAGTTTCTTCATGTCCACATTGGAAGTCTGTTATCTCTTTTCTAATTTATCCAGATGGCCACTAGCACAAGTAAGAAAGAAGCAAGCTTCCTCCCCTTATCTGCTCTACCTGTAGCACCCACAGCTCCTGAGAACTGAGGAGTTTATGAATCTAGTCCCTATACTGCCAAATACAAAATCTATGTGGGTATGTATAACAGAACACTTCTATACTATTCTTAATTCTCCTGTATCTGGACATTTACAAGTCTTTACTATCTAAGATGTTGAATAGTCTGGTAGTTTCCTGTTGAAAAAAACCTCAAACAAATAAATATAATTATTCTTTCTGTGTAAGTCATAGAAAGGAGAACAATATTACACAAGAGAGATATAAAAAGCACTATGGTAATGTCACGAGGTGGATTTGTTTATTTGATTCAGCATGATAGACTTTGAAAAATATGTAATGGTTGTATTATTCAGAGGAAGGAAAAGGTGAGCTAAAGCTGGAGAAAAGAAAGGAAGAAACTGGAAGGGCAAAAAAAGGGGAATGACAGCTTAGAAAGAGGAAAAGTGTGCTTCAACAGAAATCCCCTCATCTTTTGCTATGGGCCTGCAATCAACTTTGCAGGGCCAAAATATTTGCCAGTGGTGATGTCACTAGCCTGTGTTTTGTATGGATTCTGGGTCATTTATGACCACTGTGTTGACATGTTAAGTGGTATGTGATTTATGACTACCATAGGGTAAATGATCTTCCTCTGAACAGGAATTTAAGGATAACCAATGTACACATTAGATAAATGTGTACAGACTCACACACATGCTCAAGAATGCACAAGTAACACTGTAGATGAAAATCTGCCAGCATAGAAATCAACAGAAGTGCAGGTGTTGCCCCAAGTGTAGATATATTTTTTAGTCCATAGAACACATGTATTGAAATATGTGTGTAACTTACTGTAGTCCTCTACACTATGATGAGAGATACAGTGTGATACAGAAAATGTATTCAATATTCATTCGTGCATACTGTTCAGATCCTGCCTATTTCTGTAGCTGATGCTTTAAACATTGAGTGTAAGGGAAATACTGATGGTATAGGCATAGATGACTGAATTAGACATGTGGTTAACTTCTGCTGTCCACCTCAAAACACTTTGGAGCACAGGCCATAGTTCAAGTTGATAGTGGCTTCTGTTTGTGAGCTGTCTTTCTGGCTTGGGTCCATGGGACCCCATCAGCTGAGATCTTACCCAGGGAGGTGGGGCTGGGCAGTTTCCTCGGTGGGGTGTAGAAAAATCTTCAGCAATGAACCACATTGCTCACCATCCCTCAGAAGCTTTTCATGCCACTGCTACCCCCTCCCTGTGGCCCCGAAACAGGGTTGATGAAGCACAGGAGGCTTTCCCCTTGCTGTGGTCGCTCCTGGCCCCAGGCGCCCGTGGGGCGGCAGCAGCCCCTGTGGAGATGGGGCTGAGGAAGGCAGGTGTTGTTCCCACGACCAGAGCCCAGCTCCCAGGGGGGGAGAGTGGAGGTCAGGAAGTTAGCAAAGGTCAGCCAAGTCCCGCTGGCTCTTCGTAATCCTCTTTTCCACCCACAGCCCCTTGAAACTACCCTGATTTCTCCCAGTGCGGTGTCTGGGGGAGTTGCTCTACTGCTGCAGGATTCAATTTATTTTTCTCGCTTCCAAACTATGCTTCTGCAGAGTCTCAAGTCAGCTTTGTTTCAGCTGGAGTCGAGCAACACACAGGAGAGATGCGGCTCTATTTCACTGGTTTGTTTTTCTTTTCCTTGCCTTTTTTTTAACCTTTTTTTTTTTTTGCTATTTTGACAGGAAATCTTGCTCCTTTTTCTCTTGCATAAGTATGAAGTAACCCTGTGAAAACAAATACGATTACTTATTGTTTACGTGTGTAAAAATAAAAGGACAATTTTGCTGATCAAGTTATATCTGAAGAATAGAGTTGTATAAAGGATTTATTTATTTGTATTTTTATGCTAGCCAAACAAAAAAAAATCAACAACAATAAAAAAATTCTTTTGGTCTACCCAGAATTAAAATTTGTCAGTTTTACTGCCAAACAGCAACACACAAATTTGAAAGAAATGTCATTTCAGGTCAGAAGACATTTCAAGTAGGCTTTTTAACATTGATTAAAGATAAATATAGGTAAATTTCAAAAGAAACCCTTAATGCAAAATGAGAACTGGAAAGTTTCTGTATGAAAACATCAATAGGATTACACTTGATATTTCAAAATGTTTCCTTTGACTGAAAAGTTTCATTCTGCTGTAATAAAGATTGCTCCTGGTAAGGAAATTAGAGCAACCTTTTTGAGACCAATGATGCTTCCTCATATAGAACTGGAAAGGTTAATAAGTGGTTAACTATCAATCTTCTCAGGTATAACTGGAGAATGTACTTTTTGGCTTTGGCTTTATACAAAGCATCTAGACAATAAACCAAATTAAAATATATAGACTATAGTGTCAAGATAAAGTTTTATCCAAACAAAATTTAAATAAATTCATGCATTTCACTAGGTTATAAAAATCAAGCAAACAGATAATTTTGCACATATGTAATGGTCTCAAGATTTTGTAATTTCTCTTCCACTTTTAAAACAATAAGACCCAAATGTGGATAAAATCATCTCACTCTTCCCACTGAAAGTGAAGAACTTTTTCCAAGTTCTTATGCTGGAAAAAAAATATTTCTTAGGGATTGATGATTAAAACTCTTATTAGTGCTCTAGTTAAGGAAAAATAAACAACTGCATTAGCTAATCTGAGTTCAAATAAACAGATGCATAAGCTGGGCTATCTCAAAGCTATACAGAACTCAACAGACACCATTAACACTAAAAACACTTCATAAGGTTCAGAGATTAACACCTTCAAAGCAAAATGGTTGCACTGAGGGACTGGGTGATAACACCTCTATATAGTGGCAAACTCTAACTGCATATTTGCTGGGCATGCTTCACACAGTGAAGCTCACATGAACTTAATTTTAAAGATGAAGAGAACAAAAAATTGCTCTCATTTACTGTTTACTGCAGCCAGCAAAGCTGACCAGACAAAATGGTGTCCAAGCAGTATGGTGCTTTTGAGTCTTAGCAAAAAATCTAAATTTTTGGGAACATTAACTCCTATGTGCCAGAAGAAAGTCCCTTTGAGTTGTTACCTAAATGTAACATGGTATTGAGCCTTGCTTATTCAGCTCTGTGTACAAATGATTAGTGGCTCACAAAAAAAATTTCATGATTTTTAAGAAAATCTTGGCTATCTGTGCAGCTGGGTAACAGATGAAAAGCACAAAATCTGTGCTTTGGTGCATTGTGGATTTTCAAAGAGATCTCACCAGCTTCCCAAGTCTACTGACCATTTAAAAAAATCCAAACCAGCCTACCAGTTAACCAGAAAAAAACTCCCCAAAAAACCCAAACAAAACAAAACACAAAAAAACCCACAGCAAAAAACCTACACCCAAACAAAAACCAGATCCATTTCAACTAGCAAAAGACTATTGTATATAGGTGTCAGGACACACAAGAAATGAGGGCATCATGCTGATATCCTGATAGAAAATACAAGACCTGCCTGTTACCAATATGGAATGAGGCTTGACTTCTCAGCCAAGAGAGACCAGCAATTCTGACACCCTAGGGTTACTCAAATCTCCTTTGCACCTGCCTGGGGACTCTACATCACTACAGACCCTCACCTGACACCTGCCAAAATCTTTTTCCAATCATTGTTTTGCAAATGCTTTAGATTCAAATCAGCATGGATTGCTTTGAATGAATTTGTGATTCAATCAGACTTCTTCATATTTCTATAAAATAATTCAAAATCATGGTTGAACTTTGAATATTTCAGCATATTGAGGGAAAGGGGGAAATGTTTCACATTTTTTGAGAAGCACCCAAACAAGTTTTTTTTCTTTAGGAGTCCAGTCCAGGTTTTACATAGACTTCAGTACAAGCCAGTCTAGGATTTTGATGTTTAAGCCAGCATTATGTGATTATACTTATAGAAATGATCAAAAAGGTTTCTAGTTGCAGAGGTCACTATTAAAACCTTTACAATTGCCATTTGCACATAATTAACATTACCAAACGATTTACTGTATTCCCCACACTATGAATATTGCTGTAAAGATAATTAGGAAAGCATTAGTATTGTAAAGATTTGAATTGTGTATTCCTTAATACAGAGTCTCAATGCTATAATTTAAGGAACTCCCAATAACTGCAGAAGCTGCAGGGGGCTTTGCATGGGAAAGGAAGAACAGTATGTCTTTTAAGAGCTTCTTAAAACTTTGTTCCACCTACGAAATCCTCTATAGTCTCTACTATTATAACCTAAATAATCTATACTATAACTCCAAATTTATATATTTTAATTGTTTTTTCTCTTATAGAAGTGACTGTTTCTTCTGTTGGAAGAATTCCACTTGCAAATTTCATTTTCAGAAATCAATAAAAATTGCTGCAAGAACTCCTGATGGGTTTGAGGTCAGAGCTTTCAAACAGGTTTTCATGATTGCCAGGTTTTACAGCCCATTTTAAAAATATGTGCTGGTGTCAAAGAAGCCCAGCTGCACTGAAATGATAAACATGACATGGGATGCTTCAGACTGTGGATAACCTCTTCAAAACACAGGAATGAGTCTTGACTTCTCAGGCAAGAGGGAGCAGCAATTCTGACACACCTAGGGTCCTCCTGCATTGTTCTAGGCTGGTACTTACATTCTCCCAAAATGTGAGTCCAGGGAATGTAGGAAGACTATTTTACAGTAGGAAGACATAAGCTATATCAGCTGAGATGTGGTATCTCTGTCACCCCATAGCCTGCAGTGTAGACAAGTCCTGAGTGTGTTTGAGCTGTATCAACAGAACCACAAGCTAAACACTTTCATTGTTCAATACATTTTTTTGCTGTGCTTGGGAATGGATTTATAAATTCCTTTCCGTAAAAGCACCCTAAGTATAACAGATGCCTAAAATATATCGGCTCCATTATCAAGAAGTAGATTATCCAAGCTGAATACACAGTATCAGAGTTTACCATTTTGTATATAATCTACATTCTTAACATTTTCCTGGACTGCTGTTAGTTTGGGTTAGTAGGACTTACTGTACTCTCAGTGTTGAAAGATGAATAGGCCTATCAGCTGAACAGTGTAATAAATTTTTTAGGCTGCACACATCATGCTCCACCTCTCTGTCATTCTTCATCCTGTATAATATAGCCTAATGCAATATGGCAGCTGTTAGCAGAAAAATGGTGCAGCAGCCATAAAAAAGTGATTTATGTCTTAGTACCAAAGCAGCTAATATTAAGAAACTGGTGTCTGGGAGGGCAGCAAACAAGTGAAATGTGAAACATAGCACATATATATTCATGAAACGTAGGAAGCTGTGAAATGTTAGACTGACAGTGAAATTCTCCCTGGGTATCCACTGCAAGGTCAGATTAACAAAGGGGGTAATTGGTGGTGATGGTTGTGGATGTTCAGAGTTGCCCACATGTCACAGCTGCTTATGCTGGAGTATCAGAAGTATGTTAAATGCATCTCCTGACACAAACCCAAAGATCCTTACTACCAAATGACATAAGAAAGGCTAATTTAAGGTGGCAGCTGGCAGAAAGAAAAACATATCAAGCAAGAAAGTTGTTCTTAGCAGCCATAATGTAGAGAGGAAACAGTGGGATGAGACAAATAATGTGGGCCTCATTCCTCTGCTGCATTTTTCTAGTGGTGTAAATCAACCAGTTTAAGGCTATAGTCAAACATTAGAGATTTCTCCCTGGATGCTGAAACTTCATCAGAGAAAATTTTGTCTTTGGTTTACAACACATCTAATGTGACTAAACTTGATCATGTAGCATCTTGTCTGTTTTGCCACTGAACGATGTAACAGATTAATCCAAGACACTGTGAATTATAGCTATCACATATAATCCTTGGTTACTGTTCAATATATCTCTGTGTACATATAATAAAAACACACATATGTCCATGTACGAATCTATTCATGCTGCTGCTAAGTGTGGTGTTTTTGGTTCAGGGGTGGAAGTCTTCCTTCTCAGTCAGTACTCAACTAGTTCTTCCTCCCATGGTGCCTAATGCATAGTGCAATATGGTTGGGTCAAAGAGGTTAATAGCCCTACTTTTGTGAAAAGTGCCATGGAATCTTTCTAAGCAAGCAGTGAGAACCTCGCATTAAATACCCTCTGAAAGAGAGCCTGTGACTTGCTCCAAGTTACAAACTGGGGTGTTGCTGTAATGCAGAAATAGGGGAAATCATGCTACATACTTAAGTTACTGAGTCATCCCGCCCCTACAGACATTTACCAGATGCAGTGAAACTTTGCTTGTGTGGAGCTACAAAATAATAACAAAAGGTAGTATGGCTGGAAAAAACTGGAGCTTCTCTTTGACTTAAAAAAAAAAATGACAGAAGCTTTCACCTGATTGTGTGTAGTCATGTAATAAATAATTTGGATGGAGATCTCTCAGACCCTTTGCTGTTATATTCTGGATTCAATAAGTACTGAGTAAGTTGAAGCAAGTGAGACCTGTGGCAAAATGGCCACATTTTGTCTATTTGCTAGAGGCCTTGCCTTGGAGAAAATTCCAGTCCTTTTAGGAAACGGCTATGGAATTCCTAGTTCCTATGTTGTAGATGTCCCAGATTACTTTCTAGCCACTGGTTAACCAGGATAGAGATTATTCTAACAGAATATTTTATGCATTAAAGTTTTGGTCATATCCATGGCAAAATGAAATAACCAGGAGGACCTCTATTTTGTGAAGCTCTGTTGAGCTGTTGCCCTTTGCAACTCAATGTCTAGAAACTTCACACTGACCTCTATATGGACTTTCTGGACAGCCACTGAAATTTAGCCATCAAAGTTTGTGTGGCTCCAGGATTAGGTACTGGTTTTGCAAATGCCAGCAGTGCTTTAATATTGCCCTATAGAGGCTTATGTAACTACAGAGCATTTCTGTACCCAGCTCCACAGAGACCTAGTAGGTCACTGCTACCACACTGAACTTTTCAATCGTGATTCAAATCACATCGAGGTCCTCACATAGCTGTTCTCCAAGGGCATCAATCTTGTTGTCCCCTAACATACTGATGGCCAGTTTCGTAAGGGTTCAGCTGCATATGTGACTTCTCTCCCCTTCCCAGACTTTCCATCCAGTGCCAAGGAAACCCTCTTGTGTGTTCAGAAGAGCCCAATCTCTGTCAGCCCATTGGTGTTGACTTCTGCCTCCACAAGCCACTTGGGGTTTAAAATACCAATCGTAGATCTGTGCTATCTTTTTTTTTTTCCAGCACTGATTTATTCCAGAGGAAGGGAGCATGCCCTGCACTGCCATCACTAGAATTGACTAGCTTGCTGCAGCAACATGCCAAGAACTCATGCTATCTCTGTACCCATGACTGGCTTTGTCTTTGCCCTGAGTACCATGTGTAGGAAACCTGTAGCTGCTAAACATGACAAAACAGCTTAGGAACAATCTGGTCCCACTGAAGCAGGGGCACAGAGAAAGGTGTGCCTAGCTCAATAGGAATTCTTAGGAAAAAGACTTGGCAAGGACAGCAGGATTCATCCTACTATCTCTGCTGTTGAGACACCTCTTAATTGTGTCACTTGACCATAACTGTTTTCACAACCTCCATGATTAAATTCTATTGTGTAATTACAGTACCATACTATTAAACATACATTTTTTTCACCAGTTTCTCTTCAATCTCTCTATTAGAGGATATGAAATAATATCTTTACATTTCTGGTTAAAAAAATCATAAATCCCTATGTTAAACAATACTGAAATAATATTTTTGTATTTATTATGTTGTTCAGTCACTACTTATCCCTTGAAAATTGTGATTGTTTCAAAAGTCCAAATTACATGTTCAGACTTAAGACTTTATCCAAGCACACAGCGATTTGTCAGATAATAACACCCCTACATTGATATGGCCTGTTACCTGAATAGATTCCGAAAACTAAGTACAAACCATAGAAATTACTTCAGCTGTCATTACTTTGTGGTATTTGAGGTGAAATGAGGTAATTTTTAAATAGCATGAAGTAAGATTGCATAATAATTTAGGTCAAAAAGTGAGTAACAAGTCATATAGCTGAGATGAGCAGAATATAGTGAATGTAGAACTGCAAATACCAGGCATCCCTATCATAATTCTATTCCTATTAGACTAGCCATTTCTTGAAGTTTGAGTAAGGAAAAATGTTAACATTACTACCAAGAACAGTTCTTACAAAATCTGATGACAAAGAATGATCTGTATTTTTATGGGGAGTGATTAAAACATATTTAGAGATACAAGGTACAAGCAGTATATGATTATTGGAAAGCTGAAGAACTTACCCTCTCATGAACTGTAGCAGTAATTAAAACTTCAATAGAAAGAAGCAATTCCTGCCCACTACAGAAAGATCTTTTGCCCAATTATAAAAGGGCGTGTGATACTGGAAGCTAAAGCAATGCAGGCAAATTAAAGTGGGCTCTACTTCCTTGCTTTTCATTTTTGGAATGGCAGCACACATGGATCAAAGCAAAGGGCTTTGTTTGTGGCTGCAGCCTCTACCATTTGTCCTTTATATGCCAAATTACACAAAAGCATTCCAAAACAAGTTTTTCCAAATACTCCTAATCTTAAAGGATTATGATTAGGTGAACTTGTTATTCTATATCACTATTTTACTGAATCAATGTTTTTATGTTTTATATATTATGTTTCAGGTTGGTCAAGTATGCTGTTGAAAAATGCTTCTAAACAGTATGTTTCTACCTAAGAGTATGTTTTCTATCTTTCAGTGACAACCTATGCTTTGGTTTTGTGTCCTTCCCCCTTTGCATGAATCAGTAAAGCAAGAAGTCCTTTACTTTTCAACAACTACCTTAGTAGATTAAAGACTTCCTCTAATGGAAGCACCATAGCCACCTAGTTTGCAAGACAAGGAATAGGGTCATATCTAAACAAGTAAATAAGTTTATATGCAGCTTTACTTCCAGATCAGACCTTAAAAAAATCTGTCTTGTTCTGCTTGCTGTATCTTAGAATACTTCTCTGACTTCCAGCCCACTCACTCTCTTGCTCGATAAAGTACATACAAGCACTGCCTGGATCAGCATTATAAGTAGCTTTACATGCTCCTTCTCCCCCAGAGCTTTTTTCAAGAACACCCTGAACATCCTTGCAGTAATTCCAAATTTGGGTATTTATTCAACAGATATTCAACAGATAGTCATTCAGAACTGAGTTGCTGTGCCTTTTTTCACATTGGCTGAAAGTACCCGAGCTTGGGTCAGACATCAGCTTTTCAAGGAGCTGTGTGTTGTGCTTATGTACCTTTTTGCTTTATGTAACTTTTTACTTTATGTACTTTTTTTATATTCTTTTTCTTTGACTGTGTTCAAGTGTTCCATAATGAAGGCTATTTCTGCCCTTGTTTATTCCAGAGTTTGTTGGATCCTGATTTCAGTCATACTGGACTACATCAGAAGTAATCGGAATGCAGTAACTCTAAATCTCTTCTGGTGTCACTAAGATCAGGTCTGACTCACTTCTCCTATACCTAGTCTTTAAAATCAAATCTGTTCTTTTTCTCTTTAAAACTGTAATTTTGTTCTGCTGTACTTTAAATTGTAGTATTACTTTGGAAAAAAAAAAGACCATAAAAATGACATTTCAGGGTTCTATATTTGTCTGACAGCTGTTTCTGTTGCAGAAGTGCTCATTTTATGTTAAAAAGTTGTCTTTCCTAATACTTTCCTAATACTTATCCCAGAATGCAGAGGGTGTTATGATTCGAGTTATTGACACACCATCTTCATATTCTGCAACCACTGAAGGCCATTTTACATTTTAAAGCCTCTGTTTGCTTGCACCACCCTGTCTTCTTCAAATCATGCCCCTGGTAATACTGCCAGACCTTTTGCATTGCATAAGCATGTTACAGGTCTAAAGGATCATCTTATGCAAGGTAAACATACACTTCAGAAAAAAAAAGCAGCTCAGACTTCATGTTTGAATGGCAGGAATCACAACTGTTAATAACAGTAAAACGTCCTTTTTCTATGAGAAACAAATAAGGATCTATTCAAGGTCATTTTTGGGATGCCAGGTTTGACACGTAGAACTTTCAGCACAGAGATCTGGCCACCGTTCTGTCAAATGTTTCAGGAGAGCCTTAATTTGATCTCAGAGGAGACTCTAAGAAAATTAAAACAGTACCTTTCAGTTTGGCAGAAGTGGTAGTGTGTTCAGCTCCTTTGTCAGCTAATGTGCTGCTAAGGGTGTACAGACAGGAGTTGGCAGAGAAAGGGGTTAACTAAAAATTATGGATGCTGCACATTATGGACCAAACAAACTTCCACACCTCCTTGCAATCAAAGGTCTGTCTTTCATTTTCTTTTATAAAATGTATAAACTGATTAAGTATTAAAAGTACAACTTGATGTTGAAAATTACAACACATTATGACACAAAGGAATAAAGGCTGGAAGTTGAGGGAAATTTTAAAAATTGAAGAAACAAAGAAAAAAATGAAGACATGAAAGAATTTTGTTTAGTTTGAAAAAAAAAGCCAAAAAAACCCCACCCCAAAACAGAAAAAACCAATCCAAACCAAAAACATCATATTTCCCCTCTCTCCTTGCCTTTTTAAAAATATACTTGAAAATGCAACATTTGGAAAAATCTACACATGTCTAAATTTAGGGTCTGTGTTACTTTACTCTGCATTTCTTTATCACACTTTACTCATCATTTTGTAGAAAGTCTATGTGGCAGGCTGATGCATGTCTTACTTTATAAATATTTATTACCCACTAGTGTTTTCCTATCTTTGAAGTTACAACCACTTCTCCTTTTCAATCCTTGTTCCCTCCTTTTTCTTATTAAAAAGAGAATCTTGTCAAACAATTTTGTTTATGTGAAAATGCTGTGAAGACTAGTTTTGGTTTTAGCCTCATCTTTATTTTAGTTTGCCTTGCTTTCCCCCTCACTTTTCTTCTTAGAACGCGTAGGCCTGGAATAAGAATGTAAACAGCATGATCTCTGCTGCTGTTACATGAATGCAGCAAGGCAAACCTGGCCATTCATAGGCCCATATGCCCATGGGTCTGTTTCCACAGTGATTCTTTGGAACACCTCAGAGAACTTGAGCTTGGAGGAAGTATGACTGGTCTTTGAAGAAAGCTCCGAGACAACAATCACAGGCTGTAGCTGCTCAAAAATGAGGATAATGCAGTTTTGTGGTTTAACAGGAAGGGATATTAAAAATATATATTTAAAAACAAAAACAAAACTGAAACACAACCAACCAACCAAAACCAACAACAAACACAGCAACAACCAACAAAACAAAACAAAGCCAAACAAAACCAAGAAACCCAAACAAACAAAAACAAAACAAGCAAATAAACAAAACAAGACCAAAAAAAAAAAGCCAAAAAAACCCCCACAACCCAAAGCCACCGAGTAGTTAGCTGCATCAGAAGCCAACCAGAAACTGTCTGAATGTATTCTTGCCTTGTTATGTAGAGCGAGTTCTCTCTGTCCACTGAGGATCAATGTTTTTTTCTCATAACCTGATTCATCATGTTATTCTACCAGAGAAAGTATGGTATTTTACTGAGGTAAAAGTGACATGCCTAACCGAGAATGAGCAATTAGCTTTTCCAGTCAGAAACATGATGAACTAAAATTTATGTCTTATTTTTCTTCCCTCTCTCTGTCCCTCTAAAAAAATTGCATGTTTGAGTATGTTAGAGAGAGCAAAAGGGAGGCCTAATTGCTGTCTTGACCTACTTTTACACCCCAGTCACTTAAATCCAAGGGTTAAACCTAGGTTCTTTTGCTCTGGGTAAACACAAAGGAGAAATACTGACCGAATATTCTCAAGAGGTAAAAATCCCACTAAGTTTACTGGCAAACTATGGAAAATCAAGGAATTTTGGCAAATGATTTAGTACAACAAAAAACACTTATCACAGTATAGACTTAGCCCATTCAACAAAAAAACCTTTAAAGCCACTTGATGTTACATTCTGTGAAAAGTGAGTTCAATAAGAAGAAAGGGAAAAAAACAGGAAAGACAAGAAAGACATAGAAAGACAGACATGTAGCCACCAACTCTTGGGTTCCAGCAATGTGATGGATAGAAAATTTCCAGATGAAGGTAGGGTTAAGGAACAACAAGCTTGCCTCATGGTCTGGCTTCTTACTACCTTGATGTGTCCTGAGCCTTCTTTCCAGGTGGCATTTATGATCTCTCAGCACTCAGGGTCTGGGTTAGGCAAAACTGGGACTGCCTCCAGTGTGCATGACTGACAGACACTGTGGGGCCAGGGGTTATGGGGGACTGGGCACTACCTCACCAGAGCAAAGCCTGACCCACCCCCTTCCACACACTCCAAGAATCCCAAGATATCTAGAGAGAAATTATTATTTTTGGTCTCTGACACCTACCAAATGAGAGTTTCTGTTTTACCCTAAAGTCTGCCATTCTCTTTCAATACCCAAAACTGTGTCTGCATTTTCCAGCTGTATCAACAGTCAAATAAAATGTTCAGCTTGCTTTTCTTACTGGTGATGCCCATTTAGTTCACACTGGTCATTATAATGCTCAACTCCTTTTCCTGAGGGACAGTTCATTTCTATGCATGCAGCTCAATTCTGTGGAAGTGTTCAAGGCCAAGTTGGATGGGGCTTTGAGTAACCAGGTCTAGTGAATGACATTCTTTCCTATGGCAGGCGGATAGGAACTAGATGATTTTTTAAGGTCCCTTCCAACATGAACTTTTCCATAATTCTATGATTCCTGATATTCAGCTGCTCTTTCATTATTTTGTGAAGTTATTCAATAACTCCATGCCACCAGCCTTTTTTTCCATTCTGTTTTTCAGATTTTCATGCTCATAACACAGTCCCTAATGCAAAGCCAGACACTAATGACATTTCCCCTTTTCTTTAATCTCTTTTACTTAAAACTATTACTTGTGTGCTGTCCTCTTTATTCCATGATGGATTGGTTTCTCTAGGAAGAGTTAGTGGGATATTTTGTAAATTCCTCCTGGAAAATCCAAGCCGACTGTATCAGTGAGTGGAGGTGTTTCCATGAACTTGTTGATTCCTTCATAGAAATGAAACAGGTTTTCCACATAGCAAGCACACGTTGACCCTTATTGTCATTAATCTTATTTGATCTTTTAGCTCATTCTTAGATATTATGGATTTTGCATTCTGTTCTCATTCTTTTCCAAATTTATCTAATATGTTTTTAGAATTGTTTACTGACATTTCTATTATTTTCAGTTTTTCCTCAAATACTTTTTCTACTGCCCCATCATACTGAATTTTGGGCTATTTTTCAGTACTGTGACTCTACTGCAGTATACCTAAATAGTCTGCAAGCTGCTTTGAAATATGGAGCCATTTCTTTTACCTTCTTGAAGTTTTCATAAGATTTTGAGGCGTTTTCTTCTGCTGTATCAGAGGAAGGTGGAAAGATGGACAAATACAACTTCTTCCTATTTCAGAACAATATTATGATAATAGATATTGAGTTGGGTTATGCTCTTCTTGTCTAGATGCTCCCTGAAGAAACCTTTTGTGGCAGCAAAAACATCAATCTCTGCATCATGACTTGATGTGATTGTTACTGCATGGGAGTAATTGAAAACACTCCTGTGTTGCTGCATTTTCTCTCTCTGCAGTCCCTCTACTTTTCCTTAGATGCTACAGACCCTCTCAGTACCTGGGTGGGTCACCGGCAGGGTAGGTGTAATACTGGGCTGCTACTGTTTGGACTTGGAGTTTCTATATGTAGAGAATGTCTCTTATTTGTTTAATTAATTAATTAATTGAATTTATTTATTTATCTGATCTGTCTTCTTCCTGTCCAGACATGTGGGGATAGCATAAAGCTCCTATGCCTGAGGGTACTTTCTTAGGCTATGGAAATAGGAATGGAGGAGCAAAGCCTGAAGCCCAAACCTGGAGACAATTTCGCCACAACAGCTGTGTACAAATGACCAGGCTGCCCACTGAAAGCGTGAGAAAGGAGTAGGATTTGCTTGAAGAGGTATGCATCTGAAAGCATGCCAAATTTGAAACTGATTCACACTAAGGTAGTTTGCCATTGCTGAGAAGGGCCTCAATTGCCGCTGAGGGTTGTGTCATCTGCTAGAAATTAAAAAAAAAAAAGGTAATCGTGTGATATGTCACTTGTTAACCAATCTGTCTGTCCAGACTCAGGTAGAT
This sequence comes from Agelaius phoeniceus, assembly GCF_051311805.1. Lineage (NCBI taxonomy): Eukaryota > Metazoa > Chordata > Aves > Passeriformes > Icteridae > Agelaius > Agelaius phoeniceus. The sequence goes on along the minus strand of NC_135265.1, from coordinate 54,243,465 downwards.
TTCTGGCCTCTGTATACTCTCTCGGTGGGAAAAGCGATGAGTGTCTGATGTCTGAAAGTGCTGCTGTGTGTCCTTCCTGAATTGTGCCATTTCTGGGACTGGCATGAAGTCAGTGAAGAAGACACACAGCTCAGCTGAGAACTAAGATTTAGACTTTTAAATGGGCTCCTTCAGTAGTAAGACCCTGTGAAATTGCATAATTGCATTCTGTAACTGGATTTTTTTTACCTCTAGACTGATTTCAGTTATCTTCACATTTTCCAAAAGTATTCAATTTTGATCACTCTCATATGTAGTTCAGTAAAGTGCACGTGTTTTCTACCAACTTACTATCTGCTCTTTTATATTCAGTGATCTATCTAGGAAAATAGGACTTCATTTTGCTTTCAGTTAAGCCACCCAGGTCTGTAACACCCATCTGCCTTCATTAAGATCAAGCCAACTGCAACCAAATTCAGCCATAAGAGGTATTCTTCTGTGTGTCTAAGTTGTGGAGGAGCAGTCTGCTCAAGAGCCCCTCTAGAGATCTCTACTAGTATCTCTTGCCAACTTTCCTCTGAATGTTTTTGTTTGAGTAAAGCTGCTGTGTTGGTTTTGTCTGCTGTTATATGACATTCTGGAAACCATAACTCTGTTGATATACATTTCTATCTTATCAGAAACAGTAATTTTGTCATGTAATAGAAACTGTATGAGTCAGATATATTAAATAATTTATAGAATTGTAGAATGGCCTGGGTTTGAATATCATCTAGCTCCCTGCCATGAGCAGGAACACCTTTCAGTAGACCAGATTGCTCAGAGCCCCATCCAACCTTGCCATGAACACTTCCAGGGATGGGGCATCCACAGCTTTTCTGGGAATCCTGTGCCAGTGTCTCACCACCCTTACAGTGAAGAATTTATTTCTGTCATCTGATCTAAATCTATCCTGTTTAGTTTGAAGCCATTCCCCCTTGTCTTGTATCTACAGGCTCTTGTAAAATGCCCTTTCCAGCTCTCTTGTAGCCCCCTTTATGTACTGGAAGGCTGCTCTAAGGTCTTGCAGGAGCTTTCTTTTCTCCAGGTTGAAAACATCCAGCTCTCTCAGCCTGTCTTTGTAGGAGGGGTGCTCCATCCTTGTGATCATCTTTGTGGCCATCCACTGGACTTAGTCCAGCAGGTTCTTGTCTTGTGCTGAAGCCCCCAGAGCTGGACACTGTACTGTACGTGGGGTCTCACAAGAAGGCAATGAATTTGTCCCTGTGTCCACTGTTAAAATACAAAATAAACCCATTCCCTCTCACAGTCCTCATAAGATGAAGATACATAGAACTGTCTAGTCATGTGGACCTTTCTCCCAACTCTTTCACTTTTGGTGCTCAGAGTCACTGGCTATTGGAGGGGAAAAGTAAACCTCATTGTTCCCTTTGTCCTGCAGAGAGTGTTTGGGATTCTCTAGAAGACAGTGACTTTCTGCACTATTTTCCCAGTGAATGCAATTTTAGCAAAGCTGATGAGAAAGAATAGTAGACAGGAGAGATGAGATCATATGGTGACATTGTGTGAGACAGCTCTTTTGAAACCATGAAGCACTCAGAGGTCATAGAAGTTGTGCAGCAGGTATTTGCAAGCCACAGATTTGATCACTGTGCTATACTTCTATCAGCAATATAAGGGAGGACAGTCACCCTGACCCCTACGCAGTACTTCAAATCAGTCTGTGTTTGTATTTCTAGGAGACAGACAAACTTAAGTAAGAAATTAATCACTGAGGGCAGCCATATCTATCTAGCCATGAACTATCAAAACTTTGATTCTGTTAGCCCACTGACAAGCATGGAAAGTATTGTTATATGCACTGGAACTAACCCAGTGATTCAATAGCCCAAGCAGCAGTATGGAGATGCTCTCTAAGGTAAGATATCCACACTGAGTAGAAACGATCCACATATCTGTTTACCAGAATAATTAGATGTTATCTACCTTTGTATATTATTAACTTGGTCTAATTTGTTTGGGATAGGGTTTTTTTTGGTATTAGCATATTGTTCTACTTGGGAAAAAAGGCAGTTCTTAGTCCTCCACTGTTCTTTTCAAATGGAGCATTTCAACAAGCTTGTACAATAGCAACAGTTCTCAACAGCATTCTTAAAGTAAAAAGGAAGTAAAATAGCTGGAGAAAATGGAAAACATCTGGATTGCACTATCTAGTACTGTATTCTGTGTCATGAAAGAGAAATAATAACTTTCTGTTTTACACCTGAAGTGTAAGCTTCAGTTGTACCAGGTTAATACACCAGCAGTTTGAATCAAGTAACTCTTAGAGTTTTATTCTCTTAGAGCAACTTCCAAATCCAGTTGGATTTGTCTTTTCTGGCAATAATAATCATAGAATAATCTAGGCTGGAAAGACCTTTAAGATCACTGAGTCCAACTGTATAATAGGGATCATAATGAAGGGAAGAAAGCATATATTCAAACATGTCTTAGTAGTCTCTGAAACAAATGCTTTCTCTAGCACTGATTGCATTGCTTTTTTTAAAATATATTTTCAATAAGAGAAAACCAATTCAGTTCTCCAAGCTTTGTAGAACAGTTTTCAGTGCCTAATTATTTAAAGGCCTGTTGATAGCTGTGATGGCCTATGCTTGAGCACCATGCAAAAAATCTGCTTAAAGATCAACTTCAGGATTGTCACCCCACTGACAATGTATGGAATGTAGCAAGAGCCCATTTATCACCATAGGAATGCAATGACTGGTGAAAACCCTTCATAAATTCACCCTGCTTTCAAATATGAGGTTACTCAGATAATTTCTCACTCAGAGCAGTAATCAGATGCTTGTAATCAGGCCTCTGATCATTTCATCTGACTACCTATCAATTTATAAACTAACCCATGTGAACTGACAGCTTTCCAATTTATTTTTTTTTTTCTCAGTAATGAAAATTCCACTTTTATCTGTGTAAGCATCTAGTTCTGGATTATTTAAAGGGAATTATAGTGATGGTAGCTGAAGACCTAACAGTCTGCAGGCAATGGGAAGTTGCAGTTGGCTTTAGCTTTTGTAGTCCATGTGCTTCACAAGGAGAAGGGAATAACCTAAAATTCCATTACTTGTTGGGCCATGAATTCAAATGTCCATTTAACATATTCACATTGAAGAGAAAGATATAATACTGTTTAGTCCAAAGAGGCATTATTTCCCAAGTTCCCATGAACTTCCCAGCAAGGAATGCATATTAAGGAACAATTACACAAGGCTTGGTGAAACTCCCTTTATTTATTTCACTTGTGTTGTTGCTGCTGTTGTATAAGAAAGAGCAAAATAACAAAAAGAACAAAGTAAAATAAAGTAACAGCTGATCCAAACATTTTTAACATGTTGAAATCCCGTTCCAAATGCAAAGACTCTTTCTTTCTGCCTTTTCTTTGCATTGATTTGCACAAGCATTTTCTCTGTGAGCCAAATACATCTCTGGTATAACTTCACTGAAGTCACTGGACTTACACCAGAGGTGGTTTTGGTCCTCTGTCCTGGGTAAATACAGTAGGAATAAATTGGTCACGCAGGCAGAGTGTCTGGCAATAAGTGCACTGAGTGGTCCTGGCAAACCAATAGGAAAAATCTAAAATAAAAAGCCCAAATAAGTCTTTTACTTAATATAGGGCCTAAAAATCTACTGGGAGCTGCTGAATACTGCCCACTAACTGTACAAAGTATAGGTAGCATGCCTTCCAAATATCAAAATACCAGACGGAATGCCGTGAAAATAAATAACTTCTAATATAAACAAATGAGAACATATCAAACTGTTACCTCTTTAAACATAATGTAAATAAAAAAAATACCAGTCCTTCTACACAATAAATATTAAGAAACCATTGACATAGTTGAAATGTACTCATATAAATTAACAACTTTAATTACATTAGCCAAACAGACATTGGTTAAAGCACTGCATGTAGTATGCAAAATAATAATAATAACAATAATAATAATATCAACAACAAAACACAAAATGATAAAAACAAAATAGGCTTCATAATATCTTGGCTTTCATAATTTATATATATGTATATACATATATATAGTTGTGTGTGTATATATATATATACTGTAGACATATATATAATATGTATATATATAATATAATTCAATGTAATATAACATAATATTATATGTTATGTCATATTAAATTGTATTATATTTCATATATACATATTATTATGGAGATATATATACATACATATAGAATATATATATGTGTGTATATATATATCTTCAACCCATTGTCAATGTATTGTTTTTGAAAGTATTTAAATACAAAGAAACCCATTGAGAATTAACAGATTCATTATATCTCAAAAAATAAATAGCTATAAAACCCAGAAGTGCTGCTTGTTTCGGCCCATGAAAACCTTGCTTCTAGTTGTTCACAGAAGATCAAATTATGATTTTATTTACTCATGCTGAAAACGTTTTACTCCACATGTAATGCAATGAGAGCATATGGGGGAGTAAAGCTTTTTTCAGTGTAAGGAAAGGGATTAGCATCTGGTTCTTATACTGATGTACACTATTGACATGAGGTTTAACTTAAAGAACTTAATAATTTCCATTGTATCTACCTATACTTCAGAAATAGATTTTTCTCAATTTATTGATGCTGACTGGTAACCTTTCTAGGAAAGGAGACTCTCTGAAAATCAATGGCATTGCTTACAGAGTAAGGCACAATTCCACGTGAGTAACTATAGTCCATCAATTTTTAATTTTGCACATAAACTTTACAGATGCCTGAAGTTCTCTACCTAAGAGATATTGCTGCTAGCCTCTACATGGTCTTGTGGTGTCACTGTTAAATGAACTTGACAGCTTATTTCTCAACTAAATACAAAAAAAGGAGGTATATATAATGCAACCCTACTCTGCAGTGATTTGGTAGGAGAGTGTTTCTATTGAAGTCAATGACAAAACTCCCATTTCATTCAATTTTACAGTTTTGGGCACTAGACCATATGAGTGCATAATAATTACAAGCATCTGTAAGCATTTTCTTTTGCTAAATCTAAAGGATACAAATACATTCAGCCCTCCCAAAGAAATATCTTAGCATGCACTTATGCCAGTTTCTTAGGCTTTGTAACCAGAGCATATGACATGGAGATGTGAAAAGACAACCAAATGTGGCCAGCTCTCAAGCAATAAGATTATGGAGGCACTAAACAAATACATTTCTGTGATTAAATATATACTGAAAATGCATTTTCAATATAAACAGTAAGTAGGTTATATGGAAAGGAATGTGTTAGTAGTTAAGAGCCTTTCTTTCTTTTTTTTGGTACAGTCATACCTGAAAGGAGAAGTAATTTTTAAGGCTGCATGCCCTAGAACAACTGCTTAAATATGGTAACAATTTCTAATGCTATTTTAAGTACATGCAGATTTAATTAAATCAAATTATCAGGGATGGGCTATTTTGCTGGAATCATTCAGTCTTGATTAACATCCAAATTTCTTATTTTACTTTATCATACAGTTTTTCATTTCCCCCTATTTTAAATAACTCTGACCACAAATCAAAACCCCATGACTGATTCTAGAGATTGGAGGGGGAAATCTTTTAAATTTGTGACCAGCATACACATACAAATGCAAGCTAAAAAAGTAGGGCTTGGAATACTTACTTCTTGATTTGAAAACTTTTTTCTGTTTTTGGTGTAGCTATAATGAAACATGCTCACAATATCTAAAATCCTATATTCTTTCCTCACTTGGAAGTTGTCTCAGGCTAGTTTCATGTTTTTCAGGCCAGTCCCTATTCATCACATTACATCTGCTATCAAATTCAGGATGAGAATTATTTTTTAAAGGTTCTTTCTCCTTTAGCCAGAAAAACCATGAGTTTTTCTAAACCAACTTTGCTAGCAGCCAATGGGAGTTTTGCCATTGTCATCTAGGGGAAGGTTCAGGGATTTCATGTCTCCAATGCTCTCTAAGTAATCACTGTTGAGAATAAATTTTATCAATGTGAGCCATCTGACCTGTTTCCCTTACCACTGTGTTCAGATCCACCGTGATGCAAACAGCCTCATTCAAATAATTGGATTAAGCAGCATTGGCTGTGGTGCCATTCACTCAGAATCCTTTCTCTCCCTTGATAGTGCCCACAGCAGAAGGAACCTGTCATTCACCCTGGCACAACTTTACTCATGTAAGTAGTTTTACTGATCTTGTAAGGAGGCCAGTTGACATCAAAGGGCCTGTTGACACAGGTAACCATTCTGGGACATCTGAGGATATAAATAAGAGTTCTGGGGCACCCAGTTTTTAGGCCAAGTACAAAGACCAATGAACTAAATGGTATCTTCAACAACTCTCACAGACTGTGTCCCTGTTCCTGCTGCTCCAAAGGCTGGCTCTGCTTCTAGAAAAATTGACAGAAATTCTGCCACATGCTTCAAATAAGCAGGGCCAAGAACTTCGTTAAATTTATAAAGATAAATTAGTTGTGCATCCTTTTTTTTTTCCTGAAAATTTTCCTACTAGCATTTGGTATCCCTCACTTTCCCCAGGAAGAAAACACAAAAACCCAACAAACTTCTGCAAATAATTTAAATCAGAAAGCCTTGATATTTTACAGAACACTTCAGTGACAAATTTAGTGTTTAACCAATTATATTTTTTCAACTTTTTTCTTGCAAATTGCAAACAAGTCTGTAAAAAAACTGTGTTGTATAAAAAGTACATAAATGTATAACCCATTAGCTGTACTATGCAATCTAAATATTGTGGAATAAATTAGATAGAAAACTTAGCTATACGCATGTATGTTGATACCTATTCAACAGAGGAAAGGGCTATTTTTTTTCTTTCTTTTTTTTTTCTTTTTTTTTCCCTTTTCATTTTTATCTCTATAGATACATACAAATACGGACATGCGCCCATGCGCACATACATCTGCACACACAGAGAACACACACGCACACATGCACACACAAACAGTTTTGGCTGACAAAAAATGAAGGCCCTGATTACACTGTTAAACATGGTTCTTGCCATGAAGGTGCTAACACACTATCCCTAGCCAATGTGACTGGGTTATATTGTGCTATCTTTTTTCTTTTTTTTCTTTTTCTTTTTTTTTTTTTTTTTTTTTTAACAGACTGTGCTCTCAGCAAGACGGGGAGCTGTGTTAGTACTTCTTTCCAGGAGAGGCATGTAGAAGCCTGCCCCCTCAGAAGGCAGCTAACTGGGGCTTGGTTCAGCAAACCTAGGAGAGTCTGAAGCTTCAGGCTCAGGGTTATCAAACTCAGTGTAAACAGGGCCTAAAGGTTTCTCCCATTCCCTCTTATCATCTCCCCCTACCCAAAGACAAATGTAAGTTTAACATTCTTTTAAATATGACAGCAAAAATTTTTTTAAAAAACAACATCTACCTATGCCCTACGGGTTGGACCCTTCAGGTTAGGTGTTGACACTGAAAATTAGGTCTTACAGGTAACACGCAAACCCATTAAGAGTTGTCATGCTAGAGGGTGGTGGTTGAGAAAGCCAGCATTTCAGCAAAGACTGTATTTCAAACAGAAATCCAACCACAATTGCCATTTTCTGTATATTTGCAGGAGCAATGGTGGATAGGGCCCAAGGCTGCTTGTAATTTTACATCAACACTTTTTAAGTGTATACCAGCACTTTAGGTTTCTCTTGCACAAATACCATTTTGAACATGTAGCCTCCCATTTGGCAGTAAGAAACAAAAAATCTTTTAACATACTGTGCTTTGCACACAAACATTCATTGTTTTAAGAACAGTAAAATGAAGCCAGAAGTGCTTATACCTTGTGTATACATACATATATACATACAGAAATATATACATATATATGTATATCCCTTGGACAAAGCTGTTTCCCTGCAATGCACATTTGCTGTGCATCAGGGCCGAGTTTAGTGTTGTACATACAAAACAGTATGATTATGCTCAGATGGACCTCAGATCCAAGCACTTTGGATCCAAATCCCAGGGATTTTCTGGGCTTACTTCAAATGGTGTTTTTTTGTTGAGGGCACTATTTGAATTTAACTGGTTAACAGATATTCTAGCCTGAATGTAATCAACCCACTGACTCTTAATTCAAACCCTAACTCATTACAGGTGAATGGTACCAACCACAAACAGACTTTATAGAGGCTTGCACAAATGTCTTTGGTGTATGTGTCTATTCATTTTAAGGTACAAAATAATAATAATTATTATTATAATAAAAATAGCTATTTTGTGTGCTGTAGCAGTTCTTGTATAGCTCACAATAAGTGCAGCTCTCAACCCCTCCCACACCCAACCACCCTCCCTTGCAAATATTTGTTAAATAAGGATTAGACAGGTCAGACACCATTGTAGTGCAAATAGTAAACGATTAAAAATTTTTTTACAAAATATAGAAATGTTTGACTCCAGCAACTGGACAAACATGTTCCTTTCAAGTATCTCTCACCAAAGATTTTTTTTTTAAACAAGTTACTTCCATTTTAAAAAAAAGTCTCTCTGTTTTTTTTTTTTTCTTTCTCTTGCAGGTAAACAGTTTCAAACCATCTAGGTTGCATAGTTCTAACATTGTAAGCACCTTTACAGAATGTAACTTTTATTCTTTCATTAATTTTTTGTTCCCTTTTTTCTTCATTTTTCTTTTTTCCTTTTTTCTTCTTTTTTTTTTTTTGTAAATGTAGTGCAGAAGATGAAGGTGTACACTGCACACTATTGACCCTTGATCAATGTTAAGTATGTGTTTTGTGTCTGTATGTATAGAGACATGTATATAAATACATAGCCATATATATACAAACACAAACACTATACACCTACTCAGTTGCTCTGTAAATGTGGGGGGAAAGCGCCAGTGACTGCAGTGATCATACACATGGCTTTTCATTGACCTTTTGGACTTTCCAAATTTCTGCAGGTTAGATGAGCTGCTACCATGGCTTGACCTGGTGGGTAACTAAGGGAGGGAACAGAATTTCCTTCCCCTAGTAGTAACTAATGTTTAGTATACTATGTAACAAGATAAGGAGCATACTGAAAGGAAGGGGAAATCCCCAATCCATACCACCATTTTGACCTATCTTGTTCAAGCCCAGCTTCATGATATTTTCTTCCTTTTTTGTAGCCGAAGTCTTTTCTGATCTTCCATAAGTCTTTTTTTTTTCCCTTCTTTTTCTCTCTCTCCCTTTTCTTGCTCTCTTCTATTTTTGCTTATATTTCTGATGATTGTTTCACTCAAAAAATATTTTACCATGTCTGGTCTTTCCTCTTCTTGGGCTTTTGATACATTTTCTACTTAACAAGAAGGGTCTTGTGCACACTAGCGTCTATGAACAGCCACACTCCTCCACAATCATATTCTGTATGTCTTTCTTAATGATGTTCTGGCCATCGTCATAGTAGAGCATGGACATAGGCCGGAGCTTGGTGGGCACACAGCATGATTTGAGGTTGGCAAAGGGGCTATGGCCCCGCATGCGGTAGTGGTTGATGACAGTGGAGTGGAAAGATAATGATGAGCCAGATGTGCCTGCTATATGGCTGGGACACTCTCCTTCGCAGTAGTTGGCATGATAACCTGTAGGAGCAATGATCCAGTCACTCCATCCTATGTCCTTGAAGCTGACAAAGAACTGCTTCTTGCAGCAAATGTTGACTTTGCCATCACACTCCAGGCCTCGTCTTCGCCGCCTGTGCTGGCGATCCTCTGAGTGCCGGGCAAGCATCATCAAGAAGGGCCGATGTGATTGCTCCTTCTCCTCTTCTCCTGTGAACTCTCCAGCTTCCTTTTCTTTCCCTTCCCCATCATCTTCCTTTTTCTTCTTCTTGCCCAGTAGCACCAGGTTGGCTCCAGTCTCTTGACACAGGTCACAGGCAATCCGCACATCCAAAGAGTTCTTGCCTTGGTCCAGGAGTCTCTGGACACTGCTGGAGACAGGGAAGATGTGCCAAGTGCTCTTACGAGTGTCCACTGCCTTTTCTGAAATCAAAGTCTCAGTCTTTTCACCTTTCAGCCCCCCATCCTCTGTATCTTCTGCTCCTTCCGAATTGCCTTTTGGCTGTCGCTGCTGTTGGAACAGGCGGATTGTGACTTTTGTCCTGCTCCGGTTGGCCTTGGAGACCTTCAGGAAGAGCCACACTTCAGCATGCTCCACCACCGATAATTCACTGCCTTCCTTGGAAATCTCAAAGTGCAACATTTTCTTGGCTGTGCCTGATTTGGTAAATGGAAATAGACAGGAAGAGCTTGTTAGTATGTCTGCTTGATTTTGTTAAAGAGACTTCTGTTACTTTTTCCACAGGCATGAAGTGCCCTAGGTTTTCTATTTGGTTCTTTAATTTTTATGGATTTTCTGTTCTAACCTTCCTTCACCCCCTCCTCAGTTTATATTTTGTGAAAATTCTCTTTTTAGAAAAGTATACATTTGCCTGTTTTCCAGCATATTTTAACCAGAGCATTTTTCATAGTAACAATGTAAAGGATTAATGTCATTAATGTAAAGGATCTCATGGCAAATAAGCATCAGTGGCTGCCAAGGTTTACTTAAGCTGTCTTTGTGATCACTGTGAGCTGAAAGGCAAAAATGCTTTATGATGGCAGTCCATATGTACCATATGCAAAAAAATCTACACCTAATATCTGGTTAGGAAATAAGGTCCAGTGCTACCAGTTCTTTAGCAATACTTTGAAAATTATGTGGGGAAGAGGTTTACACTCTCCCTCCATAACAATACATCTTTCATTTGCATCTTACAATGAGTTTGTAAATATCTATTGTTTCAAAAACAAACACATGCTAAAATATGAACCTCCACTTTAAGAAGTTTTCAGATATATATTGTAAAGAATTGAAGAATTGCAGCAGGCAGACTTTTCATCCTGTTAGCTGTAGATCCTGTTCCTAATTTAAGGCACTGTACTTGCTGTGATTATAGTAATGGTGAATACACTAAGAAATGAGCTAAAGAACTGTATAATTATGGGATGGTTCTCTGGCATAATTGTATCAACTTGCTAAGATGTCATTATGATGATTGTGATGGTGAGGAGGTGTTTCTCGGATACAGAGCTCATATCCCTGGCAGAAGTTGGAATGAATAATGAGGGCTGTTTAATGATTTGATCACTAGAGCATGAAGAAGTTAAGAGAGAATGAATTAGCTGGGGGATGGTGGTGATATAATTTTTTCAAGAGAGGTAATTTTCTATTTTCTTAACAAAAAATATAAAAAAGAAAAAAAAAGCCCTAATGATGTCTTTTGTTCCTTCTCAGCATGGAGGCCAGGATGGACTGGGGTCACAGATTTGCAATATATAGATATCTGGCCTTAGCGAGAAAGAAACTGTATTCATAATTATCAATTTGTCATTAACATTATTCTTGAGCTACCCATAGTTGTTTACCAAATTTTCTGTGCAGCAATTCTTCTTGTCAGTGAACTGTAACTTTGCAGCCTAAGACCAGAAAGTGGTGATTAAAACAGAAGTAGCAGGACACGTAACAGGAAAAGCTGCCCTCTTTGTAGCAAGGGTCTTCTCCTTGCTTCCCACTGCAACTGAATTCACCACTATAGGCTCCCTGACCATTTCCCTATCTCCCATTCTCAGGTGAGACAGGACTGGAGCAAAATCACGAGACATCTACCTTATGTTCACTTGCAAATTCAAGAGTTGCTGATTTCTGAAGTTTGCAGGCAGGCCGGGCTGCCCCTTGAGCTACCTGTTGCTTTTCTTCTCTGTGGAGTACTAGCACTGACACATTCAGCTTTCCCTCGTGGCATTCCCAGGTCAAAGAGAGAGACATTTCTGAATTACAGTGTCCAAAGGGCATAGTGTTTTGTTTTTGTTTTCCCACTAAGTGAGAGTGTGAAATTGTAGACTTTAACTGTCACTGAGATATGGAAACACATGGTTTGTGTTAACTGCTTCTCAAAGACGGCTGATGCCAGTCTTCAGAGTGAGTTACATTAATTTCTTCTTTTAAGGAAGTAGCTTATAAAAAAGATAGAGCAAGCTGATCAGTACTGTGAGGCATGATGAAAGTATTCTTTTTCTATTATTTTTTAATTGATTCATTCAATAATGACCGAACGGCTAATGCTGGGTTCTTTTCCATTCTGGTAATCAAACTATATCAAAGCTGCCAGCTGTGTTTGAACAGAGGTCAGGTAATAGACACCAGTGTCACTCCTGACTCAGTTTCAGAGCATGAGGAGTTGTACAGTGACATCCCTCCAGTCCAAAGGAAGTCCAAAAGGCTGGTTGCCTTGTACACAGGGTGTTAAGGAGTGTTCTCTCAGATAATTGACATTTCTAAGGGCTGTGAGAACTAGCCAGTCTCTGGCTTTATTCCCCCTGACTCTCCCTTCTAAAGCCAGCTTCTAACTTTAGGTTATCCCTTGCAGTCCTGATAAATCCTTTCTGAGGGGGGCCTGGACTTAAAGGGAACCTGAAGGCAGGTCATGTGCCAAGGGTGGGTTGCTGCCAACCAAGACTCTCCATTCAACCCATTCTGCTTGCTGCCTCTACCCAATCAAACCTTGGTGAAAAAAAAATGTGGTTTAGATCAAGCTGCAGAAGACCTTCTGACACCATCAGCTTCTTCCCAGCTGCTCTCTTTCCCCAGACCTCACAGACTTCTGTCTGGAATAAGCATGGATTGCCATACTTATTTTGCATTATTGAGAAACCAAGCTGGGCATGGACAGCAGTTCTGGCAGTACCAGGGGTCCTGTGCATGTCAGATCAACTGTGCTGGGTGCATGAGAAGTTCATCTGTGTTGGAAATGGACAAAAAAACCTGATCTGGTCATCTGCTCTGGAGAAAGCAGATAGGGTGTGCAGACCTGGCTCAACAGTGGAAGAAGCTGTATGACCTATCTAATCTAAAAATCCAGGCAGCCCTGAATTACAGAATAACTTAGCACTGTTAAGTGCTAGTGTATGGTATTTCACATTCTGCTATTTCCTTCCTAGTGGGAGTTGAAAATAGTTATGAAGTGACGTATCTGCAACAGCAAATATTCACATTACCTTTTGCACTGGCCAGAAGTGTAGTGATGCAAGCAGTCTTTTTGACAAATATTACATGAAAGGAACAGGACCTCAAAAACCCTCTTAAATAGCTTTTCAAATGCTCATCCATGTGTGAAAGTAGAATTCTTCCTCACTACTAAAAATATTTGAACAGTATGGTGAAAGTACATGAGTACTTGCTTTTTCTTTATGTAAGGGAAGTGAGCTTAAACAAGGTAGCCTAAGACATGTCCTTATACAGGGATAACAGCCTCCTTGTAGGTTGTTAGCTACAATAACAGCCTCTCTGGATGTTGTTAGCTACATTTTCAGAAACAAATGGTGGGCTAAGAGTCTAAAGAAAAATGATGCAGGAAGCTTATCTGAGCCTAATATTTCTGAATGAAACAAAATCCTGAAACCTGCATAGCTAATAAAAGGTTTTATAGCAATTAAAAAACACTTTCCCTTTCATAGGTCTTTTTAGAAGGAGACTGGGAATAGTGCAAGGTTGAGGATAAAAAGCATGCTTTCACATTAGGAAAAAACGAAGCTTTTCTGAATTCTCTCCACATTCACAACTAGTTTGTTACGATCACACAGCACAAATGGTATGAATCCTGCAGTTTTTAAGAGGTCACTGTTCTCAGACAAGCTCATTTTGAAATCAGAGTTTGGCCTGTTCTAAAACCAAATTGAGACCCTAGGATCTGACTTATTATGGTTACACATTCACTTTATAACAGGATCTCTGTTTCCAAAAGGTTCAGTGCTACAATAAAATAAATTCTTCAAGTGTTCTGAGACAAAAAAATAAAAATAACAATAAAAATCTATAGTTAAATTTCTCCAAATATTTCTTAGGGATTTAGCAGTCTTTCTTTATAGGTCTGAATTAATGGTCAGGATTAAAGCTTCAGTTCATCAAACTGAAGGTAAAAGGGAGACTCCTGAAATTTGGGGATGGTATCACTTCCATAGTTACATTTGGTTTACCCTTTTTTCCTGCTGTTACATTTGCCATGGGTGATTTGCAAGGGTCTTTTTCCATTCGTAATCATCCTGCTCCTCCTGCCTGACTGCTGAGGAAAGACCTACAGCCCAACAGTGATAATGCCTTCATCACTTCTATGCTCATATAAACAGCAGTGTCAACAGCCTGGATTGTTATCATAGCAGAAGGCAGTTGAAAAAGGAGACAAGGGATTACTTTGGGCTCCTTTTGATTGCTTTTCCTCATTTCCCTTTCCCAAAACATTGGAGAGGCCACCTCTCTGCTCTACTGCTGAGCAAAGTCCCTTCCAGAAGGAGGGTTGTGATGCCAAAGGAGCAGTCTAGCAGGGCAAGTGACAGCAGCAAATGATGTGAGAAGTGGTTAAAAATGCAAGCTCTAAGTAGTGCATATATGGTAAAAGGTTTAATGGAAGGAGTTACTGAATGGAAAGAAAGTGTAGCAGTATATATAGCATGGAAGTTTTCTCATATCTGTTTTTCTCTTCACCAGTGCTCATGCACCTTTTTAGGAGAGAAACCTGAACATGCAAGCAGAGGAGAGCCTGCACAGGTACCCTTCTCTCCACCTCTGGAAGAGCTGGCCAGGGCTCGCACAGGACTCTGCAGTCAGCACCTGCTCCCAAGCAGCACGTGGGTGATGGGCATGGCACAGTAGCCCGTGGAGAGACTGGCAGAGCCCTTGAGGGTCCAGGCCCAGGAGGACTGGAGGGGCAGCCCTGCATGAGGTAGCTGATGCTGTGATCCAGCAGGGATCTGCAGGTCCAGTGTGCTCTTCCTCTGAGGCTAAGGATCCTTCCCTCTGTATGGCTGCCTTTAACTATGCTGTTGAAGTTCCGTTATTTGCAATTTGCAGCAGGATTCAAGATCAAGCCCTGCTATTTAATGCTATATATAGATACTAGGTGGGGTCGAAGCTATACAATTGAGAGTATCTTCTTTTGAGTAAAATGCGAAAATATTTAATTTTTTTTACCTTTATGCTCTTAAATTATTAAGGCTTTTTCTTTCATAATGAAAGCAATTATTCTTTGTAACATTATAATGTGGCTTATTCTTAATTTCTCTTAATACACAGAATTCATTTTCCTTTGCAAAATGCTCAGTGTGTAAGAAGGTGCTGTCGCTTTAAATATCTCTGCTTCACCGGTGCTTAATTTTGAAACGTTTTTACATTATACTGTAAGTGAACTGTTTTTCCATACAAAGCAAGCTTTTTTTTCCTTTTTTAGTTGCTAACTTTACTACTGCCTATGTTTAGATTTGGGGGAATTTGTACTGCGTGCCAATCTGTAATTACATTCAAAAGCATCCTTCCCTTCACTTCTCATTTCCGTTCCCCAGGAGACAGAAAAAAAATAGGTTACTAGAAAGGTTCCTCTAAAGAGAGTGAAGAGAAGAGCATGGTTATTGAGAGATAATTGCTCAAAATGTTTACTAATGAGTGACCACTGGAGTTAGATGAATTCTTTGCAGTGTAGAATTTATTCAGAGAATTTAGTGTTATCGTCTGGTAATTATCCCCTAGGCAGACTGATGATTACAAATCTCCTATTGCCACAGTTAGACAGTGGCCATTTCTGTGAATGCATTTCAGCCTATGGATCACTGGCAAACAATTTATTCTGATTATTCATTATCCAGCATATGTGACCACTCATCCAGGTCACATACTTTCATTCCTGCTCCCTTACTGTTGCCTCTTACAGTGAGAGGGGAAATTATGGCACAATTAATACCTTATCTTCATTCTTACTTACCATTAGCTGTCAGAAAAGGAAGATTTTGTTGTAAGAGAAAAATAAACCAAAAAAGAAAATCAGGAAAAAAGAACTATTCCCTGAGTGCTCGTGGGGGAAAAAAAAGCAGCAGCAGCGACTTTATTTAAATACCTTTTCTTGAAAAGTTAACCCAAAGAGGCACTGACAAGGTCATTCAGAATGTGAAATAATTCAGTTCTGGTGAACCTTGACTCTCCTCTGCTATTTTGTTAGGAAGCACTTTACATCCACAGCTTTGAGTTCTTTCCAAATTGAAAGCCCTTCCCCCACATGGCTTCAAATATTTAGAAACAAAAAAGGTGTTTGTTTGGTTGAAGTTTGTTTTTTTTCTTTTATTTGATTTCTTCATTTACGTCTAAAATAGCTCAAGAAAAGTTTAGGAACATTTGCACCAGTAAAATAATCCAAGGTAAAAACAATCCCAAGGCTTCATCTTTTTTCTTTTTTTTTTTTTTTTTTTGAGAGAGCAATTTTTTTGTGCATACTTGTAATAATTTGCTGTAAATTCTAAAATTAAGTGGATCAGAGGCTGCCTGTTTGTTTTCATTAAAATATTTAATTTCTGAGCACTAAGGCCCAAATCCCAGGCCCACTGAAAGGAATAACAGAATTTCCAGTTGCTTCCAGTAAACTAAGCTTCAATCCTATATCAACGTTGCAAAGCTCTGTTGCATTAAATGAGATTGCCTTCTCATAGGCATATCTCTATATATAGATATAGATATAAGATTTCCTCAGCATGAATCACTTACATGTATGCAAGGCAGATATATCCTGCACAGAGGAAACACATTTATGCACATCCTTGTCTGCAGGAATGGTATGGGTACAGGCAGAGGTATAGGAGCATGTCTGCCCTGGTATACCTGCATGTAAGGACATACGTGTGCTCATACACACATACAGGCAAATACATATTCAGATACTCCCTACTAGCACACAAAACTGTGGGCCTGGCTACAGAGAGATGGACACATACAGTACTTTCTGTACTTTCTTTTTCTCAGGTATGTTGTTCTAAACTGGTTCCCACCTTTCTAGATTCATCTGTGCTTTCTCAGGTTGTTCTTTAAACCAACCAACAACTCTTGATTCTCACATTTTTGATACAGAGAAACAGATCAATACAGAATGGCTTTCCTCTTCTGGAAGCAGTTTGCCTTCATTTACTAAACCTGAAATCTTTGATTTGGTATGCCAGGGGGGAAGGGGACAGGAGGGAAGAAAAATCAACAAGGGAAAATAAGCTTGTTTTCTAAAAGCCAAGGAGACTGCATTAAAAAATGATGTGAGCAAATAATCTCCTAGGATGATTCATGGTCACATTTCTCAGTATCTTGTAAAAAATAATATTTATAATTTCTGATCTCTCTAGATTTCCAGCACTTCTAGCATCCATCTTTTACTCCTCTACCTATTTCCTTCCTGCATTATTTTCCTAGCAGCTTTTCACTCCAGTGAATCCTTGCCTTTTAAATAAACTAGAAGAGAGAAACGATCCTCACTCAGAGCAGCTACAGATAAGCATAAAGATCTCTGGGATTCAGAGTCCAATTAGGTAAAATAAGTGTGCGGGAATGTTGCCTCGTGTGGAGCAAAAAGCCTTTGGAGTGTGCCCTCTCGTGGCCGTTCTTTATTCAGCATGAATACTTGTACCCTTAAATACAGTTATTTTCAAAATAAAATTGTCAAAACTATTCAAAATACATAAGCGACACATCCTTTGGGGTTTTTTTCATCCTGAACTGCCAGCTTGGTTGTATAGGGTAGGTGAATACATGTATCCCTCTGTACATGAAGGTAGGTATCACATGATCAAGTCAGTTCACCTGGAATTCTGTATGAAGTGGTACAAAACAGTGGAAGTGGTCTAAATAGCTGGCAGACTCTTCTTTTTTCCCCCTGGAATTTCTCCTGAAGATAAATCTTTAGCTTTCTGTATTTCCATCTGATAATTCCTGTCACCCTCTCGGGGGCTGATGTTAGCAACCCATTTCATTGGTAGTTTAGTTGCCAGGATCAAATTCAGTTGGCAGAATCCCAGAACTGCCTAATAAGCTGTCTACTTAAAATAATGAACGAGTTAGTAGCCAATCATATTTATAAGTATTGAGTATCTCTGTTGTTGAACCTGTTGGATTCGCTTGTCACAAAATTTTATGACCCCGCTCCTCAAAAAACTATTTTTAAGACTTTGAAGTAACACACAGAACTCTGGCACAGCTTCCCTTACAGCAGAACTAATTGACGTTAGTAATCTTAGTTTGATATGCAAGTAGAAAGTAATTTTCATGTTTTACTTGTAAGAGTGCCAAAGGACAGTAGGGTGCATTT
Organism: Agelaius phoeniceus; assembly: GCF_051311805.1. Taxonomy (NCBI): domain Eukaryota; kingdom Metazoa; phylum Chordata; class Aves; order Passeriformes; family Icteridae; genus Agelaius; species Agelaius phoeniceus. Next base: position 54,225,291 of record NC_135265.1, on the reverse strand, counting down.
GTAACTTTTGCCCAATACTCACAGTCATTAGTTTTACAGAGATCTGTCCGGATTTGTTAGCTGTAAAAAGTACCTGCCAACTATTTTGCTGATTTCCTGGACATAACTACACCTGTTCTTCAGACAAGTTTACTGCATTTATTTGCCCTCTAATTGTCTGAAGTCTGTTCTTGTTTGAATTTTGGTTTATTTTAGAAAATAGCAGTCTCGAGACAGAGCGGCATGCACAGGGTGCTGCTTGTTCATTCACCCCACTTCTTTGCATGTTTGAGAATATGGCTGATGAAAGATGGAAATACTACTTTTTTATAGAGGGAAGAAGTTAATGTGGCATCTGAAAGACATTTCCCTAAAGGCTTTGTTTATGTCAAGCCGTACCCAAAGAAACAAGAAGCCTAAAGTCTTATTTTGCTTTTTGTAGACATTTTTTTGATACAATGTGAGATGTTTTCATTCATTTTCATTGATTTCTTATTGCCCTCTATTGAGGCAGAGTGAGTTTGATGTTAAAAGCCAGAAACATATTAACTTGGCTGTGAGCAGAACATGTTTGTTCTCCTGCTTGGTGTTTAAATTTCTTCATGCTATTCTCAGTTCCCACAGTACGAAAAGTGGAGGGTGTCCCTGTGGCTATATTCAATTCCTGTCTTTTTAACTCATACTTCCTATATGACATTTCACTTGCCTTTGGTTTTTGCCTCACTTTCCTTTACAGTAAAAAAACACTGGTTTAATATTTGATAGGAATAACTTCCAGTGCACAAGAGGACAGGATCTCAAGAAGGGCTTACTTAAGTTGTTGCAGCATTGGCACCTGTAAAATGTGGTAGATCCTCTGATGTTAGCAAGTTACCAGATGAATGGCTGTAGATGAATATGGTACAGTAATCTGAAGTTACTCCACAGAGTGGATTTATCATTTCCATTATAAGCCCAAACCAGAGCTCAGTTTTTAGGTTGCTCATAGTCCCTCCCTTGTCCCAAATCAAAGAGGTATGGAAAGGCAGCAGGTATGGAAAAAATGGACAGAGCAGCCCTCCTGCCTGGGCTTCCAGGATCGTCTTAGTACAAAGGAATAGAACTGTGGCAGGGAGGAGAAGGCATGAGAACACAGTGGATGCCCCTGTCCTGCAGCTCCATAGCGTTAAGTCCTCTTCAAGTAATTTGTCAGCAGCAGTAGGACAACGCTATGTAAATCAAGCTGAGTGACAGTGTTGGTGGCTGGTGGCGGGGGATCGGTGGCAGGATGATTGGCCAGTGTGTGGGCAATGGCATGATTTCTGCTGCTCACGTGACTGCAAGAGCCAATGGCTTCGGGAGCCGCCGTTGGAGGGTATTGTACAGAGTAGGCATATATCAAATTCCAAATTCCTTTGTGTCAGAGCTCAGGAGAGACAATAATGTGTTTACAAATGATTGCGACGCACACAGTGAAGAGAAACCACTGTTCATGCCATATGTGTTCCACTGTGCTCAGAGCGAGCTGCTGAAAACCAGGTGGGGAATCGGACTCGTAGACAGCTTAGAGGTTTCCTTGCTTTTATAAATTCATTTCTAAACTAATGTTGAGCTACCCCTGCTTCTAATGACCTCTGGCACTGACACCTACTCTCTGCTTTCTGAAGTGGAGGGGATGGAAAAACTGAAAAGCCTGAGCTCTCATGCTGAAAGAACTGATAATATGTATATTGACAAGGACTCCAAAGGCAAGAGCTCCTTGTACAGTTGAAAATCAGACAGCCAGCAGGAATGTCTGCACTTAAAAGCATGCACACTTCTTGTGCATGGCTTCCCTGCAATCAGAACATCTGAGTCAACAGGTTTTCAGGACTGGAAACTCTGAGTGTTGTCTTAATTGTTTATACTGCTGCAGCAAACTTTTCAACAAAAATGCTTGGAGTTCCTTTGCATACTTTGCCTACCATATGCTGTACCAAACAAAACAATGACATTCTTTTAAAACCGTCTTGGCAACAGGAAAAATGCTTTGGCTAGACAGCATCATAAAAAGTTGCTGTTAGTTAGATGATAGACTTATTGCAAGTAACTGCTATTGATGCATGCATTAGCATACCCACATACACTAACAGATTTATGTGCAGATACACATACGTTGAATTAAAATGGGTTCTGGTCCTAGTCATGTAGGAACAAGACAGCAAAGTACAACTTTAGAGCTGTTTCCCATGGGCAATTTATGTGAGACTTAAGACTTTACTTACTAAATACATATATTCTGAGCTCTTACTGCCTAAGAGTTAGGGGAAAAAGAACTGTGAAACAGTTCAAAATACACCCTACCAAGGTTGCATTTTTGGCAGGAGTGTTTTAGGAGCAGAATCTTTTTTCCAGTATGCAGAAGTCTGTATTACAAATTGGATCAGCTACAGCAACTTGTCCAGTTCTATTGAAGTCATCTGACAGTCCCTGCAACTCTTTATTGCCGAAGATGCTGTGTTAAATTAAAAAAAAAAAAAAAAAGACAAAAAAAAAAGAGGGCAAAAACCCACAAAAAAGCCATCTCACTTGTAAAACTTAAAGCTGCTTCATCTGATTTTGTAACTTCCACTATAATTTTTACATGAAAGGGCTGTTTCTGAAGTAGTTTGCAGTTCACTTTCTGTCTTCATAAACTCCCCAAAAGGCTACAGCCTTTTTTCTTTTACCATCAACTCTGCAATCCAGCCCTTTACTGCAAGTACTCTGTATTTACAGGCAGAGTTTGGAGGACCCTGCTGCAGCCTGACTTTATGTTCAAGATTGGTTAGAGAGCTTCCTCCCTGTGTGACTGACTGTGCTTAGCAAGTGTAATCTGTAGCCAAGACTAAGTCAGAAAAATCAAATTCCTTCAGAGTCCTACCCCCCCATCCCATTCCTCCTTCTCCCTTCCCCCCAGTCTCATCCTACAACCTTGTAGAAAACATTATTGCTGAGGAGAAGAAAATAAGTTAATTGCAGTTTTGGCAGAAAGGATATTTTTCAGTTTGGGGACAAAGGATATTTTACAGTTTGTTTTTTTTCAAGCACTCACCTGATTCTGCAAAAGTGATGATTTCTGAGGTTTGCTCCACAACTTCATTCATTTCAGCTCTTCTTCCAACATCATCCTCTATTTCCACATAACCATCCTCTCCCACCTTTCCCACGTGGAGTTTTTTGATGGCATTTAAAAGTGCTGCCTTGGGCACTGGCTGGGTGATATTAGGTCTGTCCCTCAAGTGCAACATGTTCAGTATGTGCTTCTTTACTGCTTCCACCATCTCAGGCTGTGAGCTGGGCACATCCTTTGAGAGCGTGGCAAGGGCACATGATGGACAGTCAGTGACTGAACTGTGCCCCTCGGATCCTGGGGTTGGGGAACTCCTCACTATAATCCAGCAAAGCACCAACAGAAATCCTCTCTTCCAAAGCAAAGGCATCCTGGCAGCAAAAGTTGTTGTGATTCCCTTTTTAAAAGGCCCTGCTTTTCCTCCCCCTTCACGAACAGTTTTTTTGGGGGCTGGTTTAGTTAGTTTGTTTGTTTGTTTGTTTTTCCTTCTCTTCAGCAAATTCTCTGGAACAAGAACCAAAAGTTTTCTGTGAAGTTTTGTTTGCAGGTTCCCTCTCTGAATGCAATAAGTGCTGTAGATGTTTGTGGCTGTCAGGGAGAAGAGTTCTGACTCTGTCTCAGAGTAGGAGAGAGACACAGAGAGAGGGAGAGAGAGAGAGAGGACGGATTGGCCTAAAGTGAGTGAGTGAATGAGAGAGGGAGGGAGTTTTGTCTGTGAGTAAAGGCTATGATTAGGAAGGGGGAGGAACAGGCAGGCTGGCTTCCTTATGCTCATTGCTCCCCTAACACACACCTCTCTTCAAATATCACTACTCGTGGTTCCTTCCCTCCCCCCTTTCTAAAAGATCTTCTCATTCCTGTAAATTTACTCTCTTTTTTTCCTTTTTTTTCCCTCTCTGTTTGACCCCTCCCCCCCCAGCTGTCATTCCCCCCCCCTTTTTTTCCCTTTCTTTTTGTTTTGTTTTGTTTGTTTTATTCCTTCAACAGTATCACCAGCTTAACTAAACAGAGGAAACATGAATGAATGAAAAGAGTGAAATCTTTAACGAGCACCTTGCTCTTGGTCCTGCCTGGTATTGTTAGGGATAGCAGGAGATGTTAAATAGCTTGTGAATGAGATGGGAATGAGGGCAGGGGCTCTGAATATTTTGAGCAGAACATTATTCTGCCTGGAGTAGAAGCAAAAAAATCTTTTCTGCTCACTTCTAAATGCTGGGGGTTATCAACACTGGCAAAAGGTCTGACAGGCACAAAATAGCACTGTTGTTTGGAGGGCTCTATAATACATGATACACTGCTCAGCTGCAATATGCAGTCAGGCACTGAAAGCCTAAGCAGGAGCTGGTACATATATGTGACATGACATGGTAGTGCCATATAATAGCCCCACTTCTAAGCTAGTCTGTGCCTGGAAATTCTTGGGTAGATAAATTTAGGTTTGGGGTTAATCAAGCAATGCCTGAAAAATGCTTTGAATGTGAAGTGTTACATGTCATCTGGCCAAATCATACTTGCTTCTGACTCAGGCAAAGCCCTCATCGATGCCAATAATAATTCTGTCTGAGTGAAGGCTGAGTAAGATCTTCTACATTTGGCCCATTGTTATTAGGAGGCACTTATTACTTCATTCATTTAAATCACAGACAGCAATCATAATATTAGAATAGGACATTGGAAATTAAATGAAATCTAAAGAACAAGAAGTTTCAACCAGTGTTGGTAGCCCCTTGTCTGTTTATGCCAGGGAGGGCTTTGCTGTGCAGTGAGAAGGCATTCCCTGTGCCACTGCCATGGCTTCAGGTTGCCTTTACATTCTGTATCCTCTCTGTTCTGTTCCTTATCCAGCAAAGTTGAAGTTTGCAAACTCACATTTGGTTATGGAAAAATGACAGCTATAACTGTATAAATTTTGAGATTCTTCCCTTTCAGGCATTATCTTATACCGATCTTCTTAGAGCAGCTTCTTTTTTAGTGTTTACCCTCTTTCTTTCCATTCCTTTCATTCTCTCTCTACCACACCTTTGTCTTCTCAGATGGGCTTACCTCCTACCCAGCAAATATTCCACTTGCAGTATATTACTGTCAACCATTGTGTTTCACAGTGGAAAGGAGCAATTTATAAATATAAGCATTGAAAGGTCTCTAATTTCCATGAGATGACTACAGGCACATGGGTTAAGAGACAGGCAAGGAATTATAGGTGGAGTAAATGAAACATACAGAAGTAATTGAACAATCAGCCAAAGTCTTACAAATGTTATATATTGCTAGTCCTTTTCAATTAAGATCTTTTATAAGTCTTTTACTGTTATAAGGCATCCACAGTACCCCCTCATCTGTGTTTTACTGACCTCAGTTACTATACTGTTATATACTGTTACACTCACAGGTCTGTCAGCATTATAAACCCTGCAGCCATTCTTATAAACACATCTTTGTAACACAAACCTCACTATAACACATCGAATTTTCTTGGATCTTGTGAACAGCCCAAAGTCTGTTGTAATTACACGAAGTCTGAAAGTCAGCTTGAAATAGAACTAAAAGTTTAATTGGATGAAAAAATAATTTCAGATGAAAATATGCATTCATGATTAGATGTACTAACAGATGACATAATTAAAGGAGTTATATATAGTTCTAATATAGCACCTATCCTAACAGTGTCTGATGAAAAGTAAGGGAGCGGCATAAATCAAAATAAAATGCAGATAAGTATGTCTGGCTTCTTGCTGTGGGGTATATGTTGCTTGCCATATACTACAGGAACAGTTACAGCATACAATCTCTATTACATACAGGTATAGCATATTTTACTTGCATGCCATGATGATGACAGATTTAAGGTTAAAGCATAACTTTCTAAAAACCACTCTTTTCTAAAAGAGAGATTCCAATACCGCTGGTACATGGTTTATTTGTACTAACATGTATATACATATATGTACAAAAATGCATACAGAAATATGTTTGAATACATACAGAAATGGTGGCTCAGATTCTTTCTACAAATTACCTGAGCTGCAAAGTTCTGCATATGCATTCATTCAATGTAACCCTAACAGTATGCAACAGCATGCACAGGAATTAAAAGTTTCAGTTTGAAAGGAAAAAAGCTGATTGAAAGTTTTACCTCTCTAGTCCTGACTCTCAGAAGGAGACTGCTGTATTGTGCTTTAAGAACTGCTGAAGTTCCTCTTTGTGGTACTTATAATGCGAAGCTTTATACTGTACTTCTCGTGTGTACACATCACATATAACGTCTGTCAAAAGTGGGCCGGATCACTGTGCTGGATTGGTTAATCCTGTTACATCAGCAATTGACTGTTTTTCCTGTATGAGACATACTTCTTGTAATTAATTATCTAATGGAAACTCCTAATTCTCTAGCATGACAAAATATCGTGGATCAACTTGTGGTGATTTCTGTATCCATTTAAAGACTAGAACTTAAAATCAGACAAAGCAAACATTATGAGTCAGGAAGATACACTCCAACTTGTTGTATTGCATAGCTAGATATAGATATTATTAGATGTAGATAACACTATTCTAGTTCAAGTACAGTATTTACCAGATACTTAATTACTACTTTGCAAATTGTTTTCTTCTTCTTACATACTTAAGGATACACCAGATAATCTTTCTGCAAATTTGGATTTTTTTCAAATTCAGGAAAACGCATTTGAGTAAGCATCCTTTGGCATTGGATGATTTTTTTTAAAAAATTCAATCTCTGAATAAATGTGTCCTTCTGTTTAAATTAGGGATCCCTTTAAAGCTCTTTAAAAAATGAATCATATTGCTCCTGTCCAATTCTCCTTGCTCCTTGACGTGCAGATTGCATCACACTATTAAAAACTGTTTAGACATCTAAAAATAAATTACAATGAACGACAGTTCACATTTTTTGCAAGTGTGGTATTAACACTTGTGGAATAAAATAAAAGGCAATTTTCATTTCAATTTACATTAATGAAAATCAGAAATAACTATGCCAATTAGGCAGCACAGAAGTAATACACAGAAGGTCAAAAGTAAATCCAAAATCCATCTTCTTTCTTAAACACATATAATAACTGGCTTTATGTGGTACCATTTATGACAAATGGCATGATCATGCAGTCTTTACTCATTCATAACACCCACTGATTACCAGAAAATCCCCATCCCTCAGATTTTTTTTTTGGCCTGAATCGTACTTATAATTATATTTTTATGTCCTGTTGGTAGTGTAACTTTAATCTATCTTTGAATATGGCTGATTTGGATCAAAGAAAGATTTCAAGCTTTCAATTTACAATGATACCAGGGAGTCCTTATCGGAGTGTTGATCCCAACTGGTGTGTGTGCTGTATTCACACAACAGCTTTGGTCGAATGAGAAAAAAATCAGAAGTTAATGGGAAACATATGACCAGATAGGTTGCTTTGTTTCCCATTTTTAATACGCATATAATAAGTGAAACAGGTTGCAGTAGCTTTTCTGCAATCTGAGTTTGGTAGTTCCAGTTGTTACAAAGAACAGCATTTCTTTTCTCTTTTTGTTTTTCTCTTTTTTTTTTCTTTTTTTCTTTTTTCCTTTTTTTCTTTTTCGGTATCCCTCTGCCCCCCCGCCCCCCCCACCCCACCCCCCCCTTCTTTTTCTTCAGGGACAGTGAGACACTTGCTTCAAGAAACAGATAATGAGCATGTATATACCCAGTTAGTCGCAGGACTCTATTTTTTGTGAGGATCCTAAACCCAAGTTTTGCCAAATGACTTTTCCACCTTGCAATCCTGTTTTTCTCAGGGCCAGGCTGCATTTGGTTTTAACTGACATCCTAAAACTCTTTGAAATTTGTTGTGTACTGGTAGCGCAGTGCCTGTTGCAATTTGGCAGCAGACATATTCTCAGCAAGAGAGCTTGCACTACATTGGTTTTACGGAGAACAGCAAATTTGCCCCGGGAGTAAGGGAACTATGTTCTCCTTGGAGTCAGAGCGGAGCGGTGCCGGCTGTGGCCGTCATTCCCTCCTGGGGCAGCGCCCAGCCGGGCCCGAGCTTCTCCCGCTGCTGTGGCGGCGGGGCAGAGGATTCCCGGGGAGAAAGTGTGTGGTCCGTGACAAAACGGGAAGGCTACCGAGTGAAGCACAGCAAGCATGTATGTGATTTATAGCGCAGGATAAGTTCTGAAAGGAGTTTAGGAGAAGTGAAAAGCATTATTCATTTCAGAGCATGCTCCTTATTGCCTCGGGGAGTTTGTGTATAGCTTTACCAAAGGCCTAATGAAAGCTTTACTCGGTGACTAATTTTTTTTCACACCTATTTCTCTCTTTATAAATATTTTTCTCCCCATCCCCCCCCCGCTCTCCTTTTCATTTTGTTGAACACAGCAACACCTGCTGGCAGTGGTCCGGGAGTACTGCTGGAAAGACCCACTGATCTAACTCTTCAGACCAGCTGCCATTAAGCACTGCCAAGCCATATTAATGAGCTGCCTCTATTTTTACCCCTTCCTGCCAGAAAGGGCAATTGCTCTTGGGAAAGACTGTAGCTGGGTTTGGTTTTTTTCTTTTTTCTAATTTTTTTTTTTCTGTCAGCTTCAGAGTCCAGATAATCATTGTTCAGTTGGGATTTCTAATTTAAATTCTGGTACCACCAACTGAGACCACATAAAAACATTGGAGTGATGCTGAGCCTATCTTGCTGGATCACAGGCATATTTTAGTTCTCTGCTGGATCAGAAATAACTAAAGGAATGGCACTGAGAAAGAGGGGTTAGAACTCCAGCAACCTGTCTCTCTCTTTTTTTTTTTTATTCTTTTCCTAATTGTGGATTTTAACTTACAAACCATTTTAAAAAATGGCCCAATGCCACTTCATTATTCACCCACTGGATATTGTGTGATTTTCTGACTACTTTGGAATCCTGAATTGCATACAACAGTATCTGTCCATCTCCATCCCTGCTTTGAAGAGCAGCCACTAGAAAACACACTGGCACACACTTCCATGCAAATCAGCTGGAATTTCACACTGTTGTACCTTATTTTCCTATAATAATAAGAAAAGATATGACAGAAACTTACATTTAGAAGTTTTATGTTTCTACTTTTATGTAAGTGGACCAATTAAGGCTGGTCTTGCTGTTGCTACTAACTCAAATGCTTATGTGCTGTTTAGAGGGGTCAGTGATTTCAATAATAATTAGTGAGCTGGTCAAAAAATAAAGTTCATCTGAGGATAAGAACTCAGCCTAGAGGATAGGGTAAATAAGAGCTTTCTTGCCTTTCTTTTAGATATTGATGGATGACAATTTTTACAGGGGTCAGGATAAGTATAAATTCGTTTTACAAGAACCTTATATAAAGCCAATCTGACAAATAGAAGCAAGTATATTAATTTTCTTTCTAAACTATACCTATGTCTCCTGACATGTCACCCATTGATATTTTTTCTTGCCAGCTCATGGAACAGTGACCTTTAAGAAAGATATTTCATGTCCAAGTTATTTTAGCATATGTGTTGCCTACTTAAACTTAAAAATAAAAGTCAAGGCATATGAATACATAAGCCAGGTGATACAGAAGATGTTGTTAGTGTGATGCAATATGACACAACTATATGTTATAATCAGAGCTTGTTCATAACTTTTCCTTTTGGGAAAAACCTATTTACAAAGAGAACTTTCTTGAATTTATAGAGAGAAAATGAACTTAAATTGTAACTGGAGAGAGTAGTCCACCGAACTAAAGTTGTTCATGCAGCTTGTTTGACAAGTAACTTTTCAGTATATTACTGCAAAAGTAATCTTTTTTCTTGAGAAACAGTTCTGTAATGTGTAAAATATCTTGAGTGATGCTGGCTTCAAAGATATTTTGAGATTACGATTAGAGTCACATCAATTATTTAAACCCCAAAGGGAAGGACCACCAGGTAACAGATACCATTTGGCTCCAAGTAGGCTGATAACAATTATAGGTGAATTAAAGCTATTATTGAAAGTCCACTAAAAATAATTTGCATGCTGTTGAAAACTTCGACTGATGCTCAAAGCATACATCAAAATAATTTTTTATATAATTGCCCTTCAGTCAGTGGAATTTCATCATATCTTTGCACCAACTTCAGAATAAGGGGAAGTGGTCTTATTTCTGTGACAAGCCCTGAATTCTCTGTTCTGTGTTCCTTTTACTACAGTTAATCAAATCACAGCACACACAACTGTTTAACTTACAGACTCCTGTTAGTTTTTAGTATCAACTCTTGCTGTCACTGAAGTTAGTGCTGACTGTGGGAGCAGAAGTCAGTTGAATCAAGCTTTGGACTCTGAGGACAAGTATAAGCCATTGATTGGCGGAAAGAGACACGAAAAGTCGTACCTTAAAAAAAAAGCTTTTCAGATGATTATTCAGTGATTTGCTTCCCAAAGTAACACTGCCCGTGGATTTTGGAAAGATTTATAACTGTGTTTGCAAGAGGAATGTTTACTGAAGAGAGATCTAGATGGGGACCCAGGAAATCTGGACACTATGGCTCTGCCATCAACTGCTGGGGACAAATACCTCATGTCCCCATCAGTAAGGCTGAAGAAATCAGTTTTTCTTCTGAGACCTCTGTGTCAAAAATGGCAAACAAGCCCTTGCTGCTGTTTTGATTCTCATGGTCACCAGTTTTCATGTGGGTTATTTAAAATAATTTTTGGACTCATTTCCAAGATAGACACAGGTTAAATCTGAGGGATGGGTTAGGCTTCAATTATTATTTTCAGGGAAACACAAAAAATTACTGAGAGCATTTCACATGTGGGGAAGTGAGGGGAGTAAAATGAACAGTCATCTTTATTGACATAATGAAGCTGCTCGCCTTCTCCATGCCCATACCCTTGCCCCAACACTGTTTTCACAAGCACTGGTGATTACCCTGAGATTCCAGGTTCCAATGTAAACCTACCTATATTTTGAGAATTTATCTGATTTTTCCTTAAATCTGGGGCTATAGCACTTGAGATTTAACTTGGTAGCATGAAGTTGAACTTTTAGAATAGGTATGAGATCCTCAAATCTGGATTTAATTTCCATTCTGTTAAATTTTCCAATTTGACTTCACATTTTATGGTTAAAATTTTATACTTGTAGTTCAGTGCAGGTGGGACATGCAACATGTAGACAGTTAAATACCTACTTGCCTGGTGTCTGCTTACAGGCTATAAAGTTCACGAGCAACTAGGCTTAAGCCTCTTTATCAATTAAGACAAAATAGTACCTGCCAAGCTCACAGGTCTTGGAGAGGTGCTTTTAAAATGAGCTTTATAATACCCAGTAACAGTTGGGGGAACAGAGGGTTGATAGGCAGCAGTGATGGCCAGTTGCCTAGAATATCAGTTCCTCTTCAATAACTTTTGTATGCCAACTATGAACTTATAAACAGTTATTTTCTTTATTCATTGTCTGCTTATTGGTGTCATGCCCTCGTGATGACTCCTCTAAAAGGGGTGACATAAGGTAGCTCAGAATAAAGTTTTTGTGTGCAAACAGGGCTCAACTGTGTGTCTATGCACACATTTTTAATTGCTCCTTTGAAGCTGCCCATTCAGGGACAGTAACCAAGCATCTAGGAAGTATAAAAACAACAAAGAAGTGTTCAGATGTTTCTCATAAAGCAGATTCTTTTTTGAGAGGGTTAGTTCTGGTTCTTTTTTTGCCCCTTAAACTGAATTTATCTCACGTGATCAGAGTCAAATTGACAGCTTTGAACAATAATTTAATCTGCTCTCTCACAGGAAAGAACAGCAGGGACAGCCACAGGACAATTTTCTTCAGTCACATTCTTGGGTACACAGGGACTTGCTCATGCCCTTGGTTCAACAAGTTCTGGAGACATTCAGCAGAACTGCCTGCTGTAGTGTCTTCCTTTGAGTGGGAGATGAGTTGAAAGAAGTGAATTCTTTCATACAAATCAGCAAATAGCCAATGTAGAAGTGACATTCAGGTAAGTACTCATTAGGGCTATCTGGAGAAGTGAGTCTTGGCTGTTTCATTTAGAGATCTCCACACTTTAAAATGCAGTGACAGTTCCAAAGCCAACAAAAAATTGGATGTTGTTAGGAATAGTATAAGAGCAAGACAGAGGGCACCATGTTGCCTCTGTATATATGGTGCATCCACAAAGTGGACGTTGCCTGCAGTTCTGGTCTCTGCATCTCAAGCAGGACATAGGAGAGTTAGAGACACTAAAACTATTAAGGTTTTGGGGCATCTGCCTAAACAAAAAATGGAAAGGCAGCTTGGACAAGGGAAGGCTGAAAGAACATGTGCTTGGGGATTAGAAAACCATGAAGATGGTAGGTAAGGTGAATGCTGAACTGTTATCTGCCAAATGCTGCAGTATTAGGGGGAATGCGTTGAAACTAGTAGAAGATTTAAAACAGATACACAGCTTACACAATGGAGACTGAACTTCTGGGATTTGTTGCCACAGGAGGCTGTGGAGGCCGACAGTATCAGTATCAGAAGACTCAAGAAGGTCCATTAAAAACTACCAGAGGGACTAGGCAGGGACATATCCTTTAACATCCTTAATATAACAATTGTAGATGCAGAGGATCTTGAAGGGATAGGCTTGAGGAGAGCAGCCAGGCTCACATTCTCTCTCCAAACAGCATCTATTGTTGCCAATGCTGGAATGAGAAAAAGGAGTTAGATGAACCACCAGGGGGACTACTCAGGAAGTGTCCTTATGTGGTAGTGAGGCACTTCTGTCTATGCTGTGGAAAGAACAAGTTCCTGAAGGTGATTCAGAGCAAAATTTAACTTCTCCTGCCCTGAGTCACCTTCACAAAAGCCCATCTCTTGCCACCAATTTCAAAGAAAATCTACCATAGACAAAAGGAAGTCTTGTGAATAACCATGTTTAATCACAACTGACATCGGTTGGGTTTGAACTGCTGCTCTAGAACAGAGAAAAGTGTCATATATAAAAACTTAATCCAGACACCTCACAGTCATCTTGGTGAGTCCTTTTAAGAGCAAAAACACTGTATCAGATTATTGGTTAACTTTGATCACAGGCAATTGGAAACATTTCCTCAGCCAGTGATGTTGAAGTATCACGTCAAGGTCTGGTTAAGATGAAAAGTTAAGAAAACATATTCTGTATACATTAGACTGCTTTCTCATAGTCTCAAAGCTGAATCACTGGGAAAGACTGCCTCTGCTGTCTAGTTGAAAAGCTGGTCTGAATTGCCCAGGTATGGCCGGATGTCCTAACATTTATGGGAAGTCTGCTGCATGTCAGCATCTGGAAACAGAAACAGGCTGTTAGACTGGAATTGAAGGACGATATCTGACTCAGAAACAGGGGTGAAAGTCAGGAGGTGATTCTTTTATGTAAAAGCCACCCTAGTAGATTCATTTGAGCTCTCCAGCTCACAGACATGAAATAACTGCTGAAGGGACAGTTAGGTATTTCAACATGTGATCTCTATATACAATAAGCTGTTTGGACATGCAAATATAGACATATTTGGACATAAATTACCAAAGTTACAGATGGTAGACATTTTTAGGCATGTGCTGAAAATCTGGTCATCCTAGAAGAAAAAGTTAGTTGTTTCCAAACATATTCTGAGATTCAGTAATAGGCTAGCATGCAGTATGAACTGCACAGAATCTAAACTTGTCTTATTAAATGTGTCCTAACTGAAAAGTGAATCTAAGTATAAGGGATAAAAATTACTGATCTCCAAAAGCATGCATACTTGGTGTGTATATATATATAATATTTTTTTTAAAAAATCAGCTGATTATTCAATAAGTCCTTTGAAAAAGGTATGTCACTTTTTTAACTTTGAAGATATGAGGTGGGAGTTTACTGTTCAGGGCTACCAAAGAAATCTGCAGTCAGGATGAAAATGGGAAACTACAGTGGTTCCAAAACTTTTCTTCCTACTTGATAAAATACGCTGCTACCTCCCCATTAAATGTAAAACACCAAGATGCACAAAGCCTCAGACAGAAAATGTTTAGAATACAGTTAACTGGTCTGTGGTTGACCATTTCAGTATCTGTACTACTTCTCAGCTCATCTTCTCCATGATTTTTCAGATACTACAACTGGGACCATTATTTACTGATTCAGTTTAGAAAATTCTCTTTGTTTCCCTCTCAAGAAGTCTTTGTGCAAATGAGAAGTACAACATTATTATTGTTTGGATGAGAAAATTATTAGCTTTCACTCTCTATCCTTTGGTTAATAATGTTCAGAAAAGGTATAAGAATTGTCCTAGCTTGGGAAACATTTTGGTAATGTAATGTCCAGCCTCTGCAGCTCCCCCTTGGAACTGTTGTCTTAGTGCCTGTAGGACACAGAAGTTGAAAGCAATGTCATACGCCCCTTATATTACCAGTGCATAAGCTGTACACCTCACAGAAAAAAGTTAGTTTGAGGGAAAGAGCTCAAAGTATCTGACTTTCTCTCAGAGTACCTGTAGTTATATCCTGGGCTGCACAATGTAAGTGCTATACCTCTGTAGGGGTAAGAATTCAATTTACACTGGAAGTCTTTTCAAAGAAGCATTTCAGTTCAGGTGGCCAAGTTTAATTTTAGGGCGGGCAAATTTGCAGAGGTTAAATAGCAAACAAGATTGTTATAAGTCTCTATCAATTTGAAAAAAGAAAATGTAATTAAGTACATCATTCTCCCACGGATGTACCAGAGGCTCAGGATTCTCCACAAGATGTCTAACTTATTTGTGTTTTTGCTGGTAAAATCCATGCTCCAAAGATGCATAAGCTGCTTTTTAAAGATGTTCTTTAATTTTTAATGAAAAAAAAGTTATCACAATACCAGTAGATGAGGCAGAAAATATGGATCATGCAGGTTTGTGTTGGAAAGACCATTGAGAGTTTTTGACCTGTTTTGAGTCTGAGTGTTTGTGCGTTAACAGAGAAAGGGAAGAGCTTGCTGCACACCAAAAGAAACATCATGCAACTGTAAAATGAAGCATAAGAGTTAAAATGGTGGCTCCTATTCAGAAGTTCCACCAGAAGTGTCCTTCGTTTCAAGGGCTCTTTGTGCTGTCAGACACTGTTAGCCCCTTGTTAGTCACTTCTACAGAAAAAACCCCTCAGCAGCACACAACAAAGTTTGGTCAGTTTGCTCAGCTGCTGTTGATGTCACTCCTTGCCCACTAAGAGTAAGTTACTGTAATAATCCTCCGCTTTTATTAATCATAACTTTATAGAAAGCAAGAACAGAGTGACATCATTGTTGAAGAAGACTGGCTAAATCATGCTCAGCTTTAGTCAGCTTTGCTATAACATCTCTTGTATGTCACATGAAAATAATTACCAGCTCTCACTTTCCATGTCTGACCAATCACCCCCTTTTCCCCCTTTATGAGGCTGCAAGTCTCTGCCTATTTCAAACACCTACTGAAGGTGTAATCTATTTAGAGATGAAAGAGAATATCTTTAACTGGAAGTTGGGACATTCCAGGGGATCCATATAAGATGAAGTCACTTGCCATATAAAACATTAGTGGTATTTATTGTAGTAAAACATCATCAACCATAGTATAATATATTGAAGTGTTTCAGATAGACGTCATTTCCTACTCTTCATGTGATTCCAGCATTGCTAAGTTCCAGTATACATTTTCTGCATGTTTTTGTTTTGGATGACATAAAATGTTTGTCAGCTTGTATATCTATCTGTATAAAAAAGAGAAATAAACTAAATTTCGAGGACATTTTTTTCAGTGCTTATTTTTTGAAGGGTACATAAGTCGTTATTTGCTAAGAGGTCAATGGTTGCCTACCTATTGCCTAAGACCAAGGAAGAGAAATATTCTACCCTTTACTTTTGCCTCCATATTTCAGTCATTTTCAAGCCAAAAATACCTTCAAGAGAAGTGCAGTTGAGAAGGGTAATATAGACAGTAAGCAAGAGTTATTTCATTAGGGCAAGTGATTCTTTCCCACCAGAGAAGGAAACACACCAGGACTTAGTTTGACAGCATATTTGTCTGCTTGTTAGAAATATTTTTACTATCTGATGCCTTCTCTTACTGTAGAGACTTAGAAAACATCATAAAATTACATATCAACATTCTCTTTGGAAGGTTAATCATTTGAGTTTCATACGTTTTTCACCAATGAACAGTCCCCTTGATTAAATTATTCTAGAATTTTTCCCAAAACCTTTATGATTTTGTGCTCCATTTGAAGACCTTCCAAAAAAAAACCCCAAACCCAAAAGCAACAACCTCCCCCCTGCAACAAACTAACAAGCAAACAAACAAAAAAGAGTAGTTTGATAAACAGAAAAAGCACCAGTTTGTTAGTCTTTTGCAATACAATACAAAGAGCTTTGCTCATTTTGTTAATTAATGTGACCTCTTAATTTTTTCTCCGGGGGCAAAATGCCACATACGGTGAGTATGACAGGTATTCTCTGTTGAGAGATGCATTAGCTGGTCTCCCTGGTGCTGAGACACCTGTAATGCACTTGAGCAGAATTTACAAAGTTTGGTCAGCAATTAAGACATGTCACTTATACAGATCATTGCCAACTGGGCATTCTGCCTAAATAATCTACATTATTGCTATTGCTACTATGACACCAAACTTTCACTGCCTTTAGCAGTTACCAGTAGTGATTAAGAATTATATTCCATGTAATGTATTCAGATTGTAATACTGAGACACTGGAAGGTTTGGTGAAATTGAAATTATTTGCCCTGTTCTAAGCAGTTCCCATTGTGCAATAAATTCTTATCTTCTTTCCCTGTTTTAAACTTAGGAGAGATTGTTTGGCATAATTGAATCTTTAGGAATCAGAGAGAGTGTATCAAAACTAGGTGGGTTTTTTCTAATAATTTGAATTTTCTTTTATTTTATAAATATTAAAAACCAGCACTTGAGTCCTAACAGAGCATTGAAGTCAGCTCCTTTAAAATGTTTGAAAAAAAGCATTTGACTCAGATTTTGTTAACATGAGTACATTATGGCATAAAATATCTGTAGTTATTGCTAAACTTGAAAGTAATCCATTATAAAGCATGTGTGCAATGTCCCATTTTCTTATTTACAGAAAAAATACAGAACAGAACAGAAGTAGTTAAAATGCATGTTTGCTCTTTTTCTTTCATTATTGCTGGCATAAAAATTCCAAATAGAATTTAACCTGATGTATTGCTGTATTGATGTATTGCTCCTTTTATACCTGATTTATAAGCTAATTGGGACAAGAAGTATTTATTTCTGCAATTAACACCTCTTGATCATGGAATTTCATTAATACTTTTTGCTTCACTTACCAATTATTTGCACTCCTCTGCATCTAATTAATATTAATTAAAATAGCATGCTGTTCAATATTTCAGCAGAATCTCAAGTTTTAATAGGTACTAAGGGCTTTAGGAAAAATGGAAAATCATGTACTAAAGAATATCCATAAAATAAGATTATTTGGAGAAATACATATTACTATAGATAAAGGCCACTTATCCTCATGTCAACTGAACATACTTAATCTTCCAGTCCACTTTGCTTAACCATAAGTTGCTACAGTGTTTAAAATATCCATCTTTCTCAAAGATATTTGATCTATATTTAATGTCATAGTATTTTTCATACATACCATTTTGCCTGATTCAGTCTAGTCTGTCTTGAAATGATGCTGTGTGATTCTGTAACATATGCTATAGCCCTCGAAAAGCAATTGACAATGTTTGAACAGTGGTACTGCAAGAATGAAGAGAACTTCCACTGCTTCTACTTGTAACGTGCCATGTTCTGTGCATGAAGGGGATTTTGGTCTCCAGGCCACTAAACTGACATCTTTTATGACCACAAAATTAACAGTCAAAAAGGTTTATTCTAGGAAATAAAGAATTCTGTATCCATTTCAAATCTCAAGGAAAATATAGGCAGTGGGAAGATAACTACCCAGTTTATAATTTGGCTGGAGATAATTCATGTGCTTATTCATGAAATTCAGCATGCCTAGATTTGATAACTTGCTCCGTATGACCTCACTTCAGTATTTGCAGTTTCACATTATAATTGAATGTGCATTAGCATAATGCTGCAAAACATAATGCATTATCCAGCAACATTATAAGTTATAAGAAATGTTATGTTCTCTAGTATTTGCTTGATTCAGTCTCTGTATGTTCATTTGTAAGAACATCTGCATACATATATATGTATAAATCTATAGGTGATTATGCTTTTTTGTGTGTGAATCCAACTGCTTCACTAGCCAATTGTTAGGAAGCAACAGAAAGGAGGTGGACTTTTGAAGCATGTCTGTATGGATTGTCCTGCCAGTTTAAGTTTTTTAAGCACAATTTCTTTGTCCTGTATATGCACCACAGACATCATATCTCATTCCCACCAACCAAATAGCAGGGGTGAATTTAGGGAGATAGAACTCTGCATCTTCCTAATGGTTATGATA
The DNA here is from genome assembly GCF_051311805.1 of Agelaius phoeniceus. Classification (NCBI taxonomy): domain Eukaryota; kingdom Metazoa; phylum Chordata; class Aves; order Passeriformes; family Icteridae; genus Agelaius; species Agelaius phoeniceus. Next base: position 54,206,796 of record NC_135265.1, on the reverse strand, counting down.
GTAGAGCAAAGCAGTAAGAAACATTGCATCGTACCATTCAAGCAGATGAGGCCCACTGTTGATGTCTTAACTTCTTTAGTTATCTTACAAAGCTAATAGATGACTGAGGCTGACTTCTTCACACTGAGGTGCATCAGGCCAGTCTACAGCCCTCAGTTCATAGGGTGTTTGCATCACCCTTTCAAGAGCTTCTCAAGGGCTTTCAAGCCCTTTTCAAGGACTTTGCATCTTATTTCAGTTTCAGACTGACATTCTTTTATTAATTTTGAGCCCTAGTGGAATCTTCTCTTCAGAGATTCTTGTCTGAAAATAGGTTTCTGCTCTTCTTGAAACTCTTGAAACTCTCAAAACTCTCCTTCTGTGCTACAAGGCAGATTGCACAGTGGGAACATCATGCTTCTTAGAACTCACAGGGTGACCCAGACTGTTACAGCTCCTGAGACCTTAGGGAGGAAAGTGCACAGACCTCTTGGAAGACTGGATCACCATCCTTCATGCCAGTCAACAAGGGGTCAAGGGACTTCTGAGTTTGCCAGAAGCATTGACGCTGTCAACATAGGTCTGTAAGATCCACCAGCTGTGGTCACAATTCACATATTTCCATTTCAGTGATTGTGTGCTCAGTGCCATCAGCCCTGGCATGTTTGGTGCTGTGCAATAGGTAGAGAACTCTTCCACCTGTTGAGCTTCTATTTCAGGACAGAGTTTTTTAACTCTGGTGCATTCGTAACGTTTTCCAAGATACGTATCACTACTGATTGGCATCTTTGTTCTTGGATATTTCTTCTTTGTATTTAGAATTTAAAGTCTCTTCTGATGATAGCTTAGATTGCCAGTAATATAAATATAATTGCAACCATCATCTCTGGCCTTTATAGCTGTCTTTTAAAGTTTTTCTTCTCAAAGTCATGTTAGTCCTAACTAATCACAGGTCCCATTTTCAACTATCACACCACTATATTCTCTTGGAGTTCCTGAAGACTTTAATGAAAATATCCAGATTTTGTTCCTGAGAAAACCACTGGGAAAGAATTCCTACTCACTATAGAGGAGAAGATTTGAAAATACCAGAAGTTCTCCATACTCTGTTCCGGGACATGACTGAGCTTTAAAGTATCATTACTCTTAAAGTTCCTAATAATTTCAATTGTGGCATCAAAACAAATGTTTTCTTGAATACAAACTGTCTTACTTTTCTAGGAATTTTTTGTCAAAATCAAAGAAAGATTTGTGGATATTCTGTCGCAAAGTACCTCTGAAGAAACTCTGTTCACTTTTTATTACTCAGTTGCATGTAGCTGCATGCCCTCAATTACTCTTTCCTTTAAAGTCCTCATGAGATCATTCAAATGTCCTTTTTTTGCCTGGATCACACTCCCCCCTGTTATCTCTGGCAGCCACATTCAAACTTTGCCAGTAATTCAGTGCTCCCACAGTTTGACAGATTGATTAACAGATTGTTACCAGGCTTACTGTTTAACAGGCCAATTTTTTAAAAAAGTAAAAATTGGGGTGGCAATTACCTTGTGATTTGAGCACGCTTATCTGTTTCTGTTTTGGTTTTGCTTCAGAGGTGTCCATTACAAAAATCTCATTTGCATTCACTCTATAACCTTGCCCTTTAGGCTCAACATCTGCAACTTTAGTTGAAAACTGAAGCAACACATTCAGAGCATTACTGAAGCCACGTCTTGAGTCCTGTCCCACCCTTTCTCCACAGCAGTAATTCTTGTTATTTTATTATTTGTATTGAACAAAGGACCTTTTGCTGTTTTCTTCAAAAAGAGTCAGGAAATTCATGAAGTCTGTGTGACTCAATATAATTTCACACTTCTTTATCTCCTAAAGGCAGTCTTGTTCATGCATACATAGTTCCTTTTTTACAAAAGCTTCTCTACAAATCCTAGTTTTCTTCTTGTATCCTTGTCTGCCCAGTTAGATCTGGAGCCTTTTTCAAATTACTTTTTGTCTTTTACGGTATACAAGTCCCTGATAAAAGAAAATTTTTGTTTGGGTCTATGGAATTCCTCAGGTCTGTCAGAAAAATATAAGGCATAACAGCTGCTGGAATATTTTAATTTTTCCCCAGCTGCAACAGAATAATAAAAAAATCAAAATCCAAGTTAAGGAAAACACCACAAACCTGGAGAAAATATTAATGAAATATTTGTACAATTTTTTATTTTTTCAACCATTTTTCTTTTTTCTAAATGTTCATACTATTATTATGAATGTAATTTAAAAATTGTTTTCAAACCCCATTTTTCAATTTCTGAATGACTGACACTTCTACTGGGACAGAAATTGGAGGTACTTCTACTGTCTTAATTTCCTAGAGAAGATATAAAGGAAAATTCTCCTTTTTTACTAAGCTTCAGCCGAGCCTAGTCAACATTTTTTCTGGAAAAAGCTTGTATATGATTGAACATTTTCCATCCAGATAATTTCAATTGAATTTTATTCTCCAGAACTGCATTATAATGCAGTGTCATATTAAGCCACTGCCTTCTGTCACTTGGCTGTCCCTTTCATTTGACAAGATGCAAGTTCATTATAGGCTGTAGTATTCTGATTCTGAGAGATTTAATCATACAAGCTAAGCTATAAAAAGTGTAGCAATTTGCCTTCTGGAAATGCCACCATTCTTTACAGCATCCAGTTAAAGTGATATGGATGGGTCAGCATTAGATGAAAGGTATCTCTATGAATGGAGGAGGCTAATGGAAAAGAGGTTCCTTCTCTTGACAGAACATGTACCAGTATGTTAGAAGCTGAAATTATTAATACTGGGGTAAGCTATAATGCCTTTGGGAGAACAAGCAAGGCTAAATTTCTGCCCAGTTGCAGTCATTATGGTTCCCAGCCTAAGAATACTTGCGACAAACCATTTTCCTCAGTCTTGCTTCTTTGATCACTTCTCACTTGACAGTTACATCCTGCTGATCTAACTTTCCATCACAGTCCTACCTGCATGGTATTCTTCCCACACCTCTCACATGAGAGGTGTGATGTGTAGAAGTTGTCACCCTTCACTTCTGAGATATTTGTGCTCAGCTACAAAGCGGGAGAAAATCACCGAGTCCAACTCCTGATGCATCCCAGGACACAGGTGGCCCTCCTGGCTGCCAGGGCATTGTTGACTCATTTTCAGCTTTCTTCCAAGCAGGACCCACAGATTCCAGCATCTCATTCCTTAGAGTGTCCATACATCCAGGTTTGCCCTGTCCAAGGTGCAGAATTTGGCACTTTTGTTCAACTTCATATGGTGCTTCCCAGCCCTCTGATTTGTTCAGGTCTCTCTGTGGGGCCTCTTTGCTTAAGAGGGAGTCAACAGATCCTTCCTGTTTAGTGTCATTGTCAAATTTGTTTGGTATCCCTTCCAGTCCAAGTAATTTATTATATTGAACAGCATGGGGTGGAGGATGGAGCCTTGTAGAGCCCCACTAGTGACAGGTAGCCAGTCTGAAGTCATTCCATTCTCTCTAAACCTTTGCGCCTGACCTGTGAGCCAGTTGCTCACGCAATGCATGATGTATTTATCCAGATGTGGACTGGACATTTTGTCCAGAAGGATCCTGTGAGAGACAGTATCAAAGGCTTTACTGAGATCCAAAAAGATTACAAGTAGGTTCTCTTGGTCAGCTTGGTGGGTAACCTTGTCATAAAATGGAATCAAGCAAGTCTTGACAAGCAAGACTTTCCCTTCATGAAGCCATGCTTGCTGTGACCAATTAATTCAAGTGTTTTTCTGTAACTCTAGGATAATTTTCTCCATAACTTTACCAGGCACTGAAGTGACACTAACAGGTCTATAGTTACCAGGATCATCCCTCTTGGTCCTCTTGAAAATTGGGGCACTTAGCAGCTTCCAGTTGACTGAGACTTCTCCAGATTGCCAAGACCTCTGAAAGACCATTGAGAGAGGTTTTATGATGGCATCAGCCAGCTCTTTGAGTACCCTGAGATGAATACCATCAGGCCAGATATAGGATCAGGTTAGTGAAGTGCATAATGCTGAGTTTGATTTGTGACTGTAGAAGGATCAGACACCTTCAAAAGGTCTTGGTAACTTACACAGATTTAAGTTGATTTCTACAACTTGTATGCTTAGTTTTACCTTTTGCTCTATAGACAAAAAGTGAAACTTCAGTGAAATTTAAAATGTGTCTGTTCTTTGCATGAATCACAGATGAGTAATCAAGTCAATGCAAAAGTTATAATATAGCGTGGAGTCAATATAGGTTCTTCTTTTCCAGACCTTCTTAATCGGAGCTGGAAGTCTCCTGAGAACAGTGGCATTTCAGATAGAGTATCCTTTTTTTCTACCATTGTTGAACTCCAAATAAAATTCATTTATAGCTCTTGTTTCCTAACAGACAGTAATATGTATCTTGAAACCTGACCACTGAATTGTAATTTGTAGAACTTAACCATTTCTGGTCAGGAAATCTCAAGTGTGAACTCACACCGACACTGAATTATCTCTGGCCTCACAAGAAATAATCCCTCAGGTCATGGTTGAGGTCATTATTAGAGTGTTTTCTAAAGGCTTTTCCGTATCCTTGGGAAACTTAACTCTGGAAAGTGCTGAGCACTTCTGATAGATACTGAGCACCATCAGTTTTCATTTGGATTAAGATAAAACTGAGGCCACTCAATCTGTCTTGAAAATGTTTAGTGTTTCATAAGGTTGAACCTTGACCTATTTTTTTTCACTTTACAGTCCCTAAAGAATCTTAAATTTAATTACAAAAACTCTGCTGAAGCTCAGGCAGAATGGACACTAGTACATACCAATGGTATTTAAGACTGTCTGTCAGTGGAGTATTGAATTGCTCTGTCTGGGTTTTAATAACTTCTTCTAAATGAATACAAAAATAATATTTAAATCCCATGTAATGTAAAAGTAATTAAAATGTACTTTTAATGCAAGACAGTACTTGCAGAAATTGTTGGATATCTCTCCTGTACTTAAGGGTGGGAAAGAGACATTGGGCTTTGGAGCACTTTTAAAAAATCTAGTGAAGGCTTAAAGTTTCTCCATTCACTCCTTGAAATCAGAGACAACCAAATGATGAGATAAGTGGATAGATCTTCTTTGAGCTTTTTTCTTTTCTTTTTTTTTTTTCTTTTCTTAATTTAGTGAAGGCCTCCCAGTGCATATCCCTGTTGGAGGTGATGAATAGCCCCTTTAGGACACAGTAAGCTCCACTCAATGTATTTAAGGAATATCTTCCATTTACACAGACCACATTTTTCTTGATCAGTCCATAAGGATGAGGGTAGAGAAAAATAAGCTCTAGACTGCTTTCTCTCTCTCTCTTTTTTTTTTTTTTCCAACTTCTTGCAACTCGTTTTAAGCTCTGTTTTATGATTGAGGCAAACTGAAGCTGCTGGGATTCAGTCTGGCCTTAATGCTAGAAGATATTCTCCCAAACCCAAAAGCTATCCAGTTAAAGAATCCATTAACCATTACTTTTCCTTTTTAGATGATGAAATCACACTCTCTGAGGAAGACTTACTGGGAATTAATGTGAAGAAGAAACTTTTTTCAGCCCATTGCACAAAACAGAAACATTTTTGATGCACTGTCTTTTTAGCTTTATATCGCCTCAAATACTTCTTATATTCCCCTTACAATGCCACTGACAGTAGATCAGCTCATTCCAACAACACCCTTAGATCTTTGTAGTACATGTGCAAGTCAGGTGAGTTGGCCTAGGGTTGCACTTCTACTGCATGGTGTTCTGTAGCTTTTACAGACATTCCTGATGGCTAAAATATGGTGACTGTAGCGGGGGAAATGAAAAGGAGATGAATTACAGCCAATAACACATGCATCCATCATGGACTCCTCTCCTGTAAGGGAGTGGGTGGTGAATCTGATTCACAGACTCCAAGCTAAATGGATTACAAAGTTCTGAAATAAAGAAAAAATATTCCTCTGGGTCAGCGTAGTGGATGTTGGTATTTTTTTGGGTTTCTCTTCTTACAGCAAAATTCATGCTTTACTTCTCAAGATCGTTTTACCCTAAAATGATATTAGCTCCCAGTAGTTAGATGCTGATGATGCTTGACACTGTATTCTTTCTATGGCACATTATAGTTCTGGATGCTCATTATTATTCATCATCTTTCCTAATTGTGTTACATAGGAACTGTTTCATGGCCTGTGACATGTGGAGTAGATGTTCTATGCACTGTTTGTAATTAAACATCTAATTCATAGTAGCCTACAGTGCAAGGAACGGTTCCCAGATGGTTCCAGATGGTCCTTTCCAGTTCTGTGTTCTCACATTTTTATTACAGTTAAAGGGTAGCAGAAGCAAAAGGTGACTGGCAATCTCTGTAACAGAGATTCTGCTCTTTGATCTCCATTTCCTTAGAAAGAAAGAAGGAAAAATATATTACTTGAAATCAAATGCAGAAATGAAGAGTGAAATACAAGGTTAAAAAATAATAGTATGAGAAATTATTTTGTCATACTTGGTTGGAAGGTTTTCACAACTATATTTTATTCATTTTGAGTTGAATAGCAGTGCTTTGCTCCAGCTACCAATCTAAACACTCACCAACTGTTTTATCCCTCAAACACCATCTAAAAACAGTGCCTTGCCTCTTCTCTTGTGTTACTAGATTTAAAATGCATTATCCCCTGCAAGGAAAGTGTCAACATTTTCCAGAGCTATACAGATGCTTATCTATATCTATATCTATATCTATATCTATATCTATATCTATATCTATATCTATATCTATATGTATGTATGTATATCTATCTGTATCTATGTCTTTATCTGTATCTATATCTTGCTAATAACATGTAAATGAAACACTTTATATCTTGTAAAACAGACATATGACACTTTTGCTGCTGTGTAAGGACTCCACACTAATGTTCCCCCATGCCTTACATAACACACACATGCAACCTGATGCAGAGGAATGAAGCAACTCAGTAGAGGAAGCCTCAGACCAAAGGGGTTCACTGAAGTGCAGAAGTGGGAGAACAACAGATCTGCTACAGGAAAGGTCCCAGATCTTCTCTGCAGCAAGTAACTCATGCAGAATTGCCCCAGTAATCCATTCCACGGATTGTACAGCTTGCCCATGTCAGACAGGCACACAGAAAAATATACCCTTGTTAGCAAGGCCGAGGTAATATTGAAGAGCTCATTTTACACATAATGTGTAACACTGAGTTTCATGCTCCTTTGGTCATTAGTTATGGGGATAAGGATCAAATTAAGCCCATATATGTTTGAAAGTTGCCACTTAGGGAAGTGCATATCTCTATGTTTCTGTGACTGTGTCTGTGACTCTTTGTATTAGAACTGTGGCTGAACAAAACTCTAAATCCAGAATTAGGGGGACATGGAGTAGACTTTGGTAGTTCAGGCCCATCCTTGTAAGAGGCTGTGGATGAGTGGCAGTGCTTATTGCTGTCTGTACAAGCAACTGCATTTCTAAAACTTCGACACAAGAGAATGAGTAGGCAATAGGACCAGTCTTGCACTTTTGCTGGATCAAAATTTCCTTTTGATTGAAAGGCTCTGTTAGTGTCACTCCAGCATATTTTAAAGCCAGAATTTCCTGTGGGCCAACACTTGGGAGGAAAACCTCTAGCCAGGGGTTAAAAGTTAGCCAATCTTCTAATTTATTAATTTGAATTAGACCAGAATCTGAGAACTGAGGAGAGGGTAAAAAATCATGAGGCATTTGTCTCCTGACACTCCAGCAATCTATGTCAAATGAAGGGCTGCAGTGCTTTCAAGATTAACTGATTTTTTTCTCAAAGAGTAAATGTTCTGGACCAAATCTATGCCCCAGACTTGTTCCTTAAGGCATTTTAGAAAAGATAAATTTGGCTTTTTATGTACAAACTCATTTTAATTTTCAGTGTTTCAGCCTGCAAGAGTATTCAGCTGGAGACAAGATACTGGATTTACCTATGCATTTGAATAAGTAATGGGGAAAGAAGTTTTAATCCAATGTCTTTTTTTCTGTCATGGATTTCATACATTTGATTTTTTTGTTTTCTCCTCAGTCTGTCAAATTCTCAAAAGTGACCTTGACAAATGATGTCTCTCACTTCTTCTGAGCATGAATAATCCAAATTATTTCTGTGCTGATGGTTTGTTTTTTATTATGGATTTCCTTGAGACTAAGAAGCTTGAAATAGCAGCTTTTATCTTAAAATGTTTAAACTTAATTAAGTCACAATAAGTCTGTAGTTATCTGAATATGTAGATAGCTATCTGTTCTTGGCACCTGTATGGCCTTCACTGATGTAGTATTTGTGCATCTTGCAATCCTAGCAGGATTTTTGTTCCACTGCCCCTGCCAGGCAGGGAAGTGTTAGTTTTGCAGATGGAAAACCAAGGTGTGGCACACAGCCTATCCAGGGACTCCTGGGAAGTTTACAGAAGCATCCACTAGGTCAAGCCTATCTTCTTACCATATTATCAGAGCAGTTGCAGGAACAAAGTAAAATCAACCTTCTTTATCATATGCTAACCCGCTTTTGAGTTAAATTTGGCTCCTCACAATAGTCACAATAACTTAAAAATAAGTTTGAGCATGGACAATGTTGTTTTAAAACATATCCACTTATAGAATCAAATCAAATTGATAGCTATGGGCAAGTTCTCTTACCAGGCTTCAATAAAAGCAAAATGATTAAGACTCAGGGACTTCAATTAAACCAGTTTTGCATTGGTGGTGGTGGAACTTGAAAGAGTGAGTGCACCAGCAGACTCACTAGTGAGCAGCTGTAATGACAAAATGTGACAATGACCTGCTAGCATTGAAAGAAACTTCCTGACGATTACAAATTAGACATTTGTCTAGTTGGCCCATCAGTGAACATCATCTCTTCCTACAGGATGGATATCAACCATTAATTAAGTTGTACAGTGGATCCAGGATGTAACCCATCCCACACACTGTTTACAGAGTTTGTAAAAGAAATGTGAACAGGACAGTGCAGAGAGGGAGGCAGTGATGTGCTGAGGCAATCACTTTACAGAGTCTGCAATGTCTGAAGCTTTCCTAGTCCTTATATGTTCAGATCAAAATTGACTTACCCATCTGTAACTTTTGCTGCTCTGCAGCATCAAATAGGAATAGGATATTTTGATATCTGTACTTATCCAGCAATGACAATCACACAACCATTTTATTTGGGAGGGATCTTTGGAGTCACTGCCCAACTTCCTGTGGAAAGCAAGGCCAACTTTGGAGTTATACCTGGTTAGATCGGGATCCAAAGGATTTCTGTCTGGTATGTGAGACCACATGGATCAGATTGTGGGTTAGGGGATGGGGGCAGAGGCTTTTGTGGGGCAGGGTCTTCTGAACATTAATTCCTGATGCAGGCATTAGAGGGATCCTTCTGGCATCCTGAGCATCCTGGGAGGCCAAAGCTTGACACGACAGTGGGTGGGATGTGGGTTCTGCATTCCAGAAGCCCCGTGGCAGCCTCATCACCATTCAGTATACATGCCAGGCCTAATGGAGAGGTGGGATGTGAGAGGGTAGGGTAGCAAGAGGAGAGAAGCCAGCATGCTGTTACTCTCGCAGGAGCAGCTCTGGCTTCCCAGTGTGTCCATCCCTGTAGGTACTGCACGCTGGAAAAAGAGCAGCAGTGGACTCAGTAAGGCGTTTCACAGCCCCCAGGGATGTCACAGAGTAAAGAATAGCCTTAGTGCTCCCTGCCTTGGGGAAGAATTTGGCAGGCATAGTGAAAAAGAAAAGCAAAGAGAGAAGCTTCTGCAGGCGGACAGCCGTCGCTGCAGCCCAGCAGGGCTGTGACCCCCGCCCTGGCCCTGCGGTCCCGCCTGCAGCCGGCGGTGCGAGCGAGCGAGCGGGCTCCTGCCGGAACGGGAGCGGCCCTGCAGCGCTAATTAGCCGCGAGCGCTCATTAGAGCAACTCCCGCGCTTGGTTGGTGTCCGAGCGCCCTCTCCTGGTGCGGGCCGGCCGTGCGGGGCAACATCCCGGGAAGGTGGGGAAAGGGGTAGGGAAGGTACCCTTATCCTGCCCTTGGCGCATGTAGTTAGAATCTTGTACTGCCTGTAGCATGTTGATGAGCCCTCAAAACTTGGCCTGGTCAAGCTTCCCAAACTCTCTCCCTCCCCATTACTCCACCCACTAAAATCCTTCCCTTTTTTTGTTATTTGGTGTCCAGAAGAAATATTGGATTATCAAGCATCTTTTAGATCGACTGCTTCTCTGATGTTCTATGGAGACAGGCATTAGCACAGGTTTGCCTCTTAGTTCTTGTTCTGTCTCTGTGAAGGAAGAATCATTTTGAGCTATCATCTTTTCCAAACATCTGGTTCTAACAGTCTGTGTTGCTGCAGAGAGGCCCCAGACCAGTTAATCTGAGGAATTTAATGTGAGTTGTGTATTGGTATATATGGAAGATTGTTCAAGAGTAGCTTTATAATTGATGGTGTGTTTCTCACTGTTTGGACACCATGACCATCATTAAAGGACACATAACTTACAACAGCACATTAGCTAGAGTAATGATGATCTTGCAGTGAAAGTAATTATCTTGCAGAACAGTCTGGGTTTAAGTATAATTTTAATTCATTTAAATAACCTCTGCTACATTCAATGAGCTGTAATCCAGTGGAGACTTTTTTTTCTCTGTTCAAACTGTTCCACAAGGAATTTTTCAGCCTCTTGTAGGGAGTGAATTCCAGTGAAATAAGAACTACATGAACTACAACCACAGTCATTTGACATAGGGACCAGGAAAGACTGGGAGCATGCGAAAAAAGGAACAACTTCTATGTAGCTGTGAAAGAGTACCTGGATTGCCAGAAAAGCTGATGGCTCTTTTCTTGGACACAGATTGCTGTCATGTGTGCAGTAGGTTCAAGAAAGCTGGTTTGAATGAGGGAGGAACATTCTTCAGAATCAGAGAAGCCTTTACCCCTCCTGTTCAGCTCTCAGACTGAATGTTTAACATACTGTCTGCTGCTATCTGTAGTCTGCCCTCAACTTCACTTCTCTCACCCAAAGATCCAGGGAGATGTCAGTAATTGTGTAAGGCTGGAGATGCCATGTGGTATGCAAGGGAGTGGGAAAAAAGCAAACCTTTGGCTTACAGGCCACAGAGTTGACATAGACTGAGGTTGTGGGCCAGCCACAATTGTCTTGGGACTGCTGTTCTCTTCTGCTGGCACGTCATCTGCCTGCAACAATGTGCTGACTGAGTCTGCTTGTCTGTTGTAGAGCTTATCCTACCACTCCTTTGCCCTGTAGAGCATTTCTGTATTTCAGTTGCAGATCATAGCAACTAGTTTCTTGTCCTGTCCCTCTTCACAAAAGACAGGATCAGAAGCAGGGGATTTTCTTGGCACCCCACAGACACACAGCACATGCACACAGCACAGATACCACCCTAGGGTGTGGGAATAGGCTCCTCAGATTTGTTTTTGCTTGTACCAACCTGTGAATCTCTCTTTTGTTTTCATGAAGTTCATGTCAACACTTAGAGCTGTAGATATGGTATAATAGCACAGAAGAGTGTCACAGAGACACCCTGCCCTCTCAGGAAGCAGACTACACAACACGTGCTGCGGTGCTGTAGGCAGTACCCCACGTACCCTAATAGCCCACGGAAGCTGGGATTAGTATGTGTTCCTAGAAAAGACTGTAAGGAGAAGCTAAAGATGAACATATTTTGTTCAGCAAGCTCTCAGCAAACAGAGATTTCAGAACAAGCATCCTTAGAGAAGTGTTCCAAAGTGCTTGTGGAACTCTCAAGTGCAGCCAGCAACCAAGATGCCTATGGCTAAACTGTGTATCAAAAGAAAAATAAAAATAATAGCTTAGAAGAGTTAAAGCTTTGGCTTGTCTTTCTGTGCTTCCTCGGGAAAGGACATAAACTAGCAGCAAAATGTTCTCAACATCAGCAGAAATTCTAGTGCTGTCAAAAAGATCTGAGATGTGTTAAACTTCTGCAGATGCGAATTGAAGCCATATCAGATGTGATCGCTGAAGGAACTGTGTGCCCTGAAATTTCACAAGAAGTCATGCCTAGCAGCTCTTTGAATGTCCATTGGGACACAAGGTTCTACTTATGGTCTAAAATACTGTGGGAGGGTCTTAAGCATTCTTCTTTCAGAAGTAATTTTCTTGCCATTGTAGGGAATATGGACAGTTATATTGACAGCATGGGAAGAAGAAGTACAACAGTGGCCCCTCGAAGGACCTGTGGGAATAGCTGGTGCCGCTGTATAACAAAACAGTACCCAAGTACTGGAAATTAGCTGAGAGCTACGATTCCCAGCTGACAACCCAGAAGGAACAGACAGGACTAGAGGCACCTCTTTTGGAGGGATAGACTTTCAGAAGGGTTGAGGGACTAAGGGATTGTTGCTAAGTGAAAGAGTTTTTATTCCCCCCTAGATTAATTTTAAAGGGCATTTCTGTCCAGCTTTCTCAAAAAAATGTTTATCACACAGCTATGGCTTTTGTTGTCCTTGGCTAACAGAAAGCAAAACCAACCTCAACTGTGTATTCAAAAAGAAAATTGTGCTTAATGTACATTTTCTCTCATTATCCCTCTGCTGTTTCTCTAACCTGCTTTGGAAGAGGATTATCTGGAGGTGGCCTTAGATAATATTGTTGGCTTTTAAATACTTGACCTCCCTACTATGTGTAGCCAGAGGATTGGAGTGGTGCTTTTCATGGAGATTTCTGTGCTGTGTGAACAGGACTGTAGTCACTAAACTTAACTTACTCAGACCAAGATACAGAAAGTAGATGGCAACAACTTCAAGTCATTAGTGTAATGTTTGACACATGACTTTTTTTCTGTTTCACTGTCACAGATGTTGCTTGTTGCAACACTTGAGACTGAATTTTCATCAAAAGAATGCTTGTAAGAGGAACAGATTTTACCTGGAAAAATCCCAAAAAATAACTACATTACAACTGATAATCCCATTCCTCTTTGCATTTTTCCACTGCCACACAGAATTTATTCCAGAGCATTCCATCAGAGAATTTAAATCAAAGCTTTTTGGAAATAAATGAAAATGCTGGGTCGCATCTCAGCATTGCTGTCCGAGTGGTAAAGACATGAAAGGAACTTACTTATATGAGCTGTTTCCTCCATTGCTAATAAAACTTAGTCTCCTGGTAGTTGCCACCACCTCTTGAGACTCAGCTTGGGGAAGGAAACAGGTATGGGCCAGAGAATGCAAATGTGTCCATTGTGCTCTTCTCACACCCTCTTCCTTGTTAGAGCTGCTATTACTTGTTTTATAGTAGAAAATCTAGGTTTCAGCAAACTCAGTGTTGTATTATTCTTCTGGTTAAATAGGAATGAACTCCTTCCTATGTGCTGAATTGTATATTACTGTCCTCATCATATATGATCCCCTCAAACTGCAGTGAGACAGTTTCACTGCTTGCTTTGCACTGCTGTCTAGCTGGGATGCCACAAGTGCCCCACACTGGCAGCTGGGACAGCCATGCCCACTGTCTGTAGCTGAAAGCTTAACCCCATCATGAAGTTTTTTTCTGACTTGAGACATTTGAGTCTGTTCTCAGGTGGACAGTCTGGCTTGGCATTGTGGCTTTGACCATCAAGCTGGGGGATAGTTTTCTAACTGTCATTCCTCACAGATTTTTTTTCCTTTGCTGTTTAACACAACTGTAAATACATTATTGTACTTATATATTTATGACTTTCTAAGCAGCAATGCCCATATTCATACACTCAGTGTTATCAACACTGAAGAAACCAGTCCTGTTCAGTGGTACACTCCAAAGATCCAGCTGGACCCAGTCACACATCTCTTCTGTTGTGTTTAAGGGAGTGAGTTTGCTGCAGCCTTTCTCAGCCATCTCATTGCCCCATGAATGTTTTGAGCAACTGATACACCTCACTGGGTGTTCACTTAGTAACTTGAACTGCTGATATTCTTCGCCTCGCACATCATGATTCGCTATACATAAGCATTGACACTGTATAATTGTTTATTAGTTTTGGCTTGTCTTTGAATTTTGGAGTAGGAATCATATTCTAAGAAATAGGTTTTTAGGTCAAATTCTCTCTTGCTTTTCCCATAGTCTGTCATTTAATGAACTTGAATCAGGTTTTTTTCATTTGTGTTCTTTGGAACTATCATGTCATTTATCTAAGCATATATCCCAGGCCATAACAAAACTTGTCTTGCCCTTTGCTAACTTTTTTCAATACCTACAATACTGTGTTTTTCTTAAACTGCTGAAATCATCATATTTCTCCCTCTGACACTACATGGTTTTGTTCATTCTTTTCTTTCTCAAATGTCAAGATTGTGGCAAATGCCCTTTGCTTACTCTTATAAAACAGTGGATTTTAATTAGTGCAAAGCTAAAGGGGAGGAATACATCTCTGTGATGATTTTCTTGCTGTGTGGAATGAAAAAGAAAGGTCTTTTATTTTTAGCTGGTGTAGATCTGTTTATTGACTTGCTAAGCACAGGACTTCTAAAGTTGAATTGTTTTCTGTATCTGTATTCTATTTGCAGCTCAGGACAAAAAAAAAAGTTTGTAAAATACATTTTTCAGTAAGAAAGTCATTAATTTATATCAGTAAAGTATTGTGCTGCATCAATAAATCTTGAAACCAGCGTAAATTCTGTATATCCATACAGGCATAGTATTTGCATTCCAATAAGGATCAAAAAGTGGCTGCAGTGTTATTGAGAGATGTTGAAATAAGTAAATCATTGCCTTTTCTGCAATAAGTGTTGTTTTGATTGATGCATAAATAACAAGGTAGATTTAAAAAAATATTTTAAAATAAATTAACAGAATTCTTGGTGGCTAAATTTTTTGCCTATAAGGGTCCCTTAATGCAACAGAATTACTTTTTGCAGGAATGTCTTTAGTGAGTTGCAGAACATTCTTCTGTAGCTTCCCATGGTTGAAGTCACCCACAAAGGTTAGTGAGAATTGCAATCACTCTCAAAGTGGTGTATTTGCTTCAGCTTTTCTCCTCATCCTAGCAGATGCTGCAGGGCAGAGAGTGCCAGCCATTGACTTGAGAGCATTTCAAGCATGGATTGCATGAGTGGCCTCATTGACATGCTCCCAGGATGAGCACAGACCAGGGAATGGCAGACTGGACAATTGTGACTGCAGGAGGAGGTACCCCAGCAGTGATTGTTGAGGCTGGAGTCAGACTGATCCCATAGGAATGAGCTATGGGCATCATAAGAAGCATGTTGAAGCAAGAAGATGCCTGAACTAGGAAAAAAACTTGATGTTGTATATCAACTCTTTCTGCTTGGTTTTGACTCCTGGGTAGTTATGCCAGTGTGTATTCAACCAGCACATGTTTCTCTATAATACAGAAAAATTTTCTGTGTCGTTCAATATGATCAAACTAAAAACTTTTTTTCAAGCTAGATCATCAGCCATTATAAATCCATTTCTTTCTTCCTCAGGGATCTCTGATACTGATTTTGAGGGGCTTAGGTGAGAATTAATACTGTCTTAACTCAGTAGACTTTATTTTAAGTACCTTATAATTTCTGTGAGTGTAGATAATCCTTTATTGAAGGAAGTGCATCAATAAGTTTTTTAAAGGTGTCTGAAGCAGGTCAGTCAGAATATATGAATAATCTGGTTGACATGGGGCATATGGCAAGTGTGGCTTTGCTCTTCTTCAGTAATATGCACCAGTATTGCTGTGCTGTGGCCCAGGCTGCAAGAAGTTTATGAATCTGCAAATATTTTTGGTGTTGGGCTTCATCCATATTATAAAGCTGAATTTTTAGAGAAGTGCTTAGCCAATGGAATTTCTTCTGGCAGATGGGTTATTTGAATTATTGATTTACATCTCTTTGTGAGACCTTTTTTTCCATATCACATAGATCTGAGGGTTGTGCTGGTTAGCCTCACTGTACATGATCCGCAGCAAGAATCTTTTTAACTAATTTCAAAGCTGAGCGAGTATTTATCCTAACATCAGAGATACAGCTGTATTTCTGACCTAGAGGATCATTGTTTCATTAGGCCTGATTAACAACAGCATTATTCCAGTTTTGTTATGTGGATTTATATCAGTGTACAACTTTAGTAATGTAATAAATTAAAGCCAGTGTGCCAAATCCTGATTCCGCTGAAGTTGATAGCAGCAGTACTGCTGACCTCACGTAGCAGAATGACCTGCTTGAAATCAGTTGTAATGTCCTTGTATCTCAACTTCCTCATTGCTTTTTATGACTGAAAGTAAAGAGACAAAATTTTTGTTTATTTGCTTTAGCTTTCTCTATGCTGTCTGCAGCATGCTTTTGTGCTGCTTTTGCAAAACACAGTATATATCTGTTACAGTGTCCAGTTCAAAGCATGCAGCTCTGATGCCGTTGTCTACTTAGTTATTGTTTGCCCTGCATTCACTAGGCCTACAAAGAGATCTGATTTACTGCCTTACTGTTACCCAACCAAGTGAAATTCTTGTGGCTTTAACTGCTTCATGTATTCTTAAGAATGGTTTTAATTTGATTTTTAAAGCATAATTGATCAAATAAAGGGAAGTTTACTGCCCATATGCTTGACCTGTATTTAATAAATAGAAGATTTTGCTGTTCTGCAAACCAATTGTTCTTTTGAGCTTCCCATCGCATTTTTATACTTTAAAACCTCTTTTTGATAATTAACAGGTACTGTCCCTTTGATAATGGGGATTTAACGCCCTTTTCCTCAGTGCAGCTATGACCATTTTACCAGCTGAGGATTTGGCCTTGATCTCTGCTGCCTTAATTCGCACAGACTCCCTTCCAGCATCTCTGGTCAAGGTTAAATCAGCTTTTCACAGCAGGGAATCAACATCATTGATTCATTCTATATTCTACATATGAGCCTTGATATTAATCTGTCTGTTTCAAGATGTCTGTGTCAAGTCCTAAGCAGCTATCTAAACATTGAATATCTCCTTGTAATAGAGTTACAGGGTTCCCTTAAAATCATGTTTGAATTCCAAATTTAAAGGCAGTTACATGAATCAGCCATGCCACAGTGCTCATGGTGACAAAGGAAAGAAAAGTATCAGATATGTGACATAGTTCTTAAGAGTACTTTGCTGCTTACATGGTCTTTATTCTTTCTCGTGTGAAAGTGCTGTGTATGTACCAGGAGAAGTGCCTCCACATGAAGAAATGTCATTATGTACATGGGAGGAACATTCTGTGTGAGGAAAGGTATATAAACTGTCACATAAAATCCTGTTTTCCTGCTCTAGTTTCTTTCAACTATAGTGAACTTTGACTAGATTGATATCTCCAGCCTTGCTGGAATAAAATATCTGCCCTGTCAAAAAAGCCAGGAGTGCTGTACAAGAGTACATCATATTTATTTAAAGGACAAGCACTCAGCTTAAATGTATTCTGTCTATCTTCTGGAAATCTGCAGCTTATGCTGGACACACCTATTAACTTACTTCTTGTAACTTCTTGTCACTGGTTTACTTGCATACAAATTCCATTCTAGTATCATGGTACCTATATTTGCAGTGTTTACACCATATATCATCTTCAGAGGCATCCACTGAATATGGGAAACTCAGGTAAGTCCAGCTGTCATTATTGCTTTAAACCCCGTGAGATTTTGGTAATTACTCCCACTGTCTCTTACATTGTAACAGTGCAGTGCCATGTACTATCTTGACTTTATTATAACTAATACCGAGTCCATAATCTAGTAAAAGAAAGTTTGGATCTGACATATAAAATAATAAGAAATGAGTAGAAAAAGAATGTTAAAAATTTTAGAGATTTTTATGTTCTTTGGTAATGGTGGTTGTAGATCTGTTCTCCTCAGACTAACTCCACATGAAAATGAGATTGGCCTTATGCATACCCTAGCTTGACTTGAAATGGATGTCCATCAGATTCCCATTGGTAGATCGATGAGAGGGAAATATTTGGATATGCTGCTAAACCAGTTTTGCAGCCACAGCCTGGGCCAAGATCTGGACCTACTTTTCAGTTTCCTGTATGAGAAAGTCTTTAGTATGTGAAAAATAGAGCAGATACCTGCTTCTGTACAAGCTATGTGAAAGTTCTGCTGGGCTTATGAGAAAAACAAAATGTTCAGTACTTCATCCTGGACCAGTTTAAAGGCTGTTCTTTCGTGTCCTATTGCACAGGAGGAATGATAATCCAGCCACATCGTTTTCGAATGCTATTTCATTTTCCACCTGCCTTAAATCTACTTTGCTGCACACCAGCATCTCAGCAAATGCCAATTCCCAAGAGCCATGTCTGCCAGTTTCCTGCCATAACCACCAAACCACACACGAAGGATTCTTCCCAGTACATGATGTATTCATTTGGCCTTCAAAACACAGCCCTGTTGCACTGGATCATTTTTACACAAAGTCTCTCAAGTCACTAAGAGACAAAGAAAAATCTGTAATGAAGAAAACTATACAGTGTCCTTCTGTTTAAATCTTATGGGTGGATCCAGGAGTGTGTTATTCCTATGCAGAGCAACAAGGGAAAGACATTTTCTTTGCTGCTGCAAATGGAGAGTTCATTACACTGGGAGGGCAGGGGGAAAAAACCTCAGATAAGACTCTTTTTAAACATCTTTATCTTACAGTTAAGGTTTTCTTCTTCCTTTGGAAACCTGTTATTTTTACATTGCCAATTTTCTCAGACTAACTACAGTGGTTCCAAAATGTTGTATTTATACCTCTGCATAGGCACCTTGTCCTTGAAGGGGGAAGCTATGGTATGTGGCCTGCAGCTCCCTGGTTACAGGTTTCAGATAGGAGGGTGGGTAGTTCTATGAGATTGAGGCACCACAGCTGATCCTAAAAGAACCAAGTCAACAGCAGGAAAGATTTTGCATGCCCAGCGTGGATTTGGGCAATTGCTGTACCAGCAACGTACATGGAGTACCTCACAGTTGAAATATTTTGCTCTAACAGTATTTTTTTTCTCCTTGCCTCAATAACAATTTTCTGCCTGCAGCTGTTTGCACTGCAGAATGCAGTGTTAATGCAACTGAATCCGAAACAATCAGTAAAAAATCTGAATAATGGAAATTATTAGGGCTTTTGGAGGGAAAAATAGTTTTAAGCTAATTTCACATGTTTAATGTATTTGCCTTTTTATGTTTTATTTCCGTATCAAACCTCCCATTTTTCCATTTTACTCTGCAACAGAATACGGGGCAAATTTGTTCTGTGATCTGAATACTCTCAGTTCATGAGTTCCTGAACTTTAGTTGCTAGGAGTATCAAAGTCTAAGCCAAGCTGAAAGGCAGCCTGTTTCTGCAGTGGTCAGAGAAAAACCCTTGATCTCAAACTGAAAATGTTTGAAATCCAAGAACCAAACCCTGGCCCAAGCTTCACAGCTTTAGCCCATCTCTCATAGTGACACTAACATTCTGCTTTTACCCAGAGGGTGATACCAAGAAACCACTAGTAATGTCATTAATCCCAAGATGTGTTTGTAATTGTAAAAAAAGCTCAGTGTTGCTGGAGGTAAATAGACGATATCCCAAGGAATATTCTGGGAGACTTTGTGTTTTTGCTAGACTGGTCTCTAAGGCTCAGCTTCTCACCTCAGCTCCAGACAGATGCTGCACATCTGGTTCCTAGCAGAGAAGGGACATGCTGCACTAGCTTGCTGCTGAGTGGAGAAAGTGGTTAACTTGGACTGTGTCTGCACTGCCATGTCTGTTCTGTGTGCTCGCTGTTGAACTGGACAGCTATCATGGAAAGACCGCTGATTTTCTTCCCATGTTCTTTAACTGTAGTCACATGTGGCCAAGCTAAACCCCTGCAGTGCAACTGTTTTTTCCTATTTACACATGTTACTAAGAAACATCAGCTAAGGATATGTTATTACAAGTTTGTGAATGACCCCATTCTTGGCACAGGGCCAAGCCAAACATTTTAGTTCATTTAAAAAAGCAAAATGTGATAGAGTCAGTAGTTATGATTGACAAGCAGAGGTGGAGTGCTACTATGAAACAGAGAGACGGGAAATTCCAATAATCCAAATTAATAAGCACAGTCATTAATTCCATCAGTGGGATTATAAAACAGAAATTTGTTCATTCTTTGTTAAGAGAAGTTTAGCCAGGAAAGGACACAGGAGACAAACTGTAAGAAAATGACTGATTGATTGATCAAGGCACCTTGACATGATAAAGATGTTAACATTGAGATTTTTTTATTTGTTAGATTCATTAAGCTTCAAGTCTATAATTAAAAACTTAAAAAAAAGGAAAACTAAAAACCAGAAATATAATTTAAATAGAAATGAAACAAACAAAGAGGGGTCAAAAATGATGGGGTGGTCTTATGAAATAGACAAAGAAGAATCTAAAAGCCATTTCATTGTCTCTAAGCGCAACACGGAATGCTTTCTCTTTGTCACAGCAGTGCTGTTGTAACCAATTTCATACTCCTCTTGTCCTGTTTACATACACCAGAAGGAGTATGTTGCTTTGACAGTCTTCTTAGAACATATGAACCACTAGTAACATTCTAGTGACAAAATTACCCTGTTTCTGTGGTTATTTTGTGAAGACAATCAGTAATTCAGAAAATACTGTTTTCGTCTCTTTGTACTGTTATTTATTGTGGACTCTAAGTGCTGGTATGAGACACACTGACTGCACTGGAGTAGAACTTGGAGGGGATGTTACTGGCGCACCCACTTGCACTATTCTGCTTGAGTTTGTCAGTGTTTCAATTGCAAACTGCTCCTTGCACAGATTTATAACTAGGTCATAAAAGTTCCCTCCCAGCTAAAATTTGCACTTCTTTTAAGTTTTATGACACAAGCACAAAATAGAAGTTGGATTTTTTTCATGGGATGTATTTCATCTTAAGGCATAAAGACTTACACACTTAAATGCCATTCTTGCTTGGGAGAGTTACATATCCGACTCCATTTGCAGGCATCAGCATTGGGTTCTAGAGGCAAATCATCACCTGGTTGTCCCTAACCTCAGTGAATCCCACAGAAAAAAAGTTACTTAACACCAGCCAATCTGGCTCATAGTCAGTGTTCTTCACTTATTGGCTGTGACCAGATTGATTTTGTCAGCCCTTTGATCAATATAATTTTAGTATGCTTTCTAAACTATTGGTGGAGGAGAAGGAGACTCCACTTCAAATAAATGTACTTTATGAAGCTGTAGTCAGAACAAAACAGATATCAGAACAGATATTAGAGAATAAAATACACCTTTTTCCTTCTATCAGAATTAATACCCTGAATCCCAGCTAATTGAAGTTAATGATGTCCATTGGCCTCATTGTGTCTTGTCAAAAACTATAGAAAGCAACAGCTGGACAAGTGTCCACAATATCCACAGCCCCCTTTCACAGGAGGATCTCCACTGTTGTGCCAGGTACAAGCTTTATTACAAACTCTGAAAAAATTACCAATTATTTGTTTAGGAGTTCTATTTCATGTCAGATATAAGAATTGAAGCACTGTTTTCCTGTCTGTTACTATTTGTGCACAAGAATTGTATTCCAGTTTCTGAGCAATATTCACCAACTTTGCATGGAGCTGGCTGCAAGAGAAGCATAAGGGCTGTTGTACCAAAGGCTCACTTCCTTCCTGAAGCTTTAAAAGACCTATCAGAGTTTTATGTATCTTTCTCAAGAGTATTGACTGTTCTTTCACAGTTCTTCCTGGATTCTTGGAAAATCTTCCCATTCATCCAAAAGATAGATCTTCAGGTAGTTGTGATGAAAGCTTAGGGCTAGACAAATAAAGGACAGTGCAGTTGAAATGGTGCCAAATCCATCGTAAGTGCAGGCTTTTTGCAAAAACACCACAAAAATACATAGACTGTCATTTCACATTAAACTTTTTCTAATATTGTTGCTATTTTACCAATCTGATTTTCAGGGATTTTGTTCTCTTTTGTAGACATAGCCATACTGTATTTCCTTGTCCAATAACTAGGACCATGTGAAATATTCTCTGTTAAATCCCAAACCACCAAGCACTGTCTTGGTTTCAGCTTTCATTATGAACTCAAAAGTCAGACCAGGATGGTCTATTGAGAAAATTGTTTGCTAAGGTTCACAAACCTTGCAAACAGACTTTAGGCCTATTTTGATTAACTCCACTTCTAACAGTTGGAGGCATGTTTGAAAACCAGGCTGAAGATGGCTCCTCGTGATGCATTTCCCGGGTCTTTGGCTAAGCCAACCAGATGAACCAAGCCCCCACATAGCCACTGCTTCTGAATAAAATTTGTAGTTTAGTCTGGCACTCTTTACCTCTCAGGTGGTTAACCTGTGTTGGAACACAGCACTGAAAGGGCCATTTCACATTATTATGAAAACTGCTTCATTCTCAGGGCAGGCTTGGAACTAGCTAATCAGAGTTGCATGTATATAGTGTTCAGGATTCTTGGTCTTCATCCAAAGGTATGCAGAACTCAAGGTTTTAAGTTACTCAGTTAGTTATACATTCAGAACAGAACTACAATTTTAACTCCTAAATAAGGTAATTAGAAAAGAAAGCCCCCCTTCACCCTCAGTTTTAACTCCCTGAAACAACTCCCACCACTACAACATTCAGTGTACAGGGGTGTATAATCATGACTGAGACATTTAGCTTTTGGGTTTTTGTCTTTCCTGGTGTTATATTCCTGAAAGACTGTTTTATCATCAGATGAAAGCATTGGAATTGAAATATTGCCGTGTGGCTTACATTAGTGATAGCAATAGTCTGCTCCAAAATTACCCACCCAACATACCTTTGAATTTGTTTGATTGAATTGACTTGCCAAGGTCTCAGACATGGCTAATCTTTGATCTCTGGCAGATTGTCTTCATTAGGACATTGCAGGGCTTTGCAGAAGCAGCATTCTGCTGGAATAGTGTCCTTCCACAGTATGCAGAGCCTATGGAGAGTAGGTTTGTTACCTCACACTTAAACCAGTATTGGTTTTTTATGGTTTGTGGTTTTTGTTTCTTCTCTATGCATGATAGCTTCAAAGCTGGGGATCGTCATACCAACTCATACTAAAAGAGATGCCAAAATAGGCAGATTGTACATAAAGGGAAACCCTGTGTCTGGGAGAGGCACTAAATCAAGTATAAGTTGTGATGCTGTTGAAGCTAATTCTGGATAGCAACTATGAATGACTGACTAATGCTGCAATCTATCACATCTCACCCTAGCTAGTGTGACAGCACTTGCTAGGCACCCCATGTAAAAATAAAACATTTCTTAAAAAGTGTTAGAAACTGGTATGAGATGACCTATTTGATTTGAAATGTGGAGTTATCAAATAAAACAGCCGTCTGTCAGATCAGGTGTATCCCTGGAGCAGCAGTCTCTTTGAAGAGTGGTGTGGGTTTGTAAACTGTCCATTTAAATATTTTTCTCCCTTTCTCTTGCAATATCTTAGTTTCTCTCTATATTTAGATGTACAACTTTCCATGCTTGATGTTCTGTTTATTTCACTGTATTCACATAAGGGAAGTAAAAAAAAAAAAATTCCTGTGTGGCTTAGAGGCTGAGCTATTTCCATCTCAATGAATGGGGGAGAAAGAAAGAGGAGATACATTTAAAAAGGAAATAGAGAATTTCGCACACATTTGTCTGACACTAAGTTTCACAACATTATCTGAAGATTGGGACATATACTGAGCATAAAAGAAAAACCTCTAAAATTGATTCAAATAAATGCTTTGATCTTGGACATGTAAATTGATCTGTTATAATCACTGCCACAAGGTCTTCTTGAGATTAAGAAAAAAATCTCAAACTATGTGGGGAAAGGAACAATGCTTCAGGTGGAAGAATGATGAGGAGACTACAAGAACCAACAGGAGAAAGAACGGAAGTGATAGTGGATGAGAAAATGGATGAAATAGTGCTGACTGGAAAATGAAAACAGAATTAGAATATACATGGACAGGAGAAGGAAGAGAGGGAGGGAGCAGAGTGCTAAAGAGGAGTCTAGATCATGAAGCAGAGAAAACCAGAGCTAGCTGGCTGGCTAAAGGTTTGAGGGCAAACAGTTAATAACAAGGTAAGTACAAAGACTGTGTATATCCCATGTGCTGGAACACGGGAAAGGGAGACATGGCAACAAAGAAGGGTGGGTGGTATGAGGCAGTTTTGCCATAGAGCAGCAAAAATGAATAGATGAATTTGAATTGTAAACCTACAATTTAAAATGGTTGTTGAGGGTTTCTAGGCAGTAAGACTAGACTGGGAGAAGAAAAGGGACTATACACAAGCACCTAGAGAGCTCAGACTTGTTAGGCAAGGAAAGAGATGTGCTGAGAGCAGCGACTGGAAAGGTTTCATGAGAAAGATGAAATTTGGATCCTGAGGCAGAGATTTGGATCCCTGAGGGAAGAGATTAATGAAGGCAAAGCTGTGTCAGAGAAGGTGAGACAGGAGGGGTAATGCTGACATGGCATAGACAAATAGCTGAGGAACATGGAACAGTACATGTGATATTTAGGTTCGCTCCCAGTTTCTCTGCTGTCAGCAAAAGTCTGTTTAAATGCTAGCAGAGTGTGTGTCATCCCACTTCAGTGTTGCCAATAAAGAGGTCAACAACCTATTGCTATAAACTACTCCATTAAATTAAATTGCCTAGACCTGTGTGGAAAATTCATACAGTTGACAATGCAGTGCTTACAAGTAGTTTCATGATGGAACTTCTGTTTTTTCACTTTGCTTTCAAAAAACATAAAAATAAGCAAAGAAAAATTGATAGCACTATAAAGTTTAATTTAAGCATCTGGATTTTTTTTAATTTCCAAAGCACACTGAACTTTGCAATGATGATTTTGTTTTCCTGCCCATTCCCATAAATTTGCTCTCTGATACCATCTTTAATTGCAAGCATGCTGGGGATTTTTTTGTTTGTCATGTTGGGTATTTTTTCTCCACAGGCCATTTACACACTGACCAGTTTTGGGTGTGAATCAGGAATGAGTACTGGGGCAAGATAATGTCTTTAGTACTCTTTCTTCATTTCTTCACAAAAACCTGTGAGATGTACAGTGATGTAAGGTGGCTGTAGGAAGGAAAAGAACAAGTCATATGGCTGCACTAATTGAGTACTGGCTCACAAAGTTGGATTCTCTCCCTTTCCCGTTACCATTCAATCCCTGTGCTTTGCCAGGCATCACACTTTTCCACAGGTGGTCACTAATTGTGTTTTCCTCATTTCTGGGGTCCTGACAGGAGACTCTAGGGTCTGGTTTGCAAAAGTGCTGAGCATTCACAGCTGCAACTGAAGTTAGTGGTACTTGTATTTTTAACACATAAAGGATTATGTAACATTATATACTCGGAAATATCCATATGACAAATTTTAAGTGAACTGGATAGTGAAGTCAACTGGCATGAAAATACAGGGATTTAAATGTGGGGGAAGTTTGGAATTTCTCAAGTCAAAAGTAAAAAACTTTCTGTAATTTGGATCCCAACAAAGTGGGTGGAAAAGTCTTACCTAGAGGGCCCCAGCTCCAATTGAATGAATAACCATTTCTAAAGGGATATTAAGACTAAGCAGGGAGCTTACAAGGGATGGAAAAAATAATCAACCAGCAAAGAAAGCCATGTCTTCTATGTCAGAAAGTATTCAGAGAAAGTGAGAACTGCCAGGAATCAGAGAGAGTTGAACCTTGAAAAGAAAATTAAAGCAAGCAGCAAGAAGTTCTTTGGCTACAGAAATAAAAAAAGAACAAGAGATGAAGTTGGAATGCTCTATAAACCAAAGATATGGCTGGGATTTGATTCTCACAGTATAACCAGAAAAAAGTGACTTAAATACCTCCGTTTTCAAATATGGGTGATGGTGTGCAGGTTGACGGGCAGGGAGGAGGACCTGGAGAAACCAAAATGACAAGAAGCAAAATTCAAAATCAAGTGAGGAAAGTGGATGATCTCTGTTTCTGAATGCTGGAACATGAAATTACATGTCACATGCAAAGTAATTTAATAACCTATGGAAAGACAAGGTAACCAACAGGAGTAAATTATACACTAGTATATTTCACTGAAATTTTCTCCTACATTATATATGGATTAAGAAGAAACAGACAGGGTTTAAGAATGTGATAAAGATGTATACAGGAATGACTGGTACTCTCAGGTGAAGGACTGCTGGCAAGAGAACACACATAAATATTTGCAAAGATGATTTTGGTCCTTAGTTATTTGAATGTTTTCAGTAGTGGTGCTGGCTCACAATTAATTGTATGCTAAGAAAATCTGCTCTTGACCTGATGGAAAGCACTGTCAAAAAAAGGAGAGATCCAAATATTTTATGCAAATAATTGTGTGACATTCAGGACTGGACTGTTTGTGAGATCATGCCCATAAAGAGGTAAAGCCAGAAATTTTTGCTCTAGGCTGAGAACTCATCAATTTCCCTATGCACAAGGAAGAAAAAGGCCTGGGGATTTGGGTTACATGGTGACAAAAAACGTTCATGTCATTTGAAGGAGCCCAGGAGGAAGCAAATTAAACCCTTAAACTATGTCAGAGATAACTTCAGTAAAGATGGAGGAGAATTAAAACTATTTTACAAGTCACGGGTGAGATCCAAGAAGGGTACACCATGAACAGTTCTGGCCCTGTATAGTAAAGAACAATGAATTTAAACTAGAAGTTTTGTCTGTCTTATGGGAGAAAATAAAAACAGCTTTGCCTGCTTTTTCTGGTAGAAAAAAAAGACTGAGTCAGGAAATTGTTAATCTCTATAAATATATGTGAAGAAGTGGAGCTGGTTTGAAGGTATGGGAATAGTGAGAAATGAGAGCAGACAATGCTGGATTTCAAGGGCAAAAGAATTCACTGATAAAAAGTACTTGTGTAGGTATTAGCTTAGGAACTGGGATGACCTTTTTGAGCATTAGAAGGCTACTGAAAAGCTTCTGTCAGAAGAGAGATGATCATAAAGACTGTACCACAGCTAGGATCCCTCCAGTGCATACTGGCTTTCCTGCTGCTTTCTGTCCCTCTGACCAGCAGCAGCCTGGATTCCTCCCTCTGAGCTCAATGCAGGTTGCTGCATGTTCCCTTTTAAATCCGTTTGTTTTTGCCATGTTCTTTGTGCCAGTACTTGCTGATTTTCTGAGGCCAGACATTACAAGCACATAAGTCACAGAAGAGACAAGGAATCTTGTCTTGCCAGCCCATTACAGCGTCATAAGTCTCACAGATGTTCAAATATATTGGTTTTGAAATGAAACTCCCACTATGTGGTTGAATTATTGCCTCTAGTGAGCAACCTGCTTCCATCCTATCTGACCTCCCTTTATTGTTTGGTGGTGTTTTCATGGTTGTTTGCATGTACTGGCATATCTTATTTCCAGTGATGGCTAAACTGCGTTTCCAAATACCGGGCTTGGTTCCATTTATTGTAACACATGAACTTTCTGCTTTTATCCCATAACAATGTTCTCGTTTCTCTACCTCTTGCATTTTGCCCACAAAAAATGGGCTGGTTGAGCTTGAAGGTATCCCTAACTCAGTATTTCATTTCTGAGAATGGTCAAGGCCAGATGTCTGAAGAAGGCTGTGGGAAGAGGGAAATGTAGTGAGACTTCCTCAAAATACTCTTTAGGCTCCAGGAATTTGTGGCTCAGGTAATTCCTGGGCCAGAGATATGGTCTTTGTTCTTAATAGCTCAGATGGATTTTTCTTCAGTGACTTCGTTCACAAATTTTTAAATTAAAGTTAACTTGTGGTATCTCCCAGCATCCTGTGGCAAGGTGTTAGCTGGCTTTACTGTGAGTTAAAAAAGTTAAAAGCTACCTTTTTATTTGTTTGAAAAAGGCTTCTTGCTTTTCATTTGATGCCCTCTGGCTTGTATACCAGAAGTAGTGTGTAGTTTTTTCCTGTTTACCATGCTTATGTCACTTGTGATTTTACAGACATCTATCATAATGTCTCCTAGGCTGAAGGGTCTTACTTCCTTAGATGGAAGCCAGTCCACAGCTTCTGTCAGCCCTGGTATCCTGCTCTGTATGTTTACTAATGTTTACCAGATTTACTAATTGTTTAGGCATAGTGGACAGTAGTTCCCCCTCTGGCAATTTATACTTGGATTTCATAGCCAGCTAGAAATGAAAGGTGAATTCATAGCATCCTTCAATTTCACGGAGCTCATTCAGATGGTGTTTTGGTTTTGAGCCTTTAATGTGGCTCTGTCCAGTACTCAGATCAATGCTCTCGGCTGGCAGTTTTGCAAACTTCTTCAGGGTACATAACATTGTCCCTGTTCCTCCTGTAGTAATTTCTGCCATTCCCATTTCATTGTCAGTATGCATACAGCCTCTCTGGTCTTCTGCAGACCCTTTCACCCCATCTTGAGTGGCCCAATCTCAAGAATAACAAACATAGCTCTAAAAAGTAAATATCTTCTGGTGTACAACTTCAAGTGCCAGCTGATCAGAGCCTATCCAGTTTACCTCTACCCCACCTCCCTAACCTGGCTGCTTGACAGCTCCTGCTACCACTTCCTACCTATTTCTCTGTATTTCTATTCCCAAAGCCATAGGGTTCTCTTTCTCACTGTCTCCCACCCTTCTATCTCCTACCTATGCTAAATCCTCTGGCACAGACATCATAGCTATTTCCCCAAAGCAGCTTTCTTTGAGCTGAGTGTCTTTGAAAACATTCCAAAAGAGGAAATATAGACCTAACCATGCTGACACCCAAGAGTCAGAGCTTATACCCACAGCCCCACCCAACTTACCATTGTGCAAGGAAGAGCAGGCATGGCAAGGAGGAGGCTGTTATCTGCACACACAAGAGAGACCTTCAGCCTACCCATAACCTTTGGTCCTGTCAGTTTCTTATCCCCATGTCACCATTGAATCAGACTGAATGCCCTAATTTCAAGGGCCTGTCAGAGAAGGAGAGAAGGCTTTTGGGAAGGAAGAAAAACTTCAGGAAAAAAGGAGAGAAAATTTTAAATTGCCTCCTGCCTTGCAATTGTCCTGAAGCCATACAGGTGAGATACTCCCATCTCAAAGGTGCTGCCTTCTCTGCCCTACAGATTAAGGCACTTCAGGATATTCTTGCTCTTTTTATAGGTCCATTTGGGACCTGATATCTTTGTATATTGATTGTCTAAGGCAGAGCTTAGAGGAAGCAAGAGCCAGAAAACCAAAGGGCATGCATGAAATCAGTGGATTTCCCCTTTCATCTCCTGGTCTAGACATGGCTTTTTTCTCTCTTTCTCAGGTCTGACCAGTATGTCTCAGAGATCACAAGCTGTCTGGCTTCCTCTTGTCTTCATTCAGATACATTAAACTCTTGGTACTTCCTTGGGATTTGGCTGTGACTGTTATCATGTAATTCACTGAATATCCAGTTTTTGTTACCTTTGACTATTGCAACAAAGTTGTGGTGAACAACAGGCTTAATGTTCCTCAGTCTCTCTAGTTAGCAACAGGTTTAGTCCTCCTCAGAAAACTTGGGTAGCTACATTTGTGACAATAACATTGAGACTAAAGATAAATGTCAAATGTGATGGCAAGTAGCCAAGTGACAGGGCAATATGCTCAGCAGCTCAAGCCAACACTGACAGCAAGGGCAATGAGCCCTTTTGCCCAAAGCAGTTTTGCTAGTAACCCCCTGCCTTACTGGCATAGTGAAAATCTTTTCAGGATTCAACTGTGTAGCACCCTTACACCTTCCTTTGAAGGTTTTTTTGATTACTAGAGCACTGATTAATTTTGTACTGTAAATGGTTAATGTCAAATGGCTTTTGGCTGCTGAAGCTGTAGAACTACTGATAGTGACTTTATCATGGTTTATCAAAATCATGCAGATTTTGAGCTGCACAGAGAGAGTAACTTCTGGCTTCAGCAGGTTTTGTGTCTTCTTGAAACATGGCTTTCTATGCTGGAGAGTACTGAACAAGGTAATTCTTCTTATTCTTGTTTCAAACTGAGAAAAAATATCTGATTTAGTCGCATGATTTGTGCTGTCCTGCTCTTAGTTAGTTGGCCTGTTGGTGACACCAAGCTTTTCATTCAAAAATGCTCTTGTTTATATGGCTTTCTTCTTGATAATTTGCACTAAATAATAATTAGTGAACTGGTAAATTGATTGCCTTATATTACTTACTTAACGGTGTTGTATTTCCAACAAACTGGAAGTAAGCCTGATAAGTTTGTTAATCTAATACATTCATAGAAATCTTTTTTGGTGATAGGTTAAATAAATGTAAAATACACTTTAGCTTATCATTTGCTTGCTACCAGTCCAAAACTTTGCTGAGACCAAAATTGGCATCTGTGCGAACTGTTTGCTGCATTATTCCCATGGCCTACTCATGCCTAACTGCCCCAAACCACAAATCATTTGCTCATTCTTGTTCAAGCCATCATTCTAGCCCTCTGGGCTTTGCAGAATCCAGCAATAAATCTAGCTCTGATGACCCAGATCTTCTGAACCCTAACCTTAAAATTAGAGTTAATAGTCCAGAGACCCCTAAAAGCAAGAGAATTAATCACAAGCCATTTGTCTCTGTTAGTCTAGCTGCTAGTCCTACAGGTCATGCAGTATCCAATAATAAAACTACCTCTCTAGTCCTTGCTCTCCCAAAAGTAATCTGAACCCCAACTTTTAATGTAGCCAAAACCCTAATATCTTGTCCTGAATTAACAAGGTTTCTTTAATCTGTGGAAGCAATTAAGAGATATTATTGGTTAAACTTGATGTAGATGACATCAGAAAGTGAAAAATAATGACTTACAGTTACCTGCTGTAAATTTCCCTGCTAACCCATGGACAGCAAGTCTGAATGAGTAAGGATAATTTCTGATGTTATTAAGGTTAGAAGTGCAACTGAAACTAGCTGGCAGGAATGCTTAGTCACAGCTTAGTGGCTGTGATAAATTGGCAGGTTACAGTTAGTAGTAGATCTGGGTGTAGAAAATGGGGAACTTATGAATTACCTTTACAGCCAAATAATTTCCTTTCAATGAGGTCTGGAGCAAGAATCATCCAGGGCTGGAAACAAAGAAAATATGTAGAGGCAGCTGGGGCAGATGCTGCCTTATTCTTTAGATCTGCAAGTATTGGCCTGAAAAATTTAATCTGAAATATCTAATGTTGACCTTGTCCTTATTCTAGTAACTACATAGAAACAATCTTTTTCAGCCTTGCAGTGTACAGAAGAACAATTTGTCTTCAAAACCTTAGGCCTAATCTACACTATTTCCAAGTGACTGAGAATACTGAACTACATGCTCTTGCTAAGGTTCCACCATCTTTAATTTGGAGGACTTGCAAAATAATAATAAAAAGATTCTCTCATAGTGTCTCCTGCTTGGAAACTTTCCCTGTTCCAAATGCTACTTTTGTCTTGATGTTAGTATAGAGGCCAAGAACAAGTAAAGACTCTTCTGGTGCTTTCTCTAGTATTTGATCTTTGAGCATAGCAAATCTTCCATCCTGTAATAGGGCCTAGTAGATAATAGCAATCTAAAATACTCCATCTGTGCTGCTCTCAATGCTTAATATAACTCAGCAGTTTCCCTATGCTGGCAAGGGGAACAGACACCTCATTTGGGTTTGAATATAAGTTTTCCTGAATGCTAGAATTCAGTTTAGGTTTACAAGTAACTGCAGAAAGTGAGAAGATTTGTGGCTAGACTTTACAGGAAAATTCTACTTGCCCAGAATTAACAGAGTGCTTTGCTACCTGTAGGTTCAATACCAAACAAATGAAAAAAGTAAGTTCCATAATATTCATTTTTTTCCTCCTCATAAAACATGAAGATAAATACCAGTCTCCATAGAGGGGAGGTTAACCCTCTTGTGCTGGAAGGCTTGCAGGCAGAGTTCTGGCACTGAGGAGGCAGTGAAAGCTCTTCAGCTATGTTCAGGTTCTCGTTATCACTCTTTATATCCCTTACAGTTTGAAGAATAGCAACCAAGGAAGGAACTGCCATCAAAGCACACTTTGGCTTAGGTGAGACCTTGCACCTTGGAAGCTGGGACTAAGACAATCAGGGAAAGGTGCATGCAGTGTCGACTTTTTTGGAGGAAAAGCCTATGGGTTTGGGATGTTTTGAGCCTCTCTTTCCTGAGAGGGAGCAGATCTCCAGGGAGTCCTTGCAAAAATGAATTTGTGTATCAGTGACACTCTGATCAAGATAATCAGCTGACTTCAGCTGGCAGCAGAGGAATGGGCACTTCTTGGTCTGCCACAGTGCTGGCCTTGAGTGAGCATGGATGACACTGCAGGTGCAGCTTGTTCTCAGTCACAGGAAGCCTGCTTTTAATTGAATCACACATACTATGCTAGGAACAGCTCCAGAGAAAAACAGACATTTTATATATTGGGATTCCTTAAAAAATATTTTGCCATCCTCTGTATCCTCTTTGGTACTGACTCCCATTTTGTCCATTATTGTTTAACTTGTTCATCAATGAATTGGATGAGGGGGCAAATACCTCCTCAGCAGATTCAATGATGACCCAAAACTGGGTCAAGTTGCTGATACGACAGAGAGCTGTGCTTGTTGTGGTGTGTTTTATGCTTGTTCAGTTTTCCCTCCATTGTTCTCTCAGAAAGTCCTGCCCTATTACCAGTTTGTGTCAATCCCCAAACCCCTCCCCAGTTGTCTTGGATACCAAATGTATCTTTCTTGTTCCCCACCCCTGGCAGCCTGCCTGTCACTCGACACCCCTGCCTCTTTTTCTAGAGAGTTCGGGCCAGGGTGTCGAGTGATTGGGTTAGGGGCCAGGGTCCCTCCCGCAACTGTGTTTGATGGGTTCTCTGATCATGCCAATCCTTAATGTATCCCTCTCTGATTTGCTATCTTTCACCCCTCCCACCCTCTGTAAAACCGAGGCTTTTTCCCTGCCTCGGGGCTCTCAGCTTCTTCCACCGAACCTGCACGTTTCCCTACCAATAAAACCACCCCCCCGAAGAAACTGAGGGTCGCCTCTTCATTTCATCCTGCGACTTCGGAGCTCTTTACTGCGGCCACACGTCCGCAAGGCCTGACATCGCCTTAGGCACAAAGCCCTGACTCCGGGTTGGGGAAGTGCCTGACTGGCTGGAGGTTGGCTGGACACTTATCTAGCCTGGGCGTTTCACTTTTCACCGGCCACTGCTCCAGTTTTGGCGCCCGGCGCGGGGCCCCCCCCTTTTCTCGGATTCGTGGACCCCACGGACGGGATTTCGAGAATCCCAGCGGTCGCGGAACTACCCTGTGGTCGAGCAGACCTTGTTCGCGAGGTAGCGCTCCCCGGGGACCCTGGACGGCAGCTCCTTGCACCTGGGAGTCGTCCTGTCGCAGGAAACCCCTCGTTCCAGCTTTTCGTTTGTCGCCTCCGGACTTCGTGAGTATTCTGCTACTCTCCCTGTCGCCTTCCCCTCTATTGGTGTTTCGTCACCACCCTTCTTTTTCTCTAGACAGGGGCCGGGGGTGGGCACCCTTATTTTTTTTTCTTTCGCGTTTACTGGAACGGGGGGGGCTTTACCGCAGCTGCCACTTATAACATCGAGCGATGGGTGCAAAGTTTTCGCTCTCGGCAGCTCAGAAGGGGCTGTTTTACCAAGTTGTGGGTATCCTAGTTGGGGGGGGTTGTTCCGTTGATAAAAAGGAAGTTAAAAAATTAATCCGATGGCTTTTTTCTGAGTTTCCCGAAGTCTCCCCCGATCAAATTAAAGATCCTGCCTTTTGGCAGAGGGCAAATGCCAAGTTATCAAACTTGATTAGATCAGGAGACACCTCGCTTTCTCCGTTAGCGTTTTGGATTTCACAAATTCGATCTATCTTGAAAGCAGGAGGAAACTCAGAAAAACCTTCGGTCAGTTTTAGTTCGTGCCCCAGTTCTTCCACCTCTTCCTCTACCCCTAACCCTTCTTCCCGTCCCCATAAACGTAAAACCGGGATTCTGAAGGGTGCAGCGCGCTCCAGCCCCGCGCAGGGTGACCATTTGTCCCCTGGCCCCCTTCAAAATCCTCGGCCCCCCCGCCCTAAGAGTCCTGGCCAGTCTCTTAGGGGCTCCTCGTCTTCCCCTACCTCTCCTGTTCCCGCCCCCAGGTCCTCAGTTTCTAAAACCCCAAAATCCAAAACCCTAATTTCTAAGTCCCCAGTTTGCTCCCAGTCGCCTCCAATTCCCCAAAATGGCTCCTATGGGGCCCAAGATGGAGGAGACCACATGGCTGAAATGGCGGGAAAGCCCTCTTCTTCTCCCCAGAATCCCTTCTTCCCAAGCCCCAACCCCTTCCTGCCATTCGGCCACTCCCAATGTTCTACCCCCTCGTCCTTCCCCCCTCCTGGTCCCTCCTCCTTTCCAGAAACCTCTTCAGTAGTCCCTCCCTTTTCTCCTCCCACATCCCCGCCTATGGCTCCTCCCTCGGTCCCTCCCATACCACCTCCCATCTCTCCACCCCCTGCCAGTCAAAAAGTTCCACCCCTTGTCTCCGCCTCCTGGGAGGGTCCCTCGATATCAGATCGCCCTGCTCAAGTTCCCAGCCACGCCCCTACCTCCTCCTCTCCCGGTTCCCACGCTCTCCCTGCCGGCTCCCGCGCTTTGGGTTCCGGGGGGGGGGCAGCAGTTGGGAACCGGGAACCGGGGTCTGCTGCGATACCATCCGCAGCCCCGGTTGTTTACCATCCAGAGGGAGATGGTGGGGTGCGTCGCCAGTGGGTCCCCTTACACCATTCACAAATTAAGGAGCTGTGCAAGGCACAGAAAGATTACGGCCGGGACAGCGAATACTTTCGGGGAGTGTTGCAGGCAACACTTACCGAAGCCGATGTCACCCCCTATGACATCCGGCGCCTCTTCACGTGTCTGCTCAATCCCACCGAGCGGGCTATGTGGGAGGCAGCCTGGAAGAGGGGAGTGACGGAGGCCCTCCCGAGCCTGTGGGAACAGCCCCACACGGGGCTGGACCTAACGGGCAATGTCCTGGCCATCGATCAACTCCTTGGGACCGGCAACTGGGCAGATGGGCACTCGCAGGCGAGTGCCATCCCCCAGGAAGCGCTCCGAGAGTCAGCGCGGGCAGCCGAGAAGGCGTTCCTGGCGCTGCCGGGGGCGGCTCCTCTCCTTTCTTTTTCCAGAATCTTTCAGGGCGCCGAGGAATCTTTCCTCGATTTTGTCGAGCGTCTTCGAAAAGCTGTCGAGCAGCAAGTGGCGGACGAGGTTGCCCGGGAACATATCCTGAAGGAAGTAGCGTCCACGAATGCAAACTCTGCGTGTAGGGACGCCATCCTCAGCCTCCCGATGCACCCACCCCCCTCGCTGCACGATATGCTCGAAGTCTGCACCCGGAAGGTCCTAATCATGCCATCTAGGGAGGGAGAGAAGAGAAAACAGCTGCCACCCCGAGTCAGCGCCGCAGAAGAAGCGCCTGAAAACACCTTCTCTGAAGCCACCTGCCGCTCGCCTGCTCCCGGTCCTTCCGCCGCCAAATCACCCTGCCATCTGTGCGGAAAGCTCGGGCATTGGATGCCCGACTGCCCGCTGCGGCGGGAATTTTATGAATTCAAAAAGGGGCAGGGACTCCTGGGGAAAACCCAGGCAAAAAACTAACATCTGAGCGCAGTTCCCCCCTGCGCCATGATAAAAATAGGGCGGGACAACCAACACCACGCAGGGAGGGGAGATCTCAGGGACCGCCGCCTGCCAAACAAGACATATTCTCACCGGACTTGTCATATGTTGCATGTCTCCAACCTAGACCCGTGCTAACTACCTTTTCTGCTTTCAGACCCTTCCGGCTGCAGCTGACGGAGCCGCTACATCTTAAGAACTACGATTTTCAACTCGTGTCAGTCAGCCCGGAATGCCCAGGAAACTGGGGGCGGATAAGGTGTAAGTACGTCATTGTCGGAGACACTAAGCACACACCTTTAGAGGTGAACATAATTCCAGGTCTTCTGCCATCTGACCCGGGACTGTTCGCCGTGGGGCTGCACTGTGTCCAACCCCCCACTTTCCTGCCCAAGGGACAGGTGATCGCGCAAGCGATCCCTGTTCCCGAAATAACTTGGGCCCTGGGGTTTCCTCCGGCTGAACTCCAAAATCCAACAGTAGCTTGGGCCCAGGTCCTGGGGCGGGAAAGGCCTCATGTCACCTGTCATATCTCAAAAGGGGGAGAGGGCAAGCCTCTTAAAGGCTTGTTGGACACAGGAGCAGATGTAACGATCATTCCTTCCCGGGAATGGCCGTCACATTGGGAATTGCAAAACGCGCCTGGCCACGTCCGAGGTGTCGGGGGTTTACAATTAGCACGTCAATCAAAGAGCGTTGTACAAATTACGGGGCCGGATGGGCAATTAGCTTCAGTGCGCCCATTCGTATTAGATTACACGGAACCCCTGTGGGGGAGAGACCTCTTGGCCCAGTGGGGAGCCCGAATTGACCTCCCAGCAGCTCCCCAGGTTTTTCGGGCAGCGGTCACTGATGAGCGCCCTACCTGGAAACTGAATTGGAAATCAGATAAACCAGTGCAGGTAGTGCAGTGGCCGCTCAACAAGCAAAAATTAGCGGCGCTCAATGAGCTTGTTAAGGAGCAGCTACTCAAGGGCAACCTGGTGGAGACCATGTCAGAGTGGAACTCCCCAGTGTTCGTTATCAAAAAGCCCAACAAAGATAAGTGGCGGCTCCTTCACGACCTCCGCCAAATTAACAACATCATTGAAGATATGGGGCCTCTCCAACCAGGGATGCCGTCCCCAACGATGCTCCCCCAAAATTGGAATTTGGTCGTAATTGACATAAAAGATTGCTTTTTCCAAATTCCCTTACACCCGGACGATGCTCCGCGTTTCGCCTTCACGGTTCCTGCCATCAACCGTGAAGCCCCAAGCAAGCGCTATCATTGGCGAGTTCTTCCACAAGGCCTAAAGGCCAGCCCGATGATCTGTCAATGGTACGTCGCCTCCTTGCTGTCCCCAGTACGTGCAGCCGCCAGAGACACCATCATTTACCATTATATGGATGACATTCTAGTGTGCGCTCCGACCAACGACCTACTTACCCACGCGCTTGACCTAACAATCGATGCATTGGTTGTTGCAGGGTTCGAGCTCCAGCAAGATAAGATTCAACAGATGCCACCCTGGAAGTACCTGGGCCTGGAAATAACGAAGCGGACCATTGTTCCGCAAAAATTGGCTATTAAAACTAACATCAAAAACCTGGCGGATGTCCACCAGCTGTGTGGGTCCTTGAATTGGGTAAGGCCTTGGCTAGGCATTCCAACAGAAGACCTAGCCCCCCTTTTCAATTTATTGAAAGGGGGAGAAGAGCTTAGTTCTCCAAGGTCCCTTACCCCAGAGGCCCAGACAGCGCTGGAGAAGATCCAAAACTCCATCTCGGCCAGGCAGGCCCACAGATATCACCCGGGCCTGCCATTTAAATTCATTGTTCTAGGTAAGCTGCCACACCTCCATGGGGTGATTTTCCAGTGGGATGATTCCATCAAGGGCAAGGACCGGGGCTCGGGGGATCCCCTCTTAATCATAGAGTGGGTGTTCCTCAGCCATCATAGGTCCAAAAGGATGACGCAGCCAGCCGAGCTGGTGGCAGAATTGATCAGAAAGGCTAGATCCCGGATCAGAGAGTTGGCAGGTTGTGACTTTGACTGCATCCACATTCCTTTAAAATTCGATTCAGGCCATCTAAAAAGAAAGATGATTGATAACCTTCTGGAAACAAATGAGATGCTTCAACTGGCTTTGGACAGCTACACCGGCCAAATCGCAGTAGATCGGCCGGCCCACAAATTATTCAATCAGGAATTCACATTGTCTCTAAAATCAGTTCAGAGTAGAACTCCTCTGAAGGCTTTGACAGTTTTTACAGACGCGTCTGGAGCATCCCACAAGTCAGTGATGACTTGGAAGGATCCTCAGACTCAGCGGTGGGAGGCAGATGTCACAGAGGTGGAAGGTTCACCTCAAGTTGCTGAGTTGGACGCAGTCGTCAGAGCCTTTGAGAGGTTCTCTGAACCATTCAATTTGGTCACTGATTCAGCCTATGTCGCGGGTGTAGTTTCCAGAGCCGAAAATGCAATTTTACAGGAGGTATCAAACATCCCTTTGTTTAACTTGCTCTCTAAGCTTGTGAACTTAGTCTCCCACCGAGAGCAACCCTTTTATGTGATGCATGTCAGGTCACATACCGATTTGCCTGGATTTATTGCGGAAGGCAATAGGCGTGCTGATGCCCTTGCCGCTCCTGTTCAAGCTGCCCCACTCCCTGATCTGTTCAGTCAGGCCAAGATCAGCCACCAGCAATTTCATCAGAACGCCCCTGGCCTTGTTCGACAATTCCATCTTACACGCGAACAGGCCAAGGCGATCGTGGCTACATGTCCTCAATGCCAGTCCCACCAGCTCCCAACAATACCCTTGGAAGCTAACCCCAGAGGTCTATCTAGTTGCGAGGTGTGGCAGATGGATGTTACCCACATCCCTGCCTTTGGCCGTCTGCAATTCGTACATGTCTCAGTGGATACCTTCTCCGGCGCAGTCTATGCCTCTGCCCACACAGGGGAAAAGGCAGCAGATTGTGAAAAACACCTAGTTCAAGCGTTCGCTGTCCTGGGCATCCCCAAGGTCCTGAAAACAGACAATGGCCCGGCGTATAAATCCAGGGAGCTGCGAAGCTTCCTGCAGCAATGGGGTATAGAGCATAAGACCGGCATCCCCTATTCCCCGACAGGCCAAGCCGTGGTGGAGAGGACCCACCAGAGCCTAAAGAGAGTTTTAGAACAACAGCGAGTGGCTGTGAAGGTGGAGTCCCCCCATATCCGTCTCGCGAAGGCGCTTTTTACCATTAACTTCCTAAACTGTTCTTTCGAAAATCTCAATCCGCCTATCGTGCGACATTTCGGGAGACATGAGCAGCTGCAGGCCAGGGCCAGGCCTCCTGTCCTGATTAAGGATCCGGAGACCTGGAAAACGGAGGGGCCTTTCGATCTAGTGACTTGGGGAAGGGGATACGCTTGCGTGTCCACCCCCTCAGGTCCGAGATGGATCCCCGCTAAGTGGGTCAAGCCCTTCCGCCCTGGGAAGACTCTGAGAGCAGAAAACGTAGAACAGGTCACGGAGGCATGTTGGCGGCGGCGGCGGAAGCTCCCAGGGATGGAGCCACTCCCAGTTTAACCCTCTCCCTGCCCCGGGCAGGACCTGATTCAGAGTCATTCCTTATGTCTGTCTCTTGTTTGTTTTTAGTTTTCCCCCAATGGAACGTGTCTACATCTTAGCCCGCTTGACAGCCGTCCTCATCTGGACCCTGATGCCATCAGTGGGCCCATGGATCGTCCCTCAGCCCAAGGCCAACGTTTGGCGCACCCTCGCGAGTGCCCTCGGCCAAGAACACATATGTTTAGATATGGGCTCAGCAGAGGACCCGATGTCGTCATGCCTTGTGGGGATCCCTCTCTCCCTTAATGAATTTCCCTCCCCTTTCAATACTTCCCTCACCTCCCTCTTATCCAAGACCCCTCCTCTAAAAATCAATGCACAAAATGCCTGGGGAGAAGGAGTCAAGGGGCTGGTCCCTTTGAGCTCTGAACCTCCAGAGCTTGATTTGCTCGGCTCAGCCAATGCTTCCCTCTGTATTTGGTTTCAGTTCGCCCCTAACCCTTGGGACAGCAGGTACTCGTGGATCAAACCATCAAGGCCCGAGTACAAAGCTGCCCAGTGGTGTCAAATGACCATCCAGATGCCACTTGCTTCCACCCTGGGTAGCCAACCGCTGTCCCTGCCCCGAGGTATCTTTTTCATTTGCGGAGACCGAGCTTGGGCTGGCATCCCCGCTCGTCTAGCCGGAGGTATCTGCACTTTTGGGCGGCTGTCGCTGCTTACACCCAACATTACCCAAATTCGCGATTGGAAAATGAAAAGAGCACAACCAAATTCGGCCCGCTCCAAAAGAGATCTCAAAGATCTCAACCCGGATTGTGACTCCCAAATTGAACATTGGTCGAAACCAAAAGCTGTAGCCCTCACCCTGTTTTTGCCCTGGGTGTCTGTGGCCAAGTCTCTAGGTGAATTGGCCCACCTGGAGTGTTGGGTAGCTAAGCAAGCCAATTTAACGTCAGCGACGCTATCAGACCTCCTCACAGACGAGGAAATTACAAGGAAAGCGACCCTCCAAAATCGCGCGGCAATTGACTTCCTGCTTTTACTGCATCACCACCACTGCGAGGAGTTTGAGGGCCTCTGCTGCCTCAACTTGTCATCTCGGGCTGAAGACGCGAGGGTGGCCGTAGATAAAATGCAAGGCCTTGTCCACCAAATAAAACAACAGACATCAGACTGGCTGAGGGACCTCTTTCAAAGATGGGGCCTGTCAAGCTGGGCCGAGTCCATCCTGAAGACTATACTTTCCACCCTTTTAGGTTTACTTGAACGGTGTTTGCCCTTACAGTTCTTTTATTTTTAAACGAAAAAGGGGGAGATGTTGTGGTGTGTTTTATGCTTGTTCAGTTTTCCCTCCATTGTTCTCTCAGAAAGTCCTGCCCTATTACCAGTTTGTGTCAATCCCCAAACCCCTCCCCAGTTGTCTTGGATACCAAATGTATCTTTCTTGTTCCCCACCCCTGGCAGCCTGCCTGTCACTCGACACCCCTGCCTCTTTTTCTAGAGAGTTCGGGCCAGGGTGTCGAGTGATTGGGTTAGGGGCCAGGGTCCCTCCCGCAACTGTGTTTGATGGGTTCTCTGATCATGCCAATCCTTAATGTATCCCTCTCTGATTTGCTATCTTTCACCCCTCCCACCCTCTGTAAAACCGAGGCTTTTTCCCTGCCTCGGGGCTCTCAGCTTCTTCCACCGAACCTGCACGTTTCCCTACCAATAAAACCACCCCCCCGAAGAAACTGAGGGTCGCCTCTTCATTTCATCCTGCGACTTCGGAGCTCTTTACTGCGGCCACACGTCCGCAAGGCCTGACATCGCCTTAGGCACAAAGCCCTGACTCCGGGTTGGGGAAGTGCCTTACTGGCTGGAGGTTGGCTGGACACTTATCTAGCCTGGGCGTTTCACTTTTCACCGGCCACTGCTCCATGTGCTGACATTCATCAAGACCTGGACAGGCTGGAGAGATGGCAGGGAAACCTAATGAAGTTCAACAAAGGACAATGCAGGGTCCTGCACCTGGAGAAGAATAACCCCCTGCACCACTACAGCCTGGGAGTCAAACCACGGGAAAGCAGCTCTGTGGAGAAGGACCTGTGACTCCTGGTGAACAACAAGCTGCCCATGAGCCTGCAGTGAGCCCCTGTGGCCAAGGCAGCCAATGGTCTCCTCAGGTGCATTTGGAAGAGCATTGCCAGCAGGTTGGTGGAGGTGATCCTGCCCCTCTACTCAGCCCAGCTGAGGCCACATCTGGAGTGCTGTGTCCAGTTCTGGGCTCCTCAGCAAAAGAATGACATGAAGCTCCTGGAGTGGGTCCAGCAGAGGGGTAAGAATATTAGGGACTGGAGCATCTGTCTTACAAGGAAAGGCTGAGGGAGCTGGGCCTGTTTAGTCTCAAGATGACTGAAAGGGAACCTTGTCAATGTCTATCAGTACCTGAAGTGGGGGTGTCAAGAGGATGGATTCAGGGTCCTCTTGGTAGTGCCATGCAATAGGACAAGAGGCAATGGGTAGAAGGTGATGCACAGGAAATTCCACCTAAACATGAGGGAGAACTTCTTTACTGTGCAGTGACCATGCACAGGAACAGATTGTCCAGAGAGGTTGTGGAGTCCTCCTCACTGGAGATATTCAAGAACCATCTGGACACAATTCCGTGCAATGTGCTCTAGGATGATCACCCTACTTGAGCAGGAAGTTTAGACAAGATGACCCACTATGGTTCTTTACAACCTTACCCTGTGATTCTGTGATTCTGTGATGAGTATGATTCTTGCCATGGACTTCAGGCCTCTCCTTTAGGGTGGGGTTTAGTGAAAACTGTGAAGCTAGATTTGTTCATGAATCTTACAGCCACTAAGTCAGTAAGATGTTGCATGAAGTTAGCAGGAAGAAAGAAGTTATGACAAATTTTTTATGCCTCATCAGATGGGACTAGATTAAAACAAACAATCTGCAACTCATTTGAACCATAAAGTTAATCATAAACTCTTTGACCTGGAGGCTGCTTACCTCAAGTTGGTCCTGTTGGCTACTTCCCAGAAGAAAGTCCCTGAAATTCTAGACTTCTTCTTCCCCACCTTACTTGTGCTCCAAAAGACAGGTTCTTGAAGTGCTGGAATTAC
This sequence comes from Agelaius phoeniceus, assembly GCF_051311805.1. Lineage (NCBI taxonomy): Eukaryota > Metazoa > Chordata > Aves > Passeriformes > Icteridae > Agelaius > Agelaius phoeniceus. The sequence goes on along the minus strand of NC_135265.1, from coordinate 54,164,560 downwards.
TCATTACATATTTTTTTCATTACATATTTTTTTCCTTCTAGTTGTGTCCTTCAGCTTACTTGTTATGATTTTCAGGGCAGGAGCATAAAACTATTTAGATATTTTGTTTTCCTCAGCTTCAACCTTGAAAGGGTTTGCCTCCTTGCAGAAAGAAAATTTACACAATTTCTGTCAAATGAACACATGACTCTGGCAAAACATCTAAGATTCTAGAGTAATATTTTCCCTTCTTTTCTGAAAGAAATTATATCAGTATACCTAACCATATGTCCTGAAACAGAAATCACAAACTATTAGAGAAAAAATTAGTTAGTTGTGAACTAATTCTTCCTGCTAACTACATCACTCCATCTTTATCATAGCAAGACTTGCAAAACTGAGAAATGAACCTCAATTTATATTTCTTGTTTTCTTGTCCTACAAATCCTGAGCACCTGAAAGAGATGCTTCTAACTCAAAAGAAGTTATTTGAAAATCCAAGGGTTTATATGAAGAACTGCTTCTATTGGTTTTCTTTTCTTCAAGAGTGTTCCTAACTAGACTAGTCATGCTGAGCTCAGTCAGAGGCTAGGCAGAAAAACTCAGTCACGCATCCTTTCTCCACAGTAATGACTGCTTTCTTTATCTTTCTTTACCAGCACCTGCAAGATTGAGGCTTGTGTTTCATTCTAGTTTTCCTTGTACTAAATTGCAACCCTTGAGCTTACCCAAACCCTAGCCTGAAGGCAGTAATCCAACACAGTTTACAATGTAAGTGTATTGTATTTTACATGGCAAACTCACATTTTTAAGCTGTATCCTTCATCTGTTTTTTTTTTGAAAATCCAAGATTCAAGAAGGAAAGCAGATCCTTGCTTCCTAATCTCAACCCCTGCCAGAAACACCCTGGCTATGCTGCTACTCTGTGTCGTAGCCCACAAGTGCTTGGGCAAAGCAGCAGGAGAGCAGCCAGGAGAAGGAAATAAAGTATACTAAAGCATCCCATAGGCACATGTCTGGCTAAGTAGAAATTCCTGCCAGGGCTGATTTTATAGGGAGAAACATGTAAGTGGCTGCTGCAGCTGTTCCTTGAGCATACAGTAGGGAGTAAAGATATCCTTCCTAGCTAGTCCTAGTTTGATCTGTTGTCATGGGAGACCATTTTTTCAGGCAGTAACAAATTAATTCCTTGTCTAGATTACACCATTTTATTCTTGTTATTGTCCTTTGCTATAAGGTGCCCAAACACACCTCTATTTTCCCTGTCCCCTGGCAGCAGGAAGTGTGGAAACTCACTGGGAGCTCCCTGGAGGTCTGGCTTTGAGACTTAGATCTGCAAAGTTCACAAGAATAGAGGTTGTCATGGCCAAGAGTTTTCTTTGTCTCTGTACCTTTGGTCTTAGGGTGTCATGAGGGGTGCCTAGAGGCTGCAATAACACAATAACATCCACACAACCTGTGGATACTGTTTACATGTGCTCAAGATGAGGTGAGATGATGAAAATGAAATTAATGGCTGAATATTATTAGACTTACTCAGTGTTAGTTTCTAGGCATCTCCCTATGACCATTCGCAGAGCCATGAGGAATGTTGGTTTGATCTTCTAAGGACAATTCATGTTCCTAAGTCCAAGCTCTACACATCTTTGTCAACTGTGATCACTGATCTGAAACAGACAAAGATCCATCCATAGTTGCAAGCTGCTTTCTTTCACTCGTCGTATCAAATCAATTTCCTTACCAAGCTGAGCTCATAGTCAAGGAACAAATCAAACTGGCCAGTCCCAGATCCTAATCCCAAGTTTAATATGTCCCTTGAACCTGGGACACTAACTACAATTCACTTTTCAATGAAAGACATGAAGTAAAGGATTGAGCACAGCTTCTCAGACACTGTCATTTTGAAGTTTAAGCTGATACGGTAGTTGTGGCCAAAACTAAAGGCCCTCAGAAATAATCTTCATCTTTTCTTTGTTCTGTTCCTGCAAGTCTTGAAGGATGTAGCAAAAGTGATACTCTTTTGCATCTCTACTTTTCACATCTCTAACACTCTCCTGAAGCTGTACTGTAGCTTTTCGACCCATTATCTCCCAAGATTTCCACTAGCTCTGTGAGTCTTGCAGGATCTGGCAGTGAAACTGAGCTCTCTTACAAATCCTAATGCTGTCACCAAACTTAATGCAGGTTTTCCTGACCTTTCCTTAAATCCCGCCACTTCCAGTGCCCTTACAATCTCTTCATCTGCTGAAAACTGTTCTTCTTTCTCAGCTGTCTGTATGCTGGGAAAGATTTGCTACACCCTGCACTTGTATTCAGTGGCTGAGAATGTGATTTCTGCCTTTCATATTCTTCCCACTGTATGTATGCCGAGCCATGATTTTCAGTCTGGCTATGTCCTGAGTCATTGGCTTCTTTATCTTGGATCTATCTACTTGTTTTGCACACTAATGGCTGTCACTGCTCTGATTTTTCCCTTGGACAGCTCCTGTGCTATTGACATGTGCATGCATTTCCCCAGGGTTGAAGATGATTCTCTTGATATTTTCTCCTGCAAACTGAAATCATATGTCTCACCAATGAAGCTGTTTCTGATCAAAGAATCTTTTTTATCTCCAGAGTTACATGTGGATACCAGAACTCTCCATTGTGTAACTCACATACAGTCTTCTTATTTCCAGGTAAAATACTTTCCCAGCCTTTATCCCAAACCCAATATCTATCCACAGTATCCTTCTGCTTAAATCATGACAATTATTATTCCTCTATTTCCCAGCCAAAGCATGAGATATGAGAAAGAGAAAAATCTTTGCCTTATTAATCCTTACAGTCATTTCAGTATGCTGGATCCATTTTTCCTTTGTACTGCTTTAATGATTATGCAATTCTATTTGTCTAGAAGTCCAGCTTTCCTGTGGAGTGAGTCATATTGCTTCTCTTCAGAAGTGCTGCCTTGTTCTCTTCTAAAACGTGCACCTTTCTCCAGTGTGAGCATCACCCCCCCATCACTTCTATCCTAGCTAATAAAATGGCAAGTTTTCATTATCCTTGTATTAGAGAAGCTCTTTATTAGGAGAAGCATGTTCACAGATGCTGCAAGTCAACTCCAGCTATGACTACATAATACAAACAGACTGGTGCCTCCTCCAGACTTTCTTCTCTAGCTCACACTCCATTGCTGCATCACTAAAGGGAGATTCAAGCAATTTGCACAATTATTGGTATGATTTTCACCCTTTTCAGATTATGTTGAGACCTCAGATCAGAGAATTTTGCTTCCAAATTCCCTGACTGCTATTTAGTTTTCATGGCTATTTTCCCATGGCTAATCCAGCTCAGCAGAAGCTATTTTCAGCTAATTTTTTCAGTGACAAGATACCATTTATCAGAGTTCTCTGATTCAGCCCATGACAGTGGGGAAGTGCAAGGGGAAAAGGAAACAAAAAAGAGTGGTGGAGGGTGTACTTCTAGAATCTAGTTCTGACTAGTATTTCATTTCTGCTGACATGAGATCATTGATTCAAACACCACTACACCCAATTTGTAAAAATTCAAGTAAAATTCAGACTGGCAGACTCCAACTCTCTGATAAATGCATCTTTTAGTTCCTTAGAAAACAGCAATACTATAGTGAGGTACTTGGCCTGGTGTTTCAGGGGACTATGCTCAATTCACTGGTCCCTGAGCTGCATTTTTTTAAAGAGAGAAGTTTGTTTCATGCAGTCTGTGCAGAGTTCATGTAATGTGCCCTCCAATCACTCCTTCCTTCAATCAGCTCCAGTAATGTGGCATTACTAAGAAGAGGTGGACATATTTTGTTTCATTTCAAACCCACTCACACACTTTTGAAATGAGGAACAGAACTCCAAAAGGATTAGATTTGTTTTCCCTTTAAAGGAGGCAAAATGCCAATTTGGGCTGCTGTGAAGAGAAGGAAGTCCTGAATTAACAATGTATGAATTCCTAGCAGTGGCCAAACACTCTTCTCTCTGGCTGAGTTATGAAGAGGGATAAAATGCCATATTATCAGTGGATCCCACTTCTTACAATTGCACCCTACAACTTCTGCAAAGCTCTCCCATTCTTCTCATTCTCTCAGGACCCAATTCTTCTGTGGACATAAAGCATAGTCTTCATGTTTCTTCATTTCTGAATGGAAGAAGTAATGGCAGCTTGTCCCCTCCATAACAAGAAAGTTGCTACATTCATCTGCTTTGAGAGGTTCGTTTTCAGAGTCACTAACTCCTAGTCATTTCATTTTTGGGTAGTGAAGCAGAGCAAGGCCATTGAAAATACGGGAAGTGGAGTAAAAGTATTATGCCCAAGTCCTGGCTGCTGTGCTGCTGCCACTGTGGCCACTGCTGCCCAGGAATATAAACTGCATGCAGTGTAATGGAGGATGTTTACAGCTGAAAGGAGCACAGATGCCAAAATACTCAGCTGCAGCTCTGAGCAAAGTGTTTCTGGCCATGCCAATAGTATGAGACGTTCCAGTTAGACTCTTTGAGAAAGCAATCTCCTTCAAAAATAGGGACTTGGTTGCTTCAGAGCAAAGCCAATCTGCATTTGTTTATGGTGATATATATACCTTGAGTTTTGCTATTTTCTAACACCTTGCCTTTGTGCCTTTGCTGTGGCTGAATTTAAGACTGGGTGGCAAAATCACCTATGTAGCACAGCAAGCCTGGGTTTCTTTTATTTATTTCTCTCTGAGCAGACAAATAAAAAGGCATCCACTTGCAGAACTAGGCTGCTTTTTTTTCCGCAGCAAATGAAGACAAGAGATTTTGGAAGGATAAAGGCCTGTGTATCTCCCCATGTGATGATTTACATGACTTATTTTTTGCAGCTGTCCAAATTACCTCTTAAAAATGTGCATTTTTGTAATAGCTCTACTGACCATTTCCTCCCTCAGTTAAGGTCTTGCCACTGTGCACGGAAGCTGCAGTAACAGCAGTGAGTTTTGCAGGTGTGGCCTCAGAGGAGGAGAGGTGAAGCTGGGTAACAGTGGATGAGGGCAAAGCAGCTGGCATGGTGGAGCTGTCTGCTCAGACAGCTGGATATCTCCATACAGCAGTAACTCCTGCTCCCAGCTGCTGCTGCTGCTGCCAGCACAACCTCTGCACTTCTGCTCTTGTTTTTTTCTTTTTCTGTGTGGGGCTCAGAAAGCCAAGCAAGGGCTCAGAGATTGTTTTTCTGATGTGCTTATAGGTAGCATCATAATGTTATGCAGATTTGTGGTACATCATTGCAAACCTCTTGAGTGGAGAAGACATAACTCAGGACAGATCCTTTCAGAAGACATGACATCTAGATTTTTGTTTCATTTCTTTGTCATTTCTTTCTTTTTTCTAAAAGAATAAAAAGACTCCTAGGTAATAAGCCAGTTGCAGAAGGTCAGAGTGACCTTGAGAAAGAATCACCAGCTATCATAATGGATGCAAAAAAACAGAGGCTTGAGGTTTTCTGGTTATTCTTCACTTCCAGTTGAGGGAAGAGCACTTCTACTGATCTGCTTGGGTGTTCAAGATGCAGTGTATCAGCCTCAGTGTCCTGCAAGGTGCCCAGGATTTCAAGGCTGGGGGTGAACACCAGTATTTTACTCTCCTTGTTGGCCCTACGTGACCATTACTGTTATTCCAACAGAAGCAGTGGAGTAGGAACAGAAAAAGGAAAGTTATGAGTTTTCCAACCCTCTCCACATATTTTCCCCTAAGCCTAGGATTTTATAAAACTTTAACTCCAAAACACATTAAAAGCCTGAGCTGCTTACAAAACCTCTGGCTCCACAGGGTTTGCTTATCCTTAGTAATTATCACTTAATATTTGGCCCAGCACAGCTATCTTTCAGTCTTATAAGGATAAATGTATTTGTTTCACTGCTATCTGAGCTCTTTTTCACCATCAGACTGAAACCTATAGTTTATTATTCCTGGACAGAGGCCTACACACACTATATGTTACTTCTGTAGTTCCCTCAGTCAGTGGGAAATGTTTTAGTATTATTATCATTAAATATTTTGCCAGACACTGTGGTCTTCCAGCTTTCACATAGATAGGGAGGGAGTGGATGTGTGGCTAAAGTGCAGGCTTAAGAGATGGGAGACAGGAGTGTTTTTTCCTTATCTGTGCCAAAATGCTTAGAGAGAAAATTCCTCTGGTAACTAGAAAGGCTAAAATGCTCTTAACCAGATACTATCTCCTTGTACTTATGCTTCTGAAACCATCAAATTAAATGAAGCATTTTGTGACCACAGGTGCATTTAACAGTAAGGTTCAGGCTTAAATAATCTATCAAATACTTCTTTGTATCATCTTTTTTGCTGCATGTAGTACAGTAGAAGCTTCCTTCATATTTTTAAAAGAGAAATTAAAAGATCCTCAGTGTAAAGCTGATTATTTTAGTGGGTTTACTACCTTCTCAACATCTAGTTTTTGTTGTTTCTACATGTTTAATCTAAAGGTTTAAACTTCAGTTGTAAATAATGGAGTTTAAATGCATAAGAGCCAATGCAAATTTAATAATGCTCCAAAAATATAAAGTAATGAATAAATTTTAAGGTCACATCTTTCAATGTCCTGCAGTTCTGTATCAGACTGGAAATTAAAAGTGTTAGCTGTTTTAATACCTATGAAGCCTTTAATTGATGCAACTTTCACTATTTTTATTATATTAATATTACATGGCACAGGGTGTTAATCTGAGAGGGCAATGTCAGAGCTGGGTGAGGCACAATGTCATGGCAAACTCTATTTGCAGTAGGAAATACACTGATTTCAGACTTCTGAATCTGCCTGTGCCAACTGCTCTCCTGATTTGTTGTTCCTCAGCAAGGACCCAAAAGTTTGTAATTTTGTTTAGGAGAGTTCCCTTAGATACTACCTGAAAACTGTGTGAGCCAGTCATCCCATCTGTGCTGGTGTGTCCGTAGTCTCACTAGGTACTCCCCACTGCTCAAAAGAGAGGGCTTAAAGGCAAGCACCAGTGCTGTTGTATGGGAAAAAGAGCAAGAGGAAACAGCAAAGAGCTGATAGATTCCATAGAGAATCAGGGATCCCTGGTTCCCATAACAGTGGTCCTACTGCAAAAGGAGGAGGGTTGAACCCATGAATCTCTCTCAGAGATTCACATCCCAAAGTTTCTGTTGGACGGACTTGCAGTCCCTGACCTCAGCCAGAGTTGCTCAACTTGGAAAATCTGGCCCCTTTAGGTACAACTGGAGCATATTGATTTCAGGGCTGAACTTGAGGAAATTCCAGTCTACTATATTAGCCGTCCACCTGCACTTTGGGAGATGTAACTGGACCAGGAGAAAAATAGGGCTCATAGTTTGGCAGAAAGACTTAATGCAGGTGGATGTAGAAGAGCCATATTGCCAAATGCAATAGGATGCTGATCCTTTTCACCTGCCCCAGGAGCTGCCTGCTTTTCCCCCAGCAGCAGAGGCCATAAGGACCAGAAAATCCCGTGGTGGCAAGCAAGTTAATATTTCTCCTAATGGTCTACATGAGCTACATGCATCAAATGAAACAAGTATGAAAATGGTTCATTGCCTTCCTGTGCTCCAAGGTCAGGTTTTTCAAAGGAATTCACGTACAGAAAGTTGCAGGTGGACAGCTAGTAATGTTTACAAAAGCACTCATGTGCCAGATTCCCATGGATTTCGGTGTAGGTTAGACCCCTGAAGATAGAGTGTGTTTAGGTATCCAAGTCCTTTGAGAGGTGAAGCATTTTGCATTTATTGCAGCGTCCTGCAGGGTGCATAAGGATTATTACTACAGAGCAGCTTGTGTGCTGTCAGTACAACATACTGGCTTACTCTGCAGTGACTTGCTCATCTTCCCATACCCAGCGGTATAAAATCTGTTGTATACATCCCACCTCTCTACCTTCCGGGGAACCATTCTTATTTGTGTTCAAAGCCTTCTCTTGAGTTCACTTTTCCTATTAAGAAGTGAAAAGTGCAGTGAGGGGGGAAGGTGGGAGGTGGAGAGAAAGACAGGCAACAGTGTCCAGCACACAGCACATTACCAGCTACCCTGCCAACTAATGTGCCAGGATTCCCTCGCTCGCATATGTTATGTTGTTTTGATGTAACTAAATGACAGTTGCATTCAGCTGCTTCTTTCTATGGAAAAAACATCTTCAAAAGAGCAGATGAGCATGACCCCATTTCTCATTTTGTTTCCCATTACTTAAATTGTATATATATTGAATATATCATCTATCCTGGAAAATTGCTTTTGTTTCTGTAACATCTGCAGGACACTATTATGGCAAACACTAGTGCATCTGCTGACACAGGTTTTGCTCTCCTCATTTTTTATTCCATTTCATATCCACAATTTCAAACCTGTGCTACTAGAGCTGTATCGTTAAACCCACAGATTTCACTGGGAAGAACAGGTGCTCAGTGACACAGCAGATCCGGCCATTTTGGTTTAGGTGTCTAAATATGCCTTCACTAGCTTAGACATTTGGACTCAATGTTTTTGCTCTGGGAGCATTAATCTTGCATCTCAAGTGTACACTAAATTCCAGTTTGCTTCCTCTGTCTCAGTCTGTTAAAAATTTGGTTCCATGTTTTTATTAATACCATTCAGCAAAGGGTTTTTTCTTTGTTTCACCACACTGTCAACCCACTGCTTGCTCATTGGTAATCCCAGAATGATCTATAAGTAATGTCTCATGTATGCATATAATTTTTATTGTTAGAAGATGAATGTAACCCTTATGCTGAGGCCAATGCTTATAATTTCTTTGCATGCCAGGTTTGTGTGATTAACACTGAGGCTAATTTATGATGTGAGTGGCTCTGCTTAATCCCGTGACTGTCTGTGTGCAGTGCACGCATATCATCCCCAAATGCCTTGATACACATGTTAACAATGGGAAGAGTACTTGGTGGAAGAATGTAACTTTCAAACTCAGCTGCTGCAGTTGGCACAGGCAGTTCCTCCCTTCATCCACCATTTGTCTTACTTGATCTTGTGACTGCCTGTGGAAATGCCCCAAATTGTTTTTCTTGCATATTTCACCTGCAGGACTTTAAATTAGAGACAGGAAAAGCATTTCAACAGTATTGAAATAAATGTTTTTCTAATTGTATGCTTTACTTTTTTTTTTTTTTTTTACTGTGTTTTTCAAAGCATTTGTTTAAAGACAAAAATAACCAAGTTGGGAAGAAGAAGGAGATAGGAAACTGCAAAGTTCCACATTCTGAGTTCTTTTTAATCCTTTTTTTAGGGAGTAAAGAGAGTTTGCTTCCCTTCAAAGGAGCAGTCAGTTTACTCTCCAAAGCAAGTGGAAGTCTTTCTGAGAGCCACAGAGATACTCAGATATCTGCCAGGGACAAGGACATCCATGGCAAGGTTTAGCACCTGGTCTTACTTTGTGCCTTTTTCTCTTCTACTTGGTAATATCACCACACCCCAAGGACTGAATGCCATTTGTGAATTCAGAGCCAAGAAGCATAGTCAGGACTGGGCCTGCAAATCATTTTTACCCTTTTTACTCACAGTACCAGGAGCTCCTTCTCAGATCCCATTTGTAAGAGAACCAGTCTAGCAAAAAGACCTTGCAAGACAATACTTTAGAAACATCTTAAATTTGTGGGTATGGGTGTGGGAGTGGGTGTGTGTGTGAAAGTAATTTTTTGTGATAATTTTTTTATGTCTATCTATATATATATGGATACATAAAGCACCTTATATATACTTACAAAATTAAGCATGATTCACTCTGGTTTGCTTAAATCCCAGAAAACCCTGGGCAGAACTGAACCCAGGTTAGAGACAGTGAGAACATTTCCAGAAGCACTGAGGCCTGTCTTGCAGCTCCCATTCCACTGTATCCAGTTCCAAAGGCACCATCTCTAACAGAGCGTGCATAAATCCTTACAGTGTTTTGCATCACCCCTATATTGTACCTTTTATCGGATTAATTGAGAGCCTTGAAAAGAAATTAGTACTTTGTAGTAGGTTTGGTAACTAATAATAATCAGGGAATTTATTAAAGAATAAATCTGATTTTGACAAGGAATTAACCAGAATCATAAGTAAAGTTTATAGCCGTTTGGGTTTTTTTTAATGAATAGGTAATTTACTTCAAATGTATAAATGTTCACATTAACATATTCAGAAGACTTTGAGTCTTTTTCCAAGAGATGTAAAAGTTCCTAAATTCCTGTAACTTTCAGTGGGAATTAGGCTTGCTGGATTTTCATCAAAAAAAAACCCCAAAGAAAACCCAACAAAGACTCATGCTTCTAAGTCACTTCTGGTGCTTTGCAAACATTGCATTCCAATCAGCTCTGTCCTTGCTTTAAGCACAAAAGTTGATATTTTCACCTGAAAGCAGGTGTTGTGCTCTCTTGCTGGTCTCTTCCTTGCTTCCTCTTCTGTTTCTGAATCACAGCAGAATAGCTTTGCTGTAGCAAATAAACTTTTAAAACAAACTAACACAAAACTCTTATAAATTCACCACAAACAATAGATAACAAAGCAGGAATTTTCATTAGAGCAAATGTAATCATGCATTTAGTGTTTGCATGTATTTAAGCCATTTACACATTTATGCCTTATTCCTGTATGCAAACTAGGAGAATGATAAAATGTGCTGAAAGCTGTGGAAATAGAATTGAAAGAATCCTTGCAGATTTATTAGGAAAAAACCCTACCACTTTTCCTAATGTTTCCATCCCTGGCTCTAGAAAGTCTGCCAGGTCAATCCTCTGTTGAAGTCAGTGGGAGTTTGCCACTAACTTCAATGGAAATAAGTTTTGGTTCTTTTACTGTAAATCCCCTTTTAAGAGAATACAACTGATCAGTAATGACTCATTCAGAAGCAGATCTGGTGAGCTGTTTGAAAAAGCCCTTGTCTGTATTTAGCACTGCCTGAAATTTATTATTTAGAATTCATATTATGATTACCTCAGGAAATACAATTGAAAAGTTTCCTTTTTTCCTTAAACCCAGCCTCTTCCTCTCTTTACCCAGCTCCTTCTCCTAAAAAGAAAAAGTTGAATATACAATATTGCCAGTAATTATGTGTTATGTGATTTTTATTGCTTTGCAATTTATTACAAATGTTTTTGTGGGTGGTACAAAGTATTTGAACAGGTTTTAAAACTAGTTAGAAATTTATTAAATATTTGTGATTGCTATTACAGGTTATGTTTTATGATCTAGAGTTGATTTATATGTACAAAAACCAAAAGGCAATGCAATGTAACTCCTTCAGCGTTCTTCTTCAGTAATGCTGTACAATGCACAGTGAGCCTTGCCAAGCTAAAGAGGCTCTACATATGCTGAAGACCAAAAAGTGACCATTACTGAAGCAGAAACCAGAATATTCTGCATATCCTGTTGGTTCCACTAACTTAGGAAAGGTTTCCAGATAGTATTTACAAAGAGATTTTTGCAAATTTTAAGAAGAAAACTTTAGATGTTGGATTAAGAACATTTTGCTAAACTAGTGTTGAAGATCACTTGAAATGCGTATGTAGAAATACTTTCCAAAGGACGAGTAAAATAATTGCTGTTATGTTGTATGTATGATTAAAAATCTGTATGATTGAATCAAGGAAAGGCACAAGGCACATCATCTATAACAGCTGGACCATAAGGTTACCCAGATTATTTCATGATGCACACATTTTAAACTGTGCAGTAATGAGTAACAGTCCAGAAAAAGACACATGGATATATTTGCCCAGCAGACGTCCTGCTATTTAGCTGACTTTCTCAAAAGTGGTGGTTGACCTTCCATATCCTATCCCATTTCAACTACAGATCATAACATCAACCACACCATGCAAGGATTCCCCATACTTCTTCTCTCCTCATTTGTTTTATTTTCCCTGTTGGTTGCCCATCAGAAATGGTTCCCATCCTGACTGGTTTGAGAGCAGATAATAATGAACAGCGACTAACCACAGAAAATCTTAAATCTGAACAGGATGTTTTCTAATAAATAAGAAACATGCTTCTGCCTTGAAAAAAAGAAAAAGAAGAGGAAATTCAAATGCAATGGCTGTTTGTATACATAAAGGCATTCCCTTTTTCCTGCTAGCTGCTAGAAAATTATGGATTGCTGATAAATTTAGAATTGGATATTTGTTCCACCTTACTTTCTGATGGAAAATCTTGAGGGAAAGAGCACGAGTGGTGCAAGGACTGAGGTTTCATCTTTTCTCCACAAGCCTGACATATCAGAGTTTATAGACAAGTATCTTGCCGGCCCAGAAATTGGTCAGTAATTTGTCTTCAACTGTCAGAGGTAGTTGTGGTTGGGAAATGAGTCACATCTCCCTCTGCTTCTGTTGTTGAAATAGAGAGATTGCCAAACTAATGACCTGCAAGACTGCCCAGGTTTTTCAAATTCTAAGGTCGCAAAGGAAAAAAAAGTATGGCTTGTGCTTTGTTTGGGCCATCCCTATGTACTTGCATTGCAGCCAGCAGCAATTGGTTTCTGCTTCATTTCAATGTTCAAAATCCATGGGATTTTTTTCCTTACATCTTTGAAGGCAATGCAATAAATTGGTATTCTTGAGTATAGAAAGAAGAGGTCCAAGTGCCCTTTGGACTGACAGCAGAGGGGAAAATTCCCAACAAGTCATGTATACAAACCCATGGTGGGCTGCTGAAGAACAGTCTATGTTTTCATCCAAGTTCATTCTGGCCTTGAAAGCAAATCCTGTCTAAATCAAGCAATGATCCACATGGACATTTTCTCTTCAGCTCTTTCCCCCACCGTACTGTGACTGTCAGCATACTCCCAAACCTTGCCTAAATTAAAACATGACACTGCACACACAGCTCTTCCCTAAATAGCAGATGAGAGAAATGTTGTATAGCTTAAGCCACCTTTGGAAAGTGTAAAAGTGTTATAGTTATGTAAAAATAAGTGTCATGCTGAATGACAGTAGAGGCTTTTATTTATTCATTGGCTGTTGGAGATTTTGATTGAAAATTTCTGTAAGCTCTTTGGCACAAGTTTGAAGTCTCTGTTGAATCCATTAAAACACTAGATTGTAGCAAAGAGGCACATCATTCCTTCTTTAGGCACTCTACTGTCATTTATATCAATGGAAATTAGATAATTCACACATCTGGTCTTTTGTCTAACTTTTCCAACTGTGTCCTTGGGGTGCTGAACTTGAGACACTGAAAAGGGCCTATTTTTAATGCTAAGAAAGTCACTTTCAGCATTCTAGGTACTGTTACAGTGAGTAAAACTTGGCATTCCAAAGTGGAAGCACCTAAAGTCCCTAATTACTTTTAATCTATTTTATACCTTTGTTTGGTTTTATTTAAAGGCAGGCAGAACAATATACAGCTTCTTTAGGTATATTTGTATCTTCCATCTTTAATTTCACATTAACACCAAGGTCATTGGTTCAATCCCCATACTTGGCACTCACTTTAAGAGTTGGACTCGATGAACATTGTGAGTCAATTCCAACTCAGAATATTCTGTGAAATCTGTCAATTTAACACACATTTAAAGTATAGGTTTTTTCTTAACTTTGAGGAAGGTTTTTCTCAACTATTCCTGGCTATTCCTTGATCCATCTTAAATGTCCCTTTTCATATTTAGTATTATCACTTTTCAAAACTGTTACTAAAAATACACATGTGCATGTGTGCCAGTACACATATAAGTACATCCATAATTACTGTTTATGTGAATACACATAAAGGTTGTGCATTTTTCTTGATATAGTAAAAAGATCATTAAATTATAGTTTTTATTGTGCAGTATTCATAATGTCCATCATTCTCATTTATATAATTTGTGCATTTCAGATGTATGTTTCAATTCAGCACATCTTAAAAGGCAGGCAATTGCTTTTCTCTAAAGAATTTATTTTTCTCTAGGTAGGTGAGACACTTGCTTTTAATTTCTCATCACAGAACATTCTTTCAAGTCTCTTGATAATTTCATTGTTTTTTGCCTACAACACTTCCAGGCAGTTAACTGGTTTCAGAAATAAATACAAAAATTCAGATGATGTCAAAACCAGCATGAAGACCCGCACGCTGATCTTACAAAATAATAAGTACCCTGAGTGCAATCCAGAAAATACATTTATCTGTACATACTCCCTGGTAGTATTTGTAGCCTGTGACTGAAACTTTAAATATAGACAAATCAAAGTGAGATCTTCCTTTCAGCTTTGTAATGCTGGGGCTCTGCCCTGCCAATCTTTAATCCCTGGGTTGTAAGCACATTGTTGTACAGCTTGGAAGAGGGATCCTTATATTCAGTGACCCCTTCCTCTATGACACTGCTCCTCCTGGCAGTGCCTCACAGTGATCCTTCTCCTACAGCACTGTGCATTTGGGCCAGGTACAATGACTTTATTTTGTGTCTTGCTGGACACACATCTAAACGTCATGTTAGCAGCTTGCTGGGCTGCCTCTGCCCCAGAAGTATGCTTGGTGGCCTTTCTTGGCAGCAGCTGTAAGAAACCATCATGATGTGAAACTGGGGCTGAGTATGCTGATCATATTCTAGGTACTGGCCTTTGCAAGGGACTTTTTCCTTTTAACACAGAAGAGTGGAGACAAAAAGGCCAAGGGCTCCTGGCAGGGACACTGCAGCCACCAGCAGCTGAACACGGGTAAGCCTTGTGTGAGAGTGTATGGAAAACAAGGATGGGCTCATCCCAGCCCTTGCACTCACAAGAAAGGGCAACTAAGCCAACATTTTACCCTTTCTCAGAAGTCTATGATTTTTAAATCCTTTTGAGAGTACCATGTCTGTGGTTCAGACATTCTTCTACTTTAACTTTGATCCTTGCTTTCACATCATGTTGTCCTGGTGGGGAGGTTAAACTGGAAGTGTGGAAATGCTCCCCTGAAGCCCCAGATCAGTTTCCAAGAAGTGTGCATGAGCCTGGGGCAGCATGGGGTGGGACTGGCTGTCCTGCAGGATTTCACCTCCCTGGAAAGGAGTTGTAGGAGCTCTGAGGCCCCAGGGAATGCAAGAGGAGGGCATTTGCCTCAGAAATGTCTGGGTTTGAAGCAGGTGGGACCCCATGGATTGAGCCCACTCACAGCAGACTGGTGACCTTACACAATGGGACTGAGCCAGGTTGCGACAGATGGTGTCCCTGGATCTGAGACTGGGTCCTGGCTCTTACTATTTAGTTAATTAATTGGGAGGAACATAAAAATTAACTTGGTAAATTGTGTATACAGTATAAACCCCCTGATTTTGTAGACAGCAAATCCTGTACTGGAGTAAAATGACAAGTATAATCAAAGTTGCTGGTACATTTTGATGTTTTCCTCTTGGCTCTTGTCAGTTGATTCCCAGAAGTAAATTTGGAAGGGTGTTACTAAAGACCTATGATCTGATGGGGTTTATTGGATAGGCAGTACTGATGGTATAGAGCCATTCCTGGTGCTCATACATACCTCAGTTGCACTTATCTTTAGCCAGTCATCAGGGAAAAAACAATTTGGTGGAGTGTATTTTTCCACAGCTAACAAAATCGCCTAAGTGTTGTATCTTACAGCAGCTAAATGTTAAAGTCTGATTTCTGAGACTATTGCGGAAATGTTTTACCTGGTTAAGAAGGAAAGAAAAAGAAACATAAATGTCCACCCTCTGTTGACACTGGCTGACATCCCTGTGCCAGTAGGAAAAATGAGTAGATGGGGTACCTTGCTGTGCTTTGGGATGCAGGCTGCCACTCAGAGAAGGGTTCTGCCTATCAGAGGCAAACCATCATCTTGTGTATCCAGAATGGCACAGGAAATCAGAGACTGCAGGGCAATGGTGAGCATTGGCATGAAGCCTTTTTTTGTAGGCACACCCTCCATGCCAGCAGCTCGAAGGGAGTCAATTGTCCCAGTTAAACCCTCAGAGCAATGTTCTTCGCTTTGGTGAGATTCCAGATAACACACAGACACTTTAAAGCATTTTTCTATCCCAGCAATGTCAGTCTCAGGGCAAGAGACGCATCCTCTTTTGTCAGTTCTTTTGAGATGTGGGTGATACCTCTGTGCCAAGATAGTCATTTACTTCCACAGTGGCTTTTTCCAGCAGGTTTCCAGGAATGAGAAGAACAGCTGGAGAAACTGAATGCTATGCTTCATTGGTGGGGGGAAATTCTCTGTACTGCAATATTAGTACACACTGCCTGTTGTGGTCACCAAGCACTGTCATCAAGGAGCTTTCAAGGGGCTGGTAAGGAAGTGGGACGTACTGAAGCTCTCACGCTTGAGCTACTCAAGTCCAGAAGGGTAATGCAGGGAGTATGTTTATCATGTAAACAGTGGACCGTCTGTAAAAAGGGAAGTTTTATGCAGTGATGGAGTTGTGGGAAATGAGGAACCACAAATTAATGAGAAACCCTACCAAGGTTAAAGTTATTTACTGATTAGATTTGATTTCACTGTGTTTGGTCAGATTGGAAAGGGGGAAAAGACATAGCATGGTGTGATAAATCTTTTACTGGCACCGATCTGAGATTATTCATAAGTGAGACTAACCCACATCAGTACCAACAGCTTATGCTGTATCATTCTGCCAGCTGGATGTGCCAGCTGAACAGCTGTTTCAGGAAAATTTCTTAAACCTTACTAGAAATTCTCTCTTCTCTGTTTACCTGTGGAGGTCCAGTAGTGTTTTCTGGTACTTATTCTTTAAGGGGATTTTTGAGAAATAAACAAGGCACTAAAAATACCGCTATAGTTTTATTGTGACTAGAAGCAACCCAACTTCCCAGTCTAATTTCTTGGGACCTTCCAAGTATAGTTACAGGGTTGTGTAGAAAATTAGGAATCTCCCCTTTCTATTCAGGCCACGCCTTGCACGCAAGGTCATGCAGAAAATTACTTCTGTCCAATATCAGGATTTAATCTGATTGTTTTGGTTAAGGTGATATATTTTGGGACTGTACCTCCAGTTTGAGGAAAGACCGAGAATGGTGGGATGGTAGAAGATATTTTAATTTTTAGAAGCAGAGAAGAGGCACGATTTTAAATGCTGGGTTGATGCAATTTTTTGTTGATGCAATTTATGACAAAATGCCAATCTCTGGTTTTACGGAAATCAGAGTAATAACTTGTAGCCCAGGACAGTGAAATTTGAGGTGAAGCAGAGGGGTTTTTACTAAGCTTGGGACAACGGTATAAACTTATTTTGTGTCAGAGTTTCAACTGTTTATTAAACCCTTGCCTGCCTGAATAGAAAGAAGGAAGAAAAATGTCTAAATTCTAAAGCTGTTTTGGCCTGAAGAATTCAGAGCATACTTAGTCACATATAATTGCCATGCATCCATTGCTTCTAGCATGCAGCTGGCTCGCATTTGACCAGCTCAACACATGGAAAAAAGTTGTTTGTTGCATCTTTCCTTTGGACTTGGCTCTGTTGCTTTTGTTTGTTGCAATGTAAGGTAATTTATGCAATATTGCTGTAAAAGTGAGCTTGAAAGAAACAAGAAATCTTGGGGTTACTTCAGGAATGTTTTTCCTGTACTGTGGTCATGTTTCACTTGTACTTTATGAGCAAATTGTTATTTCCTTGAAGTTACTATATCATTATGATTTGAATGTATGAAATTATTTATTAACGAAGTAAAAGCATGTGAGAAAGAGACAATATTCCCCTCCAGATTCATTCATCTGAGAAAAAAATAGCCATTTGGGAAATTATTGTCTCCTACACACAAGAAATAACAGAGGGGAATTTTAAAAGTTAAGTGACTGCACAGATTGAAAGCAAAACTTCTGAAACTATTCAGAGCTCTAACAGATGAGACATGCCTACAATGCTACCAAACTCTACAAGACACCTACCAAACTCTACAAGAAAATATTTTAACTTCCCAGGTGATACAGATGTGTGTCACTATTTCAGAGCATCAGAGTTCACAGTGTTCCATGTCTAGAAGTACAGTTTGACCTTCTGTGTATAAGCCAAGAGAAAAATTTCTTGATGTAAATGCAGCTTAGGAGAAGGTCAGGTCTGAGTTCAAAGAAGTCTAAGGTTTCAGTTCAGATTTGTTTACTCTGAAATCTTGCCAGACCTCTATTGTCCGTTATGTCCTCTGTGTCTTTTAACATAGCAGTTCAGTGATGGTGATTAATACACAGGAGCCCACAAAGAGCTTCTTGGTCATGTTTTACCACCTAATTGAAAATAAAATTGAGAGTCTTCTTTTCTTTTCATGATACTGATGGAGAAGTGGTATCCCTGGGACTCATAAAAATATTCCTATCTGTATCACATTTTACAACAATAAAACTTCTGACGGATAAAATCCATCCCTGCGTTCCAGCTTCTCCCCACTAATGATGCCTATTGTGTAATGCTGTCATAGTTACTGGGTCTTATTAACGTAAAAGCTCTGATAATCCTTGTATCTAGACAAGAAAGAGCAAGATACTTCCTGAGATTTCTGAAAAGAAGTTCAGAAGACCTCCATAAAAAGTTTGGATTTGAAAATATATAACCATTTCTTCATAAGGCAGGTCTCCTTTAGGCCACTTGAATAATGACTGACAAGTCAGCAATGTGGAAACCGCAACACTAACGTCACATTTCTACTGATATTTCTACCATCAGGTATCAATATTTCACCGGATATCAAACTTGAAGCAGACTCAGTTTCCACTGAAAATTCACAGTGCCTGAATCCAGTCACCAGGCCCCAGTCACCTTTGGCATTTTGCATATGATTCCCTCATTATGGAGCACTTGTGGGTTTTGATTCAATTATCCCCCTAAGACCCCATGCACAGAAGTGCATCGTGGTGCTGTATATTTGGAGTGCTATTCTCAACATGAGTTGTTTGTCAGTCAGGGCCTTTCACTCTAGTTCAAATGTTCCTGAAATCCAGAAGGACTCTGATTTCATAGGTCTAGTAGAGGTTACTCACAAAACCAGAGGTATTTTCAAGATACCCAGAACCACAAATTCAGCCTCCATTGAATTTCAGTTTCCCTTACAGGTCATTATTGTTTTCACCACTTTATAGCAATACTGGCCAAAATCAATCTTTTACAATTCCACATCCTACTCATGCTAAAAGAAAAAGGTTGGGGCTTTTAATTAGAGCTATTTATATATTCAAAATGAGGAAGACATTCTGAAAAAGGAATTGTTTCTGCAGCCAATTCAGGGACCTTCTGTCTACAAAATCTGCTCTAGACACTTTCCCACCACAACTTTCTTTCCATTATTAGGAACTTACACCACTTTGTATTTAGCTTGGTATTTTGCCAAAAAACGTTCTTTAGGTCTCTATAGTACAAAATATGACAGAAAGCATAACACAAGAAAAAAAAGGTATTTTTAAGTCCCTACTTTTTTCCATTTTCCCACCAGAAAAAAAATTTAAAAATATTAGTAATATAAATCCTTCTCTGTTCCAGTTTTTGCTCTGGTTATTTATACTCTTTTAATGTGATCCATGTAGAGAAGTCAAACGTTATTAAATCCATTCAGATAGTTCTTCAATCTATTCAGGAGCTGAGTGTACCTGGCACAGGCACTGAATATTTCCTTTTGGTTTCTGAGCTAGAAATAATACTTGAAGTAAATTATTTTCTGCTGTGATAATGATGATACTACCAGACGTCCTGAGTGGAAAAGGCCAGGGAGGTTCTGATCCTGACTCTCATTCTGATATTGTGTCTTACTTTTTTTTCCCCTAAGAAAACTCATCTCATTCTGTCTGTGGTTTTCAGTAAGAACAGTCCCTTTCCCTCTTCCTGCACAATTTTTCAGCCAGATTGACTGAACTATGAAAAGGTCAAGTGACTTACTTGAAGGATAAACCATGAGTCAGTAGCACAGCTAGAACTGAATCAAATCCTTTCCTGTCTTCCAGTCCAACCACTAGACAACACACAATTGCTTTTATTGACCAGAGAGCTTTAATGAAGTCAACATTAGCTGCGGTATGTGCTAGCATGAGTGTCTGAACAGTTTTAGTATACATTCGTATGAGTCTGTGAGAATCAGCCACCTTCCACCAGCAATTCATAGGGTATGTGGCAGACAGCAGACCTTGGGTGCCTCTCTGTGCATGCCTTGTGTCCTGTCTGTGCATTTCTCTGTTTGCACACCCCAGCCATGCTGCTGTGCTCCTGACTACCCTGGGAGCTGGTGTGTATGGTCCTGGTCAGCAGCTGAACCACAGCCTTCGCTCCAATCCTCAGTTCAACTGCCCTTTCTTTACAGTCAAGAGGGGAAAGGGCCTGTTATTCTGCACTGTAGTCATATGAGATCATGGTTTGGAAAATGTTCAGAAATACTGGAAAAGATAAACTCAACAATCTTTTTTGACCTTAGAGTCTACCGATGTTTGTTTTAGCTGACCTATATGCATCTGCACGTATTTTGGCAGATAGATGCCTGGAAACTTTGTAGAGAGGCTGATGGAAAATACTGTTAAAAAAAAAAAAAAAAGAAAATATGGCTGAAAAGGAGCTTGAGCAGGCATCTAATCTCTCCTCATCTAAAGCAAAGATGGGTTTTGTCTACATTACTTCTAGCAACTGACTCAACTGCTACCCTCTACCTCTCCAGGCAACCTGTGCTGTCACTTCACAACTCAAATTATTAGCTTAAACATTCAGGGAATATTTATTGACCTCCCTTATTGAAATGAGTGTGTCACTTATGTGTGACATTTACATATGATGTAAAGCAATCAAAAAAATATAGAACTCAATATAGAATGGTATGCATTACAAAGTCATCAGTACAGAAGTGTCCTCAGTGAGGATTTCTTTTCTCTTATTCTACATTTTGCAGTACAGAGAACTTTACCCCATCTCCTCTTTTTACTGAATAGTGCCTGGTACTGCCTTTCTCCTAGTAAGACTCCATTTGCAAAGATTTTCCAAATGTTGTTCTACACAGTTGCCTGAGTATGTGAAGAAAAGGTAATAGGAAAATAGAAATGGTTTTAAAATGATTATGAAGATTTGACTTTTCAGTTTTTCAAAGCCAGGAAACTAATACTGAATCATCTGACTGTGCTGTGCTGCCATGTTTTAGCTCATACAGCACACAAGATAACCACTGTTCAGAGACCCTGCAGTAACTCAGCAAAATGGGATGACTGGAGGATGACGTTTCTTCTATAAATCATCAAGTCTGTAGTGGATATGTGCAATAGACAGGACTTGGGAAGTAGGGGAAAGTGGGACTGTTGTGGAATGCCAGAAGGACTTCTAGCAGTTTCTTTTACTGATGATTGGTTGGCAGGTCAAAAAAAAGCTCTCTAGTATAAGGTCATGATATAAATTAAAATGGAAAGAGGTACTATTAGATCCTCTTTTCCATTCCCTGTCACTGTGGAATTGCTCCCTACAGTGCTCTTGAGTGTTTTGTCCAGTCTCCTCTGAAATAACTTAAGCAACAGGGTTTTCATAGCTTCTCCTTGGAATCCTACCCCACACTGTAGTAGATCTCATTAATAGGAAATGTTACTCTAAAGCATAAATCTTCCTGCTCTCCATTTCATCTCATTAATTCCACTTATACTCCCTTCTCTGGTCCTAATCAATCCCTTTGCCTCTTAAGTGTTTATATCCTCCTAAGACTTATGGGGAATTATCATAGCCCAATTAGATATCATTCAGCCAAGATATGTGCAAGGCCCATTCCCTTCATTTTCCTTCAACCCACATCTAAGCCCTGGCTCATTTTTTCCCCCGCTCTGAAGTCCCTTCAGTTTGTCATCAAGCTGCCCTCAATTTAAGTGGAAGAGAGCTCTGGTCCCTCCACTGCAGCCAGAGATGTGGCGATCAGGTTTCCAGAACACCAGCGATCCCCAGCTCACCACAAAGTCAGATGGAGTGGCCACAGAGACCACTCAGGAAGATGAAAATAAAGGAGACTAGCAGTTTGCAGGGAAAGAGCAAAGCAAAATGGCAACCAAACAGCACAAGCAGTTGTCCTGCAGGGAAAGCGGCCACAGGAAAGCTCTGCAGGAGTCCTGGGGGCTGCACCATTGTAGTGAGGCATGGCACCAATAGCTTACACCCTGGCTGGCAGCCCTGAGGAGTGCTGGTGGGGTAGAAATGCCCCCACATCACTCCATGCCCACCCCAGGCCAGTTGTGACGGGCAGGGCTGGCGTCACCACTGCCAGCATTGCAAACCACCCCACACTGCCCTGTGCCATGACCTCATGAGCAGCAGGACCCAGGTGAGCGCGTGTTCCACAGATGGACAAAGCCGACTCTGTGCACAGGTTTTTTCCTTGTGACCATAAAATTAAGGGGTGGGAGGGAAACCTGGGCTGTATCATAGTCTCCTGGTGGTCCACTCCCTACACCCAGCCTGCAGACCATCCAAAACCTTGTCATTTTATCCCAGAAGGCAAGCAGGCCTGGGGTAGATCCAGAACGGATTACAACATAATCCAATTCACAGGGAGGGGTATTTTTAAAAGAGGATTATTTTTTTTTCCTCTGGCTGGCTGCCAAAAATAAATAAATGTTGTAAGTATAATGTAATGTTTTTAGAGAGCACGGTGATGGAAAGAGAAAGCTCGTTTCCATATCCACATTAAAGGGAGGGAGAGGGTAATTTGATTTTTTGCACTATGCAAAGCAATCTGAGGGTATGTAAGGTATAAATGTCAGTATTTCACAGTGGAATTTCAAACACAGTCATAGTCTGAAGAAAGCAGTGCTTCGTTTCTAATCAGAACAATGTACTATGGCTGTTTGGTCTGCATTTCAGCATCAAAAAGCCTCTGCCTGAACCTTTTGTGACCTTCAGAGAGTTTTGCATAATTAGCTTGATTAAAGACACAGCACAGTTTTAGCACCAGAGACCAAAAACCACAAATTACTGAGGATCACATGCTTTGCAAAATAATACCATTCATGTGATTATTTGTTTTGCTCTCATCATTTTTGAAATATTACTCCATTGCTTTGACTTGAATTTCTAGTTGTAACAGATAGCCAGTTCCCAAATAAAATGTAAGTCTTTACAAAAATGTTTCCATTGCATAAAAAACTCTTCTTGGATTTCTGCAAAGTCATACAGCTGTTTGATATATGTATTAGGGATATGACTGAAAAACACCAGCAGTACAAAGACTTTCAGCTATCTAGAGTGTCATTTCACAGGACCTTCCGTAGACTTTGCTTTTACCATTTCAATTTTAATGTCAAATTTTAAAGTGTGACAAAGCCAAAAAAAGACCAGATCAAGAACATATGATGGATAATACATCAATGAACTTTTGCATCCAGAGAGCATTGGGTCATCTTATAGAGAGCACTTTGGGGATTGCTTTGATCAAAGAATCCAGAAGACAGCTGTGGGGGCTTGCAACAGAGGGGAGTACTGCCATAATGCTCCTTGGACCATACATACACAGCACACGCCCAAAGAATGCCAGGACAGACATACCTGGCAGCAGGACCCACCTACCTGCCTGCTGAAACAGACAATGCCTAGTTCTTTTCCTCTCCACTCACACAAGAGTTAGTAATTTCCCACTGCCTGAGGGTGGTGGAAAGAAAAGTTTTCAGAATGTCCCAGGCATCCCAGATGGAGAGCTCTGTTATGGGATCCTCATCTTCTGCCAAACACCATTTTTCCTCACTGCTTTGGTGCAGAGTGGCTGTGGATCCCTGCCCATCCGCTCGCCTTTTCTAACAGGTTTCCTGACACACTCCCTGTCTCTTTAACTATGGATAAAAGGACTTGGGCAAGTGAAGTTGGGCTCATACAATCTGTGTTCATGTGCCTATGCAACTATGTAAGGCCAAGTTTACATGTCCTGCTTTGCAGTAGATACAAGGCTAAAGAAAATGGTCAGCTACATTACAGGGCTTGCAAGCTATTTCGAGTAACCCTGCCCTCATCCACACTGTACCTACAGCCTTCATGGTCTGCTGGAAAGACTGCACAGATTTGTGCAACCCTCTGCTGTTAGCACACCCTCATTGCTGCAAAAGATCTCAGCTTGAGACCTTCATGCGTTAAAAGAAATTAAGGAAGTTGCAAAATCTGTTGGTACAATAATAACAGTGGGTGTTCTTACAGAAACCAGTATAAGCTGGTTGAGTGGCACATCTGGGATGGTTTTAAGAAGAAACTTGATTAATACCACAGATGACTGCTATTTAAAGCCATTCATTTTGATGCATAGTTTGGGGGAGGTTCAGTTTACCCCTAAGGAAAAAGCAGGAGTTAATGCACACAGTGAGTGTTTGTGCTCCTCTGGATGGTATTGATCACTGGCAATTTAGATTTGATATTTTAAAAGTGGGGAACTTGATTACAATACATAGGAGAACATTTCAGTGAGGCAAAAAGTGCAGGAAAAACAGTAGCAAATCCCTCTGCTCATTAGATCATACATTTAAACTGAAGGTCGGGTATGACAATCTTATTGGGAAAATAAATACATTTGAATGTTGGTCAGTAAAAAATTCCTGTTCCCAACACTCTCCTTTCAGGGATGTAAGCTTATGATCAGGGTTGAAGACTCTCGGATTGGAGGAACTTGGAAGAAACTTGTGTTCTGTAAAGGACTGGGACACCAGAGTACTTATCCAAAGGAAGTGAAGTATGAAAAAATAGGTTGGATATTAGCACAGGTATATATTCCAAGTAATTAGATATAGCTGTTGTTTTCCAGGGTTAAATGTCCACACACTGACTTTTTGTAATAGATGAGAGGAAGAAGCTGGAAACCTTTTACTTCAAAGGGTTAAGCTTCACATGCATCCTTGAGAAAGTGAGAAGTGAGTTAGCAAAAGTGAAGGACCACATTTACAGTGCACAGCTTATAAAGGACCAAGGCCACAAAACTCTACTGAGGAAATTCAGCTCTAGTCTTTTCCAGTGAGCCTGGTCTGAGTGTCTAAGTTCAGAAGTAGATGGAGATGGGTGGCGAATCCTCTGTTATCACACTGTAACTCTTCAGAAGCCTTATGACAGTATCCATGTCTTTGTGGCATGCAGAGAAATGCTTCTCTTGATATAAGACAGCCTAAGATGGATGCAGCTTTTGGGATGAACAGATTTTAGGCAGCATTCAGTTCAGCATACGGAGTAGTTGCGGCTCCATATGGAAGGTGACGATATTATAGCAATAGATGCAACGGATCGGATTGTGATCTGGCTTGCACCAGTTCTAGGCAGATGCAACTCCTTCAGCTTTAATGGATTTACCACAGCTTCACACCAAATGAAGTGAAATGAGTTTTGGGTACAATACATCTACATTAAGCAATGAAAGACTGGTGATTTTTGTGATATCTTTTTTAATTTCTTTCTTTTTTTTTAACTAAAGTGCTAGCATGTTGTGTGGGGAGGCATTTTTTATTCTTATTAACAGTTGGCATTCTGTTTGTTGTAAGCTCTGTGTGGGTTTCTGT
The DNA here is from genome assembly GCF_051311805.1 of Agelaius phoeniceus. Taxonomy (NCBI): domain Eukaryota; kingdom Metazoa; phylum Chordata; class Aves; order Passeriformes; family Icteridae; genus Agelaius; species Agelaius phoeniceus. Next base: position 54,139,204 of record NC_135265.1, on the reverse strand, counting down.
GCAAGACAAAGGCATGGCACTGCTCTGGCTAGGAAGCTTTGTGCCAGCTCTTCACTGAGCAACTTCACAGCAGTTTTGGACATATTTTTCTACATTGGGAGTGGAGGGAAGAAAACAGAGCATGTGTGCACAGCAAAGGCAAACTTTCCAAACCTGGTTAATCTCACTGTACCCATGCTGCGCAAGCCTCGGCTGCTCTAAATTAAATGGAGCTGGAGGAAGCAAAAGCACAAGGACTAAAAGAGAGAAAACAAAGGAGAAAAGCAGTGAAGAACATGAGGAGGTAACAAGATAGGGAGAGAGCATTGAGCAGAAGGCAGGCTGTGATAGTAGTGCTGTTCTTGGAAAAGAAGCACACAGAGAGAAATATTTTTTGCAGATAAAAAAGAACTAGAGATTTGGAGCTGTGCTGCCTTTTCTCTCTGTCAGAACTTGCTTCCTGACAATTCATTTTGCATCACTACTCATCAGCCTTTCCTGAAAATAGGTGGCTGGAGACAAGGGGCAAATGGTCTTTGAAAAGAAGAGCTTCCAGCTTGGTTTAGCATGTATATGCAAATAGCTGCATTAATTGCAATCCTGCATTTGGAAGGACAGGGAGAAAAATGAGGGAAGGTTAACAGGGTAGGGAAGATGGGAAGCAACAGAGGTCACGGATGAAGAAAACAGCAAGAAATTAATTCCATGACCCTCTTCCTCCTCTTCTAGCCTCCTGCTTGGCTGTGGCTGGAGAACATCTGATGTGTAGGCAGCACTCAGGGCCCAGGAATTTGTATGGCCTTGACATTCACAGGAATAGGCTTCTACAGTTGTTAGAGATGCTTTTCTCTTCTCAACATGGAAAACAGCCTGGTTAAGTCCAGGCCAGGCCTGGGAGGCAGTTGCAGATTAGGGAAATTGTCTTTGGAGTTGTTTGTATGGGCCAATGTAAATTTGAACAGGACAGTATGCTATTGCTTTACTTTTTTTGGCCACAACTAAATAAAGAAAATATGTTGTAAATATAAGAGGTATCTACTTTCAACTTTGCAGGCTTAAAAAGACTGATGATCTGGATCATAATCAAAGTTTGGGATTTCATTTTCCTATAGGCTGCTTTGATGAAGCATGAAGAAAAATTGGCTTTTAAAATGTTCTCTGTGCAGAAAGACATTGCCGATTGTTCCAGCTGATCTGTTGCCTTTGCAATTGCTATCTGGCTGTCAAGTAGAAGTCATTCTATTGAAAAATGTGCTGCAACAGCATGGTGGAGGGACTGGAAAGGCATCCCACAGGCTGACAGCATGTGATACCCACGTACCTCCTCTACAACTGTCCATGCCAGGATACAGAGCAAGGGTAACCCCATTGAACTACACTTGTGTAAGACTGGGGCTTCAGCTGCACACACGGGGAGTTACAGGAGAGTCATGATGTAACCACAGACAGCTGAGCAAGATGCACCATGAAAGCAGCTCCTTTATCACTCTGTCTCTTCTTTTCACACACAGTTATTTTGTGCAAGCTCGCTGAGTGAGAGTTGGGCCAGCCGGCAGAAATGGCCCTGCATCATTTCTGTCATATTTATCTGTTGGACCACATGACCTGTTAGAAAAAGCAGACAAAGAGAAACTCATTCACAGTGCTTGAAAAGGGGAAAATAACTGTTGATGTTCCCATGAATCTTGGGGAAGTGATGAGGTGGAACTGCCGCACAAGACACACCACGTGTGTGCATTAGCCATCCTTGCACTCATTTGAGTTGCCACAACAGCTGTGCAATGCCAAGAGCCAGGGCATGCACTTCTGCAAAGTTGTAGAAGGGAAAATACAGCATTTGTTCTGCTTTTAACTCAGCTGATGTCATAATCAACTCATGTGAAAAGAAAAGCTTTTCTCTTTTGGTGTTTGAATGTTTTAATCTGTTCCATACTTCTGTCACTGATAACCTGCCTTTGAATGTTGGCACAATCTGCATTATACTTAATCCAGAGCTATCTTTATTAATGTAATTTTTTTCTAATATGTCAAATGCTGCTAGGAAGCTACTCCTCAGTAAGGACTAGTTGTGTGGAGGATTTCAGCTCTTGGAGCTCAGCTGGTTTTAATTACCCACACAGATAAGTGTAGCCATTTATTTTCTTTGAACTGGAAAAGGTTGCTTTTCTATTTTTAACCCCTGAAGACAGCTGAGTAATTCAACTGAAAGTCCTCAGTCCAGAAATAACCTTCTTTTTCTTTTTGCCCTATGAGGATCAAATTGTTTCTCATGAGCCAAGGTTTAACCCATAGCTGTTCAGTTCAGTTTGATTATATTCAGGCTGGGTTTTCATAGATTGGTAATAACCAGAGTCTCTGATACTCATCCAGTGTGGCATTGAGCAACATGTCTTGCAATTTCCTTTTGAGAGAGAGTCCCTTTGCAGCAATACTCACACAGAGAGGTACTGCTTAGTAGGGTTCCTCACTGAGTAAGATTCTACTTGACATATACAAGGGTGGCAAGGTCTGGTCCAAAACAAGCATGTATGATCAATTTTCCAAAAGTGCTCTGCATGTTGCCCTTAGTGCCACAATGGGGAGAAACTGCGTGCTAAGCACTTACAGAAATCTGGCCCTTGTTTGAATGTGAATGGGGGCTTGAGCTCTTTTGAAAATCTGGCAGCAATTGTGGGTGCTGAGTACTTAGGAAGCAGTGGTGGTCTTGAACCAGGGCTGCCATTACTGATTTACACCCTTGTCAGCCATTGATTTTCAACAGAGTTACACCCTTCTGGAATTGGAGCAACACAGTCAGACTGCCATAATTTATAAATTAGTGCACATATCAATATTTATTTTATTTTATTTTATTTTATTTTATTTTATTTTATTTTATTTTATTTTATTTTATTTTATTTTATTTTATTTTATTTTATTTTACTTTTTGTTTTTTTTAGGAAAATTCTTTTGAAATATTACCCTGTTGCCTGAATCCGTACAGCTCCTGACTGTCTGCCAGCTCCCAGATTAAATGTAAGTCATTACGGAATGTTTTCCTCACATGGGAAAGACTGGAGTGGCCCAGTGTTAGTTTTGCCCTCCGACATTAATTCTAATTACCTCAAAATGCAAACATGTTTGAATTTCCAGCAGATGACATTATTTCTTCTTTGACATCAGACATCAAAGAAAGAAAAATAAACATGGGACAGTGACAGCATTAGGCCTCTAGTCATTTTTCAGAAGGTTTTTCATGTCCTGTTCCAGACTGGTTCTTCTTTAAGTCTTGTCTCGGATATTAGGGAGGGGAAAGGTTTACAGACTCCAAGACTGATGGAGTCTTTTCCCTTCCAGTTCTCTGAGGCAGATGGGGGGAAGGAAAGAAACAGTCTGGTTTACATCAGGGTTGGAGCCTTAGTTTTCAGAGGCACACACACGCCCCCAGTAGTTTGGTTATTTCTTAAATTTTTTTTAGCTTTTCCTCTGAATATTCATAGATGATGCTGCTGCATTTAGAAATTGCAATAATTCAAAGAGAAATTTGTAAATGTGTATGAGAACCTCAGAATTTTGCAGTTGTTTAGTACTTTTGGGAGATCATTATTCACACAGGTGTCATGGCAGCTGAAAGCTGATGTTGCCAGATATTCCCTCTACAGACCACTGACCTTTCAGACCTTTCAAGTCCACAGTGTTTATAAATGGACCAATCAAGGGAGCTGCTTCTACATGTCAGGGTTTGGGATGTGCTAGCTTGCAGCCACATGGCTTTTACGAAGTTGTGGCAATGGCAGCTCCCAGTCAACTTTCCTGGACTCGGACACAGGGCTGTGGTCCTCTCACCTCCACCCCTGCCTTCACCCAGAGCCCACCTCTCCCCAGTTTTTCCCAGGCTCCTAGGCTGGCCCTGGAGCAGAGCATCTCTGCATCTGAAAAACAGAAATAAATGGAATAATACCACTGCTCAATCCGGCAGACACCATGGAGAGATATAAAGGCTCCATTATTAGAGACCCTGACTGTGGTTTGGTGAGGCAGGCTATAGAAAAATCTGTGCAAGAAATCAAATTATGAGAAAATTACAGAAGTCTCTTCCCAGAGCCTGGGAGAACAAGGTATTGCAGGACATGGCCTAGATGTGCAGGCAGACCTGTGCAGGGAAGCTTGAACAATATATCTGTGCTACTTGCTCCTCGCTTTTTGAGCACTAAACCTGACTCCTGATTTTTAAAATGGGTCAGCTTGTGATGGACCCAGCCTGCAGGAGCTGCTGCTGTGGCTTTGCAGTGCAACAGTTCAGGATGTTTCTTTCTTTCCCTGATGGAAAAATAGCTCCTTCCACTGCATGGGGCAAGTAATAGTTTTTACACCACACACCCTCCCCACTCCATGCTTCCAGCCCCAGGTCCATTTAAAAAGTGTAGAAACAAATTCATTTTCAGTCAATAAATAACAATAAATAAATAAATAAGCCATGTGCTCTGCAGTTGTTGCCTGCAGTGTGAGCTCTAGTGTTTTGAAGTGTTTCTCATTGGGGCCCACAAATGTTTGTAATAAAACTGACTGGCAAAGTCTTGGGCCGGAGCCTCTGGGCTGCTCAGCCGGCTTCACACCCATCCTCCCGATCCATTTCCCTTGATGCAAGCCCAGGGCAGGCAGTAGCTCCCCAGGGGCCCTGCAAGAGCTGTGGGCTGAAGTGACTGGGCTGAAAGCATCAGCCAGCTCACCTCAGGCTCCCTAGAAAATAATGCTCATGCTGAGGCACCTGAAGACAGTGGCAAGATACACTATAAAGGTAATAATTTTTGCTTTTCTCACTTCTTCTTGAAGTTTAACAGCATAGCTTAGAGTCTGATGTTGTCAAACTGATTTTTTCCCATTCTCTTCAGCACCTGGAAACTACACCATGACACTACTCTTCCCAGGAAGCATTGTAAAATGGAACATGGTAAAGTATTTGGTTGAGCTTACCTTTCTAAAATTGCCTACAGACTCTGAGAGGTCTAGCAGGAGACATCCTGCAAGGCTCATTTGAAAACAAGAGTACTGAAAATCTGCCCTCCAAAAGTCAGTGTTTCCATTTCAGTGCTCAAGAATGAATGTACTTAAAATCAAGCTTTGTACGGAAATTTGAACCAGCCCGAATACTAATATTGGCAACAGCTCTGCATGTTGGTAGAGCATACCACTTCTCATCAGGCAGAGTGTATCGTTTAGGGGTATGTTTTCAAAATTAGATAACCCAAATGTTCTTACAAATGGCTTTGATTATTTTCTGTCTGTACAAGACCGAGTTTTTGTAAGGGAATGGACAACAGCCTGAGGAGAAATGGTGGTGGGGTATGTGAGTATCCTTTTTCGCACACATCAGTGCATATTTGGTATATGAGGTGGTGCTTACACAGTTTTCCTTTCACTGTTCAGGCAGCCAGTTTTTAAAAATGTGGCCTGTGGTGTTTCTGTTTCTTTGATGTTTTTAAATGGGATCTAGTTATTTTAATATGTCTATTACATCTAATTCTCTGCTAAGGCCACCTCAAGGCTCTAGAGGAAATCAAACTTTATGTTGTCCTATCTGTGTCACCCATTTCTAAATTAAAATAAAAGGGAACTGTATCCTCTGCTAAAATGACATTCATTCTTCTTGTTTATGATGTGAGAAATCCTCTTGGTTCAGAAATGTGCAGTCCTTCCTTTCCACTTAACAGAGAGTCCATTAGCTGCTAGAAAAATTGGGCCAATGAAGAGTGGGTGACTTGTTCTCATCTCTTCTGGATGCTGTGTGATGGAGGACAGTCATAGTTACGTGCACACATTCATAATCAGCCGGATGCAGCCTGCCAAGATCATAAAATGAGACCAATTATACTGGAGCAGGTTTACATCTTCAGCAAAATCTGAACAAGATAGGCACTTCTAGGACTCCACCAAGAGAACAAGCCTTACTCAAATCAGTTTGTGCTCAAGCTGTTGCTATAACCAGCTAAATGTTTTGCAGGATGTAGGACAACTGGTACAACACAGGCTTTTTCATGAGTGATTCTGGATATTGGATACCTCCAGCCCTTTGCTGGGATCATTGCATGTAGAGACTGTTCAATCATTCCTCTGGTCAAGTACTAACTAAATTGTATCACTAGCAAGAATGCAAGTGTGCAAAGCTGTGAAAAATTATGTACATGTGTGATAAGTAGCAATGTGTCCATTAATATTGCGTGACTTGTTGGGAGAGAGATTTTTCTAGTGCAACTTCAGAAGTGCTTAGGACAACAAGATATTCTCTGTGGGAGCCGTCTACTTTCCACGTGGAAAATGCATGATGGGGTTTTGGGTAGGATTGGATATATTTTGCTGCTTTGAATTACTGTCTGGATGAGTCAAGCTATTTTTTGTCCTGTCGGATCTCTGTGGTGTTGGTGAATAGTTATTTCTGCATGGACGGTGCATTAAAGCTCCCGTTAACAGTCAGGTTCTCTTCGGTGGCAGATGTTAATATTTTATATAAAAATAAGCATTTAAAAACAATTCCTCTGTTAATGATACCTGCTTGGCAGTTTCACCCTTTGGGAAGCATATGTCTGGACAGGAGTCAGGGCTTGTTTTGGAAGAGATGGCCTGTTGCCATACCCCCTTGCTGTTTCTTTTAAATCTGGCTGTAGTGCATCTTTAAGCTTTGTGGAGGTTTTTTTTTTTCTCTCTGTTTTGTGCCTAGCAGTGCTGCCTTATACATTCACTAAGAATGAGTCCAGAGATAAAGATAAGAAATTTAGGAAACTGTAAATGTTCTTATCTCTACTGCTGGTGGGGGTAGAATGAGTACCCCAGAGAAAAATATTGTTTTGTATAAGGTAACAGCTGCTGTTGCTGTAGGTATTGAGTGAGGCTGTGCTGCAGTCATTAATCTTGTGTTACTCCTGTAGCCTTTCACTAATGAGAAATAAGAGCAAGACCATCACTGTGTGGGGGTTAGAATAGAGACTGTACTGTTCAGGAGGGAAGACCCAAACCCACTAATGATAGTAGCTGGGCATTTTTGCAGATGCAGCTTGGACTTCTGAGTTAACACTGCTTAACTAGGAGTGTTTCTTGCAGTGAGATACTGTCTAGGTGCTTTCAGTAGTTGCTGTGTGGGCAGGAGGCAACCTTTACATGCAGGTTCATAATAACTGGTGGCAGGCTGTACAAAAAGTGCACCAGTCCTTGCTGAGCTTACCAACAGCTAGAACCTCTTCACAACTGTGTGAATGCCAGTAGGGAGCTCCCATCACAAACTGCTTCATTATGCATTATCACCATGCAGCTAGTACACTAAGGAATGATTGCAATGAAAAAACCATATGGATTTAGATATTTAAAACCAGCATGTTTTATTCTTGCTTGAAATTTTAAGAATTACTGTAAAGAAAAACATATCTTCCAAACCCAAAAATATAGGAGAAACATGAACAATGTACTGTGCTGTCCTGAACTACCAACATTTGGATAGTAGTTCTCTAAAGATTAAGCTGGCAATATGCCTGCAGGGACATCTACTGAAGTTCTTCGTAGCATGTTCAAGATTACCTCTTCTAGAAATGTCACCAAAAATATTTTTTTTAAAAAGGCAACAAGCAGTCAGGATATTCTAGTGATTTACCATGTGCTTTCTGGGAGGAAACTGAGTGCCTTGGAGGGCTAACAAGCCTCTTGGATGTGCGGTGGTGATGTACCATGAAGACTGGGCAGCTTTTTCACTCTGAAGTCCTCAGGGGAGACTAGTTAAGGAACGTTCTAGATCCTGGACTGTGTCACATGTTATGTGACATTGATAGGGCTCCAGCTGTCCTATGTGACCTCTTGACAGTCCCTCTTCAGAAGGTGCCTTTTGCACATGCCTTCCTCAGCACATCTGTGAACTCCTCAGAGTGCTGTAGGAAACACAGACCAACCCCTCTGTGACGGTGGGACCACATCAGTGGACAAGAGAAGAACTGCAGATGTCATTTACCTGGACTTCTGTAATGCCTTTGACATTGTGCCCCAGAGCATCCTTCTCTCCAAACTGGAGAGAAACACATTTAATGAATGGATGATATGGTGGATAAAGAAGATGGTTGGACAGTCACATCCACAGAGTAGTAGAATCTTCTGGATGGAGATCAGTGACAAGCGGTGTCCCTCAGGGGACTACTGGGAGCCAGTGCTGTTTATTAACTTCATCAACTACAAACAAAGGGATGGAGTGCACCCTTAGCAAGTTTGCAGATGACACCAAGCTGAGTTGTACCATTGCTTGAGAGATAGGATGCAATGCAGAGGAACCTGGATAGACTTGGGAAGTGAGTCAAAAATGGGAGCTTATCCTCCAACTTCCTACTTCATGACTAAGAAAAAAAGCAGTGTGGTTAGCAGTCATGTCAGTTGCTTAACTTATTTTACACCTTTAAATTGGTATAGGAGTGTAAATACCATTACCTTTAAATTACCTGAATTACCTTTAAATTTGGTAATTTGGAGTGTAGGGAAAGTGAGGCAAAAGTTTATGAAGTTGGATAAAATAAGTCTTCTACAGCTAATGCTGTTAGTGTTGTTTAATTCCTTTTGATTTCTTATGCCTCTGAAAGTCAGAGCCTACTTCCATATTGTGGCACCAAAACAGCCTAGTTTTCAAGTGTGATGAGGACTAAATAGCCCAGTTGACACTGGAAATGGAGACCTCTCCATCAGACTGTTTATGCAAGATAGCAAAAAAAAGCTTCCCTCAGTACCTGTGAAGTTCTTGTTTGTCATCCCAGAGCTTCCCATAGACTTTCCACACCACACATTTACTGCATGTAAACCTCAATATGCAGTGTGTGTGAGGACTAATGCTTCTAGCACAGTCCAACTCTCACAGATTGAACCCCTGCTCATTTTTCAGCATATCTGTTAGTAAAAGACCAAAAAAGAGACATATTGTTCTCTCAATATTACTGGGTTCAGTCTTGAAGCATGGAAAAGAAACCTTTCTGTATATAAGCATAGGGACTGGGGCTGAACCTGAGGAGATTGGATGGAAGAAAAAGAAGTATTTTTGAGATAATAAAATGGTACCAGTTGGAAGCAGGATGCACCAACTACCTGGTTGCTGGGGATGGGGCAGCATTTTACAGAGGAGGTATGTCATAGTAAGAAGTTCAAGGAATCCACTCTGATTCAACAGCTGGTTCAATCAAACCAGATTAAACTGCCTTCAATACCATCCTGGACCAGATTTTTCAGAAGAATTCAGCAGCTTGGTAGCTAAGCCCTTTTGCAAAACATCTTTCACTTACTGTCACAATAGAAGCTGCTGGATGCTGACCACTTCAGAGAATCTGGACCAAATGTGAGATGCCAGGCACTTGAAACTCTGGCACTGGACTCTGCAGAGAATTCGATCCATTATGTGCTGCTCCACTTCAAAGTGCTTAGCAGCTTGTGACAACCGTACAGCATCACAGCAAATGTCACTTTTTGTGCAAACATTTAACCAACATAAAGCGGCTTTTTAGCATGGTAGTAAATTTCACACAAATCTCAATTTGCTTTGATTTTTAAATTTTTTTTAATTTTCACTGAACGGAAATGAATCACTGAGTTTGGGCATTTCTGATGGAAATATTTACAAAATTTTTAGGGTAGCTTGGGGTGCAAGAATGACATAGGAGTGTTTCCTCACCAATCTTGTTTATCATTTTCTGATACAACAAAAAAACATCATTAGCACAAGTTTTAAAACAGAAAGAGAGATGAAGCCTATTCTTCTGAGATTTTCTGTTGTTTTCTGCATAGTTTCGTTTTTTAATTTTGAAAGAGGAAAAAGGACACACACCTTCTTGCAGGAAAAGAGGAAGACAGTTTAGCACAGACTAAGAGCTGAGGCTCAACTCTGCAATCTGGGTTCATACCCATCTCCAGCTTTCAGTATAATCTTTCTTTGCATATTCTTTTTTTTTTTTTTTTTAATCAAACCCAGGAATTATACAGCTGTTGAGATAAGAATAATTAAGAACAATGCACTTCCTTTTAAAGCTTCTCAAAGGATAACCTCTAATAAGATGAATTGAGCGTCTCATGCAGGCCACACACACATGATTGCTCATATTTAGTAAAACATTTTTTGGGGTAAAGATAAGCTAATTTTGTTCAAGAGCAGAGGGTGGTCTTTAAGCCTTGCATTTGTCAAAGAAACAAGCAGTTTTTTATCTATTTCCTATAATCTTCTACAGCTCAAGAGGAGTAATGTAGGGGGAGGGAAACTCAGGCAATATATTTATGTTGGAGCACAAGCCTGAGCATTAGAACAGACCATAAAGTTAAAGAGACAATGGGTTATATAGCGGAAACCTTACTTGCAATCCAAAATTTTTATGTGCTGATGCTGCTGCTCCTCTAGGTACTCAGCCTTGCAAATAAGTGCTGGATGAGCTCTGATGTGCCACAAAGATCATTTGGAAGTGTAAGACTACTGGAAATCAGTTTCTCAGAGCTTTCACATCTGTTGCTTTTTTAAATGCCCTTTTTCTTTCCATGCAAAAGTTTCACTACTTATCTACATGGAAGGTCAGCAATATCATCGCAGTAGAAATGAGCTTGCAGGATGCAGGGGGACCCCTGTGGTCCTCTGCTCCCTCCCAAAATCTGCTGTGATCTATGCCCTCTGGATGCTTAGCATTGGATAAATGGTTCTGCTCTGGCAGTATCCAGAAAGACACAATCAGGTCAGGCATGAGGACCCACACTTTGTGCGTGGCTTCTAGAGCTCAAAGAGAGACTTACTTGCAGTTTGTTGTCACATGCACACTAGTGTGAATCCAGAAAAACACAATGAGAATGATCCTTGGAAGCCTTTGTGCAGGGTGTTGGAGAGCAGACCAAGCTAGTGCTGGTTCTGTGCACTCATGACACTGGCCTCATTTGAATAGTTCATGGGGGAAAACCTAGCTATGTAGAAAAGGCAAGACATAGTGCAAAACATGCCGTTGACAGGTTCTCCTCCTCCCCTTAAGACATTTCACCTGAAAAAAGAGAAATACCAGCTGGAGTTATAAATTATTCCAGCTCCTAGTTGCCAAATGTTTCCACTCTCCCCTTTGTATCTGTTACAGATGCATCATCCACATATGAATGTTTCCTGGAATTTGGTTCCTGAGATTTGAGCCTCTGAAGTTTTGGGGCCAGACTCACTCAGATGGAACTCCCAGGGAGCAGAAATTGCCTGCTTAAATCAAGAGGCTTATCAGAGAATGTTAAATGATTTTTTACAGCTGAAAGTCAAAAGATCTTACCAGTCTTCTCCTTACTATTTGCTGCATAGCTTTCAAATAAAAAAAAATACAAAAAAAACCCTCCAAAAAACCACAAAAAAACCCCAAAACAAATCCCACAAACAAAACAAACAAACAAACAAAAAAACCAACCAAACCCAAGAAAACAAAAACAACAACAAAAAACCCCAAACTCTTTCCAGACCCCCTTGTCCTCCAGACAGCCAAGTTTGTTCCTGTCACCACCCTTCTGATTACTAGAAAGACCCCTCTTGGCTGGAGAGATCAATGCAGGATTGTTTTACACCAACACTGATGTTTTGCCTGCTTAAGCAGAATCTAAAAGAGTAACAGAGTGATCCATTAGCCAATGAAAGAGCGTTCAATCAAGCAGTGCTCTGCATTTCTTCAGCATTTTTCACCTGAAGCAATTAAGCATTCATTGATTACAAGCATTAATTAAGTCTAATCACATGCCTGCAAATGAGGCATTATGAAAACATGAAAATGAGTGCTGTGTTTTAAAATGGATTTTGGTGGTGAAAAAGGACATAGCCATCTTATGGGATTCCCAGAAGCCCTTCATATTTGTAAAGACAAGGTACTGATCATCTCCCAAAAATCAGGCCCTGCTGGTCCATGCCGGGCAGGGCTGTCAAACATCAACACCTCTGATTTTCCTTCTAGCTAAACTTCACCCACTACTCCATTACTCCATAATGAAATAGAGCACAACAGGGGAGAACAGGCAAGTGAGCTGGAGGCCTGGCAGCACTGAGATCAGTGGCACAGCCACCCCAGCCAAGGACAACACAATGAATAGAGAACTGCCGGGGACAAGAGTAACTCAAAGCAGTTGCAGAGCTTGCCAGACTCCCTAGGACTACCTGGTGTGATTATGCTGTCATTTTTAATCCAAGGGTTGTTTTCCTCTTTTTTTTTGGAGGGGGCAATTTAATTTACACATATGCCCATGTGTATTTAGTGCTTCTAGCTAAAGGTGAAGTCACCCAGTTTGTGCCTGAGGCTGAATAGCAACTTACAGAAGCCCTATTAGCAGCTCTATACCTGTCTGCTCTTTCTCTATCTACTCAGTCGGTACTTGGTGAATTCATAGCACAGCTATAAGATCATATCTAACCACTTATAAGGGCCTTTCTCTCCCAAGCCTGGTCCTGCTTTTCATAAACTCAACCATCTTGTTTTACACACTCCTCCATTCCACTCTAATTTCCATTGTTTAATCTCACCCAGCTCTTTCCATCCCTCCCCTCAGCAGGACACAAAAAAAAAAAATCAGCAATGCCTTCATTTTGCAATGTTGCAAAGTTGGGTGGGTTCATAGGAAAATATCAAAACAACAAAGGGGAAACCCAATCTTTTCTCCCAGCTCCCACGGCTTGATTCCAAGGCCAAGCAAAGAAAAGACTGCAAGGCTGCATTCACAAGGGCTAGCATCAACACCAGGCTGCATGGTGGCAAGGCTGACAAATTGCTCTTTGGGAACAGCATAAATCGTGAGTGAAGCCTGGATCCTCCTCACAGTGTGCACACACTTATCTTTCCATGCATCCCTACACCTACTGTTTTTCTAGAAGTTGATCAAATGCAAGGACATAGGGAGACCTAATGCAATTGCCTAACTAATAGCAGTCAGCAATTAAACCCCACAGCATCCAACACAGACCTCTCTCCCACCCCCCTGTAGCCTGCTCCACCCTTCCTCTATGCATGGGGCACAAAGTAGATGCTCGGACTTCCATTTGCTCATAGGCTGCTCTTGACATTGAACGTGGTTTGCACCCAGCAAAATGCCTGACTTCTTGTGCATGGTGCAGCAGCAATTCTTGCACACACACAGGAGGGATGCTTGTAGCCCTCATGTCTCCTGTCCCTGCACATTCAGAAGGGCCTATGTAAAGAACATTGCTTTGACTTTGACTTTTCTCTTGACAGCAAGAATGAGGAGGAAGGTCAGGGGTTTAGCATCACTGTAAACCAGAACATATGGCCCACTACTGGTGAAAAGGCAATCGCTCATTGGGGGTGATAATGATTACGATGGGATAAATTGCAATTAGAATACCGGAAACAGAGCCTTTCAGCAGAGAAGGTGCTGCATTAGCTCCAGCATTAAAGTGGTTGCAGTATATGACAGTAATTTAAGAGGGAAGAGAAATCTGGGCACCAAATGGTACAGCAAAGGACCCTTACAAAGCCTGCAAGCTGGGATATATGCAAGTGGCAGAAGGCAGATGTTGATCTCCTTGTGTTACTGCAAGGAGGTCCAAACCAGAACAGGTCTAAATAAACTCCTGACCTCTTACTCCTGGAGGTGGTCCCCCATGAACTCAAGGGTTAAGGCAAAGGGCAAAGCCAATCACAGAAGACTTTGCTAGTGCTGTTGCTATTGCTCAATGGATGAAGTGTTTGGGAAATGCCTGCTGTTTCTTGGCATGGCAAGTAGGGTGGCAGCATCTGGGTCTCTGCTTTCTTCTCTCAGTGTTTAATGACTCCACAGGTCTCAGGGGAGTTGCCTCCATGTAAAACTGGCACATCAACAAGCAAAGTCAGGCCTCAACATCTGTAAAACTGGATAGGTTCACAAGGATTTAATTCCCACTTAAGTATGTACAAATCACATGGGATGACACTGCCTAATTCCCTGCATTTCTGCATAGCACGGTACTGTCACTATTCACTGGGAAAGAATTTCATATTTGCATTTTTTCAAGTGCGGTAATACTGACATTGCTCATCTTCTCCTAACACTCAATAGCAATAATTTTTGTCTCTGTCTCTGGAGAAAAAGGCACAGATTTTCCATATTGCATCATACTGCCTATAAGGGTCCTTGTCCTGATTGGATCACCTCTGCAGTGAAGTGAAACGTTTGCACATCTAAGCATGCATGCTTAAAATCAGAAACAGAAGCAAACACAGGTTTTTACCTATGCCACTTTTAAAACTGCAGAGCAGGCTGAAGTTCTATCTGCAGATATCTGGTAAGTGCCAAAAACTGATACAGTCACTGGAGAGCAGATCAACATCATGCAATGCTTGTGTCAGTTTCTGGCTCCAACACCAGCTCCAAATCTGGGAGTACTACAGAGCCATTGGGGACCAGTTCTTCTTGTCTCAGGTGCAGTGCTCATAACCTGACTCTTCTTTCAAGAGTCACACCAATCTTTTCCCATGGAGTAGTGAGCAGTTGAACTAGCTCAGTTATCTGCACCATGCACCATTAAAAGTGGTAGGTCTTGCTCTGATGGTGCAAGTAGGGCTTTCTCCTTTAAGAGACATAATAAGCTTTTTGGGTTTTACTTAGAGTATTGTACGTCCAGGCAGCCTCAGGAAAGGAGATTATGTCCAGGAAAAGTCATAGACTTTCCTCTGTTCTGCTAGACTTGCAGAGTCTAGCTCAAATGCAAGAATACAGACCCAGTTTGAACAGCCTAGTCACCTAAATGCCCTTCTGCGTGCCAGTAGAGGCTATGTCCCAGTCCCTGAAGCCTGAGGTCATGCCAGATGCCCCAGAAGTGCTTCATGCCTGTGCTAGATCTGTGCATGTGGTACAATCAGATCATTTCAGAGCAGGTACATCTGTGATTTCAGGAACCTGACCCTGCTCTATTGGTTTCTGTCAGTGTTTAAGAAAGAATCTTAAAGGCCACCATGTGATGGTTATGAGTGAAAGGGTGACATTGCTACCTCTTCTGAAAGGGCTGTCTCACTAAACATGAAGCTGCTCAGGTATTACCCATCCTCCTACGTTCCAGCTTGCCCCATCCTCTAACCAGGCCTCTCACACCCAGGATAGACAGTGTTAGGATTTAACCTGAAGGAGAATTTTCTTCTCAGCACAGAGACCCTGCACAGTGACCTGTCACAGCAGGCAGTGGCAGACTCACTGGCTTGTTTGGAGCCCTGGTGAGGGGACACAGTGCCATGTGGAGGTGCATCATCAGCAGGACTGCTGTGTGATGCTATCAGCCCAGCTGTGTGAAGGCTACATTGCAGCTACTGTGCCACATTCTGTCCAAACATATTTTGTGGAAGAAATCACACCTCCAGGCCTGTGTTCACCACAGCATGCTGGGGCCGTGTTTCATTTCACCCAGGAGTAAAGGGCTGTGCTGATGTGGAGCAGGGTCATTCCCAACTGTCAGGAGCAATAGAGGAGGGAAAGTTGGCTGTGGTTTTTGCTCTGGGTCCAGCTCCCAGAGGCTGTGCAGATCCTGTACCATTAAACAAAGCTAAGCTCATGAGCTATACTTGTGTAGCTATTGTCTTTGCTGCTGTTTTTGTTGTTAATACCTTGGCTGCTGCTAGTATGTCTGGTGTTTTTAGCATTGGAGCCAAGAAAACAGCATTAACTGAACAACCTCAATACAGCAGAGGTTGCCAGGTTGAGAAACCCTCTGATGCTGGGAAACAAAGCGAGTGTGTCTCCCCACTTCAAGTCTGTTTCCTGTGCTCGCTTAAGACCACGGGAACCCACACAGCCCCATGGCTGAGTGATGAGAGTGGTAAGAACAAAAGTTAATGGCAGGTGCTTGGGCTTAATTATATTGTTTTGTAAACTACACCTGTCAAAGGTGAGAGTGAAAGCACTGGACAAACAGGATACTTGAAAACATAGCAGCTACAATGGGAGAAAACCAGTTGGTTATATTGGGGAATTTTTTTAATGGCTCTGAATTATTCACAATATCAGTGGTTTCCTGTGACATCAAGCTTCTGAGCATTGCTTGATTGCCATAAACTGTGGTGTATCCAATTTTCCATTCCTGACTACACCCAAGCCACAGTTTGTCTGAGAAGCTGCGTCTGCAGAAGGCATGTGCTGGCTGGCAGCTGAATAACTGATAGATGGGGGTAACACAGAGGCACCTGGTGCTCAGCACTGGCATGGATGAATCCATGTGATTATTTTTCATTGTATTTCCAGAGAAATGATGGTAAAACAACTAATGAGTCAAAGGGAGGAAATGAGAGCAGAGGCTAACTAAGTGTGCGAAAGACAGAGCTCTGTGGACTGCTCTGCCTGTGCCAAGAACTGGGAAGTTTCTGTCAGCTTGGTTGGGAAAGTCGAGCAGGCAGTGTAAACTACTGCCTGGACTGTGCGTCTGTAAGCACTACTGCCCTCTTTTGGGTGGAATTAGATCTGTGCCGCTGTTTCATCCGCCAGCACAGGCTGCTACATCGCCCGGGCGCAAGGAAGAGGGACCACTCCTGCGGCAATGCTGACAGCGATGCTCCCGTGAGGAGAGCTGAGCAGCAGGATGCTGATGCACAAAAGCTCTGCTCAGCGAGGATGCTGTCCGAGAGCAGCGTGG
Organism: Agelaius phoeniceus; assembly: GCF_051311805.1. Classification (NCBI taxonomy): domain Eukaryota; kingdom Metazoa; phylum Chordata; class Aves; order Passeriformes; family Icteridae; genus Agelaius; species Agelaius phoeniceus. The sequence goes on along the minus strand of NC_135265.1, from coordinate 54,122,637 downwards.
CCATGGCATTACAGGTGTAGCCCATCAGCCTGTAACCATGCTCTGATCCAGCTCCTCTGACAGGCTCCAGTTCCTTGGGTGAATCATGACATCCAAGCTGCAGTTCCTTCAGGTGCTTTTTCCCACCTCTGGCACTGTTTTGCTCCATCATCTGCTGTGCAACAGGAACAGAAGAGAGGCTGAGCAGATTTGTCTCCAGCCTTGCTGCAGGCAGGTAATTATGTCAGGTGTTGCATGCCAGTGCCAAGTTCTGCTGAAAACACTTTGTCTGAGACCTTCACTGTGGAGGCATCAAAACCTGTTCTGTTGGGGCAAGGTGCACCTTGAACAGAGCTCCCCCTCCTCTGTCCAAGTGTTTTGCTGGAGAATCTCTCATTGAGCTGTTAGCAGAGGCATAGATATAGGATATGGGTCAACCTAATGGTTCATTTTTGGTGACCTATGTCCAGCAACAGTCAGCTCTTGTGGCAATGCTACTTGTCTCAAACAAGAGAACACATCCCTCTGAGAACCTGTTCATGCCCCCAGACATATCTGATTACACTTAATTCAGCTTCCTCAGCTAGGACCATGCCTGGTCACAATCTGACAAAGTCCTTACAGTGACCTAGACATAAAATTTCAGTTGATGAGTGACACTTTTTTATAAGACCAACTGTTTCATTATGAAACTTTTGAGGTTGGAAAAAAAAAAATCCCAAACAAATAAGAACATGTCCTTATTAAAAGACTGTCGGAGCATTTTTATGTATCCTCCTTGTAGCAATTGTGGCTGCATGTAAAAGGCAAGCATGCCTTCTGATCGTGAGAGAGTGGCTAAAAAATATGAGTCACACAGTCAAACCTTGTGACTTGGTAGAAATAAGGAGGTCTCCTTAAAGGCAATTTGTGGAAGAATTGGAGAGAAACGCAATTTTTCAAGGTCAGCCAAAGGCTAATGAGCACTCTTTCACAGTGCGATTGTATTGCCTGAATTTCTGTATTTCAAAGCCAGTCTAACTACTTTATTGCTGAAGCACTGTAACTGAAGAGGCTGTAATAATATTGACAACTAATCCTGCCAGAATCTGAGATGGTATTCAGCATAATATGAAACATTTTCTCTTTGCCTGGACAAGTACAGAACAAAGAGTTAAACAAATATGTGGTTCCCCAGAGTACCACTTATCTTTCTTCCCGAAGGGCATGTGTACAGATGCTTTGTAAGTTGGGTTGTCAACAGTTTGGGGCTTGTGGCCAGATTCACATGTTCTCCACCTTTTGCTTGTGAGCTGCAGGAGAGTCATCTCCAGAGGGACAGTTTTTCATAACATAATTAGATTGGCGCCATTCGTGCAGCTACAGTTTCAGGTTGGCTCAGCTTTACTTCTGCTCCAGCTCTCCAGTTCAGGGGATTACAGTAGCACTGAAATTGGTTCTGAACTGAACATTTGGCAACTACCTCGGGTCAAGGAGGCAATTTGTGCTACTGCTGTTGCTAAATTAGAAATAAATAAATAATCAATGTGCGGCCCTTAATGAGAAACTAAGAATGAGAGACAAAATATTTTTGCAGCTCTCCACTGCGAATGTACTTAGGAATATGTAGCAATTTTTTCCCCATGAATGAACAACTCTAGTCTAGAGTTAGTTCAGTTCAATTTAGTTGAAGAAGAGCAAGTGCATTCTCTTAGCACAGTTTTGCACGATGCTTAATATAGTGTATCTTTATTGGCTGAGAATCTGGATGGGCTAACCCAACATCAGTCAGAGTGCTCCCACTGGAGTTTCAGTGGTTTAATTGCATCAGTTTAGAAATGGATAGAAGTGAAATCACTGAGATTTTGAGTGTGGAGACAAAGCCCTTAGCCCTGACTAGCTTCATACTACTAAACTGCACCTCAAGAAGAAGAGATTTGCAAGCAGTGAGTGTAGACTGGAAGAAAAGTAAGAGTGCAGGCCACCTTTCCAAGCATCACACGTAAAATGGGCACATCCTGCCTGTCATGTGCAGTGTTCATTAGAGACCATCTATGAGTGTGTCTGGGCTCACTTCATGCACTGTGAGCCCCACTGCACTCCCACACTGCCCCCACAAGCTCCTCAGTGTGGCTCATGCTGCATGTGGCTCCACTGAGGTGTTAAGGTTTTAATTGGGCAGCCAGTAGCTGGGAAGCTGCACAGTTGTGACTTCTTTGCCAGATTCAGTGATGGATGACAGCCCATCCCCTCCCATGCAGTTTTGAAGATGTCAGCTGATAAATGGCACTTTAGCAGGTGACAGAGGTAATAAATTAAAAGGCATCTGGCAAACCTGCTGTAAAGGAAGAAATAGATGTTCACAGGGATGGAGAAAAATGATCACTACTCACAGAGAGAAAATAAGAGAGGAAAACAAAGTGTCTTCATGTCCCTCCTAAAAGCAAAGCAAAACACAGACAAATCGATGGTCCAGATTTTTCTCACTGAATCAGAGAATTTTTGGAGTTGGAAGGGACCTCTGGAGATCATCTAGTCCAGCCTCCCTGCCAAGTGGGGTTATATCAGTTGGATATAAAGAATGCAATTTGACCTGTCTCTGTCTAACTCAAGCTTTTTATTGCTAAAGTTCTTCCTGCCTCAGTGCTTGCAGAGTGGGTTTGCCTGTTTACTGAAGGTACTGATTATTTTATAACTTTTCACTTTCTCTGTGATATGAGGCATTTGTGAACTGGAAGTAACCTGTGAAAGCCAGTTAGTTGCTATTCTGAAACACTGAACAAATACTTTATAGAGTCAGGTGGGGGACGGGGCGGGGGGGCAGGAAGTCTGTGTCCTGTTTGGGTCAATGGTTTAGTCAGGGTCTAAATTTTATAGGTCATTTGCTGGATCTTCAGGAACAGCCACATGCATCATTACTGCCAGTGCCTGAATTCTGATCTTTAAGAAGAGCCTGTTGCACTGATTCTTCTATAGAGGACTTTCCTCAAAAGTAGAAAGAAGTTTGGTGCTACCTAATTGCTTACCTGGCATATACCTGGTCTCCCTAAGACCCTTTGATAACCAGGGGGTAGGAAGCAGGTCAGGGGGGAGGTGTTTTCCTCCAGAATGCATTTCAAATCAGATGCTGAATTTAGGCACACTGAATCATCCTCTGAAGAAGTTTTTCTCCATTGGCCAGGGAGAGGCCTGAGAGACTGGCTGACTGACTTGGCTGACTGCAGCTGGTGGTGTGAAATCTCTCCTTGCTGAAGCCAATGAAAACATCAAGAAACAGAGCCATCCACAACCTCTTTAAGTAATTCATTCGCCCTTATTCTTAACACTTGGTGCCAGCTCTCTCATTTGATCAGGTTTGAGTTCTCCTGCTTGAACTGTTGTGATGGCTTTCTCTGCTTGATGGAGAAAGATTTAGCAGGGACTGTTTCTGTCCTTCATGCAGAAATTGAGATGCCTCTGAATCTTCTTTGTGATTGCATAAATAAACCCCCCTCCCAAAGAGTCTCACTTAGATGCAGTTTTGCCATTTATTGTGTGGCTCTTGGCAGGTTTTTAACGCTCCTTTGGCAGTTGTGACTTGCAGCTACAGCCAGCACTCCAGAGCCAGAGAGCAAGGCTGCAGTGCCCTGTTTGTCCCCTGCCCCCACCTTCTACTCCATTCCACCTCCCACTCCAAGCCCAGAGGAGAGGCATATTGACCTTTCCACTTGCCTACAGCCCAAGCAGGTATTAGATGATGTTTCTGAAGCAGAGCATTCTGCAGGATGCCTCTTGAGACCCCTGTGGCACAGCTCTCAGGAAGAAGATGCTGCTGAATTGTAATAGTTGTTTATTTCTTAATGGACTGGTAGATAATTTGCCTTTGCATAAAAAATAATTTCCTTGCTACTCATTGGAAAGTACTGAAGTAATAGGTAACTATTTCAAGTTTTTTTGCATCAACTTTACCAGGATTATTTTTGTTCTTAACATATTTTTAAACTTTTTATTCTACCTAAATATAGAAAGTCTGAATATTGAAGCACCATTTTCATCAAGGCCTATAGCTTCCCTTAGTGCATTTCTGCATTTCACAATGTCATCGATATTCTTTACTTTTTCCTCCTTTTTTGTTACTGGCATAGTTAGTAGTTTCCAGTTGCTGATGGATTTGAATGAGTTTTTAGCTTAAGCGTGATTGTGGAGGGAGGCAGATTAATTATTTCTCTTTTAGTTTTATTATGCCTGAACAATTTTCATTCATATTTTTTTCTATTTAGATTTTTCATCCTAACTAATTTTGAATGCAGTTTACAGGAGCTTTGGGAAATCTTTTTGGTACAACAGTTGGGTATATTAATCACTACTGGGAAATTTCTCTTTGCCCACAGAGGCTGTAATCACATCACAATGAATGGTCCTGACACAACCAGAGACTTCCATCCTAAATGAGGTCCATAGTAAAGTCATCTTTTGTGGGTAATTGCTGTGAAAGTATTATCTGCTAGTTTTAGAAACTCTAGACTCTTTCTCAGTGGTATCAATGTAACCTCAAAAAATATTTCAAACTCAAATCACCTGTAACAACCAATTTTTTTTTCTTTCCTGCATAAAAAAAACCAACTGCTGAAGGAGTAAATCAACTTTTAATTTTCCTTGACCAAGTGATGCTGAGAGCACCCATTATTTCTTCTTGGGTTTTCTCTATGTGGTCATCCAAGTTCAAGATTTTTTGGTCTGAGTCCCTAGAGGGTGGTGGCACCCAGAACATATTTGTCTTATTGCTTCTTCCATTCCTGATGAGATTACAACATCCTAGTGTTGGAGGTTTTTCAGACAACCTAATGTCATTTTTTATCTCATTTCCCCTTACCAGCTATACCAACTTTCAGAATTTGTATGTAGGCATTTGAAAGATATTGTTCATTCTTTGAGTTAATTATCAGATCTGCTTGGTTCATTTTTGTTATGCCCAATTTGAGATTTATACAACTAAATTAATACAGCTGAGAATAAGAGTTTGTCTTGCATTTATCTTTTAACAAATATTTTTAGTCAAATAAAACTGTTACTTAATTGCATAAGCTTTTAAGTGAAAAAAACCAAGTATGTGCTTTGTTTAAGAATAGCATAAAGTATTTTACTGATTTGTAGACCTACATGGGCATTGCTCTCATTATTTGTACTGTAAAGTCACAACAGAAATTACTGTTGTTCTTTTCTTTTACTAGTAAGCAGTTCCCTGCAGTTGCTTCCATGTGCTTGATGTGAATAGGAAAACCCAACTTAAAAACTGTCTAGAAAGGGGAACAAGAAATTGTATGTTTCTTGTGGAGGCTGTGTTTGTGAAAGTTTCACCGGCCATCTCTCCAAATTGTATGTTTCTAGTCAGGGATTGAATTTTTTTGTAAGTAATGTGTTTTGTGTCCATTGTTGTTGTTTGTAATCAGGCTCCCATTAGAAGCATGAGAATGTTTTTGTTTTCCCATTCTTTTTTAAAAGCAAGCCAGATATCAAAATCTGGAAGTCCTTTGCCAAGACAGGGCTTCCCCTTTCATGCAATTCTCTGGTTACCTCATCACGAGTGCCCAAGATGGAGCCATGACAAGAAGACAGAAGTACAAATGCTACAAAATGAATTGTGCTTCTCATTGTTCTTGTGGTGCTTTAACCACTGGAAAGTAAAGCCTGTGGTAGTGGGTTTATGGTGATTTCCCTTAAACCTGGCTTTGGCTGCCTTTAGCACAGTACCTGGCGAGGGCCGGAGCACCTGGGCTCTTGGATGAATCATCTGCCCTGGCTTCGGAAGTGAAGCAAACCTTCCCAGTGAAACAGCGGCAATATCCGGGCTGGCCATCACTTTCTATTCTGTTCAGCCTCAGCTGATATATTTCATATGTTTTTGTAGCTGAAGCTGGGCCAGGACTTCTCTAGCTTTGACAGGAGGGCTAAATGAGAGCAGGGAATTTTATGTGCCTCTTCCCACCGCATTCCAGTGACCATGCAGGAAGTCATTGATCAGTGGGATTTAGGCAACGTGCACACGAAAGGTGTATGTGTGTGGCCCGGTGGCCTCTGCAGCGTGCTCTGTGACGACACCAGCCTCTGATTCAGTGAATGGAGGGATGAGAGCCTAGCTGGTGAGCCACACACACCACGGCTGAGCTGCATCTCCGTGGCCGAGCAAATGCAGTGTGGGCTGTTTGAAGGCTGCTCTGTAAGGCTGCACGCTTCCTACTAGCACTGTGGTAATAGGAGAGTGATTTTCCTGGGAAATTGCTTAACGCTCTTTCACAAACAGAGGGCAAGTTCCCTGACCTGGTGGCTCATCCTACAGGAACAGGATCTGACCTCTCATAGATCATTTAGTACCGTTCAATTGTCCTGATCTGTACGGCTCCTCTGTGCCACAGCCCAGGAGAAGAGCTGAAAGGCCATGTCATCTCTTCAGGTGTCTGATGTTCAGGCTACGCAGCACTGTGGTAGTGAAGGAGCTGGTGTGCCTGCACACTGACCCAGAGCTGTTAGCAGCAGTGGTTTTGCAGAAATTCAAATGGTATTTCTGACCCAAATGTCATTAAACTCATTCCTAGGATAAGTTTACTGACCTTACTGGAGTTGCATGGAAAGAATACTTATCCTGTTGTGAGATATGCTGTGGACATAGAGAGCACTAAAAAGAAAAAAAAATCCAATAAATGTATGTAATTTCTCTGTAATTTCTTTAGAGCATTAGAATTGCTATGGAGAGGTCTTCCAGACCTCTACTTTTGTACATTGTATCAGGAACTGTTCTACTGTAAAGGAAACCTCATTGCAGCAGTTTGTGTGCATCAGCATGGAGGGTGACAATTTGATTTTTCATCTTTCCTGTGCCTCCAGTGTCTTAATTTGGCCACATTACATGGCTTGGGGTAGGATTCAGCTGTGGTGGGGTGAACAGGAAAGTGGTTGATGTCAGTTCAGTGGCTCTGTCATTGCATGACTCAGAGCATAAATTATTGAAGTAAATCTACTTTCTTTCTCTCTCTCTCTTTCTTATCTGTGATTTTCCATATACAAAGGAAAGGGAGGGGGAGTCAGTGAGAGGTTATCATTCAATGATGAGACAGGTTGTGGAGAAAAAGATGCTACTCCTTCAGCAATCCCAAATGTGCTCCCAAATCTCAGAAGAGCTGAATATTTCAGCTGAAAGAGTCAGTCATGAAATAATCTTCTCCCTGGACACCAGAATAGTTGTCACTATTGTACAGCATCAACAGCCAGCTGAACTGAATGGGGGCAGCCTGTGCAGAGCTAGTGTTTCAGTCTGTCCACCTGCAGCCCAGTAAATAATGGCAAGGATAGTTTACAGTTACAGAGGGATCAGAACTGCTGGCTGAATGGTCACAATCCAAGAAAATGTGTTTTAATTTAGCTAAATGAAAAGTAATACATCTGGGAAAAAAGAGTTCAAGCTGTACCTACAGGACAGGAGATTCTGCCTTGGAAAACAGGATTATGGGGTCATTGTGGTAACTGCCTCCACAATAGCTGCTGGTTCAGTGGGGTTAAGAGAGCTCAGCTGACTCTGGGAACCTAGAAGCAAATAACAGAACTTGGGGATGGCAGAAGCATTGTCAGGAGTATCCCTGGGCTGCAGCATGAGGTGGTGGTCTCACCATGTCCACACCTCACTGAGAAAGAGGAAACACTGTGGAGGACCACTGATATGGTGGCTGGGAATTCCTACACTGGAATGTTGTGGGAAGAGGCTGGGAGTATAAAAGCCTATACAAGGGTTAAAGTGTGCCATCCAGTCAACTTTTCTATGTTGTTATGTCTTTGTAATGCTGGATCACAGCAGTGCAGTGAGAGGCCACCAAAGGGACTCTAGTTCAGTTTTGTCATGAAACCCCCCTTCCTAATGGTGGGTACCGCTGGACAGGCGGGACATGGTAAAATCACCTCAGGGGGTTGCCTTTATAGATGGTAAAATCACCTGTAAAGGAGGTTGCCTTTACAGACATGTCTGAGTCCACCACAGGACAGAAACTCAGAAACTCTCCAGCATGACTGTGTAAAATTTGACTGGAATTACCATCTTTCAGTTTTTATTCCAATTCCTTTCTCTCAGGGTGGTGAAAAAAAAAATCTACATTTCCCTCAATTAGGTTATTGATGCAGCTCTGCACTGAGACAGTGATGGTGCCCAACCTTCAGCTTTAAGGGTTTGGACCACAGGCAGTGGGTTGCTGGGTATCACTGAAAGCACTGGACATAGATGGGGCAAATGCTTTGGAGCTGTGAGATGATGCTGTACATCTCTCCCCTTGGAACCTGCCTATGGCCCTGCCTGTGGCTGCCACTTCTGTGAGGATTTGCTGAGCATTGCCCTGCCTCAGAATAACCTGCTAAAATCACTTGGTAGCATTGCATGAGCCAGTTCCCCCTTTGGTCTTTTCTAGTCTTCATATGTGGCTCCAAGCAGCTTTGCTTTCAGAGAACTGTGGTGTCTTGGTCTGTCTGAAGACTTCAGGCTGAGTGCTGGTGCTGCTGAGTGCCCTGAGCAGCACAGGAACTCTTGCCAGTTGCTCACAACAAGCTCAATTTGAACTATGAGAGCTGAGAGTCAAAACATGATTTTGTAGAAAGCATCAGGTCATATCAAATAACAGGTCCAAGTACACAGTTTCCTCTGCAAATAAAGGTTGTGAGATCTTAAAATACATGGAGAGAGATCAAGGCCACCTAGGGACAGGAGTCCTATATTTTTATCATAATCTTCATTATCATCATCACCATTATTATTACTATTATTGACATTATCTTTGATCTCTCTGTTGTCTCATTTTCTGCTTCTGGAAGGCAAGGCAGCAGTTGGCTTTCCCAGCCTTCCTTAATAACTTTCTTTCCATCGAGGAGTGCAGAAAGCACATGCTAAGGCAGAATTTAAGTCTTTGCACATGGCTTCGTCCCACCACAACCACAGACTGGCCTCACCTACAGTTTGCACTGCAGCATGTATTTTAACTTCTCCAGCTTGACCTTGGGTTTTGGATCTGCAGTTTAGTAAGAGGAAGACCAGCTGAAATGAAGGGATCTGACTCTTGCTCCAGATCTTCCCAAACCATGGGAGTGTGCCTCTTGCGCAGCTCTGGTCTGAGCCCATCTCTAAATATAACCCTAATGCAATAAAATGCAAAAAAAAAAACCACCCCAAAAAACCCCGAGAAATATGTCCAACAGTGGTTATTACCACAGTTACATCACAGCAGAAACAGGTGCAAGGAAATAAGCCTCCCAAAAGTTTCTATTCAGGAGGGAGATGACTGAAGAAAGCAGAAAGAAAAGAGGAAGGCAGAGGTAAGGGTAGAAGCCAAGGGACAAAGCGGAAGTTGTTTCTCTTGGGATGTGGCCAACTTAGTAGCTGTCCAAACCCAAGAGATGTCTTGGATGCTCCTCCTTTAACTTTGCTGTTTCCATTTTAAGGCTGCCTGATAGCAGAGTGCGTGCCCAGTGCTTCATTGCCCTCTGAATGCCCTATTGCCTGGAACTTCCACAGAACTGTGCTCGGGCCTGATCTGAGAAGACACACTTTCTTCTGAGCAGATTTTGCATAAATTTCAAGGAATCCTTCAAGGACTCATCAGCTCAAATAATTCTCTCTGCCCCAAAACTATGGGGAAGGAAGGGAAGTGATTATGGGAAAGCTCACATTCCTCCAGCAGCTGCAGTCACTTTGGGTGGGATTCATCTGACTAAACACAGAGGCCTCCATCTGAGTTAGTCACATTAGGCTCCCTTTATGGAGGAGAATATGGGGAAGCATAGGCACATCTATGAGTCACCCCTCCTCGTTTCAATGTCTAGAACAGGTCAGGCAAATCATGCCCATTTCTCTTCTTTGCTTTTAAAAGGAGCTGCAATGAAGGGGCTGAGTGTAGGTCTGTAAAGTTAGACAAAACTCATCCTTTATGTGGTGTCCAAACCAAATGATTTGATCAGGGACCAAAGGGCCAAGCTGTGATGAGGGCATTGCCAGCAAATGCTGAGTAACCACAGCAGAGTGGGGTAAATTGTCTCACCCGCAGCTTATTTCACTGTGGGAGAGGATGCAAGGAGTGCAGTGCTGGAGAGGAAATGGCCTAAGAAAAATGCCTATAAAAGTCACTGTGGGATGTCACCCTAGTGCCAAGACTATGTTTATTTTGAACCAGATCAGGTACCTCTGCTTTTCTGTTTGCAGGCAAAAGTTACTGCACTCCTGACACCACTGCAACTTGGTGTGTGACCAGTCACTTCCCCCCTCCCAGCCCCTCTTTCCTTCCCACTTCTCCTTTCTAGACATCAGGACAGCAGGCCCATCTTCAGATCCTGTGGAGCATCAGGGGGTGCTGTGTCCTTTTCCCAGATGCCTGGTTTCATGCTGAGCTGTGTGTCAAAAGAGAGGAGCATTTCCCATGCAATGTGTGCTTCAGGGACATGTAGGGAAAGGAAATGCAGAGGTTGCCAGAAGCAGCAGTGAAGCTATGGTATTATCTGATGAGAAAAGTGATGAAACAATAATGCTTTTGAGCATGTCATGAACCAGCTCCTCTCTTGAGGGTCTTGTGCTGAGGACCCTCAAGACCTTATGAGCATCCATGACTGTAACCTATGAATAAGGGTGTGAGGCACACACAGAAGGTAAAGAAATAGTTAGACAGAGCTGCTTCAAGTCCATTTCCCCTCACACTCTTTCTTTTCTTTTCTTTTCTTTTCTTTTCTTTTCTTTTCTTTTCTTTTCTTTTCTTTTCTTTTCTTTTCTTTTCTTTTCTTTTCTTTTCTTTTCTTTTCTTTTCTTTTCTTTTCTTTTCTCACCATTGAAAGACAAACAAAAGCTTAAGTGATGTCATGGGGTAAAGCATTTGTGAAGTTCTTTGCTGCTGTATCCCAATATGCAGCAAGCCTCTTTACTAATACTCTTTTTTTCATTCACCAGAGGTGACATGCAAGAATTATGGCAGTGCCTGGCAGAACAAAGCAGAGTGCAGAGGAGACATGAGGCTTTTCAGATCTTCTGTGAGGGGTTTTGCTCAGCCCTAACCTGCAGCTCATGCATGGGCCAAATGCCAAGTTTCCAACTCCCTGCTGTAGGTTGTTGGCTGACAGAGGGGGGCTGGTGCTCTAGAGGATTTTAGTTTCCCTCCCAGAAAAAAAATCAGAAAAGTGAGTTAATTTGCCTAAAAACAGACAAACAAATGAACATGTGTGTATATGTATATATTTGCACCTGCACATGATGTATTTTGGAAAGACCTAGAGAGAGGAAGCCTTCAGAAGCTGATATTAGAGAATTTAGTACCTCTCCTGAACTCAGGACTTAGGCTTCTCAGTCTCAGCAAGATGCTCAAGGACAATTTGTGCTGGGACTTTTCAGAGATTGCCTTTCTTTAGCTGACAGGCAGAACTGTGATTCTGGTGCCTTTAAACCTGCCAAAGGATTTAGTATCAAGGCAGCTCCTTGCTCCGTGCTCTGATATTTCTGGGAAATCTGGCTGGTAAGTAAGGAAAGGTATGTTCATTAAGTGCCCTCACTTGGAGTTAAAGGGCCAAGCACGCTTCTGCTCCTCCTCCTTCACCCTTCTACAAGAAGTTCACTGGGGATAAATAAAATGGTTAAAGGTGCATGCTGAGAAAATAGCCTGGTAATTGCATTACCCCATGGTGGAGCGGCTGCCTGCACAGCCCTGGGTGAATGCCGGTTCCTGTTCCCTCCCACCGACCACAATCCCTCTCTGGGACAAAGAGCCATCTTTGCTTCTCATTCATTAACACACTGCCTGGGTGATTTGTGTGCTTGAGCCAAGAGGCCTGACCTGCTCTGTAGGATTGAAACAAGCTGTCCCAGATCACCTTCCTCACCAGAGATGCTAATGGTATGGGTTTCCCAGGGATCCTGTGTGCCTGCACCCATGGTTCCATTGCCTATTAATAGAAGTAGAGGAAGAGATTGGAAGAGGAGAAGATCCCATTTCTTTCCTGGCAGTGCCTAGCTCTGCTTGGGTGGAAACCTTTCTGCAGTGCATCACCCCAATCCTTGTGCACCATGTTTTCTATCATCTCTACTAGGATATGCAAATTTTTTTTTTTTGCTTTAGAGGGCTAAGAGTCCACCCCACACAGCTGAGCCCTCTGTAGCACCCATACAATCTCTTTGCCTCACACTGAAGCTCCTACAATTTTCCCCTTCTTATCCCTTGCTTTCAGCAGTATGAATAAGAAGCTTTAAGCTTTCCTGAAGGTGATGAGGGAGAAAAAGCTGAAAACATGGGTTTGCCTCCTCCACCAAGAAATAGATCCAAAAATTTTTCACTGTTTCAGTCCATGGAAAAAGAGAGCTGGACTGGACCCCGTGCAGCTCTGAGCTTGCAGTGTTGCAAGAGCCAAACAGGCATATAGGCACTCTAGCTTTAAGAATTGATTTCTTAAGTGAACTGTCAAGTCCCGGTGGCTGGAAAAATCTGCAAACAATTTCTAGTCACTGAACAAAGCAAATCTTTGTACTGTGCTGTAATAGTTCATTATTAAATAAAAGGTCCTTTGTTAGGCTATAAGAAGTGGTGTGTACTCCGCCACTCTTGACAATGTGCCTTGGTGTGATTTTGCAATGCATATGAAATTCTCTTTCACATCCTGTGAAAAGATGATATAGTGTGTAATTTTAATTTTGGTAGGAAAAGCTCAGGGTGAAGCAAATATCACAGCATAGCTCTGGTGATTGAACTTTATTGCTGATGCATTTGATTCACAACCATGCAAGAGAACAGGGAGACCGGACTTTATCTCATTTGCAAAAGGGTAAATGAGGAACAACATGCAAAACTGACTAGTGACAAGACTGAAGGAAAACTTTAGCAGCTGCAATTCCTACAAGTTGTGTTACTTACTGGGCTGTCTTATTGCAGTTCCAGGGTTAAATGAGTCAAAACAGGAATCAAAGGGCTTCAGTGTTTTCCCATCCAGAAAAGCAAATGTGTTTCCAGCTCCCTCTTTTCTCTCTTTTGCTCTGCACCCAGTGAGTTCCCAGTAATCTGCCAGTTTGGGCCCCAGAGCCACAGAGCCCTTTTACCCTGATCAGCAGCTGCTGGTGTTGCCTGCTGATGTTGCTTTGCAGCAGACCAGGCCGAGGCACAGGCATTGCAGCTGTAAACCCTTCACCTGTACCTTTTGTCAGGTTGTGACCTTTCAACCAACCCCATCAGATTATGGTTTAAGATTGTATCCCCCAAGGTTTTTCTTCTCTTGCTATATTTTGCATGGGGTTGGCAGTGCATGAACAGGGATGTAGGTTTTCTGATCCTTCCTTTCCTCTGTCACACCATCAGGGCCATGGGAAATCTCTAGAGCTGGTACTTCCCTCTCAGCTGGAAGAGGCAGCAGCCAGGGCTGAAGTGGGCATTGGGCAAGCCATTTCTCAGAGCCCTGTCCACTTTTGTCTCTTGGCTGGGCTTAAATGAGGCTTTTCCAATAAGTGTCCAGCTCGGCTCAGGCTGAGGCTGCTAATTCCAGCCGTGTGGGTGATTCATATGCCATCTAATAATAGCAGCTTCTGGCCATGCCAGCACAATAACTGACCATGGAAAACTCCACACTGCCTTGGGCTGCCAGCCCATCGGCCTTCCCAAGCTGAGCTGGCCACGGCTGGTGGTTTAGTCTTTGAGGGCAGCACTGTGCAGCTCAGCAAGAGGCTGCAAATTGTGCTGTGGGCAGTGCTGTGAGCAGTGCTGGTCCTCCAGCCCTGGGCCCTCTGTCCCAATGCCAGTGCCACCACCGGGCCAGCTCAGGAGCTGTGGAAAATGGACTGCTCCTCCTGCTGCTTTATATAAAGCAGTTGCTATTAATTACCTGCACCAGAAGCCAGCTTAGGTAGTTTGCTTTCAAGGGCAAAGCTGTGTTTGTCCTTACTTGCCATCCAAATGCTGTTCAGAGCATATGCAAAAATCTGCCTCATGGCTGCCAAATTCATCTTGGCGGCAGAGTCACTGCTGTTCCTGCTACTGAAAGGCAGCAGGGGCTTTGATTGGGATGCCTCATTCACTTGTTTGGACGCTTCCAGGAAGGAAGGGTGATGACACGGCAAAATGACAGACATGTCCCCCAGACAGACTTCTGCATCACCTTTTTCCATGCTCCATGAGGATTTACTCTGCACGGTGTTTGACCATTTCAAAACGAAGGCAGGAAAGTGGTGGTGGAGGCAGGAGAGGTCTGAGTCCAAGGAACATGAGGCTGAAGCCTTGACAGGTGATGGCTCTCTGTCTTGGCTGCAGACCAGAAGCCAGTGCAGGGTGGGGGCAAGAAGGTCATGGCTACCCTGAATTACAGTCCCAGTCAGTCAATTAAGGATCTCCCTTCACAGGGGACAGTGGTCCCAGCAGAGCCCATGGATGGGAGCAGCATGCCCACAGTGGGATGTCTTTGCAGCCAGGCTGGCGCTGCAGGCTGGCTACAGAGCAGGTCAGCATCATGATTCCCACAGCATGGCAGCACTAGGCTGCTGATGCAGCCTTGGGACCTCGGGCACAACGATGGTTCTTGCCCCGCTGCTTCCACCCCTGTGAGCTGTGGCCAAGCTGTGGGAACAATGCACATCCAGGGCAGACAGGGTCGCTGCTGAATCCTCAGAGGTGAGCTCAAATGCTGGAAGGGGATTATTACAAACTAGAAAGCCAAAATGTGATGGAGCCAAGGAGGTGTGTGAGACTAAACAAGTACTGCTCACTCAGCACAGTGAGCAGTACTCCTGCACAAACCAGGCACCCAGCCCCACTCCTGGGTGGAAGGACAGGGGCAAAACAAACCCCTCCCCTCCTGCTCACAAACCCTGTCGCTGCTTCCCACACAGGGATCCTGCATAGGTACCCCAGAACTTCAGAACTGGCAGCTGGCTGGGCAGCCAGGCTATGAGGACATTGCTCCTTGGACACCATCACTGCCATGCCCCTGGCTCCCACAGCTGTCCAGAAGGGCCCCAGCTTCCCAGCAGTCATGGGGCTATGCTCCCACACCACCCACACAGCAGCTGGGGGATTTTCCTGGTAAGCAATTGGCTCATTGTTTCACTTTTGTCATTTGCTAGCCTTTCAGGAAGGTTTTGCTTTTATTCCTCCCCTGACCTAAGCTGGAGTTGGGGTTTTCCAGACCCAGGGTTAGGGTGGTTCAGGTCAGCTCTCATCTGTCCCATCTGTGCTACCTGGTGAAGGACCTGAAAGCCAGGCACCAAGGTTCAGCTTTATTTGTACCAGGGGTGGTGAAGCAGTGGTGGTGCTCAATGCCTGAGGGCTTCAGACATGCTTTTTGAAGACCTCCTGTATAGCAAAAAACATGGTATGGTCCCTGGGCAGAGGCAGCTGTCCCTGGAGCCAGCCCTGAGATGGTCATATGTGGCTACAGTTTCAAGGACACCCCAAGTTTGAAACTGAGCTGGCTCCATTTTTGCAAAGTGGTGTCTCTAAAATTACTAAATTCTGTCTGTTTCCTTTGTTTTTCTTCCTGTAAATCTGATGTTTTCATTGCAGTGGACCAGCACATATCAGCTCAAAGACTAACCAAATACTTATGCTCAGCATACACAGTGCTGATTTGCACCAGCAAATCTAAGCAATGCCACTGTCTAGGGCACACTGGGAACAACATTTGGGGTTTTGAGGCTCTCCATTCTTAAGTTTAGCACAAGGCCAGCCAAGCATGGGATGGCTTAAGTTAGGACAACGTTGTCATAAAACTCATCATTTGGTGTAGGATAGGAGAAGAGAAAGCCTGACAGTCTGCAGCCTGTTCTCTTGAAGGAAAATAGTTTGTTTGAGAACATGCACAAAGAGAGGAGGATCCAGTTCACCAGGCTCATATTTAACTGGGTAGATCAAAGCCTGCACTATTTGCTTCAGGACTGTTGATTTTGGTTTTGACCAGCTCCTCTTCCACAATAAAAAGTCCAAGGGGATTTTGTATTCTCCTGGGCTTTCTGCTGAATGGGGTTCTTTGCACCAGAGCTTCTAAGCAAAGCTTGGCACACAAGCCTCTGAAACTATGGGAGCTGCTAAAGGCAGAGCTGACCCTGCAGCAGGCATCCTCAGTCCCCAGTCCTGTTTCAAACAGGAAAGCCAGGCCCTGGTTTTGGCATCAGCAGAGATGGGGGCAAGAGGATTCCCTATTACATTTTGCTGGCTGATGCTGCAGCTTTCCTTTTCTCTCCTAATGCTCCGGCTAAACTGGAGCCCGGCACTTTCCGGCTGCCCGTGCCAAGCAGAGCTCAGGTGAAGAGCAATTGAAACCCAAGACTGAAACCTAAGATGTCTCAGGGTACAAGGGTAAGCAAGAAGTGCTACAGTGGTTCAAGACTGCACTCCACAGAGCTAAGAAAGGCATTGCTGCCTCCCTGACTGTGTGGCTAAGCCTCTACACAGCTTCAAGCATTTTCTGTAATTGGGAGAAAACAGCAGCAATCTCCAAGAGACCAGCCAAGAAGAGAAAAAAAATAGCATGCAGTATTTTTGGTTTTCCCCTATGCTACAGCCCAGCCTTGAGAAGAGGAGGAAAAGGCAGGGAGACACATCCATAGCAAGAGAAGGACTGGACACAGGGCAGGTGTAGGAGCTGATGGGCAAGGTGCCACTGGGATTGCTCATGCTGTGCCAGCCTGCAGTGAGGTCACATGGTGGGCCTGGACTGGGACACTGCACCACAAACTTCAAAGTGACATGAATTCCTTTAACTCCCTATAACAACAACAACAACAACAACAACAACAACAACAACAACCAAAAAAAAACAACCAAAAAAAATTTTTAAAAAACCCAAAAAATCCCAAAACAAGCATGTCATGGTGTGTCCTATGGTGTCCAAAGGAGAGCTCTTGCTAGCTGGATCAGCTGCAGGAGCTTTCCTACTCCAAAGGTGATGTGAAGAGGAGACAGCAGCCCTGGGGGACAAACTATGCTGCTCCTCCCTGGATGGCTGCAAAGGGCAGCTTTATTTACTCCTGCTGGAAGGGAACAAAGGCCGGTGCCCACACGTGCTGCAGCAGACTTTGCCACTTAGGGCAGCCCTGCAGCCCTTCACTTCTGCTGCTCCAGCCCCGAGCCTCTGGGGGCAGCCATGGGCGCTGGGGCCTTGGCCACTGAACTACACAGCTCTGAGGAGTCAGTAGTCAGTGCCTGATGACTGCTTTCACAAAAGGTATGACTTGGGGATTTTTAGCCCTCTTTTACATCTGCAAACTTCTGATGAGAGCTCTAGTTCAGCTTCTGAAGCAGGATGATGCAGACCATTTTTCCTTCTTTGAAGCTCCCTCCAAAAAGCCATATTTAAGCAATGCCATGCCATGGGGTCCCACAGACAAAGTTGAAGGAGTTTACTGAAAACAGCTGACAGGAGGCTGAGGTGGTCAGCAATGACAGGGATGAGATATGTCTGCCCTTTCCCAGGAAAAAGCCTTCCATATAAATAAATCGGCCAGTGAAAACATTGCCACAATTCCTTGGCACTGTGGGATGTGCTGTAGGACTTCAAAACAAAACTGCCTCAAGGCAAAATAGGCAAAGGGAACTTTTCCTATGTCTTGGGAGGGCTGGCTGCTCATATAATGGAAATGGGAAGTCTTCAAGCAGCAAAGGTACAGCAGGATCCATGCTCAGGATGGGGAAGCACATATTTCTCATGGCTCTCCCTCAGGGAATGCTGCCTAGAGCCACAACCCTTTTTCTACCCAGCTCTATAGGCGCTTCTGCTTTGGGATTTTTCACTAAGCGTTGCTATAGGAACTTAATTGCTTCTGTTCATCCAGGTCTGAGCAGCTCCCTGCTCCCACTCCTCCTCTCCCAGGGCTGACAGCGCCGGGACTCTGAGGACAGCGGAGGATGCTCAGGTACAGCAGGAGTGGGGTCGTTCAGCTCAGCTAATTAGTGCTACTATTTCTGTCTCTGGCCTTTTCTCGGTTTGTATCCATCTGGGGCTCTTTCAGTCATTATAGAGCTTTCCACCCTCTTGTTTTTTTCCTCTCTCCTCCTCTGTCTTCCAGATTTTTGCCACTGTTTCATGTTGCCGTCCAAGTTATTTGTCTCTTCTCTCTTGCTCCGGTCGTGGGAACATTAGTAATGTTTTTCTGCAGAGCAGGGTGCTTAGAGACCGCCTTGCAGGCCTGACAGCCATCCTAGTGCTGCGGGCAAAAGCTGGAGCAGCTCAGCCAGCCGATGGGAAACGATCCTGTTTATGGTTCATCACCATCTGATCTCCCCACTGCCTCTTGCTCCCACCTGGGCCCAACTGTGCATGGCTGTGTGTCCGCAGTCCCGCTGTCTGCTCCCCGCTCTCCTGCCGCAGCCACCCCGCCTGTGGGGCGAGGGGAAGCATGACTCACTCGGGCCTCCCACCCATGAGTAACAGTGTTGTTGGTCTATCACGTCTCAGCCAGCTGGGGCAGCCCGGAGGGAGGGCGGCTGCTTCCTTGGCAAGGCATGAAATAGGTCAGTCCGTCCCCAGAACACGGGGGAAAGCAGGGACTGCGATTGCGAGGCACGGCAGCAATGAGCAGCCTCACATCAGAGGCAGGAGCAGTACGCCATAATGGGGAGGGCAGGCAAGGAGGTACACAGACATGGACTGTGGGGATTCCTGTTAAACACTGTCAGTTCTTCCTTCTTCCTTACCCAAACCTGCTCCTTTTTTTCCTGGGAAATCAGCAGGGAGAGTCCAAAGCCAGTGAGGGAAGACGGGCAGAGATGGTGGGAACACAAAGCATTTATGTGCTTCTCGGGGTGGAAAGAGGCCCAGGTTATTAAATAGCAGGCAATTTTAACATGAGTTATTAATACTAGTTGTTTGTACTGGGAAGTGGTGCCTAGGGGCTCCCATTGCACTAATCATGTAACAAAGCCGTGTTCCTAACACAAATAGCTTGTATTTCAGCCTGAAGAGAACAAGTCTTCTCTTTCCCATTACCCTCTCTTTGAAAAGCAGCTTGAAGATTACACAGTCAAGCCCACAAAAGCTGGGAAAGGAAAAATATTACACTGGGCTGCCCTACAGTGCCATTGCTTACACCCAGCCAGCCCAGTAACTCCATCAGCACTGTGGGCCCCTGTACACTGTCTGCTCTTGCCCTGCTTCATCCCCGATCAAGGCAGGCCAGGTCTTAACATGACTGGTGATTTTTGGGTTGCCCATCTTTGGATTTGAGTGTAGTAATGTCATGCCACCTGTTTAGGGTACTGGGGGGCTGTAGGGAGTTTTCTACTCCCTTGCTGATTGATGCTGTATATCTCTGTTATATTTTTTTCAGGCTTTGCAAACTGCAGTTCTCTCTTGGGTACATGCCCTTCTGAAGTAAGAAACTAATTTAATGAATTGAATTGATTAATTTACAGCCTTGGCTCTAAAGCACAGACTAAAGGTCAAGAGCATCTGCTTTTGGATGGTACAAGCCACGACTGCCCTGCTATTTTTTGTTTTCCTGAAAACTTGGCATCATATTGAGCTTTACCACACGGCAACACAGGTCCTCCTGTCTCCAGCTGCAGCTTTGAACGCGCAGATTTTCATCAGCCCAATCCCAGGTCAGGCTGCAGGAGAGGAATGTGACCTGGAGCCCCCGCCCTCCACTGCTCAGCTCTGGAAATGCTATAACCTTGACCTTGCACTGCGTGGCAGCACACAGCAAATAACCAATGTGCTGAACAGGGCAGGGGGCCCATTGGAATCTCCTGCCCTCTTGACATTCATTCTGAAGTCGATCCAGCTGGTGGAGGAGATCCAGCTGGAAGATGAGCATGCAGGGGTTGGTTAAAGGTGAAGGTAGTGGTGCAAGTTTCATGAGAGAGAGGGGCTGTCAGTCCAGGTGTGTGGGCTCCCTTATGGCAGCAGGTGTGCAATGCTGACCACATTGTTGGGCACAATGCTCTTACACGCGTGCATGTGTGCAGGACTTCACTGCACTAGCATGTAAGAAGTGGGGGTTCCTCACCTCCCACTACCTGCAGGCAGCTGGTAAGGCTCAGAAATGCCTCTGTTGGTTCTGAGCCCCTGACAGCAGCCATCATCTGTTGTCAGCATGGATCCTGCTACTGACTCCCCAGTCTCCACAGGCCTGCTTGTTTCTCTGCTGCCCCATCATGTCTTTGAGGCTTGTTCCATCCCTGCTGCTGACCTTCCATTGGTCCAAGTTGTGGGGAAGCCACTGTCACACACACCCCTCCCCAAAGTGAACTGATGCTGAAGCACTGCCAGTCTCTGGGAGAATTTTGGATTGCAGCGTATAAGCTAAGGCACCATGGCCACCATCAACCTTCCTTTCAAACTGCAGGGTCTCCCTCACCCCTACCACGCCACTCCCAGGCTCTCCTGCCTCACTGGCTTCTCAGCTGGGCATGTTTTAAGCTTCAGCTCTCCATTCTACCCTTTGTCCCTCCTAAACCTTAAGTCCTGTGCCAAATGACAAAAAATAATGGTGAACAACAAAACGCAACAAAACAGGGCACACCCACACATAAAAACAAAACAAAACAAAAACCAAAAAACTTTAAATGAGCAAATAACAATGCAAATTTATCTCCCACCACCTGGGAAATGGCTCACTTATTTTGGCTGAGGAAGGACTAAGGCAGAACCTGAACACTGACAGCTAACAGAGTGCTCTGGGTCTTGTCAAGGTGCCAGCAATGGAAACAAAAGGCTTTGAAATGAGAACAGATCAGACACCTTAAGACCAAGCAGTGCTACAACATTTTCTATACTGTTTGCCACCACTAACTTGACATCATCCATAGCAACTGTACTCAACAGGAGCATTCATTAAACATGTCCAGCTTTGAAGATAACTGTGTCTTTGCAGATCTCACTGTAACCCACCTGAGTGGACATCTACAGATTAACCCAACCAGGGGAACTTTTCTTCCTCCCTCCCTCCCTCCCTCCCATGCTTCTTCATGGGTGGGCAAGCTATTGTGAGACACCCTTGGCAAGGGATGGAAACACAGCCCCCACAGAACAGCCCAAAGTTCAGCACAGCTTGGCTTTGGCCTCTGAACTGCTGACTGCTCCAGCAGCAGAGTTAACCAGGTCAGTCAGTCTCTCTCCTCCCTTCAAACACTTCATCGGTGTGACACTGCATTTTCATTTGTTTTTCCACCCAACACTCATCAGCCATCTTTCTTTAGCAAGGAGGTAAACACCCTGTTTTGTTTTCCCATCTGTATTTAAACTGTGAATGGAGTGAGGCAACAGGCTGGGAAGCAGCTCTGAGTGGAAGCGATACAAGCACTGATTGCAACCAGGCTTTTCAGATGTACGAAAAAATAACTCCCTCCCCCAAGGAGATATTTCAGAAGCTGAAAGCTAAGAACTTAAGTACAAAGGCTTTTGTTTTTATTGACATTGTAAGAAACATTTTTTTCTTTGTTACAAAAAAGCTAAGTGGTTCTGAAAGCAGAAGTACAGTTCATATGTACACAGTGCTACAGACCCTTCAGATCAACCTAAGGCTTGAGAAACATCAGATCATAACTGCAGGTTTATCAAATGAAGACCACTAAGGTCTGTTACAACTGAACACTATTCCTACCGTACATAAATGTATTTACACATTCTCTTTTTTTTTTTTTTAAGGATTACAAGCTTTATAAAAAAAAATTAAAAAATTTTTAAAAAAAGCAACACTTTTTTTATCTTACACATCTGCAGGACTGACAACAGTAACTGTTCCATAGGAGACATTCCACCAATCCAAGGACAATAACACATGAATACCAGAGGTTTAAAAGATGTTTTGGACACTATTAACAGTGGTATGTACTATTAGCTCAATGGCAAGTACAGCCTCATCAGGAAAATTTGGCAACACATCCTGGTCCCTCTCTTTCACAGGGTCAACGCAAAATAAGGCACATACATTGTGGGAATATAAACACTGCTGTCCAGGAGGACAAGCCATGGAGGGACAGGCCTGGGTGAGCTGACCAGCCATCCCACTGAGGAGGGGGGAATCAGTGATGGGAAGTCAGCAGCCAGCCAGCGTCTTAATGCACGTACCATGTGGGGCCATTCCCCAAGGAGAGAATAACACCATCTGCCACGTGTGGATGTGTGGGACCATTGCACTCCCACGTGGAAGCCCACTGACTTTCCTGCAAAGCCCACACACCTTTCCTTCACCTGCACGTGGCTGACAGATAAACTCTTCACTGGCAACTTCCACTTTGTGGAAAGTGAAACTGTCTGGAGAAACACACACACTTCAGGCAGGCTGAGTGTTACTGGTGTGCCCAAGGCCGACAGTGACGCATATGGAAGACCCTCACAGAGCCATTACCATTAATGGTGATTTAGACCTATGCTGCAATGCTCTAACAATAGAACATTCATGATATTTTGTGCATTTTCCTGTACTCTTGGGTGAGCAGTGGGTTTCCAACAGCTATGCAAAAATCAACTGATGTGCCACATACACGAAACCAACTCTGTAACTGGAAGAGTAGAGGGGTGCTAGTAAACTCATCCCACCAATGTTGATGGGACTTTCCCCAGACTGCCACATGTTGAGAAGGAGGTTGACAAGTGAAAGCTGGTGTCCAGTGTAACGGTGCCATGCTCAGGGAGACCAGTCTACCTTATCAAAACAGAACCAAAACCCAAGATAGCTGGGCTATGATGTATTGCTACCCTCACAGGTACCACAACCAGGCTCTTTAGTATAAAACAGAAAAGAGTGAGAAAACACTAAAAACTGAAAAGTGATACATGAACAGAAGTGGCACATACACTTAATGGTGAAAATGATAAATCCTTTGCACAAACTCCCCAAGGACACAGTGGAGTCACTGATTCTTCAGCTTTGCCAACTCAAATGGGATGCCTTTCTTGAGCATGTGGTTTCTGCCAAGACACACTGTTGGCCCAAGACAAGGCTAAGTGAGTGACAAAGGTTTGTCAAATCCAGGAAGGCAAACTGGCTACTCAAACAGTGCCTTTTAGCCTGGAGCAATATGAATGGCTCCTTCTAAGCTCTGATGGATCACATCTGTTAATAGCTTCCCAGCATCAATTGCACCAGCAGATACAATTATGAACTGGAAAATTGAGTTTAAAAAATAGTTGGGGATGTTTGGGGTTTTTTAATGTATTGGTTCCATTACAATAAAAGACTTGTCTCCCAAGCCACCTACTCCCAGGCTGGTCATAAGTCTCCCTGTTGAAATTGTTTATAAACATGTAATTGATAGCTCTAATAAACAGCCAGGATTGGTTACTGAGAACTATGTGAAACACATCCAGCACAGCCTTTCCTCATGCCTATAGTGCTGCTTCTCTGCAGGGCTGTGGACTGTATCCCAGCACTGCAATGCACAGCATGGTCCTTGGAACATCCCTTCCCCTGGGGACCTGCCCAGAGGGATGCATCCCTTCTTGTCCCTGCAGCAGAGCAGGGACAATGGCTGTGTACAGGCAGCAGGTTTCTGCAGGCCCTTTGGGCAACAAGAGGGCAACAGGGAGCAGCTTCCTCCCACTGCCACAGCAATGCAGTCATTTGCCATGGTGAGCTGTGCCCAGCTGCCCGTGCAACCCAAGGACCACTGCAGGCGGGCTGTGATAGCTGGCCAGGGGCAGGGAAACTGGGAGGGGAAGTGTCAAAGGGAAGAGTGCAGGATGAGTGAATATGTGTGCATGGGACAGGGTAAGAAAGAAATGCTGGCTAAACATAACAAGAAAGACAGGAACTAGGTAATGATAAAAGGTGTAGGACATGGACATTTGTCTTGATTTCTGACATTCCAGCTCACAGTGCAAATCTCTTGGTACGTGCTGTGATAAACTCAAATATGACCCTTGCACCAAATTCCTATGATGTTTTCCTACTGATTTATACATTCATACTCTGATTCTAACAGCTGTTAACAGATAAATGTCATCGGACAGCTTCACTGAGATTAAATTCCTCTACATTTTCTCAAATGCCATGTCCTGAATCACCTGGTATTTCACCTTTTCTTTTACAGTTGGTTTTCTAGCCTACAGAAGTCACCTTCTGTAGGCTAGAAAATTTTGACTGGGCTAAAGTTTATCTGTATTTCAAAACTGACTACGCTCCCTCATCTTGCTGTGTGTCTACTATAACATCAGCTCCTCACAGACATCAAATCCATGACTGTAGGTGCCTGCACAATCTACATCCCATAGTAGGACTTCACTATTGGGATTTAACTGAAAAGTCTTTGAGGGTTGGAACTCCATACAGCTTCTAGGAGTGGGTGAATTTAAACCATGGTCTGGTGATTTTTCCCCACAGCAGCCTGTTCACTCAGGAGCACTGTTTACTCATGGGTGCAGACATGGAGCCCAGCAGAGCCAAAAACAAGCCAGTGCTCACAGAGAAAATGCCATTCACCTCTACCAGTGAGTAGCTTAATGATCACAGTGCATTGCTTTCAATTTTTTGCCAGTGTGACTGACCCTGGGCATTGACCCGCTGGTTTGCTTGGAAATTAAATGCACATGGTGTCACCAAGAGAGAGAGAAAGAAGCTGGGTTGGTCTTTCAGAGCTTTGATTAGTTGCCAGACAACTCAGTTGGTTAGAGCATGGTGCTAATAGCATCAAAGTTGTGGGTTTGATCCTCATACAGCCATTCACTGAAGAGTTGGACCTGATAATAATTCCAGATCAGAATAGTCTGTGATCTGTGAATACTTGCTGTTCCCCTTGTTTCTTTGCTATTTTTAATGGCAGTTTTAATTTAATTTTGCAAAGCCTGGACACAGTGGAAAAACATTTAAGATTATCAGATTGCTTGCAACTGCTTTGATTTATTTGGCTAGTCTGAGACCTGGGCCAGCCATTCATTTTCTACTTCTTTTACATGACTTGCTCATGATATTTTAGAAGCTCTATGTATCCATGGAGCTGTCTGGGCTAAAGGGGATATACACGCAGTTCTTCCAGCAAATAAGAACCAGTGGCTCAGCAAGTTACACCTCAACAATTTGCATTAAAAAAAAAAGAATTCCCCAGTGTGAAATACTGCAATTTTGTTATTTCATTGTATGAAATACTTCATAACACCCTGACTGTACCTCCACAAATGTGGTATGCAATGAGAAGACTGTAGAATACCCAAGTCACTATACATATCCATAATTTTGCTGTTCAGTCATTTAAAAAAGAAGGCTGAAAACCAGAACACCAAATACTGCAAAAGATGAGAGCTGGACAACAAACAGCTTTCTGGTCCACTCCTTCCTCTGAAATAGTTGAACATGACACAATCTCAGCCTTGTTATTCAAGGCAGTGACAGCTATCTCTGTGTGTGTTTACAAAAACCTTAAGCTTTTGCTAGAGATCAAAGGACTGATGATTTTTACATTTCTTATTTGCTTGAACCTCCCAAATTTTTTTGCTCCGTGTGTCTGAAACTGCAGCCCAGGGGTAGCATGGCAGTGCATTTCTAAGCTGGTTTTCCACCCCAGTGTGATGTGTCCAGTGCATCCAGAGAGGATTTCATCACTGTATGCTCACTTCACATTGTGCCTGGTTATAGGTTCAAGAGGAAAAGTTGCAACAGTTTTACAAGGTCTAGCTTCATTTGAGTAACAGAAAAATGTCATTTCATCAGGCCTTTCTTTACAAAAAACCCCAAAACAAAACAAAACAAAAAAAAACCCCACAACATGCACTTCACACGTTTACATTGGTTTACAGGTAAAAAACAAAAGAAAAATAAAAGAAGCATACAGACATTTAAAAAGGGTGCAAGAGAGAAAAGAGAGAAAGGGAGGGAATGGGCGTAGCAATACTGATTCAAAACTGAAATGGAAGACAGTTTCTCCCTAGAACACTTTAGGGTTTTCAGAGTCCTTATTCCATAAAAGGAATATACTTGAAACACATCCCATTTAGGTGAGATGAGATTGCTAAAATACATACACAACTAAAAAATATGAGTCTTTTTTTTTTCCATCTGTTATCTCCTAAGTGTTTTTTGTTTTTGATGTCTATTGCATAACAGCAAGAAACTTGCTTTCTTCTGCAAGTGAGGTCAACAAAGAGCTCATGTCCCCAATAGCCATGTTGGTTGTGCTTACAGGCATAGCTGGGAATGTAAGAGATGTTTGGGGAGTGGTGAGGCGTGAGGAATTGCGGGAGACATTTTGAATGATACTTGGGCTCAGGGCTCCCGAAATTAAGCTGACATGGTCCCCATCATCTATGATAGCATCAAAATCTATCTGCACACCCTCTAGACTGTTGTTGTCAATGCTGTCAACTGTGCTTGACACTTGGTTAGCCCCTGGGGAAAGAAGCTCAGATGAGTTTTCAGTTGCAGTCCCCTGCAGCAGGCAGCTGGCTTCTGAACCAAAGAAAGAACCTGTTTTCATAGCTTGGTGGCTAAAGCCCATGGTTTGGTCATATAACTGACCAGAGTAATTCTGCATGTTGGAGCAGAACTGCTGTGATTGACCTTGCATTTCCATCTTGATGGTGTTTACCCTGTACGTCTGGCTGCCATCACCTACATGTCTTTGCTGTTGGGACAGGTTGTTTCTCAACATGTTTTGCCGTCTGTTGCTGCTGTAATTAGAGCATGACTGGTAACTTTTGGCCACTGACAAACCTGAAGGCTGGCTACCAATGGTGTGAGACACCAGTGGACAGCTCTGTGGCCCTTGATACAGGCTGCCTTGTGAGGTAGGACTAACCTGCCCTAGCATCATTTGACCAGATTGATTGACTCCCTGGTAACGAACGCCATCTCCGACTGGCTGGCTTTGCAAATATTCCGGTTCCATCATATTCCTGTCCTGCATCCCGTTTGCCATACTGGTGGTTTGATCGCTGGATGCCAGGGGATGGCTGAAATTTTGCTGGTTCCCATTCACTGGCATGTTGCTGATTCTCAGCTTCTGCCCTTGCACTGCCATGCCACAGGAATTGTCTGTCACCCCAGACATCATTGCTTGCCTGCCCATGCTTTCACTGTAAGGCTTGTTGGACTGCATGCTGAAAGAATTCCCAGCTCCGCTGCCAAGAGTCATATTTTGCTGTACACTGTAGGAAGTGTTGTTCTCCATCAGGTTCCCATAGCCATTCTGCTGGGCCATGTTGCTTCTCTCCAGATTCTGCTGCTGAACCATCATGTTGTTATGCAGTCTGAAGGCCCGAGCCTGCTGCACTGCTGACCGCTGACCACATTTCAGCTTTGAAGGAGACAAGTCAGAACTTCCTGAGCTTACTTCATTCCACTGGATGGGCAAATCGCTTTTATTTGCCTCGGGACCCGCTTGCTGACTGCTCGGTGGAGGGGCTTGGTCAAAGTTGCTGGAATTGTTGTTTCCTGAAACTGAGCTGTGATGCATTTTGTTGCTATCTAGGACATTGTTCAACAAATGGTCGTACACGCCCTGGTTCTGGGAGTTCAGATACTGGACCACGTCATCTGGCAGGAGATCCTCATCATTCAGACTGCTACCTGCTTCCATTGTAGCAGCCTCCAGGGTGACATTCTCACTGATGCTTGGAGGACAGGGGGAGCTGAAGCCGCGGAAGACGCCACCCTCAGAACGGGTGTAGTTCTGAAGAACAAGGTTGCGCTTTTCCATGGATGGAGGCAAAGCAGGAGTGTTAAAGCTATTAAGACTGTTGAAACGCTGAACTCTCGGGACAGAGACATTGTCAGAGGCCATTCTGACTGGATCACTGGCTCTCCTTGTCCCATTTCCTAAAGCTTCGTGAGACAGAAAGTGCCTCCTGCTGTAACCATTTGCCCCACCATCACTACATCTTCGAGGGACATTCACTGGAGGCAGTGGAGATACTCCAGACTCCCTGCAGTCACCCAAGAGTGCCATCCTTGTCTTGAGGCTCATCCTCTCCATGTTAGGCAGTGGAGTCGGTGGGGGTCCACCAGTAGCTGCTGCATATTTAGCTTTCAGCCTGTATTGCTGGGCTGGGGTGAGGCTGAGAAGACTTGGCAGGTCATCACACTGGCTCGCTTCACTGGAGCGCCGGGAGGCATCCGTTGAGATGGGGTCGTAGGAGTCTGCAACGCTCACGTTCTGCGGTCTTCCCTCTGCCTGGGAGGCATCGCTGGACCTCCGGCTGGAGAAGCAAGGTGAGATTCCAGAGGACCTGCGGCTGCTCAGGTAGGCTGAACTGATTGTGCTAGTATTGCTGTCCCTCCTGTTCAGCATGTTCAACACAGTGATGTCCGTACTTGAGAGTTCATTCCTGTTTGGCAGAATAGTCATGGATCCTCCGACACTGCAGCTGCTGTTCGACTGGGTACCTGTGGGTAAAATTCACAGTTAAACAAAGAGGTATTATCCAGAAACTTGTGAGGAAAACACACAGTAAAGACTTAAGTGGAGTATAGAGGAAGAACATCATCACAGACAATTACAGCAGGGCTCTTTCTTGCAAGAAGTAGGGATAAAAACTGTGCCCTTAGGTTAAAAGCTAATTCGGAGACTCAAGGGTAACATTTCAGTGTGAATCCCAGCAGAAAATTTATAGCCCATAGCCACAAACTGTCATCAGCTGGTGCAGTACTCCAGCCTGCAGTGCAGCTATGCTGGCTGATGTGCCAGGAGGACACATTCGTAAAGGAGCTTTTTATAGGCAAAATATAATTGAACAGGCATTTGCATGGAATGGCAAAATATACAAATTGGAGGCTATTCAAGGTCATTTCTAATACTTCTTGAAATATTCTTGAAATAACTCCTAACAACTGCAAAACATCTTTGCTGGTTTCCTTGTTTTGTTTTGGTTTGGTTTTAAGTAAACAGGATATATTTCTTAATTTTACATAGTTTCTTTTGATTGAATGGGTCTCAGAAAACCTGGGCTGTCACTGCTGGGTGGAGGCCAGAAACCTACAGGCATGCTGTAGGCAAAGTAGGGGCAGCAGCAACATCTATTTTGGTGATGAGCAGCTCTTTGGAGGAAAACAACCAGGGATCTTCAGCGTTCAACCTCACCTTGCTCCCATTCATGGATATCTGCCCTCTGCGGCAGTAGCATCTGTACATATGATTTCTTCTATGTGTAGGAACAAGTTATTTAAAGGGAAGCCCACCACATCTCTGCAAAGGCTGCCTTGCAAAGACCTCAACAGAAAGACTTCCATACAGTAAACTCACAGGTATTTATTTCTTCTACCTTGTCTCAAAACAAGACAGAATTATGGTGATCTTGGGTCAAAACCTCTAACTGTAGGGAATATTTAAAATGTGATTCATGGTTCCCTCACGGGCTCCTGTTCTGTATGACACAGGGCTATCAGACATCTCAGAGGGTGTGGGTAGAAGAACTTGCAATGAGGGAATAAACAGAGAGTGTTTCACAGCTGCTGAGTTTCCTGAGCTGTGCAACTCCTGCAAGAGTTGCAAGATTGAGCTAGCAAACAACAAGATTAAGGACAAAAAGCCTTATCACTCCTCTTATGTGTATCTCACCATTTCCTATGAGAGGCGGCAAGGTTGGGGCTTTGGAAGGTGGAACGGGGTTCAGTCTTGGAAGCATTCCATTAACTTGTTTCAACCTTTCTAATTTCACTTGCTCCATCCATTTGGTCCCTGTCATGTTCCTCCTGGCCTGTAAGCCAAGTGCTGTGGTGGCTGTGGAAATGGTAGAGTCCATGATTGGGGTTTCATCGATGACACTGAGGTCTCCTACACTACCACCACCGGTCAGAGTAAGCTCGATCCCATTGTTGGAATAGTTGCTGATGGGGGACTGTTCGCTGCTGCATGTAGACTGACCACCAGGGCTTGGCT
Source organism: Agelaius phoeniceus (assembly GCF_051311805.1). Classification (NCBI taxonomy): domain Eukaryota; kingdom Metazoa; phylum Chordata; class Aves; order Passeriformes; family Icteridae; genus Agelaius; species Agelaius phoeniceus. The sequence goes on along the minus strand of NC_135265.1, from coordinate 54,092,914 downwards.
GAGATGTCTGTTGGAGGGAAGTCAGAGACAAAACAGTGTGAGAATTAAGCAAACAATGTTAACCAGAGCATTTGTGCTAAGTGGAGCCAAAGATACAGGTATAGAAAAGTTCAGCCTTAAATGATAACAGTGATTGTTCTTAAGGAGGCTTTCTAGATATTGGCTTCAACTGCAGTGAAGGGCATTGTAAAACACAGGACTAAAATTGCCTTTCACATGTTGCTGATGGTATACAATGTATCTCCATAAGACACTTATCTGAGTTATTCCCAGAGTTACTTCTATCACTTCAAGCCATTTGTGAGCACATATGGATGGATACCCTACATTGCTTATGTACTATTCCCAACTGAAGCTGCAGCTCAGAGAAACCAAACCAGAATTCAGCCATGTTACAAAGTATTAGTTTACACTGCTAGGCTTGCAAACAAACAAACAAACAAACAAACAAGACTCCAACAACATTGGAATTTGGGTTTTTTTAATTAGACTTGTGGCTAAAGAATGTAAGCATTTTCCAGGCTTAAGGCTCATTGTTACAAGCAGTGGTTGGCCTGAAATGTTGGCATGTAATAAAACAAGGACAAAGCATCAGTGCAAAAAATACTGTATCATATTATCAGCATCCTGTGACCTTGGGAGCACTCAGGTCTAACTTATACCTCCTCTTATACCTAACTTACACCACCTCTGCCCTGAATCAAGAAGGTGATGATCTACTAAATCAAATCCTTTGTTTCATTAGAATTTAAGATTTTAAGTGCAAGAATTGGAGTAGAAAATACAGACTGCTAATCTGCAGGGATATAAACATGCCACAATAACATCTTCTTTCTTAACAGAGAGTGTTCCCTGCTGCTCTAGCAGAACTCTTGCTGTGTGGAAACACAGGCTTGATTTACTTTTCAGACTTTTTATAAAGTTCTTTCAAAAGAATGGGAAAATGAACAAACTGACAGACAAAACAGAGGACGACAGACAGAAGTCTCTGGACTTAATATCTCACTGTAAGGTTCTATCAGTGTGATCACAAATCAGTGGGGCATGCAGTATCATTTTGCTCACAAGAACAGTTTCATGTAAGTATTTAACTTTAAGGGTTTCTGATGTGGTTTTGTTTTTGGGTTTTTTTTTTTTCTGCCACTCTGTGATCTTTATGTACATTTTACTGAAAAATGCTGTCTAGAATTTCTGAAGTGCCAGAGACGACTCTCACTTTAAACATCAGTGAATGAAGACACAGATTCATGGCACTACTGTAGTTTCCTATGCCCCTAAGGAGTCCATTTGAGATTCAATAACTATTTTATTACTTCTAACTTGAATGATGATACTTAGAATTTATGAGGCCACACTGAGCAAGCTCATTTCCAAATCCTGGCCGTAGCAGATTTGGTGACAAGAATAGAAACAACAGTTATTATACAGAAGAAAGTCTGTACTTCTGGACAACAGCTCCATGCCATATGGAAAAGTGTAATAGTGATCAGAAGCCTGTTCTTGTAGCACATGTCAAGATCACAGTGAGGTAGGGTACAGAAATAAGAACTGTATTATGCAGGACATATATTTCTAGATGTGGAATACAGAAAAAAATGGATGTCTCATCTAGAGGGGAAAGTACAAAGACATTTCTGAAGATATTTCACCAATATAAGCCAGATTTTTCACATGTCAACTGTTGCAAAATGTTCACAACACATTACAACTGGGAATGTGCTTGATGGATTGCACATTACTAAATAAAGGAATGACTGAACAACAGGCAGAAGACCAAAATAAAAACATATATAATGTTGCAATAAGAAAAATAGCAGAAAAGTTAAAATGCCCTCACCTTATTACCCACTGTCCTTAGGAAGTTAGAATAAGACATTTAAGAGCATTAGACAGAAAAGACATTGGATTAGTTGAAAACCAGAAAATATACCTTAAGTTATATATGCAATGAAAAGCAAGAAACACAGAAATATTTTTAAAATATAATTTTCAGTGAGAAATATTTAATACTGTGTAAGCTATAGGCATTAGTACCTCTTCCACAAATTTTCCTGTTAAAACTGTGTTCAACATGCCTCGATAATGCTACACGTTTACCTAGCAAAGCAAAAGAGATTTTTCTCCTTTGTAAATACGGTAGTTATCATCAAAGATAGCAGAGGACCTTCTTTTAGACTCTAGTAAGAGTTTACTCTGAGTCCTTCAAAGGTTTTGAATTGAGTATTAATACTGAGCAGTTTGAGCATAAGCCTTAGGCACAACATAGCAGTAACTCATATTTCAGTGAGTAATCACTTCGAATTGCAGCATGATTAACAGTATGAGCAGAATTTGGAGGGCTCATATTTGTAATCCCCAAGGGCTGAATACAGATGAATCATAGACCCAGATGGGGAAGAGGATGGAGTGGCTGCCTTTGAATTAACCCTTGTGAAGAGGGCAGATGGCATATGAAATTCAGGCAAATAAAAGAACTTGTGTATTAAAGATAGTGTCTCAAAAAATGGAATACAGTCCTTTCAACAGTTTAATGCAATACATTAAGGTAAACCACAGCAAAGACCTGCAGACTGTCAATTCAACTTGATTTAGTTAAGCTTGGACTAGGTTAACTTGAGTAAGTATCAGATAAACATAAGAGGTCACATCACAACAGAGATGTTATTAAAAGATGCCCATCTGCTGTTTAAGAAAGTCAATTCATCCTGCTTCAGTTTGATCCATGACCCAAAAGCCTCAAGCCCCTAAAATTTGATTGCTTTCCCAGGTTCTCCAAAAATGATCATCATCAATATCATCATTTTAGTCATTTGGACTTGTGGTTTGGTTTGGTTTTTTTCTTATTTTGGCTTTCAGTCTGTGAGATCCAGATCCGTCTTTCTTCTGGAAACAGAAGAGTGGAAAGAACTCTTCTTTTTTACTTTTTAAATGAAAACTATGATTTTCTCATACTATGCTTATTCCAGAAGATGGAGCTTTTTAAGAGAAACAATTATTGTGGCAGTTGCCAGCACTGCACTTATTCTATATTGCAAAGACTATCTGTAATCTTTTTATTTGTTGCTTCTTAGGCTTTAAAAACATTTTACAATGTAAACACAGAAGAAGACCTCAAAAAAACAAACCTTGTGAGCTAGAGTTTACAGACTTGAGCATTTCATAAAGGGGTTATTAATTGGTTGCAGGAAGAAGAGGACAAAGGGAGTGGCACGGTGTATTGCATACCATTGGTTTTTCTGACTTGACCGCTTTCACTTGGAGGCATTCTTCCCGCTTTGAGGTAGTGTTGCTGAGGTCCTTCTGCTCACCAATTGCACCCTGAGTCTGATGGCCTGGTGACCGGGTCTGAGAGTGGCTGCCTGGGTCCCTTGGTGGCGGAGGCCTTGGGTGGATGTCTCCCCGCTGCTTCTTGGTGACGTGTGCCTCCGGGCCGTGCACGGTCTTCACGTGCTTCCGGAGGGAGCTGGGGTCTGTGTAGCGCTTCGTGCAGCCCGGGATCTTGCACACATATGGTTTCTGACAAGACACAAAACCCACCCATATCAGATTTTATTCCATGTGGGACTCCTGAAGAACTCCTTGGAGCACAGCTGGTGTCACAGTTATATGCTTTCACAGTGAATTTGTTACCTAATTTATGGTCTCTACAAATGAATCATAGAATGGTTTGGGTTGGAAGGGACCTTAAAGATTATCTAATTATCCAATCCCCTCCCAATGTGGGCAGGGAACCCTTGGTCAAAGCCACATTCAAACCTGGCCTTGAACATTTCCAGGGATGGGGCATCCACAGCTTCTCTGGGAAACCTCATCATTACCCTCACACTAACCAGTTTCTTCCTTATAACTAATCTAAATCGGCCCTCTTCCAGCTTAAAGCCATCACCCCTTGTCCTATCAAATTGTGACTGCACCTAGTTAGAACCATTAGTTCCCCTTGACTCAGAAGGTAGCAATTAGTGCTGCACAGATGATTGAGGGCAGAGTCCCTCATGGGTACTAACTGGCACAGCTTTCACTTACCTTAGGAGAAGCTAACTCAGCTATGCCAATTTATGAAGACTGCTTCGATTTTCAGCCCTGTCCCTTGCCCTCAGCAGTTTGATAGCATTCCCAGTATGCCTAGTACCTACTACTGAGAGAAACAACCCCCTTCAAAGGATGCTGGGCCATTTGTTCAGGCAGAATTAAGTGAGGAAGCATTTTTTTTCTGGCTCTTTCAGATCACCAGTACAATGTCAAAGCATAAGATACAGTGGCATGAACATTTTCACGTTGCAGCAATAAATGCACTAGTACTATTATTACTGCTACTAGTGTAACTCATCACTCATTTTTTACAAACAACTTTCTTTATCTGTGGATTTCTATAGTTCACTAAGCAATGTAGAATAAAGTAAATTTACTGTCTTATAAATTAACAAAGCCTTTTTTCTTGTATTATGAGGGGATTAGAAAGAAGAGCTGAGCACTTCCTAAGTCCTTTAATTGCCTCGGGAAGCAAAGTATTGTTCACTCACTTTCATTACTGAATTGTTTCCAAGAAACTACTATTTTAAAGGGTTTTTTTATACTAACCTTCAAAAAATAGAAAGAGACCCTCATGTAGAGTTTCTCAGAGGGATTCTCACTCTGCTTACACACAGCACTGTGGAGCTTTTGACAAATATAGCTTCGTCATAGCTGTCTAAGGCCTGAGACTGCTTCCACTGACATCAGTGGAAAAATCCCTCCCACTTACTTGAATAGGAGAAAAAATGAGCAATTTAGAGATGATGTTGAGCTACTGAGGCAGGTTTTCTCAGGTTGCTATAGAAGTACAAGTCACTTAGCTCTCCCCTGCATGAGTAAGTCATATCATCATCAAGATATGTCAGCTGCTTTTAAAGCTCTGTGTAGGTTACCTACTTGAAGCTAAAATGGCACAGCAAGCAAATGCTGAATTTGGTCTGTGCTTTTCATTGTATTCACATCACTCCACCAGTATATGTTGCCTTAAAAGATTAGCCTGTTTTGGTGTCAAGTAATGGTGAAGGAAATGTTCCATTTGCCCCTGTGGCTGCACCTATCAGAAATCATGTGCAGCATAAAATTTGGTTGATTTACTGTTAGACAAAAAATTAACACAGGGACAGGTCACACCACTAAGTGTGAGAAGGTCTAACTCCTCAAAGCAGCCCACAGGTTGGTTCAGACAGTGAATGAAAAAAGAAAACTCAGGCAGTTATTGGCAAGACTTGGTGAACTTCCTTCTACCTTGGTGACCATTCATGAAACTGCTGCAGGGCTTCAGTGCCATTATTAGTTGGGCTGCTGAAAACACACACGGCAGGGATGAGGAAACTCAAGAGATGTGCAATGCCCTCTGCTTCCTTTGTGACTGAAGAGATGCTGCAGGGCAGGCACTGGAAGAGGATGAGTGCTCCCTGGAGATCTGCCTATGTGCAGACCTGACAGACCTGACAGCCAGCTAGACAAAGATACAAGCTGTGTGGAAATAAATATAGCTGCTATGGTATGTCCTGCCCTTCCAGTACTCCCAGGTTTAGGCTAGAGATAAAGGAGTATAGGGACATGTCAAGGAGAAGACAGTGGACTCTGAGATTGAGATGATGTGACTCTCTGTGCAACTTGAAATGGGGCAATAAAACATGGACAATGCAAGAAGATGGTGTGATTCCTGAAAAAGGAGGCAGCAGTAACAGTAAACAGTAATAATGAGATGTTACACTGAGAGTTTGGAAACAGCTGTGACTGCCACAGCTGGTTTCCTTGAGAAAGGTTGCATTTTCTCTGCTGCATCCCTAGTCCATGAGGTCTGTTCAGGATGGAAAGAAAGAGTGAAAGAGGCCAGAGAAGAAGGAAAAGGCATAACTCAGAACAAACAGCAATCCATGATTTCAAATGTGGACACTGTAGCTGTCTGCAGCACCCCAAAGTACGCTGGGGAAGCTGCATCCCAGCAGATGCCTGGTGCCAACACAGACATGGGGATGGGTCCAGGCACCCAATGAGCCCTTACAGCTCCAGAGGGAAAAATGATCCCAGCTTTACAGGGAAAACAGGATCTCTCCCTGGTTAATGCATGTGTTTTCATTAAACTCCCTCATTCAAAACTCTCCTACATGTAATAAAATGCCAGGTCTGTATGACATACTGTGCTGCTAAGAGGCATCCAGAACTTACATTCCTTTCAGGTTGCTGAGGGTTGCTGTGCCTGTCCTCTGTAATATATTGCTATGACCACACTGTAAATCTGTTCAACAATGAATTGTATTAGTCTTTTGAAGCTGTGCTTACTTACCTCATTGGAATGAGTCCTGTTTTGGTGCTTGGCCCTGTCAGATGCATTGGAGAAAGCTTTGTTGCAGCCTTCATGTTCGCACACATACGGTTTCTCTCCAGTGTGAGATCTCAAGTGCGTTTTCAAGTTTTCTAGTCTGGAGTAGGCCTTTGTACAACCTTCAAACTGCAGACAAGACATAAATCTGGTTTAGCTTTAATCTTTGGACTTACAGGAAACAGCAAAAGTGGACTTATAAAAGTTCAGAAATTTTCCAGGCCTTCATAACTTTGTCCAATGTAGTTTTGATTTGGAGGATTTTAATTTTATCCAAGCAAACTCTGACACAGCTCAAGTAAAAATGCTTTCAGCATTTTGTAAATCTTCTCTTACAGGAGAGCACAGTATTCATGTACCTCGACTAAGACTGAAATCCATTGCAAAGCCATCAGGAGATGGTGGCCAGCAGTAATACCAAGCTCTGTAAGAGAAAGTGCCCTTAAATAATTTAGCAAACTGAGCCATGTTTAATAATGCCTTTTGGGGCTTCTTTGTACTTTAAACTTGAGGAAGTGGGCCAAATCATCCAGGGAACCCCCTCTCCTAAAGCTTTTGTCATCTGGTTGTGCTGGATAACAACGCAGACAAGGCAGTCTCTTCTCCACAAGAGTCTGATAGACGAGCTCAGGGAATGCAGCACTTGTCCTGCTCTGTTAGTTCTCTGCACAGCCCCTGCTTCCCTGTACAAACCTGGAGCTCAGGCCCCTTTACTTACAGTGCATTTGTGTGGCTTTTCCCCTGTATGTCTCCTCATGTGGACCACCAGCATATATTGGGCTTTGAAAGGTTTCTGTTCCCGGGAACAGTCCAGCCATCGGCACACAAACTCTTTCTTCTCACCATGTATGTGGTCATTGTTGATATGCTGTTCAGGCAGAATAGAGGTCACAGCTTAACAGAAATACAACATCAGCTGCTGCCTTACTGTAATTTCACATTGGAAGAACACCAGAGATTCAGGTGTGAACAAGGTCCTTGCAGTACCAAAAGAATAAGATCATATGCACTTCCAAGTGACCACAGGGTTCAGATTATAGATTCTACTGGAAGTCCACTAAGGCCAATGATTTTTTTTTTTCTACTGTGATCAAAAGGCTTTGGATCAGGCCTCAGGGATACAAGCTGATAAATGGATCCTGGATAATCTCATGCACAGCTCCACTTGTGTGATTCACATTGGGTACTGCTTTTAAAGACCAGGGGAATGTTACTTAAGTGCTGCTCAACATAAACAAGGTTTTACAAAATCAGGCCTTTAGAAACATATCCTCCAACCTGAAAAATCAACAGAACTGCTAAACCAAGTTTCCACCTCAAATTTTAACTCACTCCCTGTTACCCATATTTTCCTCAGTAAATGTATTTGGTTCAGTAAATGTACAGGTCATGGTGGCAGAAATAAACCCCTGTACACTGTGAATATGAACTCTGAGTACAGAAGCATACATCAAGCCAGTTTTTGCCATTGCTTAGTCTGGCTCTGTCTGAATGTGTGTGGGAGTGACAGCTGCCCCAGCCCTGCTGACTCGCAGGCATGTCTTTCTGTGGTCAGTGTCACCCACATGAATGTACCCAGAAGCAGGACAGAGCTGTGTACCTTGTACTCTTTCCCAAAATTAGCTTGCTCTGTTTCTTTCACTAAGATCTAGTCCAGAAAAGCATTTAAAAATGGATTTAATTCTCTCTGTGTTTGAGTGGAAGCAGGCAGGTGAAACAGGGACAACCTCAAAATTGGTTTGATTTTTTTTAAAAGTTTAACTGTTTGAATTTTTTTGCACAGCTTTAGAAAACAAAAGAAGAGATAACTACACCTGGACTTTCAGAGTCTTTTTTCCACTAGGAGCTACCCGACTCATCCTCCCAGACTCTCTTGGAAAAATCATTCCACACTGCTGAACTTCTGTCATTGTGCCACTAGATGGCTGCATTACTCAGCGAATGACATTATTCCCACTAAGGTACCACCAAAAAATCTTTCCAGTTTTTATTTGATCACAGCACAGGGATGAAATCTGTATCTGTTCCATAATGGGCCTAAATAAAATGCCAGCCATATAGAAACTCAGTAGCTCATCCTGGAACACAAAGAAGATAATCCCAATCTTTTCTGAAGTCTTGAAATCAGTCAGAAAGCCACATAAAATCACGTATGTTCAAAATTATGCACCATTGCCATGGAAAACAGACATCCATTACCTGCAAAAGATGACAGCTTTTTTTTCTGAAACTTTATTGCCATTTCTTAAAAATTGTTATGGGGCTCAGGATGCATGAACAGAGCAGAGGTGCTGGGCAACATACAACTTGTAATCTGCAGGAGTTAAAGTTCCTAGTGCAGATCTGTATTCACAGTACACACACCTGTGCCAGAAGCATACACATGCCCTGAACTGTGAAATGGCATCAAAAGAGTTCAATGAAGGCAATGTGTGCTATTTCTTGAAAGAGAAAGAAGTAAAGGGACAAAATTAAATGCATTCAAGTAATTCATGGCCAAATCTCTCTGTAAACATTACAGACTGTGAGATATGTGGTTAAACCTACACAGCCACGAGGGGGATGAGACTTGAGTGTGTGACACAGGCTTTCCATTTGATACAAAAACCTCAAGGCTGGATCAATCACTTCACCACAGCACCTCCTTTTACCTCCTGCTGTGTGGACACTCAGGCACCATGGAGGCTCTTTCAGAGAATGTCTCCATAGGACAATTTTTTTCTCTTTGTCCCTGAAAACCAGCTTACTTAGACCTCTAACCTTTAGCAGCATGAGAATCCTCTAAAACTGACCTTTCTCATGGGCCTAAAACTCCTTTCCTCACTCCGTCCCCAGCCCAGGCTCAGTGCAGCAGCTGACAAAGCTTGCCCAGAGTGGTGATGATCATTTGCCTCTCTCCATCACTGGCTTACCTGTCAAATATCTTGTGATCATCCTCTGGTCTCTCACAACTGTGGCCCTCCATACACATTTGCCCTGCTCTCTTATTCTATCAATCCTTTCCCAGACTCTCTGATCTTCCTACAATCAAACCCCTCTTTGTGCTGTTTTCCCTCATTGCTCTGATGCTGCAAGTGGCCCCTGAGAGCTCACCTGCAAATCCAGCTCATTCTCATTCAATACCTCTGAGGATCCTCACCTTTAGGGAAAGCCTGGAATAAATGAGCCTGTGATCTGCTAATCTGAGTAATTTATTTGGTTCACAGCTGCTTAATTGCTTTTTGCAGAGGGATCATATTTTAGCAGACCTACAAATATGTTCAAATACTCAAAAGGCTGGTCTGGAGAAAGACACTTGCTAGAAAACCAGCACCAGCAGTGCTCTCAGGTAAGGAGATTCACAGTGTTTGTCATCCTGAGATTCAAACATCCTCACTTGCTCAAGTTATGATGAGAAAACTCATCAGTCATCTGCTGTGGACATATAGGCAGAACTACACAAATGCAAACCATGAACTAAATCTACACTGGGATTTTTTTACCATTATCATTTGGCAGAAAGAATGTGTAATTTTTGTGACATGTTTAAAGAGGAGGGAGGTCTCACTGTGCAAACAACATCATTTAGAAAAGTTCAGAAGTTTGTGAACTCTGGCATTCAGTTTCTTTGACTCAGATAATTACCTTTGGATTTTACACGGTGTTTTTGGCTCCCTGGTCTCTATTATGAGAGGAAATGAGCAGTTTTGAGCTTGTAAAACAAAGAACAGTCAGGAATAAGAGTATTATGCAAAGCAGAAGCTTTGGTACAGTACAATAAGGAATTATAGGGTTTCAATTTATAATCTGTTTGTAACCTTATTACACCCATGAAATGTCACATTCCAGGGACTAGATCAGAAGGATTTTTTTTCCTGGTGAAATTGAATTTTGATGCAGTTTCAGGGTGTGAAAAGGCTTTTCTTTTAATTTTGTGGGCCCAAACCTGCAAGTTTTACTTATGTCCGTAATCCTTATTACAGTAAATAGGCGCATGAAAGCCAATGATATTACTCCCTAGTGTCAGGTTTGCTTGCATAAGGCTCTGAAGCGTCAGCTCTGTATTATTAAGAATTTCTGACCTGAAAAAAAAAGCCCCCATTAAAAGCTGGAATTCTACAAGCTATCTCCCGTTGCACACAGCTCCAAAAAGCTGCTGAACAGGGGTCATTTGCAGAATACCAGTCACTTTCATGCTACTTCAATGCTTATTACCAAACCTCTGTTTGTCCTGGCTCATTTTCTATTCTTTAAAAAATGTTGTTACTATCATCCAATTCCAAAACACCCTAAAACGAACAGAGGGAGCTGAGCTAAATACTGATTTTGGTCTCAGAATGACCTGCCTTTGAAGGAGGAAGCTCTGAGATGGATTTCAATTCCAGAGCATAAAACCCCACCAGATTAATTGAAATCAAGGCTGAAGTTTGCCTGTCATCTCTACCGGGCAATCTGAGAAACCAGAGGTAATGGGAAATTAAATCCACAGTATCCTGGAAGCATAAATGCTTACATGGTAAGAAATACTACTGAAAAGGGAACACCTTAAATCCTGCATGTTCTCATATAATCCATACCAACTGTACCTGTTACTCAATATTGTAGCAGATGAAGTGGCACTGCAGGTAGGTGCAACAACCTTGGTGTTTCATTTCCCTCCTCCAAGAGGGTTTTTAGAAGAAAGGAGAATCTGCGCACATCCTAGCTGACTGCATGGTACCCGTTAGCTTTTCAATACATAAACAAAGGCCAAATGTGCTCTCACAGCAGTCAAACAGCAGGAGGAAAAGCCTCTCCATACCAGTGGAAAAACTTAGGAGCATCAGAAAAAGAATGTCGCTGCAACTGAGATTGCATCTGAAAGCAAAGTTCTATTTGGTGGCAAGAGCAGAATATTCTGAGAATCTCATATTTCTGTTTTCTAACCTAGACTTGCTACTCTAGAGTGTAGGAGGAAACTGGGAAGAGACCATGCTGTATTGGTATAATGTGGTAAGTTAGTGGCTGAGTGAAAGGCATAACCCCATTGCCAAAATTGGGTTTAATTTCAGTTATACAACACCAATTTCAGACTTTTATCTTCTCACAGTTCTTTCTCTGAATTTTAAAAAACTAAAAAGGAGGTTCTAAGTAACTTCTCACTAGATCTCACCACTGACATTAAGCAGAGGCAGCATTTAACCCATCTTCTAGCACAAATATCCCCCTGTACTGTACTGCCACAAAAAGTCCCTCAAACCAGCAGAGCTGCTGCATTTGATGCATAGGGGACAAAGTGTGAAAGGTGAAGAGGCATCACAGTGCTAAACACAGCTTGTCCTGTAGCTGCACAAGAGGGCTGTGGAGCCCACAGAGGACATGTGGCAGAGGCTGTGTCTGGCAGTACCAGACTGGAAAGCTCTGAAGCTGGTTTGGAAGGGGATTAGCTGTCCCTGACCTGCAAGGCCTGCAGGGAACACTTTTATTTCTGTGTTTTGCACAGGGAATGTAGATTTGTCCTTAAGCCCACATACAGTTGGAAACAGGTTCCTGGTCATCAGGCCCATCCCCTCGCTATGGCAAGTCCCACTGCACATAATCCTGGTCACAAACAGAGCTTCAGCTTCTAAGTACCTTGGTGATCAGCCCCCTCTGGTCCCAGTGGAAGGCGCTTCTAGGAAGTCACTCTTCTGCTGGTTAGCAACTAATTTGTAGCTTCGATTTATTCACAGCCAATTTATATTCATTTGTTCTCGTGCCAACACTATTCTTTAGCTTAAACAGCTCTGCTTCCCTGCCGTGTTTAGTTCTCTCCCTTCCCCACCTTAACTAGCTGGCAGACAGCACTCCCCTCTCTGTCTTCATTTGCTGGATTAGATAAACTAGTTCCTTCCGGTCTTCTCTTCAATGACCAAGTCCTCATTCCCCCCTTAACCTGCTTTGGCTTGAGGCGGGGAATTCCGAGTCCCATTTGTCAGTTTGTTCCCAGATTCCGCATTGCCACTTTGAGGACTGTATTAGTCCATCAGTTGCTCTCTCAGCCTCTTCACCTGCTCTAGTACAACTTCCACCTTCTTGACCAGAATAGTGTAAAGTACCCCAGGGCTCACCAGATGTGGTATAACTGAATTCAAACTTCCCTGTCACCACTTAAGTGCAAGTACAGACCTCACATTCACTTTAGACTCGAGACTATTACCAAAGCCTCTGAGTACCTCATAGCTTGTGAATGTACCTCTCCTAACAACAAACCTCAGCAAAAATATCTTCTACTATGGCCACAGGTGAGGCAGAGACTTAAGGCCCAGGAAAGCTAAAGGCCACATTCATAGAAGATTTTAGATCTCTGATTCCCACTAAAAGTAGTCACTTGTTCATGAGTGGTGTGCATACTTCTGAGGTTCTTGACCTACAGAGTTTCCTGAGATATCCAAGTGACTGCAAAAAAGAATATCAGTGTTCAGAACAGTGACAGAGCACCACTTAAGCAAGTCCCCAAGCTTGCCTGCCCCCAGGGATGCAATATGCAACTCATCGCTGCTCCTTGTTACCATTTTAGGTAGTCAGGCAACTGAGAGATGACGTCAGACTGGCCTCCCTACCATCTCATTAACATCTTGATAAAGGTTGCCTCCATGATCCACAGCAAGATGAACAGACAAAAGCATTGTAAAAAAGTCAGGATATAAAGGAGGTCCTGGTGAGCCAGGAAATCTCCTGTGACAATAGAAATCTCATTGTGAGGAGGGAAAAAATGCATCTCCATGGAGTGAAATCCTCAGCAGACTTCTCAGACACATTCCAATCACTGTCACACTCTGTGACTGTCTGTTAAAACAATGCATACATTTTAATTTCCTCTTATCTGATGGATAACAGGTATAGATCCTGTCTGCCCTTTCCCTACTAAAGATTTTGCAGGCACAACCAGGCCAAACAGCTTCAAGAGACCAATGTCTGCTCCTTGCTGCTCAAGTTGAGAATATACTTTTGACCCCATGTCCTTAGGGTGGCAAAAGTACTTAAGCCATTTTTAGTTCCAGAGATGGAAGAAGTACTTAAGCTGCTTTAAGCCCTTATGGTGGCATAAACACTTAAGCTGTTTGTAGTTCCTAAAGCCAAGTGGAAGCTGTAGCTGTAGATGAAGAATTCTGCACTTCCAAATAGGCACATGCTGTGGAGAAGCTCAGTCAACTATCTCCAACCCTGCTTCCTTTCCTTTGGATGCACTTACTGTTATTCTATTAGAGTTCTTGATGCTGTCTTTCATACTTTATGGAAGATTTAAGAAATGCTGTTGTGACAGATCTCTGCTAATGCTGATTAGCAACATGACAATTTATACAATTTGCTGATCTAGCCCAAAGCAGGTCAGTGCCTCCACAGTCTTGACACCTTTACTAAAATGGAATATGCACAGTTAAGATCATCTGGATCTTAAAAACACTGCACAGCTGTGTAGTGTGTAATTTCCTCAGTGTATAATGAATACAGTAAATAGCCTGTGCACTGCACTCCTCACCTCAGTGTTTGATCTTGTCACTCAATCTCTGTACTTGATTTTCAACATTTTCCACTATTAACAAATGAAGCCCCTTGCTCCCCATAGATATGGTCATGATTGCAAACTTAAATGAAGAGTAGTGGCATGCCACATTTCATAATCAGATATTTTTGGGTTACATGTGAGAGGACTGTGGCTTTTTTAATGGTTGTAGGGGTTTAACACTAGCCAACAACTACCTACCAGGTTCACTCCCACCAGCCCCTGCCAGCAAGGATGGGGTGAACTGGAAAAAGGTAAAATCCATGGGTTCAGATAAGAATAGCTTAAAATCCAGAATAAAAACTATAATAGCACTAATAACGACAATGATAAAAAGGGAGATATGAACAGGGACATGAATAACAGCCAACAGAAAAAAGCAATGCACAATACCCTGGGTCACCACCTGCTCACTGATGCCCAGCACACCCTGAGCAGCAATTGGTCATCCCAGCCAACTTCCCCTGGTTTATATCCTATCCTATAATGTCCTGTGTTAAGGAATATCCCTTTGGTCAGTCTGGGTCAGCTGTTCCCAGCTGTGTACGCTCTCAGCTTCTTGTGCACCTGTTCCCTGGCAGAGCATGGGAAACTGAAAAGTCCTTGACTTTGCTCAGCAACAACTAAAACATCTGTATGTTATCAATCTTACTCTCATACTGAATCCAAAATATAGAATGTACAAGCTATTAGGGAGAAAATTAACTCTATCCCAGCCAAGACCAAGATAAAAGTATTGCAAAATTAAATATATATACTGCAAATATTTGTAACTCCAGTGTGACTAAAAATGTTCTACACATTAAGAAAAAAAAATTTACTACATGAAGTTAGTTTCAGTTAAAAAATTGGCTAGTTCAAAAAGGAGTGAAGCATGTGGAAAATGGGAAATGTAACTTACCTATTTTACAAACTTAACATTTGAACTCCGTGTCCATGATTGTTAATACTTAATTATAAGAACAAAAAAGAGACCCCAGTCAGCACTCCATCTGAATTCATGCTTGAAGCTCATTTATTACTGTGCTGTTCTGGATACCCATTTTTGTCCCTTGAGAACTGGCAACAGCAGTCAATGAATAAAGGGAGGAATCAAAATTAGAAGCCCTAAGTCAACTGAAAAATTATGATGATTTATAGCTTGAGATAACCCATGTATGTAGAAGGACAGGGATGACAGGCACAGGAGAAGGGCAGCATGGAAACCAATGGCTGGAAGAGAGGATGGAAACAGTAAGAAAGGAGGGCTCCAGTGTCTGAAGGAGCATTCCCAAATAAATGGCAGACTGAAGGGAACCTCAGAGATGTTGCAACAAACAACTGGGGTCAACAGCTTTCTTGGACCAGCACAGCTGCCACTTCGAGAAGACTGGGTTTACAGTCATATGTAAAAATTCAGTAAAGATCTGGGGTTCAGTGTAACACATGGGAAGAGACTGTCCCTGTTTCATGGGGCATACAAGTTCAGAAGCAAGGAATGCACAAAGGCCAAGAGCAATCAAACTAATAATGAACTTCTGCATTTTGTGGAGTTCACTGTACTCCTGAGCAGGAATCATCCTTTTGCCTCAAATGATGTCTAAGCAAGCCATGGTGAATCAAATGACTTTTTACATATGGGATTGGATAAGTCTTGTTCTCTAAATGTGAAACTGTATTACTAATAAACAGTAATATGCTAATTCAAAGGACACAGCTCACCAGGACTGTTTGTTTTTCACCTCCCTCCTTCAGCTGAAAATATAGGTCTGATTATTTTTTTTATCTCTTTGTCTTAAAAACAGCAATAAAATTTCTAAATCCCCCAGTTAAAGAAAGAAAAAGATATTTTCTTTCTGCTTCTCCTTTTGTTCTCTTGCAGTAAATCCTGTAGTTGTCTTCGTTGCCTATCAATAGGTTAAACATATCCAACTTGTATGTTTAAATGCTAAAGACAGAGAAGTCCCCATGGATACGTCAATCATTGGCTCTTGTACAAAGAAAATACTGTATTTTGCTCAGAAGAGCTTTCTGTGGCAATTTAAACACAGTGAGACAGACACAATATCCTGGAGAGAGGAAAACCTGCCTTATTACATTCCTGACCCAAGAGAAAGGATCTGCCCTTAGGATATAAAGGGAATCAGTGGGGGGAAAAAAGAGAAAAGTTATCTAATCCTAAAAATAAAGACAGTGGTTCATAATACAGCATGACCTTCTTTTAATCTCTGATATAGCAGTTATCCAGTATGGATGTGATAGAATACCAACAGGGCAAACACAGCTTTCTTGTCAGGCTGGGAACCAACCCCCTCAGCCTGTATCTGTTTCCAGGTTTTGGACAGCTTTTTGGTAGACTCTGGTATATTCTGTGGAGTGAATGGAACTTCTGGGATATTGCAGGGATTCTTTCCCAATAAGATCACATCTTGTTCTTGTTTCATTTAATATACATATATTCACATATGCAGTACAGTTAAGTCTGTTAGCAGCAAAATGCACTCCTATCAAGGTCAATGTTTTACAGCTCTCCCTTGATTTCCTGTGTCAGAGCATGCAGCTATAAAGCATGGGCAGAAATCACATCTTTATTTGCTAAACCGGAACATTTAAGAAATGAAATTCTGCCAGGACATCAACATTGATGTGTGGACATTAATCATTCCAGCTGCAGTGGTAGGAAAGGTGTTTCAATGACTCAGGTTTGTTTCTTCTCTGATCTTCTCTTCCATAACTCAGTCAAAAATCAAGTGCCTTGTTTTCCTTGGAACTTGCACTCTTGTATTTCTAGCTGGGGCACTAATATGTGAAGCTGGTATGGTACGGGAATTCCAGCTTTCTTTACTCCTTTTTTTTTTCCCCCAGCTGTAGAGAAGTAATTTTTCAATGCATGCTGTCATGATAACTGGGTTTTACCATCTCCTCCAGCACTGATGCTTGGTATCACATTTGCCTTAGTTCAAGCAAGGTATTACAGCTTCCTGATTTAATTTTTTTTTTTTACAAAAAGTCTCTACTTCTCTCTTTAACCACTTGCCCCAGGACAGGCTAATTGCATTTCCATGAGGAGGCTGCAGAAGGAACTGACAGTGGAAACCACAAGCCAAATGCTCAAGTCAATTGTTCTCGAACAGGGATGTTTTGGTTAAACCTCTGCTCTCCTGAGAACTACTGAAGCAGGAAAAGATGCAAAAGGGTTACATGAGGATGACAAATTCTTGGAGCACTGAGATGAAGGAGCCTGTAGGGCAGAAGTGCCCCTGCAGTGCTCCTGGAAGAGTAAACAGGGCCAACTGCAAGCTGAGCACTCCTGGTGTTTCTCCCAGCACCTTCTCCTACCTGCCTGCTGTTTGCAGTGCTTCCCAGCTCTCCTGGCTGCCCTCCCTGCACAGCTCCTGCAGGTGGTCTTACATGCTCCACACCACTGCAAAGGTGCTGGCAAACTCCTTTCCAACTTCCACTTGCTTCAGAATCTTTCCTGGTGTAGATTGTGTGTGTTGGAACACACAGGCTGAGAGCTGCTCTGAGCATCTGAACTGCTGTGCTAACTGCACAAAAGCCTTTTGCTGTATGGTTTTTCCTTTTTAAAAGGCAACATCACAGAAAAAAGTCCAATATAACTTTAAGTTTCACCAAGACTTCAGCAATGCACAGAATTCACTTTTACAAAAATTAGCTTATATGTATATATATATACATACATATATATATATATGTGTGTGTGTGTGTTTGTCTCACTTCTACCTTGTTTTTTTTAATGCTCTTCACATTTAGGTCTCCCAATTACACCTATGTATTACACCTTCTATGTAAAGGTCATATGATAAAAATATAGGGTAATTTGGCACCTGCAGCGTAACAAGAGCCCCAAAACAGACTACCAAGGAGAAAAGCACAGGGAGAAAAAAGACAGGTGAAGTGTGTACCAGTGACAGAGAATTAAAACTTGGTTTGAAAGACCAGGATGGAAGAATAAATTTGACAAAGGCCATGTGCTGAAGGGTTTAAGACCCACTGTTGACTACATGATAAAACTGTGATGTTAACGGTGTAAGAGCAAATGAAGGTGGTCTTCTCCCAAATCTAATACCCTAACCCTGCACTGATGATCTTCAGCCTGTTCTGCCTGCTTTCCTCTCATTCTTCTCCATCACACATGCATCCAAGCTCTCTCCAAAGGTTTTCTGAGAGGTGGCTACAGGCAGGAATTCTACAGCTTGAGCTGCAGGAAGGGCATTTGCCTTCAGGAAATAGCTCTACAGCATGATTTCAAGGAGGTGCAATGTCTGTTCAAGTCATAAGCTCACAAGAGAGGAAATTCACATTGCAAAGCTCCGTATTCCCCTCAGATCCATTAGACATTCCTCTCTCAATTAGCCAAAGCAGTAGTGCACAAACAAGGGAGAAGTTTTCCTACAGTTGGATGGGGAGGAGGGTAAAGACTGGCCAAACATCTGCTTCACTGGTTCTAAGACTGCCAGTGAATGCTGCCTGGAAAATGATATCTTCTAGGAGTGGCTGAATATGGAAGGAGAGAAAACCACCTGAGGCTCAACTTCAAAATTTTCTGCTTCATGATCTTTGCATTTAAGGATAAAAATTGATTTGACATGCAACTGCTGGAGAATTTCAGGAAAACCATGTTAAAAATCTCCCTCACAGGCAGTACCCAAGGTGAGCAATGGCTTACTCTTCTTTACAAATCTGAAGTCATGTACAGCTGTGTACAATCTTTAACAAAAACATACAGGACTTACCTTAAAAAAAAAAACAAAACTGAAAAACTTGAACAGCTCGACACTTAGCACCGCTACAGATGTTAGTATCACACACACATATATTCTATTTCTGGATTTTTTCTCTCTGGCAAAGACAGACCACAGAAGACTCCTGCCAGCACACATGAGAAGGAAGTAATCATAAAGAGGCATTACAATAAGGTATTTCATCTTATTTGCAAATGGTATGAAGAATGAAAATACCATTCCTGCTTTTGACAGAAGCGCACCAGCACACACGAAGCAGAACTAAATACTTTGGATGTTTTCCCACATTTCTGCAGAAGACAAAAAACTATAGGCCTCCTTCCTCCCACCATAACTCATCTGACTTCAATGGAAATCAGACCTGCTGTATATATTAAACCTGAAATTAACTATTCTCCCCCCATATTGTTTGGCTTTGATAAATTCCAGCCATTGCTCCTGGCCAAGCTGCACAGATCCTGGTTCAATGAGCTGCTCTGCTGACATGAGCTCTTATGGCAGCCTGGAGGCCATTAAATTCAACTGGGTCCAACACACTGAGCTCTCTGCAGGAGTGGGGCTTTAGCAACTCCTATAGTTAGTTATTGAGCTGTGGGTTCAAACCATGCTAAAAGTAATAATATTCTCCTTTAACACAGGCCATGTTCACAAGAAAATAAAATTGGAAGAGGTTCCTAATCTTTACATTCCACAGCACAGATCAGAGTAGTGGAGCCAAGAAATAAAAGCTTAAGAGTAAAGATGCCAAGAGAAGAAAAAAAAATGGAAGAAAGAAAATACCCAGCAAAATATCCCAACTGGTGCACCAAATGAACGTATAAAGACAGAGCTGTTTTATAAAAATTGTAAACCTTTAATGACAAAAATCTGTTAAAATTTACACTGCCTTTCAGTGCATGTGTTTGGAAATATACTGGAGCTAGTTTAGAATCAACAGGCCCTTTGAATTAAAATGTAACTATATATTACAGCAGCTTTATACAATTTTATATTAGCAGAGAAAAACTGCTTAATTCCATGAACCAACTTAGAAACCTATGAAAGGCGATAGCAAGAGGAAAATAAGGAAAAGCTAAAAAGTACCATTTTAACGAGATTTTGAATTCTTCCAAACTCCAGGAGTGATACAATGGGGTCATCTATCTATGCAAAAAGATTAGCAAAATATTTGATACTTTATGAAAAAGTTAAATCACTGCCTCTTCAACTGAAAATCCTTTCTTCCTAAAGGGGATAAATAGCAAGATAAATGCCAGATATTTAAATGGATCTGCTTTTCAAGGTCCACTAAGCATATGGGCAGTAGCACTAAGCATGTATATAGGACTTGCTGAGAAACATGCACCTCCTTTGGTTTAACCTTGGACCAGATTTTATAAAATCATGCACTTTCTTCTACTTTTAGTACTTTATTAGTAATTACAGCACAGCTAATACTGACCCACTTAAAATGAAAGAAAATATACTCCTCATCAGGATCTTCCTGTGTAAATCAATCAGTAATTCTTTCTAATTTTTTGTAAAGAGAGCCCTTGTGCTTACCACATGGACACATACAAATTGTTCATATGATTAAAATACCAATGCTTTATCTGCAGAAAGAGACTATTGAATAACAGCATTGTTTTTCAATAAATGCACTTAGTGTCTCCTTATACATAAACTATGAAAGCTGCAGTTCAGATTAGAGATAATGCCTAATCCACGTTTAGCAATGAATGGCAATAAAAACCTCTGCAAAATCTGAAAATATAGTGACTTCTGTGACTTTTCACAGAAACTAAAATAAAAAATGCTGGCAGTGATAAGCAATGCCAAAATCTTTACAGGCAAAATATGCTTTAACATATATTTAATCACAGAGGATCCTGGTAGAATTAATCCAGCTTCAGCAGCTGACAGCATCAGCAGTGTCTTAAAGCCACAACATCACAACTGGACTGGAGGAAGTAACTGGAGCTCTTCCTCCTAACACCTCCAAGAAACATGTCTAACAAGCTTCAGCACATGCAGCAGTTTATTGCTGCTCTAAGACCTCCCTTTGTTTTTTTCACTGGACATCCACTTAGAATTTCCCTTTTGCATCCATACTATGCTTAATCATCCCTGTCGCATCCTAGCAAATTCAGGGCTAGCAAAGGTCTTTCTCCCATTTTAAAAGTTAGTCACACTTGATGTTTCAGGCAGCAGCAGCAGAGTTACCTTCTTTTATCTTTTTTGCCATGGAATAACATTTTTCCATCCTCTCATATGTGCCATAAACAGTGCTGCATCTGAAGATATATGTTTAAGTTGTTGCAATGAAAACTGTGCAGGATTTCATAGCAGAACATGGAGTATCACCTAAAACACTTTAAAAAGAGCCAAGGCCTATTTTTTTCTGCCCCTGCATTCCACACATTAACTTTAATTGACTTCCAGTGAACTTATAAGGGCCTTTGGTAACTAAAAATCAATCCTAAATAGTCTGGTTTATCTCAAAGATTTTTATCTTCTCCTATACACCACTGTGGCACCATCTGAATGGGACAGACTTGTGCTGGCAGTCAACCACAGGAATCTGCAGCAGCAAACCAAAGAACAGTCCTGTATCTCTGTAACTCTTCCTCACCCAAAAACTATTCAGAACTGGAGCCTGGCACTTTCAGAATGTCATATAAAACACACTTCTTTGTTCAGGCTTTTTTTACTAACCATAAGTGTTGGAATCCCCTTGGCAATTAATTTCCTGGCTTGTAATCCCTTGGCTCTGATCCATGCAGAGAGAGTGGCTGCACTGGAGGGAGGCGTGCAAGGCACATGCTCTGACTTTGCAAAATGAAGTGGTCTCTTGATTTAAATGACAGTGGCCAAGCCTGAAAATGTTGTACTTGCCCTGCATAATAGAGTAAGCTAAGCTCACTGTTAAACACTCTTTAAAGTTGAGTGTTAAAGCCATAATATGGCAAATGGTCAAATACTGCAGGCAGGGTTTTCTTGGTTATCTGAGGCAATATTACACATAATTCAGGCTCAATAAAGAAATGTAAACACTACCCCAATGGTAGAGAGAGAGAGAGGAATTGTGCAATATATTATTCAATAATTAGCACTGATAATGGTTTAAAGGATACGGCCTTCACTTTAAGAAAACTTACACTAACAACAACAACAACAAAATCACAGCATATCCACAGTGTATTGAGATTCTCTATTCTCAGCTCCTGTACAGAGGTACAGAACTCTTGTGGCAATCCTGCCTGATGCTAGTAACTGGCAAAACACTGTACAATGAAAAGAGCAGACCTACAGGAATGCTTCTGCCTAACAGCCAGGCCAGGTGGGCTTGATCAGTTCTGACATACATATATTGTTTAAGGTATACAGAAACAAAATGACAGAAGCTCCTATAAGTAGCTAAACTCTCAAAAATTTTTTTTCACTAAGTTTCCTTTAGTTTTGGACAAAGGCTTTCACAGGAGAAAGTTGGTACCATGCTCACATGTGCTGTGAAGAGTAAGATATTATCTTTTTAATTAACTCAGCCTAAAGTAATGCAGTTTTAAGTAATCTGCTCCAATCCTGAATTCCTCAAATTAGGAAGCATCAGAACTAAATAAATATGGGAAAGAGACTTGTCCTTCATGCTACAGAATCCCAAAATAATACACTCCTACAGTCCCCTCCTGCAAACCATACTGGACCTCCCTGGATGCATACAAGGTGTGTTGTGCTTATCTGGCAGGAATCACTTCTGAGGTAAGGTGCTAACCAGAAGCAAAGGACAGACTTATCTGTACTGTGCTTCTCTCTGAAAATTTAGTGAGTGCCTACCCAGTGCTGTGCTGCTGCTGTTCTTTCTTTTCGTGCTTTCTTGGCACATGTGGGAGAGGATAAAAGCCTAATGGGTGCGAGTGTCAGCACAATATAAATTGCTGCAAGGAAAAACTTGATGCATGGCTTTGGATCTGAAAGAAGAATGTCCACCATTGTTTGTGATTATGGATCACATCACAATCTAATAGCAATTTTTATTTAATCAATAATTTCCATGCTGAACAGACAGCCCTGTTACAAAGAATCGACAAGCAAGTACTGATAGCGACAAGGCTTGTTATTAATCTTTACCCTGCCAACATTTCAACCAAACTACTGTAAAAAAGCACCACCAAGATGGATTTAGAAATAGGTCTGTCTTTTTTTTTCTGTCTCTTTTCTTTCTCTTTTTCTCTTTCTCTCTCTCTCTTTCTTTATCCCTCTCTTCCTTTTGCTTTTCTTTTCTTTTTACCTACACAGTCCCATTACCCTTCTCCCTTTTCAGGTATGCAATGTTTCATACACTTTATATTTTAAGTTTATTTGAAAAACCTGGGGCTTGAATTGCACAAAAAGGCAATTCATATTAAGCAATTTCACAAATCAGTGGGACCTAGCCCAGTGCTGAGTGTTAGCCATTATAGGCTAATAAATCATACTTTCTCTTTGAGATGTCAATCGCCAAAGTGCTTTGTAAAAATGTTGGCATCTGTAATTCAGCAAAGCCTTTTCATCTTGAAATAAGATGCTCCAGACTGATAACAAGAATAATCCTCTCTTGATCAAAAAAAAAATCTGCATTTTACCAATTAAAGCTGCTGCCAGAAGCCAAACGGAGCAGCACTGAGACTCCACTGTAGTTTATCTCTGCTAAACACAAGGAGGGATACAGTTGGAGCTTTGTTTCATTTTCAGCTTGACTACTTTATCTCAGAGAGAACTGCAGCATCTCAGCCCTGTGATACACATAAGAATGGGATATGCAGACCTCATACCTACAGTGTAAGCCACCAGAGGACCCACTCCTGACAAAACCACCACCCATTCATTTTACAGATTAGGTACTCAACATCTTGAAGAAAAGTCATGCTTACACTAAAGTTTAAGCACAGGATAACACTGGATTTGTTTCATCACGATAAAAGGCTCATCTGCTTTTCATTTTTCTTTTTCTTTCTATAAAGAGGCTACACAAACAATAGAGACTGCAAAAATGCATCCATACAGCCCAGCCCTTTCAAAACCAAATGCAGAAACTTCACTCATGTCTGTGTTTCAGTTGCCTGTCCCTGCCTCTTTTTGTACATGCTGATCTGCCACTTCTGTCTCAGAAAAAGCACTTCCACATGCAGATGAGTCAGCACTCACAGATTTCTATTCTTCCCAGGATTGGTTTACTATAGGTAGATTTTTTGGTAGAATATGGGTGAGAAAAGCAGTGCAGAGACATGAAACACCAAGCACATCAAGGTAGATCTCCCACTGGTTCATCCTAATAACACGGGCTATGTAACATCAAATCACTTAACAGAAGCAAGGCATGAAAAAGCTGACTAGAAAGAACATCTATGTCCAGGCCATTTTGTCAGGACTGAAATGTACCTAAGTCCATGCATAAGCCCAGCCCTCCCTGCAGCTCTGAGGCAGCAAAATTAAGGCAGGGAGGGATTTTCCTTTTCTCTCTTCTCCATGATATGCCAACAAGAGTCAGGAGGTGAAGAGTCAATTCAGTTTGCTGCTTTACTCTTGCCTATGAGTTTGTCACTCAGTTAGCATGGGCTCCCCTGGGACTTGGCTGGCAGCTTCTTATCCTACATTTCTCCCCAAAACTGGAGGTCACCTGTGAAATATCAGTAACTCGGAAGTGCTCACCAGCTGAACTCTCAGGCAAACACTTCAAGTATGTATATCCACAAACCACCTAAATAATGCTGTGTGATTAAAAGCATGGACCAAAGTCAAGCCCTGCACAGCCCTTTCCACCCAAGTGCCCACTCACTATGGGTAGAGTGGGTAGAGTAATTCCCCAGGGCACAGGGAGAGCACTGTTTGTCCCTACTTAACAACAGTGAAAAAGAAGTGTTATTTAAAGGACATATCATAGTTTAACAACCTCTTTCAGGGATACCAATTGAAAGACAATGACTTTGGCAACTCATAAAGCCATAGCAGCAGCAGACTAACAACAAGTTTTCTTAATGCTGTGAAAGAAATGCTAATTACAGAGGAATTAAAATTAAAAAATGATTACATTTCTCTCTCTAAATCCCCTCTTAATACTTCACAGATTAGGGTGGATTTATTTTGTTGTAAACCTTTCTCTATCAAAAAAGAAATCCCCATGTTATTTTTTTCCCCCTTCTTCTCTGTGATTCATCAAAAGCCAGACTCCAGGCAGGGAGACTGCTGATGCACTTGTGTAGTGGAGTGCTTAAGAGGACCTGAGCCAAAGCACAGCTGGCCTTTGGGTCAAGCCCACAGTGAGTAAGATCTCTTCACAAGGCAGCACGGATGACTTTTAACACTGCTGGGAGGCAAAGGGCAGGGTGGTGACTGACGCAGAACAAGGATGTGCTGAGAAGCACAAGCAGGGGCCGTGCCAGAGCCTGGGGGCTACTGAGGCTCCAGAACAGCAGTGAGGTCTGTCTGTGGTTACTTAACCTTAAAACCCAACAGCACTTACATGCACACCTCTGATGGGGGGTTAAACACTTGCTTAATTTAAACAAGACTGTGTTAG
Organism: Agelaius phoeniceus; assembly: GCF_051311805.1. Classification (NCBI taxonomy): domain Eukaryota; kingdom Metazoa; phylum Chordata; class Aves; order Passeriformes; family Icteridae; genus Agelaius; species Agelaius phoeniceus. The sequence goes on along the minus strand of NC_135265.1, from coordinate 54,067,790 downwards.
ATACCCAGACAGAAACCAAGAGAGAATGAACATGCTCTCAAAGGCACAGAGCTGCTTACCAGCTTTGCTATGCCATCTAATAAATTGCTGGCCTATAAACAATTCAACAATTTTGGCACAGTGTAAAAGAATGGGCTCAGCAGCTTATAATCCAACACAGTAAGGTGGTGTCCTAATTAGAAATCAGCCTTTAAACAGGTAATGAGGAAGAGATTTCAAAATCTAAAAACTTCTGTACAGATGTCTCTTATGATTATTCGCTATAATCTCTTCTTCTATTCCTTTGTACCCTTACAGCTACAAAGATCAAATATATTTAGGGGCAAACTGAAAAAAGCCTTCCCATGGCACTTGCTTGCCACTGAAATAACTCCCTGCCTTCTTCAAGCTGTCCCAACTTTCAGCCCAAGCTTTGGGCGTGTCTCACTTGAAGAATGCATTTCTTTTGTCCACAGCACTCCTTCCCCAAGTATGGGTTAGGGTCCAGACCCCAGTGAGTAAAAAATAAAACAAGATGAAATAGAATAAAACCACCAACAGAACCCCCTTTGCTGTTGTACGTAAAACATTCTCCTTTCGTCAGGAAAAAATGATTACTATAATGGATTTCACGTTCTTATCTAGTCTTTACTCTTTTCAATTTAAAGGAAACATTCCTGAACCTGTCAGGGCAGTAGCTGTCACTGCCACGCACAATGAGCCTGTGAATGGGCTGAGGCTTCTCTGTGTTACTGAGAAACTAGAGCCAAACAAAACTGCAATGAAAAAGTACCAAAAACTGCCTCTGCAAAGAAGAATTAAATATTAAGGAAATCCCTGGATGTATTTTGAGAAGTATGCAAACTGGGATGTGTAATTACACCCGTTTGGGATTGTAAGGGACTTGCTTCACAAAGCTGGGACTTCACCTGCCCCACAACCAGTTTGCAAGCATACCTCCAGGACCCAGAGAAAAGAGACCACTAATTCATGAAGGATAATCTGTTTGTTGGGCCAGATGTGTGCAACTGCCTCCCTTTAGGTGCAGATGTCTACTCAGACAGCTGCAACCAACACCTGCTTGGCTTGGCAGCTTTGGGGTCCTTTGCTTATAGGGCAGTTTCTCCCCCTGCAATGGTGGGCAATGTGCAACTCTCAGGGTCACTTACAGGTCTGGTGCACTGTAGCTGATACTCAGGGGAACTGCTTTAATCTGGTTTATCCTCCTATTGCAGCTGGATCTTTGTTTAGAGAAGAGTGGTGAAGCTCTCCCCAGTCCTTACCTACAGCTCTTCTACAGGAGACGAGCTGAGGAAGAAGCCACAGGCCAAAGCACAGTAACAGAGAAAGTGAGACTTTCAAATCTATTGACTTTCAGTGTTCCTTATTTCTGGGCATCCAAAATCACCCACTGTAAAGCGGGCTAGTCCTTCAGAGTGGTGTGCTCCCTACCTCCTGATGTTCTTAAGTGTTTTGAGGTGCACAGGATTGATTAAGGCACCTCACAGATGCTGTAAAACCTAAGCAGAGATTGGATGTGGGCACAGTTTGGGGTTTATGTAGGTTGCCATGGATTGCTGGCCAAATTCTGTTGGTTAGGGTTGAACCCACTGTTTTCTGTAGGAACAGAGACCAAGAACATTAAGAAACTCCAGTCTCAGAATTGCATGTAATGGTTCTTTTGGGTACCCTCAGTGCACTGTGATGCCTTGGGAACATGTGGGGTACCTGAAAAACACAAGAAGCTGCCCTCTGGTGCAATAAGGGAACCATGTGGAGAAGTACAATCCCAGGGGATTGCCAGGGGAGTGCTCCAGTCAACTAGGCTTTGCAAACAGGCAGGAAGACCTCAGCAAATGGAATCCTGAATATAAGCCACTGCTGATAGTTTAGGGCTTTTTGATCTCATCTAATCAGATGTAGCAACAATGAAAGAATTTTATTGCTGCAAAATTCAGGAGAAAATACTAACAAAAAAATAGCTCTACAGTTCTTCAAGCATGTTTTTGAATAAAAAATAATTATCATCAAGGCTACGCAGCAAGGGGGATGAGAAATAGGCAGCACTGCGTTTTTCTGATTGCCATTGTATTAATATTTAACAATAAATTCAGTCATTTCCTTGAAGGATAATTTTCTTAAGTAAACTTTTATCTTTAGCATCTAACCCTTTTGCAATATTTTATTCTTAACTGATTTCTGGGGGGAAAAAAGGGACAAACTGCAACAAAAAGCAGATTTATAAATATATACAATATCTTATTAGCTTCTAGGCGCTCACATATTTAAAACAAACTTGAGCTCAGCTAAGCCCAATTATAATATCTCGCTGGGCAGAGAAATTAATTAAACAGCTGAATGATAAAGACCCCAGCAGCAAACTGAGGCTTTAAAATAAATAAGATCGTTCTTTTAATTTTTTGCAGAAAAGAAAAAAGGCAAGAAAGGAACCTCTAATAGACATTTCAAACATTAATGTAAGCAGCCTTTTCAGGAGTGCAGTGCACTGTAAATAAGACTACCTGGCAGGAGAATGCAGTGGCAGCTCTAACGTGGCTCGCCAACTTTGTGCTTTGCTAATGTGCAACACATGCGCCCCTTTGCATCAACTTCAAATAACCCTGGGATCTCAGCAGTGCAGCTCAGCAACAACCAGAACAAGGGCAGAACTTGTCAGGATTTAAAAGCTTTCAGCAAAACCCTTCAATTGCAGCCGGTACCCTATTCCATAGAAGGATATCAATTATAGATAGTGACTTGCTTTAGCAGTGCAGTCGGTACTGTCAGACGCTAGATAGACAACCATGAAGAATCATGAATCTTTCTATTAACTGTAAGAGAAGGAGGGGGGAGAGGAAGGATGGATAGGTGTTATAAATAAGGCAGAGCATCTGATGGTTTAACACCTTGCCTTTTGGTGCATGCATCATGAAAATTTAACCATGCTGAATTCTAAGTGGCTCATATCACTTGAAAATAAGAGCACCCGTGCCAAAATGTCACTGTCAGACCCTTCTGGGTGGGTCAATAACGATTCTTTTAGGTATTAGCTTTTCAGTTATTTATTCATAGCAGCTCAGGTTCTGTTTATAAATTCAGCCAGAAAACATTGGGACCGAAGAACACTTTCAGTGGCACCTACATTTTACACTAATAACTGCAGGACTTTGCTACAGAAATGCAGAAAATGATATCAAATGCTGACTACTGAAATTGCACAACACTGCAGTTTCTGCTCTAAAGCTATACCGCATATTTAGATACAGATTTTGTTTGCCTTTACCATTTCATACATGCTAAGTCACACATCACTTTGTAATGCTGATTCAACCACAGTTGATTGCAAAGTAAATTATGTCTCAAAGTTCCCCAAGAAATAACAAAGCTATCCATATACGACAGAAAGACCAGAATATATACGAACTCATATTTATCTTTTTCAAAACAAATGCATATGTGCTTGTGTATACATCTTATACATAGTGGGAGTAATGCCATCTATACCATGAATTGTGTGCAGCATCTCTTCCCTTAACACCACAGTTCCTCCAAAATTTCAGTGCATTGGGAAGCAAGGCTTGGATAACAGACTGTCCTGTGCCATTGGACATCCTGGGTCTGATCTCTTGCTATTATGCATGGTTACAACTGTACAGAAAGATGGCAGATGTTATCTGGATGAGTCTTGCTAGGGCAATTTAAGCCTTTATTACCTTTATCTACGCCAGTTGCCCCTGTCTTGGTCATTACTACCCCACAGTAGAATCAACAAACCCAGATGGTTATCTACACTTTTGACATCCAGCATCTTACTTCCAAGCCTTCAAGCTTTTCAAACTCAGCTGGAGCAGCTCAGGCCCTGCTGAGTCTGACAGTGGGCTGGAGATCACCAGGAGAGCAGCAGCACGTGCAGCCAGGAGAGGCATGGTGGCAGAACTCTGCTGCCAGATCAGGTAGCCCCTGACAGCACAAACAGCCTGATGAACGTGGCCCCAGAGCTCCAGGGTGAAAGACCTCAGGCCTGTGTCAGGTGCACTCCTCCTACCATGCTTGAGCAGTGTCTGACATTGAGAGGCTTTGGGCTTGATGAGGCCATCAGCTGCTACCAGTGTGTCAGGGCTGTGGAGCCAAGCATGTGCACGGGCTCCGAGACACACACGGTGCCTGGCTTGGGCACACACGTGCACATGGCACACACACAGCACTCAGAACTGTGCTGACACTGATTTAAGCACAGCTACAGCAATTTACATCTACTTGGATTTACCTACAGTATTTGGATAGGAGGCATACATGAGCCACACCACTTTTTCAACTCAGATTTTCAAGGACCTAATGCTCCGGGACAGAACACTTTCTGCCAGAGTGACACACCTAAGCAAAACCAGGACTGCCCTTCCGTGAAGCCCTGCTGAGACCAGACTTCACATCCCTAGCTGCTGCAGATGTACATCAGAGGGCTGTGGCAATCAAGGGCAGACAAAATGTGCAAAAGGCAGACTGGGGTGAGTGGCCAGGCTTTCAAACAGAGTTAGATGTCTAAAGCCCTTTGCAATTCTGGGAAGAGAAATAACTCGCTCAAGTCCCCCCAGCGGGGCTCTGCCTGAGCAGCAAAAGAAATCACAAACCATGGCCCCATCACTGAATCCCGCTGACTCCTACAGCATGATTTGTGCTACTTAAATGTGATGGTTGCCATGATGAATTTATTGTCTTCAGGGTATAGAGTCAAGTCTTGCACCTTGTAACCTAAACACCATCGTAACACACCTGAATCCTGAGCCCTGCCAAAAAGAGTTCTGTGTCATAGAAAAACTTTTTATACTCCTTTTCTTTGTCTAGAGAAATTTGTTTCAGATGTTGCCATTTGTCAGAAGCATAAAGAAATATACTTTTTTCAGTCTTGCTGTTGACCATTACAATGAAGGCAGATTTGCTATAAAAATCCCACCAAAACCAACAAATTAACTTTAAAATTACACTCCAGAAGAACTCAACTACCACCCTGTCAATTTAATTCACTTTAAAATACAAAACACAAGCTATTAGCTAACATGCTTAGAGGACTTCCATTAAATTTTAGACCTGGAACATCAAAAAATCCTTTTTCTTTTTTTATTGCCAAGGGTATCCTTATTCTGAATTTCTCTTTTATTTCATATATTTCTGTGTATATTATTTATCATCATCACTGGCATAATTTCTGAATACTGAAAGGTTTCCCAGGCTTCATAAAGCTTCAGCCTTACAATTGCTAGCAGATATAAACACTGTGCCTATGCAGAGCACCCTATGATGTCACTTGGTCTGTTTGCACAGATTCAATTCAAAAACCAACATTTGATCTTTTAATTAAAATGTGTCAAACCACCTGCAGAAGCCATTTGTATAGCATTTCTTCCCCAAAAGGTACGGTGACACCAAAACAGTTTCTCCTCACATTTCAACTTGCCCTATTCAAATGCTAGGGCATTATGTGTGCAAAATGTCTCAAAGAATTCTTGGAAAAATGTCACATTTTTCATATTATTTTAGTTGTTGGTAGTCTTTTATTTATCATTATTGTTGTTACTGCTGCTGCTACTACTTAATAATAACAAGAACCTGAAAATACATCCTGATGAGTAACGGCAACACCAAGAGGTTCTCACACTCCAGCAAGTGAAAGCTGACATTGCTTTACTAAAGTCAGCTTTGCAGGATAAGCTTACCATTTGGCATAGTGCTTGGAAATATATGGTGGGTTTGTTTTTATTTATTTTGGGTGAAAAAGTGGATTTTTTAACTAGTTATTTCAGAAGTACTAGCCACATTCTCTAATAGATTTTGCATGATCTCCAGTAAGTATTAAACAGTTTTCTAAACTAAATACAATTCTGTCACTCTGCTCATTTGCTCAGAATGTTCCTCTCCATTCTGTACTAGGAATTCCATTTTTTTTTCGGAGTATTCAATGTGTTCTATGATGCCAGTAAATAGGAGAGGTGCTGCTAGTTAAGAAGGTTAGAACTGCAAAGGATTGTACTTGTCAGGTTCTCGTCTGAATTTTGATTGCTCACTTTCTATCTTACAATACTACCAAACAGTACAAATTGTTTATTTGGGAGAGGTGGCAGAGAGGAATAAAAAACAAGGGAGATAGAATTAATATTTGATGTAGTACAGAAAAGATTCTGCAGTTTGCTTTTGCTAAAATGACGGAAGTAATTCAGTCCTCATGTATTTAGCCAAATAATCCCTTTCAGTTTACACACAACAGTAAATTGATAGCAAAACCTCTCTTAGGGAAGGGAAAAAATTCCCCTCACCCATTTCTACTGTTACAGCCCCTTTGGGGAGAAAAAAATCAAACTTGGCTAAAGGTTAATAATCATTCATGTCCAGCTTACTATTACTCAATAACTATCAAAGTCTCTAACTCAAAATAGCGTTTGCTGGCTTACAGGATCAGAGCCATTACAATCTCTGTGGAAGACTTTATTGAATTTTACACTAAGCTTTAGCTGACTGAACAGGTCAAGCACTGTGGCTTCGAGTTTTCTTTATTCTCAGAAACTCATAAACCCCTCTCCAGTTTGCAGCTCTGTTAGCTAAGAAACTTGACTCAGCATAGGGTCAGAGAAGCTGACCCCCATGAAAAAGGTCAGGTAGTTTTAAAACCCAGTTCCTGAATACCATTAACTTACATGCACTAGCTGTTCCTGCGTGTCAAACTCCCGGGAACAGCCTTCCCAGTGGCAGTTTGTCTCATAGACCACTTCAGGCTCCTGTTTGCTTTCATCTTTGTCCCCTTCCTCTTTTACCAAGGTCATTCCTTCTGGCTGTTCCTGGAGAGAGGAAAAAATCAGGGGTGAGAAGAAGAGAGAGGAAATTCTGAAACTGAGGAGGAAGAAAAGTGAATTACTTCAGCATTAAAAGAAAGATGATGGGGGTGTGTGTGTGTGTGGAGGAGGCAGGGGAGGGAGGATTATTTTACTCTCACTCCACTATGCTACTCCATTCTACAAAATACAGAAGCCCAAAACAGGCCTGATAAGCCAGAAGCCATTTGCAAACTATACATGTAAAATAAATTCTTCGTACCCTTTACATTTCAATTAAAAATAAATCATAATGGCCTGGCTTTATTTAAGCAGCTTGTTATTTGTGCACCTGGCTTTCATGATTGAGTGGCACCACTAATGTGAAAGGCACTATTCAATATAGTTGAATTAATTGGAATTTAATTTTAGTACTAGGGTTGGACAGAAACTGGATCACCAGTAATCCAGTGTGTTTCCATTGTTAGAACAGTAACAGGTTTGCATGCTACAACCTTTTCAAGAGCAGACTGGTAATTTCTGAGTTACCTGTTAGTCTGTTCTTGCCCTTTACATGTGCATAAAAGGGGTGAGCAAAAGTATCTAATTTTGGGGTTAGATTTCCCACCTCCAGTTCATCAGGGCGCATCATTCTCCCCAGCTTGTTATTTGCTGAGGTAAGAGTCAGATGTTAGTGTAAACATTTGGTTCAGATTATGCACTCCTGCTATTTTTCCATTTCAAACCTGCTGAAGGATTTAGGCAGACCTCTGCTTTGTTTTCATGGATTCACTCACAAGACTGAGGCTCTGATTCTCATCTCCCCTGAGTCACTGTAAATCAAGAGTCACTCTACTAAAACCAGAGGCATTAACTGGTATAGAAAGTACTGCAAACGAGACTGGAGCCTGACACAGGGGCCTCAGTGCAGTACAGCACTAAGACCCAGGAAAAGTCAAGGTGGCCTTAAGTATTTTTGCTGAACAGAAAACATGTCCTTAATAAAGACCTGAATGTCTCTTGTTCACTTTTCCGTGGCAAACAGAGCATTGAGCATGCTCTGACTGCTCAGAGGTGCCTCTCCATCCTCTCTGCCCTCATCCTGCCACAGACCCTGCACCCCAGGAGCTGCTCCCATTGAACCCTGGCTACTGTGAGCAGAGGCTGCCCGTGTGTGCAGCACACAAAGTGCAAGGAGCCTGAAAACCTGTGTGCCACAGGAAAGGTGCATTTTCACTCCAGCAGCAAGAGGGAAGGCTCATGACTGGAATCTGGCTGCCATACCTGCATGCTTCCCGCTCCTGGGCTGGGGAGGTCCTCGTCGGGCTTTATCTTGGAGCGCTTGTTGTGCATGGGGTCTCCTGTGCTGCTCACTGCAGATTCACTTGTGGGTTTATTCTGCTGCAGGCAGGGGGGGATATTTTTTCCCCCAGAAGAAGACAAAATTAGACTGTGATAAATATGCGGCTCCAAACAAAAATAACTGCTGAGCATTTGCTCAGCAACTTTGTATGGAGAAGCTGCACTGTTAATTATATTGGATATGCAATAACATTGTTCTTCAATTACATAGCATTAACTCATGGAAGAGCTGCATTGCTCAGCCTGGTAGCAGAGCAGGGAGGGAGTGGGAAGGGGAGCATTTGATGCAATTCTTTGCTACAAACCAGTGCTAGTTTTGTCACAGCAGTGAGAGGTAGGTGATTTTCCACATAATGACAACTTTGGAAAGGCAATTTTGAAAAGGAAAATCCCTTCATGCTCAAAGAAACACAAGAGAAACATTTATTTCTTCACACTCGAAGGAAAGGTTTTGCATTTAATATCTTCACACAAGATCTCAGCTTCTTCACTATGTTTCCCATTATAATAGGTGAATAGGAAGAAGAACTGAATGCTAGCATGAGACTCAGCCAAAAAATCCTAGATGAAGTCCTGGATTCTCACAAGTTAATAGCAAAATAGTTGACATAAACAGGCCAGAATCTTGTTTTTCTCTTGTTCTGCTCGACTGAACACCATTATCTACACCTGCAAATGGATCTTGTAGGAATCCAGAGATCTTTTAGAGATATCTGAACTTGCAGGGACCCCACAAAAAAATCAATATGTCTTCTACAGCAGTATGTTCTTCCTCTATATTTGTAAAAGCTAGCCAGGAGATAAACAGCTTCCAGACTGATAAATAACCTATCCCAGGTCATCTAGAAACAAACAGCACTAGTTAATAACAGGCAAATCACAAACTGTGATAAACTCCACATTAGAGGCTTGATTCACTGCTGCTCATTCCCAGCTTTTGAGAAATACACCTTACTGAAATGATTAATTCAAACTCAGTAAGTCCAGTTTGGCACAAATCAGAGAAAAAAACTTCAATCCTCTTCTCTGTCTTTGAGTTACTTTCTTGCTCACAGAATTACTTGCTTCAGGTTACTCACAGCTGTACAAGGAGGGCAGAATATGACCCTGTATATCCCAGGGTCAGCCTGATTTGAAGGTGAAGCTGCTAACCTTTAAGACATTGCTGTTTTGATGTGTTTTGCCCCTTTTCTTACTCCCCACCTCTAATAGCTTCCTGTATAAGATCAAGGAGAGGCAGTATGGAACAAGAAGCTGCTGCACTAGACTGGAATGTTTATGAGGACTAAAAAGCACACTTCCAATCAGAAACTGCACCAACTGCACTCCTGTGATTCATAATAAAGTGACTGCAAACACTGGAGCTACAAGAAAGCTGTTATCAAAGGGTCTCAGTGACAGTGGTGATTAATTGCCAGCGAGACAATGCCATTTATTTAATTTTTAAATTAATGGGAAGTAAAGGTTTCTTTTGTTGTCTCTCACCTGTGTGGACTCAGAAGGTCCAGAGCTGACCTGGACAGGGTTCAGGACACTGGGGATGCCAGGGATAGGTCTCTGGGTAGGAAAAGTTGGAGCAGGATGGATGAGTGGAGGGCTGTGTCCAAAGGCTGAACCTAGGGTTTGCTGACGACTTATAATTTGCTGATGCATTTGCTGGAGGGATACTGGTGTAGGAGGGTATGTGAAACTCAGAGCAGGGCTGAATTTGGGAGAAAAAGGAGGGAAGAGGGAGGAAAAAGATGAGGATCATTACGGTAAGGAACTTTACAGATTAAAACCTTAAAATATATTTGATACCTTTAAACTACTTGAAGCCAGATTTCCCCCTCCCCCTCATATCCTTCATGCCCCAAAGAATGATAAATACTGATTTTAAATCCAGAGTTACCCTGGATTTACTAGTGAGTATAAAAATGGTATCATAACAAAACATAACATTTTTTCATAACCTCTACCAGGAAACCACAGAAAGCAGACTAAAATAAAATTCAGAAAAAGTGAAATAAAAGGCAGGTAGTTCAATAACAGCTATTTATTGCAATAACAAACTTTATATAAAGAAAAAGAATGGGTGCCTACATGCTTTATAGTACTTTTATTGATAATGCAGTTCCCCTATGTTCGTGTGTATGAAGCAGTTCCTTTAATCTTGGCTCATGCTACGCTTTTTCATAAGTCTCTAGATCTTATTATAAGAGGAGAGAAAATCAATTGGTTAAATGTGTTCTGAACACCATGCTTGTCATATCACTCATTTGTTTGCAAAGATGGAAAGCTCAGTTCATCCAGAATGTCACCTAAAGAATTTCCATCAGTGCCGTTTGGTTACAGAAACTGATGGATTAACCTTTCCCCTCTGAAATCGGTGATCAATGACTTCCAATGTAGAAATATTCCAATGGGAAAGCACTTCTCCTTCTTCCAGTTAAACAACATTAAATGTCTATTAAAGCCCATTATGTATGTTAATACCTGTCATCACTTCATTACTTCACCGTATTTCCCAGACCACAGTGACTTAGGGGGAAATTACACTGCCATCTAAGGACCTATTTTGTGGGTAGTGCAAAAGCATGCTTTGTGTCACACTTGAGAAATAAATGGTGTGGAACTAAATCTTCACACACAGGAGTAAGAGATCCTCCTGAAAATATTTGCCAATAGCTTCCAATCATAAAGGAAAATAAAAAAAGAAAAAGAATATTCATTGATTTTAAAAAAAATACACTGAACTACCAGAGTTCAAGTTCAAAAGAGCCACAGGAATATAAAACATTTTGTATCAGAAGAGAGGGGTGTGGGCATTATACCTTCCAAAAATCAAGGCTTCTTCCAATGTCAATTTGTCCAAATTAACAGTCTGGAGTCTTAATTGCTGTTGCTGTTAAGTGCATTAACTGAAAATACTGTGATACAAAAAGCCAAAATAATTTCAACCATTTTAAGTAATAATTCTTCAGAAATTCTGTGTACATTAATATGACTATACATTTTGTCTGTTTGACTATAATCCATAAAAAGACAGCTTCAATGTGATTACATTACTATTATTCCTGGTGAGAACTCTGCATTACAAGAGTTTGCCCATTTAGGATGGAATATCATTAAGAATACCCTGGGAGAATTTTACTGGTCTTTGAGGAACTCTCTTTTCATTCTGCATTGTATTCTTTCTAATAAAGGGAGGCAGAAACGTAGTGAAAACAGTAATTGTTCACAGCAAGAGTTAGGGAGAAATCAGTAATAATATTCAGTTATTGAAGCTCTATAGTCCCTGCTAGTGTTCCTGTAAGCAACCATGAATGATTACAGCACGACTTAGCTAAGGTAGCCACTATGGATGATTAATAGGACATTAATCAAAAGATGCATATCAGGCTTAGAATTTGTTCACAAGCTTTCTTCTAATAGCTGATTTCATGTTCACTGAGCTCTATGCCAGTTTGTTCAATTTATTCTTCAGTGTACAAGCCATTCATCAAAGAACATAATGATTTAACACCCCTTTTCCTTTTTAGTGAACAAACATTGCTAAGTGTAACTACTCTGGTCTGTTCATTAAAAACCACACAATTACACTGCCACAGATGAGGTGGAAAACAAAGCCTCTTTACTACACCCTGGTGTTTTTTGCTTCCACACATACCCTGTGAGTTCACCTCATACACTCAAACACTAGACGGCACCATCCTGAAGATGCTGTCAAATTCACCAAGATCAACAAACACAACACGCAAACAGTTTAGATGAGTTATTTTATTTCTCTGTGAGTGGTTAAATCCTAGGACACTTTCACCCTTCAGATGAGTCAGTTTAGAAGAAAAAAATAAGTGGACTGATTTCATTGGCAGTTCCAAGCACACAGCAGCCTTTGGAAATAAAGGTTGAATTTTGGGGTTTTTTGGACTTTTTTTCCATTTCACCATGCACAACAACACCTATCTTTGCAAAACTCCAGGTTCAAAACTTTTGTAACGTCCTTCTGAGCCTACATGGTAAAAAGACAATTGTATGACTCAAGCAGGGCAGTGCTTAAACATTAAGTACGTAACTTGCTATTCCCCTCCCTACATAAATTAAAATGGCCTCCACCAAAAGGAGAGATTTTACCTCCTAGAGATCTCCTCATTGTCTACATCTGTCTTCACACTGTACAAGCAGTATCCAGAAAGAGGATGCTAAGCCAGGCATTGACAAAATTGTAAAGTACAACAGAGGAGACAGATGTCATCTTAGCAAGAGGTTCCTACTGGAAAACAGTGACACCAGCAGCAGATGCATTAACACACAGCTGGACAGATGTGCTAGGCAAAGGAGGAATCCTCTTTTCTTTAGTATCTTTCCTTTACCCTGTGCTCATCAGCAATGGTTGAGTCTAAGGTATTAGGATTTTCCTATGGAGCCTGAAAACCTGCACTTCATTCCCTCTACCTCCAAACTTCAAACATCTTGGAATGAAATGAAAAGGTGATTGTGAGGGAACAGAGGAATAGCCAGCACAGCCAAGGGGAGTAACTCAGAAATGGAGACAATGGTTCAGCCATCAGGGTGACTTCTTAAATAGCTCAGGTATCTGCCTTCAAATAACAATTCTCTCCAGCTGTTTCTGGAGAGCTCCTCATACGGCAAGTTGACCTGGCTGGGTTTAATGTCACTTGCATGTAAGATGTTGTCACTGGGCAGCCTGGAGGATTTTTCTGATTTGAACAGATCAGAGGGTTCTGAAGAGAACAGAAGGTGGTAGGTCTTTCTCTGCCTTTCAGAAACCATACAATAAAGTTAATGCTGAGGGCCAAAAAGAAGAAAAATAAATCAAAGCCCTCAACATTGCTGGCATGGTGTGCTCTACTGGGAAGGGAAGGCCTGGATTCCTGCCCTCCTTCCCAAAGTTTTTCACTGCACTTTCTTCAGCAACTCCTGAATACAGGATGGATGGAGAATCTCTGTGATCCCTCTGCCTTGACCAGCAGCCCTATCTCCTCTTCCTGGCCCTACCAAGCTCACACTGCTTCCCAGGAGGCAGCCAGCATCAGCAGGAATGGTGGACAGCGGCACGAGGTGCCCTTGTCCAGTTGTTCCAACAATGCCTGCTTATAAATGTGCAGCAGTGTCACTCAGGAAACACCTAAAATTCATGCCCAAAAGCAGTAAACAAGACCTGAAAGTAGTAATTTTGAGACTACTAAAACCAACCACCAGTTTTTCAAAAGCAATGAGTAGTTCCAGGGCCCTCATTTTGAGTCATGTTTATTTTAAGACAGTTTTAAGAGGCTGCAGTTCAGAAAAGGAGAGCTCAAGACTTCCAAAATCCAGATGCCAGAAGAACACGAGACTCCTGCCCCAATTGTTCATATTTTCCAAACACCAGCCACTTCCAAAAAATATTGGATTCACAGAAATGTAAATGAACTATGAATCTTTTCCTTCCATCTACCTATTGAGATATGAAAATTTACACCACTGGAGGGAATTTCATTTGTATTTCTGTTACAGATTTTTAAACAAAATAGAAAAGAAGATGAAAGCATATATGGCCACTAAAAATTACATGCCAGTTATCTTTTTAGTTGTTGAGTTTTATGAGAAATAAGGGTTAGAAGAAACATGTAATATTTCTGCTTAAGCATTCAATAACTCATATACACTGACAGAAAAGTCCATCAGTGATATCATTTATCATACTGTGGGCTTCTGTGTCTCTCTGTCAGTCTGTCTGTCTCTCTTCTCCTCATCTGCAAAGTCTCAAACCCCCTTCACTGGAGGTAATGCAGGGCAGTGGACTACATTGCAATTACATGAGCACATCAAATTTTAAAGAACAGGCTTCAAGAAGAAAAACAGATGTTATAATCAAAACCAAACTTTGTGGCTACTTTGTGGCTGTCCTGCTAACAAGGTTGTCCAGTTTCTGGTCACAGCTGTGGAATTTAGCACAAAACATCTGTGAATTAAAGTCAGAAAAAAATCCTTCTTTCCTCTACATTGCATAAGTGTGCCTAAGGAGGCAAAAATGCTGAGGAGATTCCAATTTTGTGGATACTACAAGGATTGTCTCATTGTATCACAGTAATTTTCTTCCCAAAAACTCTGAAGGCACCTTCTTTGGATTACAAAATGCAAATTTCTGCAAGATCTGATGCATGGGAATCTTGCACAAGTATCTGAGTGCTTTCCCCTTTCTGGTTCTGCCTTTGCAAGGTTTTAGGACGAGAGCTTCCCAAGCATGTTAATGAGGGAGCATTTAATGAAAGACATAGGGGAACAACTTGAAAGAGAGTAAAAAAAAAGCATTTGTGGACTTTTAGAATAGCTGCAGGCATAGCCAGCAGGTTCATATGTGACTAGACAAATCCAAAGACAGCAGGTCCATAAAGAAATACTGAAGAGAACAAGCAAGAGTGTATACTTTGGGGTTGCTAACCTAAAGAACATTGATGCTGGGAGAGCACAAAGAGAACAAAAGTGAACAAGCAGGGGGGTTCATGTGCTTCTTGAATAGAATCCCGTTTGCACCATGACAGACACATTAACTAGAGTAACACCTCCAGTTTGACCCAGTGGGATATTCCTGATGTTTTTAATTTTTTTTTTCTTCATTTTTAAACTTCAGAAAGATAAATTTGTTTCTTTGGGGTATCTTTATTTATTCATAAAGAACCATATTATGTTTACCATATTAAAAGTTTGTTTCGTATCCTCTATCTTAAATATTTCCTGTGTCAACTGAAGATCCAAAACTTTGTTATTCTACACAGCACTCATTATCTGCCTTCCCCTTCCTCTCTTTTCTTTTTTAAATAGTTGAAATTATTTCTATACCTTCCTCCTGTCCAGTCTGGAAAAAGAGATAAACTCTATTTCAACTCATCCATATAATTTTTCAGGCCTCTGATCTTTTTCTTTGCTTGTCCTTGTTGTACCCCAACTGCCCAACAGCTTTTGAAATAAAACAATGCAGAACAGGTCACTGGACAGGAACGTGGGGCATAGTGAGACACACTGTGTCCCCCAGATCAAGGGGCAGGAGAGGGCTTCAGGCCTTTTGGCCTTTGAAGGGCCTTTGATGTGTGGGTGGTGCATTCACAATCCTAACATTGCTTCATGAGGGAGGGTGCAACCAGCACTGCAAGGGGACATGCAGGCCCTTCCTGACTTGTGGAAAAGCCTTGGCACTCCCTGTTTGCCCTACAGCCTCCATCACTCGTTCTTGCCATCAGGGACCTACACTAAATAGACCAAATAATACAAAACCCCAGTTCAAGAAAGGGCTAAGTAATTTGTAGGTAGACTGCCTTCATGTTCAATAAAGCTGATCATCACAAACTACGATAACACCTGATTAACTTTAAAATGCACTTCTGATTGGAGCAATTTACCTACCGGACTCACTGAATTCAATGATGTTTTTATCCTTTACTTAGACCAGGCCAGGATTTCACCTTTAGTTTTTAATTTTATTTTTGAAGTCCTTATAAATTGCTTAAGAAAGTTGTTAAGAGTCAAACAAGGACCTTTACCTTTACTGTTTTACAAATGGACCCAACTACTGTTCAGGAAAACACCCTAATAACTCCTAAATACTTCTGAAGAGGGACTGACTTCAGCAAGTCCTTAAGTGCTGTCCTAAAGCCTGGGTCTTACAGACACAGTAATTTCAACTGAGGTAGGTCACAATACAAGTTATACAATACAATAAGTTAACAGTCAATCAAATACTGCTTTTCACATGTTTAGATGCTTTTTTAAAAAATAAAACCTAATATAAGAAATAGCTTCATTCATCCCATGATAAACTGCCAAACTGTCCACTGTTCAAAACACAAGACATCTGTAAGCATGGCTGGGAGCTGAGCCATGGGTGCTGAGGGGATCTGCATAAGCTAACTTCATGCATAGAAGTTGATCTAGATCTTTTGATGGAGCAATGTATATGTATAAGATGCAGCCAGGAACACTGCATACTCAGATGTGAAAAGCCGTGGACAGTCAGCAGGACAGAATCATGGTCAGACCTCAGCAGAGGTGTAGAAGAACACAAGCCGGAGAGTTGTCCTTCGACAAGGATGCAGAAGATAAGAAGCAACCAGTAACAACATGTAAGAAAACCATCCCCTGTTGTTTGAGTTGGCAGAAACAAGAATTATGTATGTTCCTTGTAAACACACAGGAGGGAGTGAAAAGAAGTTTCCAACTCTGTCCTCTACTTGTCCTCAAGGCAGCAGCCAGCAAGAGTGAATATTGACAATTGCTCAGGACACACGAGTGAAAAATCTCTTGGCAACCTTGCAGCCCTGAAGAGATTTGTGAAACTCTCAGTGTTTCAAGTATCTTAGACACAAACCAAAAACCAAAGAGGATTACAGGGAGAGAGACTTTAAAATGCACTTCTGTTCAGAGCAATTTACCCATAATAGATCTAATACTTTTCTAAGAAAAAATTGTGCTTTAAATTCAGTTCCTCTCCCTGATTTTTTTAACTGACAACACTGCACTTTGAGTAGGCAAAGTGCAGGAAGGGCTTCATTAGTTTTTATGGCTTGCTATTTAAGTACAGGGGAAAACAATACCAAACTTTGACTATGAAACCAGACATAGTGTGATCTTGAATGCAGGTATGAGACTTGAAATAGTTTGAAAAAATATTTCAAAAATGACTAGTTTTCAAACATCCCTCAGCATTCGTAATGTTGACACATTGCATTAAAAATCACTAACTTAGAGAAAAGTCATCTAAATGAATTGGTAAAAAGACATATCCTGCATCTAATAAAGGAGACCATGTATTTTACTAGGTGTTCCAGTTTTCATCAAATAATAACCATCATTGTACAATTGTATTTAATTCACATACATCACTGCCCCCTTTTTTTTCTTTTACTTTTCTATTACCAGTTTAAAATTAACAGAGTCTGTGGTTTGTACTTTCTCTTCAGCTTGTCTTATTATCTATTCTGTTTTATCTGCTAGGCTAGGTGAAATTTTTCTTCATGAATACATTGCCATATCCAGAGTAAAATGGCATCGTTTCACTGAGAGCATCGGGGCCACACTGATTAACCTTATGTGCTCAGACAGCACTGTCAGCTTTGTCCTTCTCACTGGATTATTCCTGTGAAGGAATCCTTAGTATCCTAACTGGACTTTGTATTAATGGTACCTTGCATAATTTATCTGTGCTCCCTCCATGGAAGTTCATGCCACTTCTAGCAAACATAATTTTGAATTAAATTCATGGCTAAGCACTTTCAGGCTTCTAAAACTGGTATAATTTATTACATTCAAAGTGCTAATTAATACTTGCTTTTAGGGTCTGAAATGAAGTAATGAAGTGCTAAACTCCAGCACACTTGTATTGGCTTGAGGACTTTCCTGGAACTAATATTGCTCTGTGTTCATTGAATGAGTTTGAACTCTTTGAGTAACACTGAACCAGTCTGGAGCAAGTTGCTTCAAATGGACTTTTAATTATAAGATCTGTGACATACAGATTTACAGGCATGTAGACATAATCTCATTGGTATATAGGTGCACCTGTACCTGTAAATGTGCATGCAATACGTGTCTGTGTAGTCTGCATTCTTTATGTTGCTCAGCTCCTTAGATTTTACACTTTCCAAAGGCAGAATTCTTGCCATTCATATTTCTGGTGAGAAACATCCACCACTTTCTAATGCAAGATGTAAGTGACCTCTGAAACAATCTCCCTGAATGTCACCCTCCCATAATCTACATGGGCTTTGTGCAGGAGGCTAGCTGCATGGTTATATTTTCACTGAGCCTGATACAGATGCAACTTTCTGTAATATTGGTGAATTTCACTTTTATTCACTTTGTGCCACTTCTCTGCCATTCACACTTCTTGAAAGAAGGTATGAAATGAAGCTATTATTGCAGGATAGAGCATTATATTCCCTTCTCTAGACTACCCACAGTACCTGACCATGGAGAATAAAGCCCTATGTTGCACATATGTGTAATAGTGTCCATATGTGTAATAGGTCCTACAATAGTAGGACCTGTTTCAGTGGGGTTACACTTGGACTGAATTTGACTCAGTCTGAACTGAAACAAAGCCTTCATTTACAACATATTGCAAGCAATTAATTAGAAAGCTTTTATTCTAAGAAAGGCTTTCAATCAAAGTCAGCGCTGCATCTAACTTAGGCAGATCCCAAGGAGTGATAATAAAACAACAAAACACCTATATTGCTGACATAATAAACAAACTCTTTATCCTACACATCCTATCATAACGAGCTTCTTGCAAAACATTATTTTTAATGTATTTTGTTCTACCTGTGCTATGCTAAACATGTCCTTTTTAATTTCATTAACAAGCATTTGAGCGTGTCCTTTTACACAGATATAATTACAGAAATATACAAACTTACAACTTACAGTCTAAAACACAAATCAAAGGCAAGAATTAGGTAGTTGGATATAAGTAAAGGTTAGATTCAAATTCTCAGATGGGGTCTTCTGTTTCATTGTGCAATTGTCAGCAATCTGGGCATGGAGTTGAGAAATGAAAAAAATTATATCTGCATATGTGACAAAATTATTTTGAGCAGCATGGTGAAAGCTAAGTGGTTATCTTTAGAGCCCAGTGTGCTAGATGAATGAGCAATACTGATAGCAAGATGCATATCGATACTGAAATGGAGTCAGAGCTACTCATACACTGGTTCTAAATTAACTGAGACAAATGACAAGAAGCACTTGCTTGTCTCAATGCAGAATTCAATGAAGGAATGAAAATTTGATCAACATGAAGCTATGGCAAAAATACGTTAAAAAAATTTGCTGGAGAAAAACCTGAAAAAATCAAGGTGCATATAAATTTCTGCTCCTCCCCTGGAATACTATTGCATGTAGTAGAAGGAGACTTTCAGACAGTATCAGCAGAAAAAACAATGCAAGAACTCTAAGGAGCAGACTGAAAACAACATCAGAAAGGAGCTGAGTATAATAAGAATATATAAAATATTGAATAAAGAAGGAAGATTGAGAACATGAGTGCTTCCAGTCTTATAACTGAGACATTCTGTTCAATTCAAAAACTGGATAATTTAAACCTGATAAAAGGATACTCTTTCCTTTTTTTTAATGGAGTGTATAATTATACTGTTGGGCTCTCTGCTAAAGATACTTACACTTTGTTGATAACTTTATACTTCACTTGGATATCTTAACTCTATTTTTATTTTTCTCTTTATTTTCTCTTTGTATTTGCAAAGGGAAACTGGAAAAATTATTACCTAGTCACTCATCTCTAGCTGCAATGCACTGACTCAATATACAACAATCATTCTATACAAGGAGCTTATATGAGATGAGGAAATAATTGAGAATCCAATACCTGCTTGCAGAAACACAACTCTTGTCTTCCTCACTGATGTTAATCCATTGCTGTCTAAGCTCACTCTACAAACCTGGCTATCCCTTTCTAGTGCTCTTTGTGAAAGTATCCTTGCCACCATTCCCTGACACTTCAGATCAACCCAGAGCAAAGGGACAGGAGCCAGAGCAGCCAGGGTCTGGCTGTAATTAACCACATTGTGTTAAGTGTTCTGATGCTATCAGGGAAACAGGGCAGCACATGGGGGGAAAAAAGAAAGTGCTACTGTGTTTTTTTAGTTTCTTTCAAGGAGATCCCAAAGGGCTCTTGTGCTCACATGAAACTGAATTTTCACAGCTTATGAAGTGGCTAAGTTACATTCACAGTTATATCTGCCTAGACCCAAAGAAAGTCTTTTGTAGTAGGTGGAATTACTGACTTAAACACCTTGAATCTGACAGGGAATTCAGATCACTTTCTGAAAACTGACTTTGTAATTTTGGTATCACAGCATTGCCGAGGGACTAGAGGTTCTAAATTTCAAATCTTATAGAACATGAAGTCCCAGCCTCCTGTGTTTATTAAAGACCAGTTAATCTTTTGTAAAGGTTTTGAATCAGTACTCTTAATATCATGGGAAGTGATTACCCCCTCTATACTCACTCTAAACCATGCTGTCTCTCAAAAAGAAGTGCTACTGAAGTGCAAAGTCTAATAATTGTCACAGGTAGCAGATATAATATTAAGTACGTCTTGACAAAGGATTAATAGCAGGGGTGCTGCACTGCAGGACTGAGGCAGGTAACCAAATGAGTAAATGTCAAATGAAGGATTATCCTCATTTGATGCTACTTCACACATCTCCTTTCTGCATAATCTCTCCCAGCTGAGACCTAAACCAGGTGTTTTCAAATGCACAAAGTAGAAGCTCTACCTGGTGTGCAAAGGAGATCCACTATTAGCTGTCAGCAGGAGGTGTCATCTCCTTTTCAAGTACTCAGCCAGTAGTCAGGGCACAGCACTGCACTGCCAGCTGACAATGGCAAAGCACCCGCCAGGCCCAGCTCTCTGGATTGTGCTGAACTACTACTAGTATTTATTATTCAATCTACCCATGTCAAAGACCAGAGCCATCCTGTGCTTGGCTTTGTACAAACAGAGACCAAAATGTGGCTCTTTTCACCTGATTTCACCCTCAGCATCCCACAGTGCTCATATAGAGGATCCAATGCTGAAAAGCTGTGTGAAGCACAGGATGTAATCTTTCAGCCTCTTTTTTTAGCCAATGCAAAGACCACTGAAGCCCTGGGAACACTTTCTAAACACAAGTAGTACCTTTACAAAAATAGGTGTGAAAGAGCATTGAGCTCACAAAATTAAACATACCAGAAGTAAACCTGCCCAAATCTTCATGTGCTGACTCGTCAGCTTTTAGTTATGTGACAGCACACCCCTTTTCCTCTTTGCACAATTCTTAACTCATTCAGTCCACAAGACACACAGTAGCCTTCAGCAAGAGGCCCTCTGGTACTTTTCTTCTCTGTGCCCAGAGTAATGCCCATAGGTCTTCCTTCCCTTGTATTTAAACCATCAGTGAATAAATAATTACTGACACCCTCCTGAGCTTCTCCACTGCGCTCATCACTGTACAATCTAATTGCTTCACAAAACATTAATGCTTTCAACCTCCCTCTGAGGTGAAGGGGAAGGATTCATTTTGAACAGGAACATGAATCAAAGAAAGATGGAGGCAAAAAGTGTCACTCATTGGGGTTGCCCAATTTCAGTCAAGAAGATCTGGGCTAGTTAACATGACACAGTATACAAGATGCTCAAAACAGCTCTCAGCATCTTCAAGTCATGGCTGTGAGCAATTTGACTCCTCTGCAAAATTAAGAGTGGTAGGCTGGGACTCCAGAAGACAAACTGAGCCTGATGGTCACTCCTCACTAGTTTAGTTGGCCCAGCATCAGTCTGGAATTGTGTTGCAAGAGCACAGTCTGCCCTCCAGGCAGCAAACAACCAGGTACGAGGCTCCCTCCTCTTTTAGGCTGCCTGGGACAGGTGAGGCAGTGTCCTGTGGCTCTCACTGATCCATAGAGGATGCTCAGCTGCTCAGGCTGTGCACTGAAGAAGACAGGGGCCCTATAAATACTGTGCAAACCTGAAGTTAAAGATGGTATCAGAGCACAATCACAAGGGGGCAGTACCTTCATTCTCTGAATGACCGGCTTCTGCCTGCTTTATTTTGCAGCCTTTCCTCTCTCCTGCTGCAAGGCTATGCTGTGTTATAGAAAGGCATTTTGTGCCAACTTCCTTAGCCTGTACAGTTTCTGGGCTGACTCCTGTCTCCTCTAAAGACTGCTTTCTGTTTCACAAAACTGTTATGGCTGGACAGACAGCTGAGCCTCCACAGGCTTCCCAAGGAAGCACCAGAGCTGCAGCTGCAGGGAAAGGTCCTCCTTCCTATCTGTGGGCCCTGGACTGGAACACGCTGAGTGCTTAGTTTATTTAACACAAGCTAATAGAAACCTCTTAAGGGCTTATCACTTGTCTAAATGGGACAATTTCTCAAAAACAGCAGAGATCACATCTATATCATCTAGGCAACTTTCCTGGCAAAGTTCAGCTTCCCAGTAAAAAGGCAATAGTTCTTCTAGCTTAAACAGAAAAATCTCTTCTTACCTAACTTCATTTGGATAAATTAATAACCTTGCTGATGTTTTCTGGAAATATTCAGCATTAGATAGGTGTTTACCATGAAAAATGATGTAAACTATTTGGACTAAGTTAAAAAAGGTAGGAAACAACATCAAGAAGTAGAAGGACTATGTAATGTTAAGTACAGTTAATGCTACTGATACTATTGAAAATAGAAATCCTTCCTGTCTTGCAATTCCATCTAGTGCCTTGCTGAATTGTACCATTTTCTTGCAGCTACTCTGATGACATTAACCCGCAAGTTTCCAGAAGCTGGCATTTTCAACCAGGAATTTTTTTTTTCTAGACTTTGGTCATGGTTGCTGACAGGATTTTAAATGGGATGAACCTATGGTTTTATCCAATACAACAGTTCTTGTGCTGAATGCATTATTTGCAAGACAGTGAATATTAAATTAGGTTTTGCTGACAGTCCTGTTGGCATTTAGTGTTGGAATTTATTAAGGCAATGAAATGTGGTTTGGGTTTAATACCTTACATCACTGGTTATTTTGGTTTATATAGACAGGTTCACACACGAGAAGTTAAAGGGCACCAACAGAGGTAGGTTGCAAAGCAGGAAAAAGAGTTCTCCCTTTCCTTCCTTTCAACTGAGAAGAATGGAAGTGTACATTTCCAACTTTGCATGCTGAATGGATATACTCTTATCAAAATGAAAAAAAAATCTTAATTCAAAATCATGTGAAATTTTTTATTATGCATTCCTGGGAAGTATGACCAGGAAGGGCTGAAAGCTTTGCTCAGCCACAGGTTGAGTCACACAGGCATTGCTTTCTTCAGTGACACCAGTTCACAAGACTCACTTTGAACACTCCCTACCATCCTTACTCAGTCTTTGCCCATAACTCCCTCCAGTTCCACAACTGTTTTCAACAAAATTATTCATCTGACTCCAGCTTTGCTTTGGAAGAGTGAAAGGAGAGAAGACTCACTCCACTGTAGAGACTATGCCAACTTTCATGCACTATTTGCTTTACCAAAGCTACAAGTTATGGGAAAGGAGTTTAGTTATTAAGTGCCATCCCATCTCAATGACAGTGCAGATAGCACAGCTCCACACAGTTCCATGTATCTGACATATTTGGTCCAACTGCTGCCAGCCACTGACATAAACATTCCTCATTAAGGAGCTTCATAACTGGGACCATGGCTCCACTGGCTGCCAAGCAGTATTGAGAGCAATACCTGTACCTGTGAAATACCACACAGCTACTCAAGGACATCAGAGCTATGAAGCACGACTATTTAAAAGTGCTTAAAAAGGAAAACACAGCACTTACACTAATGCCAATATTTGCAGTGCTGTCACTCTCCAAGTTTGTCAGGCTCATGGTTTCTAAAACACCAGTTGTGTGCCCCATCTTCTACAGGAGTGAAAACCCCCATAGCCCATTTTCGAAGCTGTAGATGTGTCATTTTTGCCACAGAGGTGTTTCACAGATTTCACAGAATATTCTGAGTTGGATGGGACCCACAAGGCTCATCAAATCTGACTTTTTAAGTGAATGGCCCATACAGGGGGTCAAACCATGACCTTGGTAATGTTTTGAACCTTGCCTAAAATGGGCATCCCATCTCAAGAAACTGCTGAAGGGACTTGCTCCTTTGCTTCATTGCAAATTGAAGGTGGAAGCTGCTGCTAAGCCAGGGCCAAGAAGCACTCTTTGAGAGTTATAAACGCAAGCCCAACATTTTCTGACACTTTGGAGAGGTGGGGGATATTTTTTAGAGTACAAAAGGAGCTTTTTTCAGTTAACATATAGCCATGTCACAATTACAAAAATGTTCTGCAGTTGCATCTCCATTTTTCCTTGTGCAGTTCCTAATTTTCTTCCACTCCCTTTTTTATTTTTACTTTATTCCTTTAGTTCCCTCTTCTTTGTGCCCTATTTGCTTCCCTCTTCTGCACAACTTCTGTCCATCTCTTCATTTGCTACTCTGCTATTCTGCATCCAGAACAACCATTCCTGACTGTTTTCTTGTACACACAAGTGAAGCAGCCAAGTGAAAATCACAGCATTTCTGATGACAGTACTTCCTTGGTATCAAAAAAAAAAAAAAATTTGGCCAGAGAATATCAAATCTTTCAAGACATGAAAACATGAAAAAAAAAAAAAATGAACACCCAAAAGTTACAGCCAAACATTTGGATTGAACAGTACCATATTTCTCTTTCTTACTTTCTGATGATTGTAATGTAGGAATATTTCACTGTCCATGATATCTATGGGTAACAGAACCCAAGTGACTTAAGTCACAAACCTATCCTAGAGTTTCTTCTCTGAAAACGGATTACTGGACACACAAACACACACTGTTCCTGCTGGTCAGACAAACCATTACCTGCACTGGAAAATAAGAGGCCAAAAAGTTCCTTGTGGTTACCTTTCTGAGTAAGAAAAAAATATTTTATACTTTAAATTAAGCTCTGATTAACATACATTATAGAAACTGCAAAATGCACATATTCACAAAAAAAAAAAAAACCCACAAGTAACTTAAAGATGTGAGTATATGTTCACATTTGTATGTGTGTGACACATAAATGAGAATATACAATTCAGGTAGCAAATGCAATTCTTACCTTATTGCACTTGCAGATAAGTGGCCATAAGAACCACTGGCTGACGAACTGCTACGTGAATTATTGAGAATTGTGACCAAGGAATTTGGAGAGGTCCGTATCATGGTCTGAAGGTCAAAGCTGTGGTCAGACAGGGGGGATATGGACAATGTGCGCTTCCGGCTCGGTCTGGCCGACAGCCTCGGACTCGGGAACCTGGCACCTGGTATGGAAACACAAATAATTATCCACAAGGACTTCATTGGATTTATTTGTTATCAGTGATGGGTAGAGGGAGACAACAGCACACTGTGACAAGCCTGCTCTCTTCATTCGTGATCTACTGGCCACGATTGAGGAAAATTAGGAAGAAAAATCTTTCTTCCTATGGCTTACCTCAGGGGAGCTCTGTTTATTAATGTGCAAGCAAAATGATAAATGGCTAAACAAAAGGAAAAGACTTTTATGAGTTATCCCTCTCATTTCTGGTGATTTATGAATCTGATGGCTTCTTAGACATTCACATCATTAATTCAACCATGAGCAATGAGACAGTGGTTCAAATCTGGGATACCAGCAAGCCCAAACCCACAACCCTTTAATACATACAGCCAAACCTACACATGTCAAATAGAGTACAGAAATGAATAGGCAGCTTTCTCTTTGTTGACTGTAATTCTGCCAGGTGAATATTGGATGCAAAACTGAAAATCAGGACTAAAACAAACACTAAAAGGGCCAGCTCTATCAGCAGAATTCAGATTGACATTCAGAGCATTAAAATGAGAAACAGTAGGCTTTATTTGAATTTGTCCAAGATCCCATGATATTCTTTTGTCGGGGTGTATAGGGGCCTACAATTGCTAAATTTCTTTAAAACTGGAGACTAGACTTTTCAAAGCAGCAAAGTGAAGGCAAACATACAGATACCACTTAAATAAATACACATTACATTTCTAAATTTTATATCCTATTCTGAAAATCTCTGCCTCTTCTGATCTATTTTACCATATCATCCCAACTCTCTGCAGTCCTAACAGAAGATATATCACCTTAAATTTATTCCCTTTATTTAATTATTTTCTATCTTGTTTGAAAGTAAGGAGAGAATTAGCTTCCCCACTGCACACTGAACAATTTCCTTTAACAGTACTGCTGCTTCTAGCTTTTTAATCCCTTTAACCTGTAGTAAAGGACTGAATCCTAATGATCATGACAGCCAGGGTCATGCAGGTCTTGGGTTTGATGCCTACTTTACAGCTACTTCTCCTAGAGTCCCTGACATTCTCTGTAACTTACTAATAACTCACAGCTGGCCACAAGCATCCAGTATAGGTCTGACATTCTTAACATCTTTGTGTCCAGGATCTTTTTTTTGCAGGGTATTTAAGTTTACATGTCTAAAAATAACCAGGAGAAGAGCCCAAATGACTCTAATTAGACTCATCTCAAGATCAGAGCTAGATAGAATCTATTAGTAAGCTTTCTCACACACCTGAGTGAGTTTCCCTTTTTTTGTGCATGCTAGCCAAGATTTTAATACAGTATTGGGGCTGCCATGTTATTACTGTTGTTTCTGTGTGATCAGATCTCCATTTATAATCCTCATCCGCTTTGGCATCTGGGTAGTACAGAGTTTTGTTCCTTCCTGCTCTGTCTCCAGAAAAAGCCTTAGCCCATACAGCTCCAGTCTCTCAATGAATATTCAAGCTCTTGATTCATCATTTAAAATTTAGGTATAGCCATTTACTTATTTGTAAAACCTATCATATGCTATTTTTTTGAAATCTGTTTTATCTCCTTTTTAGGAGCTTGCTATTGTACTGTGTCTGATATTTTATTAGTACTGTGCATCATATCTTTCAAAGGCAGAGATCTTTTACTTGTGCTAAAGTAAGAAACAACAATAATCAGCAGCTATAAGAAACTACAATATATCTAACAAGGAAATACAACATACATATCATGGTAAAACAAAAATAGTAGTAATTTGCACTTGCATCTTTAATCCACAATTTTTCGCTGCTGACTGTTCAGCTGGAATGAATTAAAACAATGCCTCTGAAGTTAGTGCTTGTAATGTAATTTACCCCAGATGAGGATACAATTCAAGTGCTTTATCATGGTTTTACAAGGGCATAGCTAAGTACAGACATTATACTCCCTGCAGTGCCCTGCACATTCTCAAAAACTGCTGTGACTTCCCTCCTCCTCACCCTTTCTAGACTGAACCAGTCTCCTTTCCCCCTTGTCTGAGTCATGCTATGGCTCTTGCATGTCTACCCACTGCTTGCTACACCTTCACCTTGCCTGTCAGCTGCTGCCAGGGCAACCCTGTGTCCACTCTGGATGCACCAGATCTGTGGCCAGGGATGGAGAAGGACACTCCTTACAGCTGCCAGGGGCAGCACCAGGGCTCGAGCCACACATACAGTAGTCTCAGGCTTCCTCTGCTCCTCCAGGCAGCACCTCTTTCAGGCCCCATCTAGCTCTGGGAATTCAGCAGCCCCCTCCATCTACCTGGGACAGGAACTATCTCCTGAGGGAGATTTTGCAGGATCCTGCAAAAAGGGAACATTTCTGCTTCAGCCAGACAAGAGTTCTACCGGGTCTGACCACAGGAGACAGAGATTCAATTCAAGGGGGGGCCACGACTTCTAAAACTGAAAATACAATTGAATGGAATTACTGGTTTGCCCTGTCTTTGTGGTTTAATTAGGTCTCACGTGCCTAAAAAGTCTTAAGCATGAGCTGGCCACTCATTACAGGACATTTGCTGAACAATTCATTTAGTATAACATGAATTTGTTAGTATGCTACTATAAAAAGGAATAGGTCACAATTTGTCAGTGTCTCTGAATACTAAAACAAATTTTCCAGCCTAGCCCAGCTTTTATTTTAAAAACAAACACTTCAATATTTATATAGCAATTTGAAATGTTCATCTGTTCACAGTGCTCTCCCATCAAAGTATTACATTCCCTATTCAATAATGCTTTAAAATCAGAAAATGAAGAAGCACTGATTCACTGAAAATCCATTTACCTCTGTGGAAATGCTGATAGAAAAACATCAGCTTTGGCAAAGCACGCAAATGGAAGCTGACAGTGAAGATTTGCTTAAAAATGTCACCCTTTTGGAGTAGACATTATAGAAATAAAAAGTCAGTTGTAGACAGTAAAGACTCGAGTGTGCCAACAAAAAATCCAGCAGGTGTCAGAAGAAAAGATCTTATTCTGAGGTGGAGATCAATTCTAAAATAACAGATATCTATCTTCATCATAAATTTCAAAAATGGAATATGCCATCCAGCAAATTTGCCCATGAATTTGATTTCTGAGTTGAAGTTTTTAGCATTGCTTAATCATTTATAAGGCAATCTTCAGACATGTATCATTTATTCCATCCCTTTAAATCAAACTTCGTCAAACCTTTTTTATTCCCTTCCTTTAAATCAAACTTCTTTGAACATGTCTCAGGCACTAGTTTTTATTGAAGGCTGTGAACATGGGACGTTTAGGGGGAGTGGGTTTAAAGTCAAACCTTTTTTCTTTCTTTCTTTTCCTTCTGCCTTCTGTTTACAGACGTGTAAAAACTTTGTTTTCACTTTAATAAAGTTTATAATAAATTTTGTCTTAGTTTTCAAAATGATAAATCTGTCATCAGGATGAGAGAAGAAGGAATGACTTTGATACTACACCCTCATTCTCCAACTGTGCTTTGACAAACAGAAACCAAATCCAGTCCAAAGCTTCTCACTCTGGCTTAACTCTCCGGGCTGGTGTTTTGGTCTGGCTGAGATGATGTTCATTTTTTCCCACTGCAGCCCTCACAGTGCTGTACTTTGCACTGGTAGCTGGAAAGAAGTTTTGGCTGCTGCTGAGCAGTGCTGGCACATCACTGTCTGCCAACACTCTCCCCGTTAGCAGGCTGGAAGTGGGCAAGATCCTGGGAGGGGACACAAGCAGGCCTGCTGACCCAAACTGGCCAAAGGGATATTCCACACCATATGATGTCAGCTCAGACATAAAGGCTGAGAAAAGGAGGGGGTGAGGGAGCATTCATTAATTACAATGTTTGCCTTCCAGAGCAACCCCTCCATGTGCTGGAGCCCTGCTTCCCAGGAAGTGGATGGACATTGCTTGCTGGTGGGAAGTAGAGAATAAAAATTTTCGTTTTCTCTTTGTTTCTGCACATGCAATCTTTTGCTTTTGCCTGAGTAAACTGCCTTATCTCAACCTACGTGTCATTTTCCATCTATTTTTCTCTCCCACATCCAGCTGAGAAGAGGGACTGATGAAGCAGTTTGGGGGGCATCTGTCATCCAACCAAGGTCAATGCACCACAGCTCTTTAGGTCAGCTGGGTCAGAGTCTCTAATGCCAAAAGGAGTAGGTCATTATCAAATACCTTTTAAAAGAGAAACCTCCTATTCTGAGTGAGGATAGACAAAAGTAAATCTGAGTGAGGATATTATTAATTTGGAATCTTGAAACCTCAGGGAACATGCTTGTGTTCCACTGAACTTCATTTAGGGGAGTAGAACATACTCCCCAAGTGAAAAATGCACCTATCGACCCAAATTAAAATTGTTATAGTGCTTAAAGACAGTTTTGGAATTCAACATCTTTACAGCCACAATTTCAGCTGTTGCTACTGTGGTGATGTCAATAACTTCCACATCTACTATGCCCCTTTTTAGATGCTACACTTAAAGGTAACAGATAATTCTGACTTTCCTAGAACAGGTAAGAAGATGGTAAGGCTTGCTCAGGTCTCTGGCCACCAAAACTGAAGGAAAGTTTTAGCAGCAGAGAAAATTTTGGTCCAGTTTTCATGCCACTCAGGACAGGAGGAAGAAGAATTACAACTAAGCAAGCATAATCTTGGTTTTATTCTTCTTCAATGTATTAGACGGTTCATGGACAGTGAAGTTCAGAGCTTCAAGTCTACTGCTCCTTGGGTAAGATTTAACCTCTGATTAACAATTCTCCCAGTCTTATAATCCCCATTTGAAATCAGTGTTTCAGCATCACAGAGCAAAACAGAAGACCCCAAACTGCATATACTGTATGTAACACACTTTGGAAGTCAGCGTATGCTGGTGTTGGAATTGTTATCTGCACTATAGGAGGGGGTAGAGATTCCAAATTTCTGTGCTAGATGCTGTATAAGCCCACAATTAGGAGACAGACTTGCTTCACAAAAGAAGAACAATGTCTTGCTTGTATCTATTTGGTTGCTGTGTGGGATAAATGAGCAGCAGCCTTTCAGTCAGTTGAGTCAACTTGCTCAGAATTTGATAGCAGATAATGAGGGAAACTACTCATGTGTCTTCTGCTTCCTTTGACAAGACTGGGCAAAGGCAAAAGACTACTTTTAAGATCACCACACAAATCTTTAAGAAGAAAGATCCAAACAAATGGCACTGCTTCCCATTGATCGCTGTACTTTGTTATTAAACGCATACACGGGCATTCTTATTGGGGATTTGTATGAAGTCTTAATATCAGCTTCCTGCTAATTGTTTTGTTCTTGTTTCTAATCTAAAAATCTGACAAAGAAGAAAGGGGTTTTCTTTAGCATGATGAATGATAGGACATTCAGATTCCTACTTAATGACAATTAATTTACTGTATACCCATGCAAGTTAAGATAGTTTTAATTAGTTTTTACAAAGTAAAAGGGTAACTTCATACTCTATTTAGATAAAAGCAGCTATTGCCTGACTAAACACATTCTCATCAAATACAGAAGGTGAGCTGAGTGACCTTACTAGGATTCACTCTTATTTTAATTCTCTATTTACTGTTTAAAAATAACCCATTTGCATAATAGTGCAGGTTTTGTCTCTAACTCTGAAAAAATGCCTAATTGAAAAGTTGCTGGTATAATTACTCTCAAATGTGTGATCTTAATTTTTCAAAACAAACACAAAACAAATTAAAGTGTGCATTTCAAATGTATCTTAGTCAAAGCTGGTGAACGCAAACATCCTTATTAAAGATGGTGTTTAGGCACCTTTTATGAATGGGATGAAATTATGGGCAAAGGTCAAAACATTTCCTGTTAAGTAAGAAGTGGAAACATTCTTGGGATGCAAAATATGGAATTCTGTGTAGATCACAACATACACAATCTCTACTAACACATGAAGATCCTTCTGCAAATGCCATTATTTGTATGAGTACTGCAAAATCTTCTGGTTTTCTCAAGTTTTCTGGTGTATATATGGGTATCTACCTTTCTAAAGGCTGAATAAACCCATTAGATCAAATCTGCATCCAAGAATGTGGTCTGGTACTGCTACTTATGTGCATTCAGACACTCTCTCACAGTAGGAACCAAACCCCTTGAAAATTTAAAATATCCCTGCTCATTGCAAGTGAAGTTTGAGTAGATGACCTTTAAAGTTCCCTTACAACCCAAACTATTCTAGGATTCTATGATCCTTTTCAAGGAAGATGTGCCCATTCATGCAAGCTGGGGATTTGTCCTTGCAGCTGGAACACAGCAGCAAATTTACATCACCTGAACCACGTGTAACAGCATTTCCATTCTGCAAGGTATTATCAATAGGCATTCTGCACTTTAGCAGTGTGCCTCATCTCTCCCTAGCTCTCAGAATCCAAATCAGGAAGTACCATATTCTTGAGTTTTCAAGTACCAAGTCTGCACAGTAATTTCTGGTTTAAGTCCAGACTACTTTTGTGACTTTATTATGTTTCTGCAGTGTGCTCAAGGTATGTTACTGTAAATTCTTTATGCATGTTACTGGTGCAGTGAGACTGATAATAGAAAATTAATTTTAAAAATCCTTCATTAGCAAGGAAACAGAATGAAAAAAATCTTTCCTGCACAGTTTCACAACTATCTGTCTTGCCTGACTCTTATAAAAATTATTGGTCAGTCAAGTACTTCACACTCCAAAGCATGTATTCTGCAGGGCTAGAAATATATATATTCCTATATTCCTATGCCTTCCAGAGGTAAACCTGCCAACACCCATGCTCCTTGAGATCACCAACTATGGTGTGCAGCCAACAGCATGAAGAAGAAATCGCATGTTAACAAAAAGTTTAAAATTCTACAGGAAAATAAGGTTGCCTAACACTATTGTATTGGTCTGTACTACCAAGCAAAAGTCAACATCACCACCTTTTCTTGCCATCATTTTTTATTGCCCTCATCAGAAGGAACAGAGTACATCCTGAAAAGCATGTAAGCATCTATGACTTGAGGGGAATGCTCTGCGTAATCCCTTCTGGTTGATAAAAGAAGCAGTAGCAAGTAGTTTGCAATGGGGTCCTCTCTTTTCCTCCTTCAACAGAGAAACAGAGACAGATTAGAGGACTGAAAGATACTGAGTGGATAAAGAAAGCTCTTAATATTATGGAAATGTTATGGAAAACTAAGTTGGGATCCTTAAGAATTCAGCAAACTGCTTCACTTTACAAGTGGTCGCTGGTCTATTGGTCTGTGATACGCAACTTTTAAGTGCAGCTAGCACTCTCTGAAAGGTGCAGGGCATGCTCTCCTAACAGAAAAACAGATGTAAACCTTCTGTTAACAGAGAGCTCATCAGGGAAATACTCAGCCCAACTATGAAAGTGAGTTACTGATTGCAAATAGAAAAGGACATTTTCAAAAGCACTCAAGCCCTGCTAGAAATAAAATTTATAACCTGTTTTCAGGAGCAGTCCTGCTCCTCTCCCTACCTTCTTTCAAAGTTTACTTTTAGGCTTGACATAACCCTTGTGCCTTCGGCAATCAATTCTCTGGCCCTCCAGCCTCATGAGCAGGCTTATGTTGACTCCCACTTCTCTATCAGCACGGAGGCCTTTTGGGTCAGGCTACGAACAGCCCACGTGGCTCCCTTTGTAGGACTATCTATATTTCTAGAAAATACCACTCACTATCCATGGCATGAAGATATTCCATATGCAGAGCCCCGGCTCCCGCAGTGGCAGCTGAAGGAATGATGTCTGCGTACGGGCTGCGCTGGCCTGCCAACAGAGCCATCTGATGATAATATTCAGCTGGACTGACGCCAGCGTGTGGAGCTAAAAAAAACAACATAAAAGTACCGTTAATGACGTAAGATAAACAAGAAGGAAAGTTTTATCACATTGCCAGTTTCTCTGGCCATTAAAAACGCTTGTTTATTTTTTAATGTAATGCAACGTCTGCACTATGACACCACTGGTCAATATATTTCAAGCAATGGTACTATAAAGACACCATTCAAAAAACCAGCAAGACCTAAAGTATTAATGAGCTTGGTGATCTCATATTTTTGTATTTATTATTAAGTGACTCAAATAGTGACAGGCTGACAGCAATGGAAACTAGTATGATTTATTTAGTGACATAAAAAAGCAGGAGAGCCTTCCTAGCATTTTATTCACATTTACCTCATCCCTGGTTCAAAGGAATCCATCTCTAAGGTAACAGGGCTGCTGAACTTCCATAAGCATTCAGGTATCTGGATTCTCTACTTAGGGGACTAGAAGATTCTCCCTCACCATGTCCCTCTGTGTCTATGTTTAGGAGCAAACAGGGATAAAGCATGATTCCAGGACAAATAATAGCTGTCCATTAACAACACACGGTCAGTTTTTTAGGAGGACAGACTGAAGTCAATAAATGTGACCATCCCAGCCTTCAAAGTTCATGTATAAATGTACTTGACACACAAGTCTATTTGCAGAGTCAAAACCACAGACTGAATAGACTCTACATCCCATCAGTGAGGTTATCGTGATGCAGTCCTCTGATAATGACTTGTATTAGCTGTTCTCTTATAAAAATAACATGAGAGCTTCCTGTTCCCCTCCCATTTTCAAGCAGGTTGTCAACTAATGGGAAACCCTGGACAAATACAAAAAGTTGACAGCACTCTATCATCTCCTCTCAGCAGGCTTCAGATGCTACTGAAGGTAGAGGGTCATTTCATGAGTTTGTGTAAGATGTACTCATAAAATAAGCTGGGCTCCCTCTCCTTGACCCTGACACTGACCTGCCATGAAACTTGAGGTTAACCAGAGCCCTTCTCTCTGGTCTCTCCCTGTCCCACTTGCAAAACAGTTTACACTCTGGTCACCACAAGATGGTATGCAAGCTTGCCTAAAACACTTAGGGTTCCTTAGGTTAATGGGCTGCACCCCAAGCTGGTACACCAGATTATTTTTATACTCTTTCATATCATTCAATGAGATTTTCTTTAATCTCAGCAGCTGAATCTTGAATGAAAACAAAGTGTTGGGCTGAAAATCTCTGAATATTGTCACCTACACAAAGCTAAAGATAATTTATATTTTCATTAGAAAAATCAGATCCTAAATGCAAACCTTATAAACAAAGAATCAAGATTTACACTTTTAATGTTCTTTTAAACATAAACAAGGCATTGGAATTTGGAGAAAAGTTAATTCAGCAACAGATTGCTGAAGTGTATAGTCTGCCTTATTACTATCAAATAAAATGAAAGAATGTGCTTTTGATGTTAAAATGTTAAATATAACATATAAGAAAGGGTGATGAAAAATAGATGTATGTCAAACATACATCTAGGCATGGCATAAAAATGAGATGAGGTAGAATAAAAGTTGTTGGTATTTTTTCCAAATTACAAAAGTTGTTGTTATTTTTTCCGAATTACAAATTGATTTCACAATTAATTGCAATCTTTCCACTTTCTGTGAAATGGTAAAGAAATTATTCAGACCAAATTTTAAGAGATGTGTAACTCACACTGAATCACTGATTTTAAAGTTTTACAGTAGTAGGCAACCATGGTATATTTCCAGACAGACTGAAAATACTTCCTGAGCTTTCTGACATAAGTGTCTGGGTTAACTAACAGTAACATTGGCTGCAAACTTTAAAATTAACTGCTGCAAAAAACGTAGTGAACACATAATTACTAAATGTTCCATATGCCAAGAAATGTTCTGGTGCTCTTAAAAGATTATTCTTTACTACCTCCCTCAGACATAAAAAATTAGCCTAGTAAATGATGTATTGCATCAAGGGCAAATGAAGGGTAAATGGGAAGACCCATAGCCCTGAACTTTTTCCTGTTTATTCCGCGGTAGCTTCAGCTTTGTTCCCGTTTTTCTATAAGTGGAGGCATTTGCTCCTGCACAGAAGGCACAGCTGAGCTCCATTTGAGCACTTTCCTCTACACACACCAACAACTCCATCCTTACCCTTGCTCCAATTCCTCTGAGAAGTCCTCAGCTACCCCTGACCCACGAAATCTGCTGGCTAAGGAGAAGTGAAAAGAGTTATGTTCCAGATTGTTCTGGCTCCTGGCCATCCTCAGATGTGTGAGTTGACAGACTGAGCCCAATAGTACATTGATCTAATTATCTAACTGCCCTAAAGCAATTAGGCAGCAACAGAAATCTCACTATGGCTTTCAGAAGAGCAATAACAACTTCCAAGGTTTCATAGTTCAAATGCTATATCTCTTAAGCCACGGTGTCCTTTATGTTATTACCACATTATGTGCATGTACCCCTTTAAACCACAGGAGTGTTTCATTTGCACTCTAGAAGTGCTCAGGCCATGATTTAGATTCTCTGATCCCAGGAACCCACATCTGAAAAAAGGCATTTTATTGTATACTTGATTGATCATACAACAGACTATGGATTCCAGGGAACAAACCTGCAGCTTTTCAACAGCATGCTGTTTGATTGAGATATCTTCAATGCCTCAATCAAGTTACTGTATTCTCATTGGATGCTGCCAACACCAGGGCTGTGGCAACCGATCAAAGATGAGCTGTGAGCCTACAGGAAGTTTAGTAACATGTATTTGTTTAAAACCTGAAGAGAGATGCTTAAGCTAGTCAATTTAGCATGTACTTATGACAGATTAAGGCTGTGTATACAGTCAGCAAGAAAAACTCAGGGGATGATCATTAAGAGAGAGTGTACTCAGCTGTACTGTCCACACCTGAGTGTCTCATGCCCTCTGAAAGCCTGGGAATCCAAGCTACATAGGCAGGTGGGAGAAATCTGTCATTCTGAGGTGGCAGGTGGAGTTGAGGTAGGGTATTTCACAGACCTGAACTGACACCAAACACCTGCACTGTAGGCAGATGAACCTTAGCGCCATCATAATTATGACAGAGCTCCAGACTTAACTGCTAACATACCAAGTGTCCATTTGCTGGGGAACTGAATAGTTCCTTGGGGCTTCACTACCTACAACTCACTGGACTACAATGGCAGAACAATACAGAAAGATCACACATTTCTATACTGTACACATCTACATTTAGGTGCCAGAATCTGCAACCAAATTCTAACCTGTGACATCTCTGGATGTTTCTGGAGCATCAGTGGGGTGCTGGGTCAGAGAACACTATGTGCCTACATCTTTGCAAGTGAATCCAGTGTGGTACACCTGAGACCAAGACTGTATACAGCTTTATGTCATAGGTGGTGATAGGTCATTCACACCTTCCTTTATGTGCCACTGGAACATACCTTAAGCATAAATGAAATTCTGCAGGAATGGAACCTGAAGAGTATTGAAGATAGCAAGGTATTCTGCACATTAGCTCCTGTGAAAAAGCCCAGATGTACACTACAAGAGTTTTCCCAATATATGCCATTACTTTATAGCTCTATCATTTTTGTCCTGTATCTAAAGCTCCAAAGCTCCTAAAGTTAAAACTTGCCTTTCTGACAATTCAAATTTTTTTCTTAAGTGTGTTTTTTTCAAAAAAATACTTCTGCTAAAACAAAAAGGGTAGAATCAGGAAGAATTCATGCAACATCCAAAGTGCTGCTAAGAAAGCCCTACGTGCATGCCATATACCTTGACTGACAATAGGTCATTAAAATTTATTCTCATAAGAATATGTGCCCATAACTAATGGATTAACTGTATAGGTATATATTCTTATAAACGAGGATTAATTAGTTATCCGTTTGGATAGGGTGCACTGCTCATTTTTCAAATTCAGCTAAAGGCAGTTTAACTCTGGTAAGTTTCTGAATTCACTGGGAAGATCTTTCCCATAGTTAAAGTACCAGTTTAATTACCTTTCTCTACATAGCTGATTCTGAGTATGTTATATTTTAGTTCTCTTCAGTAAATGCTACAATTTTGAAATGTCAAACTGTTTATGCTTACCCACTATTGAAAAACCTACTATTAACAAGACAGCTTTTTTTTGCAACTCTGTTGATGGCTCACTTTGGCAAAATTCCCACTCAAATGAATAGGACATGTGCTAGAATAATGACAAGAATGATCACAGGAGTTCACTTCAGCCCAAGTAGCCTGAAAAGTAAAAGCCATGGTTATACCAAGACCTAAAGCACTGAATTTCAAGAATACTGTCCACCATTTAGATTAAAAGGGACAATCTTGATCATCAGCCACTTCTACATAAGCATCATTTCATTTGTCCATATTGTTGGCTAGGATAAACTGAAGTAATTCTACAAAACTTTAACAGAACTATTGACTAAATGGAACTAGTCAGTGCATGCTTTATATGATTGAAAAATACTATTTCAATTAACAAACCTTTTATGCCTGAAGAACTCCATGGTTATACACTGGCGTGCACTCATAAAGAATCTGACTCAGTTCAGAACAGGTACAATGGATTTTTGGGAGATCAGAATTATACCCCATGTCAGCCCCACAAACAAAAGATATCACAAGACATACACCACCCTTCCAGCATAAATTTTGAATGAGGCAGCTTTTTTTTTTTCTTCTCCCTGAAGTTTCAACATTTGTGAGATGTACAAATGAGCCATCATCGGCTGATGAAGTATTGAAACATTTATGACATAATGAATATGTCTGACAAACCTGGTGAAGCTGCTTTGAACAGGGGGGAAAAATGTTGACAAGATTAATATAACTTAAGTTGCTACAATGACAGAAAACAGGAAGCCTGTCTTAACCCACCGTCTGTTGGGCTGAGTCCGCGGGCTGCCGAGATCATGGAGAGGGATGGGCTGCTGTGCAGGGACCTGATGTAGTCCATGTAGGGGTTAATGTATGGGTGAGGGGTGCTGAAGGGAGACTCTGATGTTGCAGCAGGATTTCGGTGCGGGGAAATTCTAAGGAATGGAAGCTCTGAGTATGTTGGGCTACTAGATAAGGCAGAAGGCCTGGAAGAAACAAAAGGAAGAAAAACAAAACCAGCCAGGTTATCTATACAATAAAGAAAAATACTATAAAGGTAAAACACTTGTTTCTTGAAGAATAGCAACTGGGTTGCACATGTACTGAAGTCAACTGCCTGCAAAGAAAAAGGTTGGGAAATTAATTCTTCTCTGTCCCCATTATTAGCAACATTTATCTGACCAATTTTACCATGACTTTATATTTGGCTTAATGTTTACACACCTCAATACCTTTCCCCAAGCAGTTAAGGAGAAAATAATTTCAATTAGTGCAAAATATGCACACTGTATCACACAGTAATTCTTACTGCAATATGAAATACATACAGAGATTCAGAATCATTTACATCTTCAAAACCATGTGCCTATTGAAAAAGGAGCTTTGAGAGCCACACCTGCAACCATGCCCTTCATTTGCCAGCTTACTCTTTCTTAAAGTGCGAGATGGCATGTTTATACAGAAATCACTTCAAGAGTCCCAAACTTTGCAAGCCATTAAGACAGATGGGTTCTTTGGAGCATTTTAATTTTGTTGTTGCTGTCCCTTCCCATGAAAAATGCACAGAACTTGGCAGCAGAGTAAGAAAGACTGCTGCATATGTGTGTTTTTAGCATGGCTCCAGTGACCAATGTTTTTTATCAAGACCCCATTAATTAACTGCATCATTTTTGTGAAGGGAAAGCTTGGTGCCCTCTCATGCCCTCTCAAGCCTTGGTGCGATGAACCAAGGTTTAAAGCTGACAAAAGACAAATAACCCACCATAACCTCCCCATCATCCCATCCTGTTGATAGGACAGTGTCTGGGCTCTGCTTGGAGACTTTTCTCTCACAGCATCCCATCTCCAAAGGCACTGGAAAAAGTTCAAATTTCATCACAAAGGGCTGGAGTGCTTGCCCTTGCCAACCTGCTCTTTGGCAAAAGACAATGATTACGCCTGTCATGCATTTGCTGTAGTCCAACTGGCCAACCCGAACTAAACACCTTTTTGTCCCTGTTTTTCCAATTAATTTAGCATATATACAGCACAGACACAGGCAGCAGCTGTGAGAGCAGTGAGGGCAGCCTGCTCCTTTGATGCTGTTGGCTTACAAAGAGTAATCAAACAAGAAATGTATTTTTTTCCCTTTAACATACACATATCATGATCAATGGAAGTAGTTGTCATCACCTAAAAGGCCAACAGAACATAATCTTACACAGGAGCCAATTCTGCTCTGCCATCAGCTCAGAAATGCAAGCATATGAGTGGGACAGTGATCAAAGTCATGAATTCCTAACATGACGCCAGCTTCCCTGCCACTAAATCCATGAGGGCTTGTAAAATCTGAGGAATGAAGATTTCTCCTGATGTGTTTTTCTCCCTCTTTTCCCTTTCCTATCTGACCTTTTTTGTGTTTCTTGCCCTCCAACAGCTTTCTGCAAGGTAAGCCTGTTTAGCCTTCCTGTATGAAAATATCTCCTAGCTCCAAAGTTTGTTAGGGAGCTGCATTTTGTGCTAGCAGCAGGTACCAACAGTGCAGTCTGGCACCGGAGCAAATGACCCACATAAAGCTAAACCACTCACTATCATGCTTTTAGCATATTTGAAATGCACTGAGAACCTGAAACCAGAAGCTACTTTCCACCACTGTGCAAAACAGGCATCTCCTTTACTCAGAGAACTTTTTGTCTGCATGGTTCTAAAGTAAAACTTTGTTTTACAGTGGAAGTGCATCTTTCACCTTGGTACTATGAAACCACACCAGATGTGAAATATTTGTTGTCTCCTGATCCCCTATGAGGCCAAGATTGGTTGGCAAGAGCTTTAAAAATCATGGTGATGTAGGAAGCAAAAGTACTACAGCTGGGTATCACATTACAGAGTGAATTTCCTATCCTGGCAGTGAGAAAAATAGAGTAGTACAGCAAATTTAATACAAGAGTAACAAAGAAACTAAGTCTTGATGTCATTTTACGAGAGATTCTTTTTAAATGTGATCCCAACTCATATTTAGAAACACGAAGAGCATGCAGACTGACTGGGACCCTGGCCTTATCTGGTGCATATTGAACAGAAAACTCTTTAAATGCATATGCAAGAAGGCTGAAAGTCTGTATCGGCCTCAGTGATTCACTCTCCAGCTGGCCAACAGCCAGATGCTGCCGCAGGAGCAAGATTAAGAGCCAGGCTGTCAGCTTCTCCCTCCAGATCCTGCAAGAGCCATTCAAGGACACCAGGACTCAGCTGCTCTTCTCCTCCTCAGCCCTGCCTCTTTCTCTCTCTCTTCTTCTGAGCTCCTCAGTTTTCCTAGGATGCTAGGGAAAGGACACTGACCTGGGTAACATCAATCAACAGCAGGCATATAAACAGTATTATCTCAGGCAGAAATAAGGAGTCATCAGATTCCACAAATAATTCCCAGCTCTGGACTCTGATGTTACCTAATTTCTCTCAAGCATCTGATTTTAACATGCTGCTAACATGGGGTCACTTTCAGTCAGACTGGACTTCTCTCCTTCCTGTGTATTCCCAGACTCCCCTTTCCCTACAGACCTATTTTCCCTCATGCCTTCTTCATCTGCTCTCAGGCCTACAATTTGAGTCATCCTGATTTATTCTAATAAACATCACATACCTTTTCTTTCCCTCTGTGATTAAATTTAACTGTGAACATCTTTCACAAGTATTAACTCCATCCTTCAAACTAAAATGCAGCTTTTAGAAAGGTCAAACACCCTTACTGTTGCTTTGCAATCTCATTGTTGGAATAACCTCCATCCTGTAAGCAGCAAAAAGTACAGCCCAGGGGTGGCTCTGCAGATTCTCATTCAGTGACAAATCAAATCTCCAGATGTGGGTGGCAGTCCATCCCCATAATATTTATTTCACATGTATAGAATAATAGAATGGTTTGGATTGGAAGGTACCTTTACAGGTCATCTAGTCCATGCTCTCATGAGCAGGGAAAGAAGCTGGAGACCCTTCTTCAAACTCAGGACCCTTCAGCCCAGTATCCTGCAACCTAGCCATGCATCCTGTTGAATGGTGTTCTGTCTTGGGTCTGAGGCTACTTCATGGGAGGCAATGAGGCTTCAGCATGAGAAGAGGCAAGGAGATTTTCAGTGATACTGCTTGACAATTTATGCCTCACCTGTAAACCACGGGAAGGCAGAACTTGCCCTGCATCTTCTCCAGTGCAGGGGTTCTTCTGTTATACAACATATTCAGACCACTTAAGGGAGGGAGCAAAGCAGATGTATGCTCTTTTCTGAATCAGGACTTCTGTGTCTACTTCTAGAGACCCTGCAAACTCAATTCAAATTTCATACAAAGCTGATCACACTTTCAAGACATAGCTGAAGGTCCCCAGGTTTGCAGGTAAAAAAGATCCTGTGGCTATGTTTCACCACTAATTTTTATCCTGGCACATTAGGATGATTTTATTATTTTCTCAGTAACCTTGGTTATATCTACAACCCTGATATAAATGAGAAGGAACAGAGAACAGGGCTAGCTGTGAAGGCATCTCCTCCTTCCTTTCTAGAAAGCCTTCCTGTTCACTGCTAAGGTGCTGAAATATCATGAGTGCCACACAGCTTCCATATCTAACACAGGACTTCCCACTCCCCACCCACACCCAGCCTGCCAGTTTCTTCCTGTCCCAACTCCGATGCTCTGGGGAATCTCAACTGCTCAGCTTGTGAATGGCACACACATGTTGAGACAGGGAGATCAGTGTAAGGGCAAACAGGTGTATTTTTGCCTATTAGTCATGACACTTCCTTGATGAATTGTTGCAGAGGTGTCTGCACACTCTTAAAAACTTACATAGTTACACTGGTTCAGCAGCTGTGAACTGCATCGGTTGTAGGGCAAATCACAGTATGTGTGAAGCTGCTTTTTTTAAAAAATGGGGCTCTTTTCTGACCACTGCTGAACCACAGGTGAGCTATCTGTAGGATTTCAGTTACTACTCATGAAAACAGTGTCATTTTGTTTTGTTACTTACAGCTTCAATAGATGAACTCTGTACAAGAAGACTGACTAGCAGTAGGTTTAGATTTTAACCACCACAAAAACTGAATCAAAAGCAATTCCCTTTTCAGCCCATACAGCCCTTTTTTAACTGGTGAA
Source organism: Agelaius phoeniceus (assembly GCF_051311805.1). Classification (NCBI taxonomy): domain Eukaryota; kingdom Metazoa; phylum Chordata; class Aves; order Passeriformes; family Icteridae; genus Agelaius; species Agelaius phoeniceus. Next base: position 54,025,742 of record NC_135265.1, on the reverse strand, counting down.
GGAAGATCATGGGAATCTGAGAGTTCATGAGGCAAGCATGAGCAAGTTATACATATTTCAAAATGATCTGCATGCACAGATCATTACCTAGTATTATCTTGAAAGGATCACACATTCTTTCCACCAGGAAAAAAATCTGAGATATGGGGACTCCTATTACATACTTCAGTCTGTTTTTTGTACTTAAGCATTTGTCAGTTTTACAAAGAAGAAGACTGGATTGCCCAAATTCAAATCTTATCCCTTTCTTTGGTACTAATGGAACAGCTAACTTGAGGTGAAATGTTGCTGTGTGGCTATGACTAGAGGTGAAAGTCCCTGGGTAGGTAAGCCAGCACAGAGCTTGCTGACTGTGGATCCTTTTAACCACCCTCTCAGTGCTCTACTGATGGCATTAGAGGATCATCCCAAAGTCCATGAAACTATCTTATGTGGATTCATGCATGTAACTGAGTTAGGAATGGAGGAGGGGGGATAGAAAGAAAAGACACCCAGTTCAGGGCGCTGGGGAGCAGCAAAGTCCAGCTGCTCCCTAAGAAAAGGCAAGCCAGGAGCCACGCATGGGCAATGCACTCCATGCCACCAGAGCTGAGTGACCAGAGCCAGATGCTACTAACACAGTCAATCATGGGCCTGAGACAAGGCAAAGTGACAAACCAGGTCTGGGTTGGGCCAGCCAAGACAAAGACAGGTCAGGAGACAAGCTACACCATGGTTCTGAGGGCTCTATCCAGAACAGTTCCCTGCAGTGCAGATCCTGAGCTCAGCCAGGAAGCAGGACCACAAACTGGCACTACACCCAACACAGGTCAGGCAGCTCAGCTAAAAAGGAATTCCTGGATGCATGAGGTGCTGGTAGAGGTCTCCAGTGAGGCCACTCAAGACAATTACTGCCAATTAGTGGCCTCAGGGTACTTGCTTTGCAGTGCTTGAACTGCTTTAATACATGCCAAAATATCTATACAGTGAAAATTGTCCCTGTTCTTGTAGCTCTTGCAAGTGTGAAAACTACAGGAGGCCCCAGGGCATAGTACAACCCCCCACTCCTCACAGGCATTCTTCAATAGCAATGTTTTCTGGAAGCAAATGTAAAGCCACTCAGAACAGCCACAAAGGTCTGTGCCACAGGAAAATCTGGACTACTATTTTTGAGGTTGGTTTGGTGTTAGAGATCTGCCATAAACTGTTTCCAAATAACTTTAAGCTGTGCTTGGACATAAACCTCTTCTAAGCACAACCTATCTTAATAAAAAAAAAAGGAAGGTGATTTAAGCTCTTTCTGATTTTAAAGGAAACTATAACTCCAGGACTGGAAATCTTAATGCCAAGTTTTGTCCTGATAAAATTTTAAATGGCTCTTTTATGAATCTGTTGAAAAATACATTTATATTGAAAACAGCAAGTGATCCTTAACTATAACATTGTAAATATGACACTGAGCTGAGGTTACAGATGGAACAATAATCTATCTCACAGAACAAAGCTTGTCAACGAAGTGGGATGAAATATTGTAACATAACCTAATTTATTATTGCCTTTTCATCCATCTTGTTATATTATGAATGTGTCAAAGTTCAAACCTCGATATTTAATCATTTAACAGTATGTTATTCAATGCTGGAGCAAGCATTGATGGCATAACTCTCATACCAATGATATCCACACTGTTTCTCTGATACCTGTTCAATTCAGTCCTGCCTGGAGAACTGAAAAATATAAAACTCATTAAACTGCCTATGATACTTCTCTTTTATCTTTTTCTTTTCTTTTTTTTTCCCCCTGCAATAATCATCTGATGTCTGCCCACAAAAAATTAACACTTATTTCTAGTAGAACCTGGAAGATGAACAAACAAGGACTTTCTTGGTATGTGGTGACTCCTATTCTAAAGCATGTGGCTCAATTCCTCAGGCAATATCTCCCATGTTAAATTCCTATTGTTTATTTAATACCATAGTTTCTTGTACAGACTGACCCTTCAGCACCAGCAGCCAACAACTGGCTAATAAAAGTTTTTTGTGTTAATAAAGTTGAGCTCTGAGATTTCAATGTAAGGAGATTGAGGCCAGCACTGAGCATTTTTCAAATGCAACCCACAGTTCTTTTTTCACTTCTCATTGAATTGGTAAACAATCAAACCTATAGATACATACTATGGGAAATCAATAATATAATTTTTAATACCTAATTTTTTTTTTTTTTTTCAGAAATTCCAGCTTCAAACAGGCACTCCATTCCCCTAGAATCACTCACTGCCTCAAAGCTGCTATATCACATTCTTGGACTCAGGAAAACTAAGCAAGTAATTATGAACATTTTAAGAATTATTTGAATAATTCTTGAAATGTCAGAGCACACTTCATATAAAACAGCTCAAGTGCTGCAAAAGATTAAGCACTGTTAGCTATATTTTCTTAATGGTGGAAATGTAGAAAAAGGAGAACATGAGTATGTTTTTTAAGTCCTAAAACAAAAAAACCTTTTGATTTCCTGTATCATTTTCCATGTTTCAATACCTAGTGAATATTTACTCACTTTTCCTCCAAAATTCACACTGGAACTGAAGTCAGCATAGGGAAGTAGGTCACAGAATCTGATTTGGTAGCAAACTTTCATTCAGTAGATACATGTTCAAATAAATCATGAGTGGGTCCCTGCCTATGTAGTTCACAAAGAAGCTAGATCAGGGTTTAAGGTAGACAGGCTCTGGTTTGGTTTCCATTATTTATCTGCTGTCCACCTTGTAAAAGTTTGTTGTCTTCCTGATCCACTCTTTCCCCATCTTTAAAACTGTGGTAAAGCACTTGGAAAATGTTCAGTATCAGTTCAGTGGGAAGGTCACATCAAGAGATCCCATGTTACAAATATTTTCTCACTGAGGCAAGGACAATGCCTTACAAAATGTGCGCAGTTCTGGTATGTAAATTCCTAAAATATACAAATAACCTCACATGTGGTTAGAATAAAAAGTTTCTCCCACATAAAGTTAAAGGGCATCATTGCAGAAAAAAAAAAAAAAAAAAGGACACAAATGACTGTACAAGAGAGGTTCATGGTTCAGGAAATCTGCACGACAATTAGGCATTGACCGACAGCAAAAGAATATTACTCTGGTTCCCCTTTCCTTCTTTGGGAAGTGTTAACATTATGTAGTTACAGTTAAAAATTGACTACATTAATCAAGCACTAAATCCTCAGTCAGTGACTGCATTCCTATTTTTCAGCTGATGGACTGCCTGAACATGGACCCAGGTTTTTTACATATACTGCTACTTATAAGACTTCATAAATAACCCAACTATCAGCTTGTGGATTTCCTCAAGAATCGTTTATGCCATGAAAAGGAATGAATATTCATTCTGTTATTTAACAGAATGCTGTTTACATAAGGTCAGCTGTAACACTGGTGACCTTCAGTCCACAGTAACACCTGTAGTGACTACAGCAAGCAACTGCTGCTTCAGATGATACAGTCTTGACTTGGGAGTCTTGACATGCATTGCTTAAATGTGTATGCTGACACAGTTTTGACTGTTTAATTTCCTTCATTATGAAAAATGTAAATAAAACTATCTACTGGGCTCCCAGTATTTCTCAAGTCCACTCTTCTTTTGTTCTCTTCCTCACAAGCACCTGCCTCTCCTTTTCCTCTTCCATCCACCCACCTCTGTTGCTGCCTCCTGGCACTGCTCTGAAACACTGTCCACTTGGCCTTTGCAGTACAGAGCATCCCAGCTTTCCTCTCCTTTCTCCAAATCCTTCTCAGGATGCTGCAAGAAATCAGTGACTGGGAGAGGACTATGCATTTACCTGGCAATTCTTTGCTTGTACAAAGAAGGCAAACATAGAGAAAAGTAACCAACAATAACTACTCCCTGCAAATGCCACTTGCCCATTCTAGGCTTCTACCAGAGGTTATCTGGCAAATTTTGTGGCAGCTGTGTAAGCCTTGAGTACCCAGCTTGGTGCTCCTCCCAGGCAGAACATTTCTGCCTCTGGTCACTTCATTGCCCAGATTCAGGAAGCCAGAGCAAAGCTGTGAGACTGTAAATGGGGCAAAGGCACACTACCCTGCTGAGGGAGAAGGGATAATCCCCAGGGTGAAGAAACAGCTGGGGCTGGTAAACCCTGAGGCCATCAGAGCTGACTCACCAGAGTTCATTTGCCAAAGACTGCGAGCTCTTCCTGGCAGAGCTCCTTATATTTGCACAACACTCAGCAGAGGCTCCCATCCTGCACAGAGCTGTTGGTCACTGCAGTAATGTAAACAGTAAATAAAAGTAATGCTAACATGTGATTTCCATCTCTTGCTTCTGCAAGAGCCTTATCCAGACACTGCCTTACTTTGCTCAGCTTGCACTGAACCATAAATAAAGTAAGACCTTATACCTTCACAGGACAGCCCAACCCCAGTGCTGGTAAATTTTTCCTCTCCTGTCTTCAGCTGGTTCCAAGTTTACAGACTTGTAAATGTAATGTATTGACTTGTACATTAAAAGACGGAGGATAATGTAGCAATGTTGCATTTGATGCAGAAATCATCATCATGCACATAAAACAGATGCACAAGACAATAAAGTGTTATTTGAATAAGATTACCATGGACCTCCACACACTATTTCTCCTTCAAACTATGCTGTACTACAAAGTGCAGCAGGAAAATCTAAAAGCTCTACAGCCAACTCATTATCTGTTGTTAGTAATAACAGAGTGGGCAGTGAAATTACCAACTGCACTCCTATAGCAAACTTCTCTGCTCTGCAATTCTCTTCTGATGCTCTAGAGGTGGTCCCATTTGCTATTCAAATTTTAGCTTCCTCTAGGCTACAGGCAGAGCCTGACATCCCTTCCAGTCTTTAACCAGAGACACCATCATATCAGTATGTAGACATATATAAATCTGGGCTGCATTAATGTATCCCTTTCTTGCCTCCCTTGCTGCTCCTCTCCTCTCTCAGAAAAAGTGGGTCAAAGGAGTGTCAGAAGCTTTCTCACACTTAATGCTGTTAAGTCAGCTAATTGAATAAACATTTGTTTAACATTTGCTCCTATTTCGCTAATGCACTGTGAGAATGAGAAGAATTTTATTCCCCTTCTTCCCCATCCTCCCCCTTCGTCAGGAGTGCCACTAGCTGTTATCGCAGTGACTAATGTGCTGTATGTGGCCATTATAGTCCTCAACTCTGAAATTACAGCCAGGATGAACGATAGGCTCTGCCTGTATGCTGATTGGAGTTGGATGATGATTGATTAGAAGAAAGTCAGACTACGTAGCCATGCAAAAAGAACTGCACTAAGCCACAAGCTTAAACACTAAAGAGCATTTCACCAGTGCCTTCAGAGCTATTAGATGTTTTCATATGAACAACATTTCTTACATCCAGGTTTGCGCATTTTATCTTTATTCTTTCAAATACTGAAATTGCTTGGATAAGAGAGTTATATATTTTTTTAATATATATTTATATATATATATATATATTTATACACATTTCTAAGAGTAGCCTGAACTTTTAGAGGAAATTGAAGAGGCTTTGTGTCAAGTACAGCTAAATCCAGCCATTCTATATCAAACCCCTGCTAGAAAATTACTGTGCAGATGATAAGGCTGAAAGATATAATAAAAAGTGACTCTACTCAATTTACACTGCAATATTGGTATGACTGAATATTTTTCATTCAGGTGACTGATAAAATCACTAAACTGTATTGCAGATAAATAAAGGAGGCTTCTGTCAAGAATAAACACCATTAATCATGAAGTCTCACCCTCTGAGTGGCTGTGCTATGCAACTGCACAAATGCACCATCACAAGTGGCATGTGACCCACTGCCTCCTTTCTTCCCCCAGCTCCCCGGTGAAACCATCTTCTTAGGAAACTTTTCTGCTGCCTTTACAACATTTGGAAGCCCGGGAATGTCTTTTCCTTTCAAGTTTATACATAACTGCAACTGAAATAAATTTTAGTGGCAACACATTCAGCTAAAAATTGAACCCACAAGACAAAGTGAAGCCATGCAAACTGTGGCTGCATTGCTGTAAATCCAGCATTATAGTAAAAAGCCTGTGTTTAAACTGGTGAGGATGAAGTCTTTATAATTCTAAAGCTGAAACAAGTAGGAAATTTTTCCCCCAAGCCTTCTTCCCATTTTCTTCCAAACCCACATTTTCTTACTAGTTTTATAATTTAGTTTTGCTATTTCCAAATAGGTGCTGAGTTTCTTTTTGAACATACAAACATAAAATTTCTTAACATCATAAATCTACCTCAGTAGCATCTGTGGGTCTCCTTTCAAAAAAGCAACTTACATGCTAAATAATGGACATGAGCTGAAAGAAACTTACCCAGCAAAAGCACAGTCATACAAAAAGAAAAACAGACAACTTGGTAACCTTTTTCTAACCTGTTTTAGAGCAAGTGATGATTCAACAGTGGCCACGTTATTAAGCCAGAATGAAGCAGTGCCCTACACTCTAATGAGGTTAAAAAATGTAGTTAGGTCTTCATGTTAAAGGCACTTAGCAAGCAGCCTGCTTGGCAAAGACCAACTGTGTTGGAGCAGAGGACTAATCACACAGGCAGGAATCAAATCGACTGGAAGAATTAGGAGACTTGCGGCCCCGAGGAATGTAATTCATGCAGAAAAGCAGTTGTCAGAGCGAGGCCAGGGAACTGTGTGGGAAGAAAGCAAAATAAACAGCTCAACAAAGAAAACAAAGACACTCAAATAGTGGCTTTTCTAATGCTTGAGTACACTGAAACTTCAGTGGGTGCATATGACAAAAAAGTCATCAAAGACGACCTCTATAAAAGCAATATACCGGTAAATAGTGAACTGGTTCAAAAACACTCAGAAAATGCCTGTAGATCTTTAAAGATAACCTCGGCAGGACAGAGAAAGTACATACATACATGCATGCATGACTGGGAGAAGAAGAAAAACAATCAAATGGTACAAAACTAAGAGAGTTTAAATGATTTCTACAATTACTCCTCATTTCTCTCTCTACCACTCACAGATGAGAATACTCTCTGTGAAAAAACAGCATTGCTAATTAGGATCCACTCCCACAGCATGAGGACCAGATTACTGCATCCACCAGGGGGATTATCTGACCAGAAGGAAGAGCTTGAGGCTTGTCCTAAATCTCAAAAAAACTCATGTGCAATTCATGGGAAGTTTTTCTCATGACAGGTATGACCCATGACAGTAAAATTAAATTTTGAAATTAACTGATATATGAATCTCAAAAATACTGTTTTTCAAGAGAACAAACATTTTTTTCTCTTGAAAAACAGTATTTTTAATTAATGTGTTATTGCTCTCATAATTTAGTGGGGTTTTTATTTTTAGAGAATGAAGCTTTTATCACTTTTAGTACTTTGGAGCCTTTCTCCTCATCTCATTCATTCACTTATGATTTGTCTAAACCCTCCGTACCTCAAACTCAAGAATGCTATGCTCACTACTGTTCCAGGAAATTTTAGATTCTCTTCTTTCCTTAATTCCTTCCTCCCATTAAGGCAGGTGTTCCTTCTTCTGGAAAAGCCCCTGAAAGTTTCTCACATTACCTCAAGTGAACATTGTCCTCAACATCGGTTCTGGGATGCTAAGAAACACTCTTTTCCAAAATTCAAAACCAAGCCAAAACAAATCCTTTCATTTCCAGTGCCTACTGTAAGACATGTTCACAATATTACAAAACTGCAATTTGGGGAAGAAAAAAAATATTTTCTTAATTTTTTAATATAATAAAATAATAACTTCACTGTTTAAACAAAACCAAGTCGGCAATAACAAAAGAGAAATTCAGGAACTGAATATTTCTCCTATTGCACTTGCTATGCATATTTGGTTGTGAAGGGAACATTTGACTAAAATTCTTACTTTACAGGACTACAGTCCTGACAAAACAGCGATATGAAGGTTCAGCATTAATCATTTCTGTTGAGGTATGGTTGGATTTGCTTCAAACCTCTGTACTATCATCAACAGACAGCCCAAAATTGATATTCACAGGGATTAGTGACTGTTACTGAATAGAGTATCAGCTAGAATTTCTCATCTATAACTACATGCAGCAGAAAAAAAAAAGATTATACAAATCTACAGAAACTCCTGAATAAAATTCTACATATATACATTTCTATATAAAACGCACAGATTATTTTCTGATACGCATCTTCTCCCCCTTTCCCCTAGACAAATACATGATGTGGGAAAGAAAAGCCATTTTGAGAGTGCACCTGAGTGACAATATCAGCTGTACAGTACATATTTATGCTGTACCCAGGACTGGAGTCAAGGGGTGACCTTATGAAAGCACAACTTCCAAGCCTCTCCCATCCTCCAAACACCACCTCAAACAGCAGGTGTGCAAGTCACACATCAGCACCAACAATCATGAGAGCAGTAGGATTCACAGGTATATGAAGCACCACTTATATCAAAGGTGAATTCTGCTAAGGTAAAAGGGGGGAAGAAAGATATTCTGCTTACAGCCCCCTTCTTGTATTTTCTCTGCCAGTAACAAAGGTCCAGGTATGGGAGCTGGCTGAAGTGCAACCAGAGAAGATCAGGAAAACACTCAGTTCTCATGCCAGGCTGAGAAGTCTTGTCTCTGTCAGGCCACCTTTTTGATCTTTCAAGCACTAAAAGACATTTTGCTGCTACATAGTCCACAGTACAAGTTAGTCCTAACAAATGGTAAATATATAATGGCTGGAAAACTACAGCCATCGAAAGAAACAAGAGAGAAATTCCTCACACTGCTATTCTTGTTCTATTTGTGTGAAAACCTGGAGTTAAAAGCATTTCCCAGGCAAAGCTGTAACTTTGAACAACAAGCATAAAGGAAATTAATATTCTGGCTGCATACTTTTTTTAAAAGTAGTAAATTCAGTTTTAAAATCTTCAAGGTAAATGCATTATATGCTGGAATCATTATTAGTTCCCTAAACAGAGTAGGTAGCTGGGTGTGTAAATGAAAACCCTAAGGGGAACAACCTGGCCAGCTTGGAACACACCTGCACAAGCTACACACATTTGCTCCCTCAGCATCTCTGCAATTCAATCTAATCACAGGAGTAGAAACACAGCTCCCAGGCTCCCAGAAAAGGAATCAGGATGGAAGCCTGATGTCCAAGGAACAAGCAAGGCAAAGGAAGACAGAGGCAGGCTACACAAGCTTTCTTGGTACTGTCTTGATGATATACACTGATAGTGATCTTCCAGGGTAAAGCAGAGAACACCTGATTGCCCCTGGTCATTCAGCTACTGATCTCTCTGCCAAATCTGTCTACAGTGTTGTTAAATGGGGCTATTTGCGTTGGTGGCCTCTATAAACTGGACTAGACTATCAATCTTTTCTTCCACGGGCCAGTGGAAAAGGCATGATAAATCTAGGCTGAATTTCAACAGGAGATACAGGACTGAAAGATGTGTATCTTTAAAGAGATAGCCACTTAAATCTGATATGTTTAGAAATTCTCCCTTACGTGAAATACTCCCTAATTTTCTGTTGATCCTTAACACCGATGGTCACAACACCTCATAAATAATGCTTTCAAGAAGATGATAGGTTAGTTAATTCCTTCAGGAACTTTGTACTCCTGACTCACGGGCTGTAGGATGTTTGCCTCTGTGTCTAACCTCTGCAGAGCCTCCAGAAAATTGCCAATGCACCTATAAAGCTGACCATAAATGCAGCATAATCTATTATAAATTCAGACCTACACATTTGGTGCTGGAAGGGATAAACCACCTGCTCTTCAGTGGCAACTTCATGGGGCCCAGCTTCAATGTAAACATTGCTCTGAAATAAAGTCCCAAGCCATTTCTTCGTCATGCATCCTAAAAGTAACAATCAAACGAACTAACATTTTTCTTTAGATTGTTTCCTCTATCAATCAATAACATCAGTCATCAATGATAGCTCAGCCTGACCTGAGGCACAGTGATGAAAAACCCATTGAACACAAAACACAACACTTTCAGTGAAATTAAAGTATTGTTGGAGTTTTTATCTAGCATCACACAACACAGAATATGCAAGGAACAGCTAGTTAGTCTCCTACACCTCAGAAGCACAGCTACAACAGCCTATGTTTTGTTACAGATATGTAAACAAATATAGACTTATACACACACACACACACACACACACACACACACACATATATATAAGAAATACAGTAGGATGAGTAGGTGGTGCCAAAAGCAAGGTGTAAACTTAACTTCTGTTTTTTCATCCTTTGGGAAAGAAAAAGTGCCAACTACATTCAATCCATACTCCAAGATTCTAGGACTTGATGTCTTTGTTGGGGGAGGATGGAGTCAAAGTCAGGGAAAGATAGTGTGAGAGTGTGATGAAGATGCTCTGTGTTCCTAAAATTCATGCTACTCATCACTCACATTTCTTGGAGTTTATACCTACTCTAACTTTAGGGAACTTCCAATTCACAACACAGGAATCTCACAGGTACACTTTAAAAAAAGAGAAAGAAAAAAAAAATCCCCACTAAGACTGTAACATTTCAGCTCTCTTTGAAGCAAGATTTAACATGAGTGGAAGAATTGTGCTGAAAAAAAAGGAGTCTGTCACAGTCCAGTACCTCACAGGCTACTGCAACAAGTTTGACAGCAGCCTCTATAGAGTTGGCTTGCTTCTGGTTCACTGCACGTGAATACCACAGTCAATATCTGCTCACTCAACTAATACTGCTGACTACAGCACAAAGAACACAGGAATTTTGTCCAAGAAACCACAGGCTCAGAGCCTTTGAATGTGCACTATATTTAGAGCTTGCATTCTTTGCAGCTGATAACAGAATGAGATAATAGAAATTTCAAGCAGCAGAACTCAAGCATTGCAGCTATTCTATATATTTTTGTTTAAATGTTAAATTAAGGTAATGATCTACATGTTCTCAAAGGTTTTGCCATTGAACATTTTTTTTCTAAGCATTTTGTTAACATTTTACCTGTAATCTTCCATCTTTCTCAGGCTCTGAGTAGTTCCTTGCATTAGTTTTAACTGCAGAGATTTAAAATTACTCAGTCCATGACAAATGTAAGCAAGATATTCACCCTATTATGTAAAGAGGATGTATGCACACACACGTACAAAAATTCGCCCACTTGTATACACATCTGCTCACAGCAAGCACCTAAACAACTTGTAATCATGTCTAGTTATTCCCCAGTTTACAGAAAAATGTTACATAGAACAGTGACCTGAGGCATAGCTTTTCCTGGCCATTCTTTTTGCTTCCGTCATCCCTTAATTCACGCTGGTTTGAAAGCCCGCCTTAGGGAACCACTTCTCACTGGCAGCCGAGAATTCATCTAAGGACTGTTAACTGCCCAGACAGGGTAAATCAGCTAAGTGCCAGTGCTGATAGACACCTCACTGCCCATAAACCTTGGAACTGCTCCTCTGCAACAGCATAATTTATAAAAACCTCCTAAAGAATCCCTTTCGCTGCACTGGGTTCCACCAGCCAAACCTGTGCCTCTCTATGGATCAGGTGGAGAGGAGGCAACTGATCCCCTTTAGACCATCGGGGGAGTGCTCCCAAGGGCTTGTCCCAATTTTTCCTCCCCCTGCATCACAGGGCAGGATGCCCTGTGCATTGTTGCTACTGCAGAGTGCTGCAGAGAGGTGGTCAGCCAGCTGCCAGCCACTGGCGGCACGTCTTGCTCATTAGGGCTGGGGGCTGCTGCCACTCGAGTGCTTTTCTCAATATTAAAAAAAAACCCCATGAACCAAAGATTTGGGGGAACTTTCTACCAAGAGTTTTCAACAAAACAAACCATTACATTTTAAAAGCTCTTCCCTCTACATTAAAAATTTCACCATAATTTTCCCCTAATTTCAATTGCTGCAACTTCCCCAGACAGCCTGAAATCAAGCTGGCTGTATAAAAAGAACAAAGAGCCTCTGTTAACTCAATATTTATCTGCTGCTATTGTTTCTCCTTTATAAATCTGTAGTTCCTTGGCATTACAATTAGCTACTCCAGAGAAAATGATTATGTCACAAAGTATTATCCACCACAGAAACAGATGAATGATGTGAACCAAATGTAATCTGGTGCGCTTAGAGGCAATTCTGTTGACTTTCATGTAAATGTGCTGGCTTAAAACAGGGATGGATTTTAGCAGTGAATCCTTATTTGATCTAAAATTTATTTTTCAGCAGAAATTAAGTAAGATCGTTTTTCCTAAATACTGCGTTTTCCTAGAAGAGAGAAAATCAGTGAGAAATACAGAAGAGTTGAAATGACTGTGCAGTAACTTCAGACTGCAGTTTACCTAAACAAATGAATGTAACAACTTAAATAAAACAGCTATATCAAAAATATTTAACTATTTTTATCCACATATTAACCTACTTTCTTTTATTTTAAAAGGTAGTTCAGAATCAAAAATTTAAGAGAAACACTTAACCTTTTTTTCTGCAATTCAATATATGACATTACTAATTTGCTTTCCAAACTTTTTGCACTTTGAGATAGTTTTTAAAAACACTCTGTTTCTGCAAGCATTACAAAGCTAACGAAGGAGAATTTACGTTCTGCAAAGCTTGAGGTAAATAACACTTCATAAGAATGATCAAAACACTGATTCACTATTTTAAATGATGCAAAACTATACACTGAGTGAGATACCACAGTTTTAACCTAGACAGAAGCTTCCTATTTCCAAGCTTTGTAAAAGGTCTGGCACTGAAAGAAAACTATCTGCTGAAGTTTATGTGTGGGCATCTGGCACTGGTATTTTACTTCCCTGAATAATCACTAAGGAAAGAGGGATACACGCTGCTTGCAGAGCCTACAACATGCATATCTGTGGCACATAACAAATTCTGTATAACCTTAACGAGTCACCAGACCATGCTGATCCCTTCTCAGAGACTTGCTATAAAAATCCTCCAGGCTATGAGCAGCTGCTTATTCTGCATGCTGCACTTCACTTACAGAGACAGGTTTCTTGGGGTGTTTCACATTTAGTACAAGATTTCTTCCTGTTTAAAGAAAATACTTTCACGGATAATTTTGGGAAGCTGTAACTACAGTCATCTTTTCATGTCCCAAGAGCTTCCCAGCCTTTCTTCTTTGATGGCTCCTGGCTAAACCATAAAACCCATTCCAAGTCTTAAAGTAATTAAAGCCAATTCAATGAGTGATGTTTTTCATGCTGGGTGGGGTTCTCCTTCCCACTGTGAAAGGCTCAATGAATGCTCTGACAAGCTGACAAACTCCTTGCCAAGTCTACAGCTTAGAGGTACACTGAGGTAAAGCAGCAGGTAAAAGATTTAAGAGGTTTAAACACTCAGATTTTAAAAAATAAATTAGAGCTTAGAAATGAAAATTAAAAGAAAACTCATAATGTCAGGGACAAGGCTGGGAAAACATAAACATCCTATCAAATGTGTGACTAGCAGTTTCTCCCATAATCATGGATATGCTTTAATCTTCTCACATTTGGTATCCCCGATTTTGCTGCATGGTCCAAAATCAAACTATGATGAAAGCTGAGTGTCTGGGCCTGACTTTGCTTTTCTTTCCACCCTGGTGTAATTGATGTGTGTATAAACTACGTATAAAATAATATATCTAAGAATCAGTCTCCCTTTTTATCAACTTGGAGCTGACTGCAAGCAAAACACATGCTTTGGTTTAGTACCAGAGCATTGAGAAAGTTCAAAATGTCTGTTCAAAGCACTCATGTAAGGCACATGCATGGTTATCCGCACATGTATCATTTCAGGGCATAAGAGTGCCAAACTTGCTAGTCTCAATCAGCAGTTAGGAAAAAAAAAAAAGGAGCTTGGAATATTGTTGATTCTAGGGAGCTAAAATATACCAGCTGTACCATGCAATTTTCTCCCGGCAAAGGCGTTCTCCCCCGACTGTAAGCATATGATTTACCTGCTCACTCTTCCTCATGTGTAGTCCAGAGCTAAGGCAAAAAGGGATGGCAGAAAGAGATGGAGACTAAAGGGATGAATATTTTCAAACATGCATGATGCATCTTGTAAAGCATTCAGCCCCGAAACTTTAGCTTTCCACTAGCCTCCTGTAACACATGCATTTACCACTCCGGGATGTACACAAGCCACTGCCCCAGAGTCATTCCTGATATTGCCAACTAGCTGACTGTTGTCTCCTGCCTCATCTCTGAAGGAATGTGTTCCCTCCACAGCCACAGTAACAGTGCCTGAAGGTACCAGGATAGGTCACCTTTAAAGGCTGTCCAACTCAACCTTGAAATGAAGCATACTGGGAAAAACCTACTGATGCAACTTGGTTGAGTGTGGGAATGAATGAATGGCCAAGAACAATAGCTTCCTAAATTGCTGAATTTCAATCCATCAGGAGAATTTTGCCTCTGCCTTAGGAGGTTTTTTTTTTAATTAACAAATAAAAACTCTCATCCTAGCTAAGACAGATTTTAAAACTTGTGGGACTATGAAGTTATTTACACTTGCACTGTCATAAAAGTAGACATCCTTCTTCTTCTTCTGTTCACTGCTAATAACTCTCATTCCAAACAAAGACATCAAGCAACTGGAAGAGTTAGCCAATAATAAATTTGTGATTTGGATCTTGAAGAAAAATAGCATACTCATGGTATTAATTTCAAATAAACACCCTCATTAGCAGCATGATTTTGAATCACTGCACACCAACCAGCGAAGCCATCACACTCTAATTGATGACCTAGCAGATGTCAAGGACCAAAACAGAGATAAGCTTCAGCTCCTCCTTTAATACCATACTTTGTAAATCAGTTTTGGAAATTAGGAAAATTAGGAAAAAGCTGGACAAAAACAACAAAGAAAAACAAAGCAAGGAATGCGATTACTAAAGCCATGCTTCTTTTGGTTTGTTTTAATCATATGGTGTTTATCATACAATTTAACCTCCTTGTTCAATGTAAAGCAGCAAAACTGAATTACAGTGTACTGGATTTTTTTAAACTGAATTTGAGAAAACACAATAATAAAAGGAAAACACAAGCCCCAGCCTCAATTCTGCCATTCATCCATTGCTGCTGAAGAACAACTCAAGCTGCATACATCTTCCTGAAGTATAAACCAAAGATGTACTGTAGAAATTCCAAGATAACTACACAGTACTAACAGGTTTTGGTAACACAAAGTGACACATTTCAGTACATATTCATAAGGGTTGGGGGTTATTATTGGGCTGTAATTGCAGTTGTTCCAACACGTAATAAGCCATGGCTGGAAAAACAAAGGCAGGTTAATTTGTGATTTCCTCTACTCATTCAGAGGCAAATTAAGTGTCAAACAGCTAATACAGAACATATTTCATTTTATGAGATTTTAATTTAATTCTGCACCATATCGTTGATGCCTTAATGTAGGGTGGTTTATCTAAGAGGAAGAGCAATTTATAAACCTCTTTCAATTGAAATCTTTAATGATAGGATACGATAGCATAATTACAGCAATGCCTGCTAGTCCTACTATACATAAGCATCTGTCACCAATTCCATCATAAACATAAACCCTTATTTTAAGGTTTTATAACTCAAATTATAAAATTCAGCTCCAGGCTAAAATTTGGGATGCAACAGTTCTGACCATCAGCAATTAAACTATAAGAATCATATATATATATATATATATATATATATATATATATATATATATATATATATACATATACCTTTTTAGAGCTGCAAGTATGTAAGAGCCCTGTAAACATCTTTAAAATTCCTGCTTTCTTTTTTCTTTTTCACTTGGCCGGTGTTCAAAATTATGTGCAGACACTGTAGGTACCATGCAGACAAGGCCCTCCTCACATTTTTTCCTGCACTTGTATTATACCTAAACTAATTCCACTAAGGCTTGGCAGGTTCTGGAACATATTTCAAGGAGCTTGGATAACTAAAATTATGCCTTTTTTAAATTTTATTTTTAATTTATATTACATACACAGATTTGAGAGTACTACAAAGCTGAGGAGAAAACCACTCATACAATGAAGTCATTGTTGAAGCTGTAAGTAAACATTTGCTTCCTGACTGGTTTCTTGCCATTTTCTCTCAGAATTCTCAAATATCTTCTCAATTCAGTTCTTTCTTCTTTATTTTTTTTAAATGGGTATTAGGACAGCAGTTCAAGTAATGGCTCCAAATGATCCCAGGTAATCCTAAGTGCTACTAACACCTGGCTCTGTAAAACTTGCAAGAAAACCACTGGGTGCCTACCTCACATGTAAATACATTAATATATTTTCCTGAAAACTGCAAAAGCATGACAAATCGTAACATCTCCAAAATGTTGAAGTCTAAATGACTTTTTTGAAGTTGCTTAATTACCTTTTTATATTTAATTACCTTTTTTATATTTAATTACATCAACCACGACAGCCCCAAGTGTCCACTACAGCTCATCATTCCAATAGTGACATAAACCAAATGAGCAAAAGGATTATCAGAAGTTAATAAGGGAAAATGGCCAATATAAAGGCAATTTTGAGTTAAAACTTTGGGCTGATATCAGAATATATTTCAAAAGCAGCTGCCTGCAGTCATCACATCTGGCTAAGACCCCCTTGCCTCTGCAGGGCCCAGCTGAATCACCACTTAATCAGGGAGCAGGGGTGCACAGAACGCAGCAGGGCACCTTTCCACAGAAGGAGCATGATTTTGGGGTCAGAGGGGACTACCTCTACAAACAAAGTATGAAAGAGGCATTTTCAACATCTTTTGGGGCTCTTACAGAAGTCTTGGCACTGAGAGCAGTGTAGACTGCTAGTCCTGATTTCCCACTGTCACTCAAAGCAGCTAACGCTGGTCTACCCAGCCAAAAGCCCTGCTGTGGGCTTGGGGTGCTGTGGACTGGGTTCATGGGACTGAGGCTCCAGGGAGGGCTCAGTTCAGCAAATGCAGGAAGGGTCCCACATGGCACAGACTTGCAGAAGCTTCTTCCAAGCTGGTAGGCAGTACTTGGGTCTTGGATGATGGTCCTCTGCTGATGCAGGTTAGAACTCCCTACCCTACCTGCCCAATACAGAGAGAAAGGCAAATTCCCCACTAGCTTCAGAATGAGCAGGATCAGCTCCCCCAGCTCCCAAAAGCGTCCATCCATGTAGAATATTGACTGCAATGCAAAATCTAGGATTACCCTCTAATGACTATCTGAGCCTGACACCTTCAGCTTACAACAGTATTTAGCAGCAAATTTAAGCATGAATTTGAGTGTACTTTATTATGTGGTAGATTGTGGTGTAAATGGTGAAGCATCTGAGGAACCCTGAGGAATAAATCACAAATTTCTGTGCTCTCTCTTTCTATAAATACCCACTTTTCCTCTAATGCCCAAGAAGACTGCAACACAGATTTATTACTTACCTCCAGGCAAATTTGCTCTGAAATTACAATTCAGTAATAGAAGACTGACCCAAAAAAAAAACTGTTAGTAAAATATTGTGTGTGTACTTGGGCATGTAGTTAGGATTGTTAATATCAATTAATTCTGCTCACAGAGGAGGACTTGTTTTAAAACAACTTCATTTTTCTTCTGCATATATGTAATTACACAGCTGTAACTAATAGCCATAGAAAAGCAATCTGCCATCTAAACAACTAGCATTATTCTTCAAAGTATTACTTGTGCTTTTCTTCTTGTATTTCCTCAGTGTGAGAGGTGATTAGTAGATATGATTAAATGTATACATCAAGCCTTTTAGTGAAGCACCAAGCCCTGCTTTTCAGCTTCATTTTAAATGGTATTTAGCAGTTTTCTGGACACATCCACTGGTTTATTCTGCAATGCTGATACCTGTCTCCCCATTTGGAATAAGATAAATTTTATTTCTACAGGATTTCACCACTACCACCCTTTTCTATGCATGTTATCACTGGTATTCATTTCTTTTATCTTTGTGTAAACCATGTGCTCTATCACATTTGCCATTTTGTTTGGGTGACATTCCCATCAATCAACCGATTGCCTATATGTGCACACTACAGGGACTAAGAAAATTTACCAAAAATTTCATTATACTTCATAGCAGTCACTAGGGAAGAAAACCAACCTAATGGTTGTTTTGTAAACAAACCTTTGGCATGAAAGGAAATTTTAGCCAAGAAGAAAACCAAGCTTAATACAGATTAGATACATATTTATCTGGCTGTATTTCACAGGGCTCAGCACTTTTTAATTTAGCCTTTATAGAATGACACAATACAGAAAAAATGTCAGCAAAAGACACAGGTAACCTTTGCCAGCTACTTCCTATTATAATAGGAATTCCTCAAGCACCAGCATGGGCTTTGCTTTATGAACAGATAACCTCAATGCTTTCCAAAAGTAAATCTCCCACTTTGGAAAGACTGGAAAAGTGCTTCAGGTACGTGGTTTCAAGCATTGCAAAGGTTCATGTATTTGTCCATTCTTTCAGGAAGCAAGGGGGAACACTGAATACTCACACATGCAGAGGAGGAATGGGAGATGGTTCGTAATGGTAGCGTCCCTCATGATGTCTTGCATCAATTGGTACAGGAGGGTGGAATGCTGGAAAAAGGTGAGGAGGATCTGAAAAAACAAGCGAGGTTCCCAGATCTGAGTATTTCCAATGATTCTTTAAAAACAACATTCATAAAGACAGAACAGATACTGAAAAGCATGCGTTAAAGAGTGCTATGACTTAGGTCACAATCTCCTTCCATGCTGCTATCAATCAGGTCTGTCTGAGAGGACAATTTGGCCCACACTGTTTGCATGAATATGTATTTACTAATTTTAATATTCTCTTTTTATAGCTTAAATGGAAAAGGGCATTAAAAAAGTCTTTAATAAATAATTATGTGCCCATATGTGAAGCACCAGATCAAAAGGACCATCACGGCTTTCATAAGCATTCCTGATTTATTTATTTTGTATTAAAACAAGAAAAAAAATCATCCCAGGAAAAAAAGTCTAAGCAGAGAATACAATGCAATAAAAACATAACATATATCCTCAGAGATGTACACACACTCCTACAACAGAAAGCCAAACTGAAGTGACATTCTGAGAAATGTAAGTAAAACTGGCGTTAATCAGACAATGATGTGCAAAGGAAATGTGACTGGGAAAGGCCATGTTGGAGATGTTTAACTGCACCACACCAATGGCTCAACCTGGAGGAATGTGTGTGAGGACAGAGGGACTAATTTCATGCCCAGTTCTTAAAAAGGAAGGGTACTTTCTTTGTCCCCATGACTGGAGACCCAGGCATTCATGGCTGCAGTAAGCTCCCCTGCTCTATGTCCTCCACGGCTTTCACAGGACGGGGGATTTTGCAGCTGTCAGAACTCCTGGTTCCCGCTGCTTCTGGAGAACCTGGGAGATAGGCTGACAAAAGGGGGAATGCACCCCTGACACCCCATGGGCTCTGCCCAGAGGAGTCAGGCACTGGCCCACCCTCCCCACAGCTTCTGCAGCCAGATTGTCCCCAGCTTCAAGGGGCACAGCTCACAGAGACCACAGCTCTCCTCACCAGCACACCGCTGCAATCTGCGCGCCTCAAAATGTTACACGCTGCTCACCACTGCCTCCCAAACACTCACAATTCCAACAAAATGCTAAACACCTCCAGTGGCATGAAACAAACTTATCCTGCACACAACCATTACCCAATTGCCACTTTGGGTGATGTCATGTGTTTATCTGACACCAAAGGCTGAGAAGTACAGACATTAGGTCATGTCATGGATTTACTAAAATGCTTCTAGAAAAAAAGGAAACATCAATCGTGTACTTGCAGTAAAACTAGTTCTACTCCAATTTTGCCCACCAGCTCTTGAAAGTATCTTTTCTTTATATTTCCTACCTTTCCTATTCATCAAAATTTAAATCTCCTCTTAGATTATATTATTTGTGAAAGCAGTTCCCTGGTCTCAACTAGAGATGTTTAAAAAAAAAAAAAAAGGATTTTTCCTCATCATGATTTAAAAAGTTGGGTTGCTTTATTATTGCTTTTTGAAGTGCGGGAAGAATGAGAGGAACAAACCTCATTGCCCTGAGGGAATTCACACAGGGGATGAAGGGGAAATAATTTCTGAGGAACTATTCCCAGTATTTCAAGAAAGCCTGGAAACATCTGACACAGACTGTCCAGTTACACAGCTTGATTTTGTGAAAGGGCATCAGCATGTGACTAGCCACAGTACATTTCAGCCATTTACTGACTTAGGAACCATAAATGAAAAATAATTGTGGTTTATGATGTAAGCTGGGAGCTCAAACTCACAATATTGTTAATTCTGACTCTGTTGCACCAACTGGACCTTGGCATGCAATCTGTTATGAGCTTCACTCCCCATGCCAATCACTCATGGTCTCCAATGTGGGTAAAAAATGGGTCACAGATGATCTGGAACACACTGTCATTGAGTGTCATTGATGCTTGCAGCCACCTCTGAACACATTCCCCAGCAGACACCAAGGCGACACCATGGGAAGTGTGTTTTAGCACATCTCCCTGCCTACCTGCTAAACTAGTATTTGACTACAGCAGCAGAAGCCAAAGGGAGTAGGTTTGAAAGCAGATGTCTTAGTATTTTACAGTATAAAGTCTGCCACCATTTTTTCAGCAAAAAAGGAAGTCACTTACACCGTCATAAATGCACAGGCAAATCCTTCTCTGCCCTATGTGTCTCCTTCAAAGAGTGAGTCTGGAGAGCACAGGTAAGACCACAGAGATTTTGCTACTCATATTCATGTCAGACAGGATGTGATTCACCTGGCCAAAACATGAAATCCCACTCATGCCAAGCCTCTTCACTGTCCCACTATGCCCAGCCTGAGCACCTACCCATTAAAAGCAGTCCTAGTAATTATGCAGTGAAACACCATTTGACCGTCCTCAATGCCTAATTTACTTTCCACTGAGAAATGGAAACTTAGTATTAAACAACCCAAAAAAAAAGGTATTTTTCTCTGTGGGGCTTATGCAGTGCAGATCATCAACAAGTTTTATTTATGCATGGGCTATAAATCTCCAAGAACATTTTTTTGAGTCCTCTCACATTAAGCGCCTTTGTATATCTTGGTTGCATCTTGTTTGTAGTTTCCATCTGGGAAACAGCCGTACTCCATCATGGAACAGGGAGCTGTCTCTGTCAGCCCTGAGCCGTCCAGAGCAGAGCTGCATATCAAACCTCAACATAATTACCCATCTCACAGTTTATTATTTACACATGAGCAATACAGCTGGTGAACATCGTAACTCAAGTGTACGTGTAATAAGTTACTACACTGTAGCCATCTCTTGTTGCAACCCTTAAGAAAAACTACATGATGACTTTTCCAAGTCAGGCTAAAACTGCTGAAGCAGAATAAAGTGCCACTAAACCTGGCTACCTCCTATTTATCATACAATTTCCTGACTGATGGTTCCACAAACCAGCTGCTAAGTGCTGTGTACTCTACTGTCAGCAGACTAACATGCTAAATGGGAGACAGGGAGAATAATGTACAGAACTACAGAACTGGTGGAGTCAATTTTACAGATGGAAATCAAATCCTGCCATGTTGGGTAAGCCCTCAGCATAAAAGTAGCTGGCAAATTCTACGTGCTTGGGGGCCCAAGACCACTCCACTTTGAAAAGCACTGAATATTTATATAGAAAGACTCTAAGATCAGAGAGCTGCCAAAGCACCCATCATCCAGGGCTTCACTTGGAATTCACTTGAAACGGCATAAAATGTAATTGGTTGACATGTATTTATATGGAAATAGATAATAAGTTTACAAAGCAGTAACTGCGGCTGTAGCCAGTTTCACATTGACTTTTCATATCCCACCCAGTAACTATTTCATTAAAGGCACCATCAGAATATTAATGGCACGTTCTGCCACAATTATTGAAACTGTAGGTAAGTAAAAAATTAAGTGAGACTAGTCAGGCTAGAATTGAATCTGAACCTATCTGACTCACAGTTGTTTGTGCAAGATGCTTTACCTATCTAGAAAACCAGGGGAAAAACTCAGTGTCAGAGACAGGATAGCTGCTCTGACTATGTTTTCATTAATTCATTTAAACTGTGAGGAAAAAAACTCTTACCCTCAGCAAGGAGGAACTCCTCTCACCAAAACAAATCGACAAAATCTAACTTCCTATTCTGCTAAGGAAATTACTTATTACCTTCTTAAAAATTCTGGCTAAGATGCAAACTTACAGAGAGTATGCCAGGCAGTTTTCTTACAGACATCCAAATGCAACTGTGAATTCCTAGGCCAATGACATCCTTGCAGAGACTGATGTAAGTGTACAGTACATGGACAGATGCTGGCTGTGTATTTGCAGCCCTCAGCTTCAACTCAGTAGAAGTACTTGATTCTGTGCATAAATTCCACTGTTTTCAAGAACTTGTAAGGACATGCCAAAGCACTGGCAATATATTTGAAGACATTGCTCACACATTGCTGAGTTTGGTAGCTATTGCTGCCTTTGGAATTTTCTGCTGCCTACTGCTGAAAGCTTCCTTCAGATGTTCTCCTGTGCCCTGCACCACTAGCAGGGTCTTCTTAAAACAAAGTGTGAGACACAACTGCCTGCAATGCTACAAACTCATCAATTTTATACTGTGAGATTTTTCTGGAAAATATGTCAATTTATGCTGACTTTCTGTTGTGTAAAACCTGCCTTCTTATTTCTCCTTCAAGAATCATTCTTACCTTCTAAAAGAAGTGAATAGGATCATCTCTCTCCAATTACAATCATTGCCATACAGGAAAAAAGAAGAGACCTACTCTTGTTCTCTGAAAGTCGACAACCTAAGTCTCTGCTGCAGCATCAAGAGAAAGAAACTGGGAGAAAGGACAGGTATGTATGATCCTTGATGCTGAACAGCAAACCTGAATTGAAGTCTGATGAGATGCAATTCACAGCAAGACTTGTTGGAAAGGGGGATGATGCCAGCTGGCTCAAAGGTGCTCTGCAACACCCTGAGAGGATGGCAGAAGGGTTAGGCTGCTACAAAGCTCGCTGAAGTTTGTGATAACTTCTGTACACTTTAGTCTCTCAAATATGCCTTACTTAGGTGATCACTACATTTGGAAAGGTCGGCTGTGATGGTGATATGAGTAAAACACTCTGCCCTCAGCTAGCTGATTTGCTGAAGCACCTTGTGATTCCTGCCAAATGCTTGAGGGAGATGGCTGCTGAAATGACAGGCTGCCTTTTTCAGCACATCAAGAAAACTTTAGTTACCGTGTGTGGTGAACCCTAATGTGATAACCGTAGAAGATGCCTGCACTGGCTTGAACTCACCCAGTGTGGCCCCAATGTCTGCACCTGTATCACGAGGTCAGGGCCAAGAAAACAGAGATCCCAAGCCCAACACAGGAAGCCCTCATTATGCTTCAGCACATTTGTCCTTAGGACAATCAGCTCACCAAATTACATGTCAGAGCTGAGCCAGGTGCAAACTTCTATCTCAGATATAACCTCACTTGAGGTGAAATCTCCTTCCTGTTTAAATCCATTACAGCCTTGATGCCGAACGACAATACCAAGCTTTCACACCAGATGTAACAGATACAGTATGATGCAAAATATAGCCTCTCTGTTAATGTCTTTTCAATATGCAGAACAGTTTTGAAGAGTTTGCCAGCAAATTTCTACACTTCCTTTGGTTCACAAGCCGATCACCAGATGAGAATTTTCTAATATTCAGCTTTGCAGAGTCCCTAAGGGCACCACTGTTTCTTCACATACATTTCCTTCAACTGATCTGAACTTAATGGTATTGCCAGGTTTTATGGCAAGAACTAGGTTCTTAGTTGCCAAGCAAAGATCTTATTTTGGATTTCTGTTTACATCTTGCATTAGGGCTCAATAAGAGCGCATGTTGTCTCTGAGGGTTTTTTTAGTTCTCTCTCAATAAGGGGTGATTTATATTTTCTACGTCTGCTTATACAGAGGCTTTAATCAGGAAGAAGAAATGACTGAGCCACAGCTACACGTTAATGCATGCACTTAACTCTGTGCTCTTTGAAGAGTTTCCCTATGGTGACTGGGGCTGCTGCTTCAGGCGTGGCTGGTTGCCATCTGAAGCACTGCTGGTTTGCAGGCTGATCCACTGCCGTGCTACAGCCAGTTACCTCAGGATTCCTTCCTGTGGCTCTGTGTGTGCATGCACACACACGCTGCCAAGGTGGCAACAGCCACACTGACATGGATGTAGCTAACTCACCACCTGACTTCACCGAGAAGGGGATTCTAAATAGGGAAAAGGAAATGCCATGGAAAAGCTGGGAAAAAAGTCAAGTAAGCGTATAAAGCCAAGAAACAGAAATTGAGGAAAATAACTTTTAAGGGGCAAGTCCTCTGCATTCCAGTAGCACTAAATGTTAATTGTGATTACATATAGTAGATGTAACACATTCAGAGAATAGACAATTTCCCATTGGCTCACTTCCCTTCCTTGTGTCTGTGTGTATTAATGATGATCAAACTTCCCCTTTCTACCCTCTGCTGGTGCTCACAGAGCCTATGTACTGATCTTAAAACTAAACCACAGGAGTTCCAGGCCAAGCCTCACAAACCAGAGCAGAGCTCCAGCTCTTGTTATGGCTGAAAAATAATTTCTATCTTTGCAAAAACAAAAATTAAGACTTTGGCACATCTTAGGTTCCTGTCATCCATTTTAATACTTTCAGTTTGTAAATCTAAACACCTTGTGGGAACACGTTTTATTGTTAGCAGTTCCACAACAGCTATTATGCCAAACACTTGAGGGAGGAGCAGTTCTTGTGCTGGAATAAAAGTTGCTGGAACTGGTTTCATCAGCTGGCACTGAGAGGTGTTTTAATATGCCAGATTTGCTGCAGGTATTGGCTAAATAACTGCTGGATTGATTTCAGTTTGAACACTTTATTATTCTTTCCAGTCAATGCAACTCTGCTGTCTAAGGAGCAGGACTGCCTTCTGGAATACTAACTAAACTTTCTCAAGTCCATTCAGCAGACTCCAGTGCTTACTGCCATTTGCCCATCTGGAAATAAAAAAAAAAAAAAAAAAGGAAAAAGGAAAAAAATGTAGTAAGACAGACTCCCAGGGTAGTAAATATATTGCATGTACAAAACACTTTGAACAGAAAAGCCTCCAATTCTTTCAGAACACAATCTATGATTCATCACAGCCCAGTGATTTGCAAATGACTGTTTCCACTGGGATGGATGCACAGGTAAGCGAAGAAATAACTCCTGATCAAAAAGCCATGAACTTGCCTGGTGAGTGGGATGGGAAAAGCACTGCTGTCCCACAACCCTCTGGGGATGTACTTTTTAGAGGAGGAAAGCCCAGTCACTCCATCAGCCCAATCTGCCCAAGAACAAACAGCAGATTTGTGGAAAAGCATCCAGAATATCCTGCCTTCCACCCAAGAAACACAGGCTGCTTCATCCTATAAGCACCCTTAAAAAACTTGCATGAAGAGGAGAACAACTGCATACACCCAGCACCTGTACATTGGCCCATGGTCTCAGGAGAAGAGGATGAGAAAGCTCACCATCCCATTACTTAGAGGTATAATTGTTTCATCTAACACAGCTGGTTCTTGGTACAGCACAGCTCATGTTTTGCATAACCTCTGGATCACATGCACCATTTCTTAAAAACTTAATAATGTGGTTTCTGCAGGAAAATGACAAATTCTCCGCTGCCAGGAAGCTGACAAAAGAGATCCCTCCCTCTTCTACTTCCAAAGGACTTGCAGTAATAAAATAATTCAGCTTCTGCTTTGCAACAGTTGCTGCCTTGCTGTTCCTGCCCCTAACTTCTCATGCCACCATGTGTCAGTGCAGCCTTCACCACTTCAAAATGCATCCCTAAAAATTATGAAAACCAAAATGAGCAGCCATGTTCAACTCTCAAGAATCACAAAGTGGCTTTACCCAGCTGCTCTGGAATGCTTCCCACCTTTTATCACACATGTGTATGAAGGATCACATCCTCAGCATCTCCTCCTCTGCAAGCAGCGAGTAATTAGATCCATAACCACAATAAATACAAAAATCATTTGTACCTATCTATCTCTTCATTTCTGTAGCACACTATGAATTCCAGGGGTTGAAGGTGAGCTACAAAGTGGAAAGTGAGGAAATTGAAAGATTACAAACAAAACAAATCCTGATCCACACTGGTAAGAACTAAAGAAGAAATCTCACAGCAAGGCTTTCAGCTCCAAAGAACTTCTAAGCAGAAGTTTAATGTGGACTTCCTGAACAGTAGGAAGGAGGTGCTGCCACAGATCAGCTTGGTTATTCCCTAAGGCTCAACACAGCTCAAAGAATGCATCTGAATGTCCTCATATCAGCTAGACACATTAACTTAGCAATTACAAATATCTGTAATATGCAAAGGTAAATGTGGCTGTGTAAAAGGAAAGGCAACAGAAATGTAGAACCTGGCAGTGGTGGGGGACTACAAATACCCATGTATTGCTGATTTGATGTGGGAACCAATGAAGACAAGTTAGGTAATTCAACAAGCTTTGGTGACATTCTTAGAAGTTTGTAAGCAGCAATGAGTCAGTCTGCAAACATTATTTGTTTAAACAAGGGTTTGGAGACTTGTGTGCTTTTCTGTGTAGCAGAATCAAGTTTAAAACCTATTTGAAAGGCCAAACCTCAAACAGTTGGGTATCAGTATAGTGCAGGGAAAATCACTGTAGCTAAACAGATTTTCAACAGCTGAAGGTCTGAACCACAGTGTGAAAGAGTTGGAACCAGGTTATACTTAGAAGCTTTGATGAGTATTTTATGACATGATAGGAATTAGAGAGGAAAATGTATAATTACATCAATTATGTCTATTTTTAGATATTAAAACTCCTCAGATTCTATGGGATGCACAATGAGATGAACACTCTGAGAGATTTCTTTTCCCTGTTGTTCAATCTGAGTTTTAAAAATTTCATCCAAATATTCATAACTATTTAACTTCTGTCTGTATCACCCTGAGCAATTACTCTCCTTCTGAGGTGTTCACATTCTTCAAGCTCTTGCAGATGAGCAGATAGTTATTACATGTGCTGTCAGGCTACTTGATAATACACATTTATTGCAACCTTTAAGCTCTCTGTCCATATTCTAAATTAATCACAGTGATTTGTTTCTTCTTTCTGTGTTTCCTGCAGGTTGGGTTGTCATCCCTGCACTCTTGGGCATCAGATTTTCATGTTTCATGACACTGTTTAGGAGGAGGCAGCCTTAGAAATTTATAATAGAAATAACCTGTTTCTGAAAATTTCCCTTTTTAGCAGGGATATGTATTTCTTACACACAGTCTCAAAAACTATTATCTTTCATTTTTCCACATCGAGACAGTGTATTCATTATGTGGCAGTGACCTTACCTCCCATTTCTAGGGGACTGCTGGTGAAACAGGCACTGCTCAAGTCAAATAAAGTCAACACAAATCAATTCTTGGTTGCTACTTCTTGACATTTCCAAATACTTGACTTTAAGCTGTTTTCTTCCTCTATGTTCTCTCACCTTCCCTGAGCTTCTTAGAGACTTCTTCCTCTGTATTTCATTTTTATGCTGGTTACTTTTTGTTTCAGATCATTACTGAAGATGGAAAGCACAGTGAGTTCCCTTAATTTGCCCTATTGACATTTATTCTAAGTGCTCGCTCAGCCTGTTTTTGAGATGTCATATGGTCAATATTCCAATCAATCTCAGTTATTTTTACATGCCAAAATTTGAGGAAAATTTTTTAACAAAAAGGGTCATAAGTTAAATTATGTCACTTCCCTGGGCCTCAACCTGGTTGCTGTTAACAGAGAGAAACCCTTTCTGAGACAATCAAAACCTCTTCAGTGAAAAGTCCCAATAAAGAGCTAAAATGACAGTATTTTATTAACTCCCTGTGATAATCACATATCCTATGAACAGAGAGAGACACAGCTCTCCCAGGATTTTCCTGGGGAAGGCTGTGAGAAAGCTCAGAGAAAGAATTAAAACAATTATTATCTCAATCTCTACACCTGGCAGGCAATCTCTGTTTGTCAAACAAGAGAGGTATCCCTTCTTGATCAATGAGAGAAGGTGAATGATTAAGGTGAGAGAAGATTCCCAAAGGCCAATTAGGTCTTAGGTCCACCATTGTTTCTATAACAACTGTGTATTTCTAATAAAAAAGTGCTTTTTCATGCCTTCTCATGATGGAGTCTCTGTATCATCTTTGGCTGTCCCCAATACCCATTCGGTGATAACTCCTCATTATTTCTTCTAAAAATTGTACCTCAATTGCCTGAAACTGCTTGTTCTTTTACTAAGCTCCCTGGTTTTTGTTCTTTTATTAAATTCATTTTTCTTTACAGACAACTTCTCTGTTTCCCACTACCCAAACACAGGATGACAGTACCAGCTTTAGCTATAACTACACTTTTTTTTTATTTTTAGGACTTTGGTTAGGATTTAGGATTCCCCAATTCCTCACCAAAGGGCATTCTCTCTATGGGAAAGTAAGGAAGTTCCTCCTAAAGCCGTAACAACACTTTCATCCTCTCTCTTGTTCTCTGCAGATGTAGTGCCAGGATCTGATGTACACTTCTCTTGCTTTGGAAACTAAGTGCTGCTTACCCAAAGTGACCAACCCTTTACATCAACCACTTAAAGCTGGCACCGCTGCTGAAAAACAGGAAGAAGGGCATATGTGTCTGAGCACACATTTAAAAGCACAAATCAAAAATGGACAACCTCAGCCTAATTAATACCTAAGGTCCTCACGCCCTGTGAGGACAGCCCTGAGTCAGTAGAGTCCACAGCAGAGGTGCAGAGCAGGGGCACACAGCTGCAGAGGGCACCTGGCTGCAGAACCAGCTGCACCATCTCCTGAGGTCTTCTGCCTGCACTGTGTCCTACTGACACCAGCATCATTGCCAGGACTCGTGGGTAGGTTCAGCTTCACCAGTGAGGAAAAACACTCCTCCCACTAATGAGATAAACAGAAAAATGGAACAACAGAGACCCAAACAAGCAGAAGGATTAAAATGTAGTAGCGGGCAAAGCAGCCCATGGCACTAGCAAAGATTTTTCTGCATAGCAATAAAATCAAAGTCTTCAGGGGGGTTCTCTCTTTACATCACCTGTACATCAATTGTAGACACAGCGCCTACCACAACAGGCCCCAATCTCTGACTAAGCTTTCTGGCACCACCATAGATGAGTATGACAGTACAGCCTTCTCCAGCCTCCAGTCCAGGCAGACCAGGAAGGAAAGTTACACAATCTGCCTGTGCACAGCCACGTTCTTCAGCTTGGTGATTGAGGGACAAGACAGGAGAAAATGTAGAATTAGGTGGAACACAAATCCACAAGAAGAGAGAAGAGGGAAAGAACTGTTCTTCTGCCCACCCAAACCGGTAAGAGAACACTAAAGGGGAGGCTGCTTTTCATTCCTCTCTACATCCTAGAGGAGAAACCAGGGATGCTAAAAGGAGACAAAAGGAGCCAGAAGAGAGGAAAGATGGCCAAATGACGATGAGACACATCATTCCCTGCCACACAGCCAAGTGACACAGGAGGCTATGGACACAGGAGGTTTGAATGGCCTCAAGGGGAAAGTCACAGAAACAAAGTGTAGTAAAAATCTGAAAGTGTTGAAACCATAGGACCAAGGAATTCCTCAACTAAAAATTCTGTGAAACTGACAGAGGAGTAAAAGCAGAGGAGAGTCATCTGTAAAGTTCTTACATTAACCCCCTGGCATCTGCTTTTGGTCATTGTTTGGAAAGGACACCAGGCATTCCAATGTAGTCCCTCATGCTCTGCGCACTTCTGGCATGTTCCCCAAGGCAAACCCCTTTCTCTGACACTCAGCCAGCACATCACCAAGGGCAGTGCCAGCCAGCACTGCAGGATTTCAGCTATGTGGCATAATCACGAAGACACTCCCAGCCTGTAAAAGCCCATCTTTCAGTTGTATGTTTGCATGTTACACTGCATAAAAGAGGTGGTGGTAAAAGTAAGGATGTATGCCTCCTGTCCACCAAGACACAATCCTCTCTTCCACATTTGTATGGACTTGAGATGCAATCAAGCTATAAGAAAATAGGGGACTTAATTTACACTTCAGCAGAAGAAGGGAAGACAAGTTTTCTTCAGTCCCACCCTCTGGCAATCTTGGACCTTTTCCAATGCATTAAGCATCAGTTTCCCGCCAGTGAAGTGTTTGATGCTCTACTAAATGCAGTGGCAGTGAGCGAGGTATAGTAACCCTCCATATGGAAAAGCCATTTGACACAAAGGTTGGAGGTCAAAAGTTTAAATGTTCATGACAGAGACCACAACAGTCCTTTTCTGGTCAATAACATCAAAGGATTTGCCAGCTCTTAATGCTACTATTGTCGCTTGTTTGGATCCTATTGAAATTCTAGCATATTTATTGCACTCCGGGAGCATAAGGACTTTTTGTTTGTTTTAATCTCTATGCCGAACCCAAGGAGTCTGAAGTGTTGTGACTCCCCCTGCTCCCAAGGAGAATGAGCAGAGAAACAATGCCAAGGATGTGGCATTGTAGTCCCAACCAACTTGGTGCTTTCTTCCCCGCCAAAAAATATAAATGATGGATGGAAACATATGGTCTCTATTGGACAGGGCTGGAAATCTCCGCTCCTGAAGTCCCTACATGCCCGGTTTTAATTGTTCTGTGCTATGACAGGGGGTGAAAAGCACTCCCCACCACCAAGGTCTGTTTTGCCAGTCATTGTTGAGAAACGCTGTGCTGCAGCCGACTAACGCTCCCATTAGGCACAACTGTGGCAGAGCCAGGAGCAGCAGTGAGGTTCTCTGAGAGGAATTGAAATGCCTTCACCACAGAGAGTTTCACTTCACCCAGCCCTCCTCCTTTGCTCTCTGAACTTCTTTCTGCTTGTGGTTAGGCAGAAACTTACTACCAGGGCTCTGCAGAGCATGTTCCAGGCATTGTATTGCCATCAATACCTCATGCCTTGCCAGGAGCGGGATCCGAGTTCATTTGTTCCTACCTTCCTCAGATTCCTGTTCCCCTCTCCACAATAAGGATTAGCAGTTTAAGTTATGTTGCTGACCTCCATCTGGCTAGGCAGAAACAGATGTCTGCGCACTCGGGCACGATCTTATTTCAAAGTGGGGACTCTGGGTTACTAATGACGTTATAAAGGCAATAGCATATGTTGGCTCTCAACAGTCCATTGTCTAATTGGGATGGTTTTAATCAAATATGAATGTACCCAAGTTTTCTCAGCTAATGAATAAATCCCCCTTTTAAATAACGACAGCAATTTTGAAATCTCCATCGAGGCAGCATCCTGAGGAATGCCTACATGAGCAGCAGTCATCACTGAAGGGCTGTAAGAGGCTGCAGCAACATCCGCTGCAGCCCAGTTCATTGTTTAAACAGTTCCTAACTGCCCTTCCCAGAGGTAAGCTGCAGCCAAATTGTTTTCCTTCATTTCACAAACCAGATATGTACGGCTTATGTGAACGGCCCTAAAGTTTACTTTAGTCTCTGTGTAAACACCTTCTACCACATATTTCAAACAAACAGTTCACTTCATTAGAAAGGCAAACAACGCAGCCACAGAATACGAGCACTTGAGGAGAACCACACCGGGCAGAGAAATCCTCTGCCCCTGTGTAAACACCGCCTGCTCTGCAGCTCCGAGCAGCATCCGCCCGCAATGCCACTTCAAAAGCCTTTTCACAAATACTTCACACGACTGTTTGCAAGTAAATGATAACCCAAAGAGATTATCTGCAGGGCTGAGAGCCCTGATGACTATCACTACCACTGCACAGGCAGAGAAAGAAAAGCCAAAACACTTGCTGCCAGCCCGGGGTGAGATATGAAACTATAATAAACTCGGTGGCAAACCAGTAACATCAGCTAAACCTGTTAAACTGGAAAAGTAGAGCTGCTTTGGTAGCCTGCTTTGGTGTATTTGGCTCCACAAAGGGCTGCAAGTTTTAGCCTTAGCAATGAAAACCTTATTGCACCTCCATCGTTTTTTAACTGAGTTGTTAAACTGGCAAACATCAGAGAGCTGTACAAAAGAGTGAGAAAGCTGCATGGCCAACAAATCACCAGATAAAGCACTAAGCTTATTCCTTCTGGACAAAACACACACGGCAATTCAAACGCCTCGGGAGCACACAAAGTACTCTTATATCCCAGAAACAAGTACAGAAGGTGAAGGGAGAAAAAAGACAACTGGACACAGACAGGAGAGGCAGTGGAAGGCAGCCAGTGCTAGGAGGCTCCTCTCCCCCGCTCTCCCCTTCTCACACCCATGTGATTCCTGGGAACGCTCATTGCTGAGCTGGGAATGCACCTTCAAGAGAGATATGCAGCTTAGAACTGCTTTATGCCAGCTCAAGAATTTTAATCAAAATACTGTCATTTGCACATTTGAGGGGAAGAACTCGGGGCAGCTCGTTACAAGTTAAGGGCGCTTTCACTGTGTTCATCACTACTGTCATCACCAGAGTGATGACAGCAAGATACAGGGATGGCATCTCTGCATCAGTCATAAAGCACAGACCCTCAGTAAGCCCAGAGCATTCACATAACCTTCAGAAATAAATTATCAACTATCCATATGCTCTCAAAACAATTTCAGGCAAAAAAAAGAAACAACCAAAAATCTAAATATCCTTCAGAAAGTTTGTAAACAAGGACACACCACACCTGTACAGTGAGGGCTCACAGGCTGTGAAAGTACTGAAGTTATTCCAACTATCATATAAAGAGGAGAGGAACAGATAACATTTTTATTAGAGGAAATCAAGTCTTAACAAATATGGACATGAAGGTTAGGACACCTCAGCAACTGTAACTTCAACCCTGCAGTGATGCAAAACATACTTTTCAGTTATTTCCATTCTCAGGGTAAAATTAGGTCCCACTAGGTCAGAACTGTTTTATCATTCATTTCAGCAGAGTCAGCATAGCCAGCTCTTGTGATTTTATCATAAGTCCTATTTTTCTTTTCAGTGTTTTGGTTTTTTTAAAGCTGCAGTATTTTCAGTCATGTCAGTAAGCAAGAATTTCATCTTTCATTTAAAGGGAAAAAACCCCCAAAAACTAACCAAAAATCACATGTATGTTTCCAGCTGTTATGGTCACAGAGAAAAGCTGGAAAATGAGAAACCCCCAGGTTTCATAACAGGTAAGCAAATAAAAAGCTCCAAAAACCCCATACATGAGCAGGTATGTAGGTACAGACAGGATCTTGAGGTTGGTCTGTGTGGGCTTTGCATGATCACATACACAAACTTATTATTTTGAGCACCTAGATACTAGATGATAGCAGGACAGAACATCTGTGTTACAAATGGTATCTGCTAGCATTAAAATCTATGCATTTTAAGTTGTTTGCAGAGATTTTGGTCCATACCAGGATTGCTCTTCATATTTCAATGATCTCTTTATTTGACTAAGTAGATTCTTCCTGTACACAGAGTAATTTTTGTCCTATCTAGAGTTGAGAATTCTTCTAAATTCTCCTTATATACCCAGATAAGAGTCTTAAAAGACTGCTTGCTAAAAGACATGAGGTAGAAAGAGCATTTCTGAGAATTTTAGTGGAAAGGCTGAATCTAGGTTTAAAATGGAAATAAAAAGACTAAGTTTCAGCACGAACTAGAGAAAATTAAAATCATAGCCAGCTCTTTTAGGGGCTACAATAATACAAGCAATGCATTTAGTATTATTATTAGCACAAGCTGACCTAATGCAACTAACACACGTTTTAAACCAGTTCTTGGAGAGCTGATAATACTAACCTTTAGGTGCCAGGAGACTTGGGAATTTCCCAGCGTACCAAGCTGGTTGACTTACTGACACTAAAAATAGGACTCCAAACCCTGCTGCTCTTGTGGTTTATGTACAGTAAGATTTTCTTCAAGTAACTCTGATCCATTCAGAAGGGTGAAAGAAAAATAAAAATCCATTTCTTTCAAGATGTTTATGGCCTGAGGCTCTTCTAATACAAAAAAGGGAGAAACAATTTATTTTTATTATGCCATTCCCCCAATCTTCAAGTTAAACCAGACCACTTCTGCAGTTTTTTACAGCATTCCAGTGAGTCCTCTGTTGCAGTGTTTTATTCCCTAGCATGTTCAGCTAGTAGCTGAAAAAGTTATGCCTACCCAAACAACACATGGTTTTGTGGGGCTGCTGGTTGAAGGCACCAGAATTTATCTAAGCTCTATCTCACACACCAGCCAACAGACCACAGCTTTCTGTCCAAATCCATTAAACCCTCTTGCCACAAATGTCCAGCTTGCATGGAAGAGTCAGCTCGGAAAAAGGAAATCACACATCCTCTGACACGCAAACACAAAGAAGAATCCTAGAAACACAGGAAAAGCATTATCCCATCTTTCTCAAGAAGTATCATTTCTGCTCCTCTGTTTACTTGAGCAATCTGCAATTAGTTCCATTTCTTCTACCCAAACTGCAGCAATAAAAACCTCAAATGAGCTAAAGAGAACAACTCACGTAGGCATCTTATGAGTGCACTTTTAGGAGTGAAATACATAACAAGCATTCAATGAAGAAATCCAGATCTTTATTTTAGCTCCATGAGATATCATCATGGCTTGTCTTTTCCAAGTGTTTAACTTGGGGTGACATTTCTTTGCAAAAAATGACCTCTCACTTGATGCCCAAGCCCAGGGTCATCCTTGAGAGGCTCTCAATCATGCTTGAGTTCAGCAGCCTTCTTGATAGAAGAATGTGAATAAGTTGGATCAACAATAGCCAGTGCTCCTAGATTCCTCTTGATGACATACTCTCATTAGTCAAAATGAGATGGCAGCCCTTCACTGATGTTTACAATAATGGTGGCACAAGCTGCCTTTCAGTGCAGATGAAGAGCACGTAAGAGGGGCTTGTCCTTTTCTCATACACAAACACCATCAGGGCTATAAAGCAGCAACAAGTACACTTGGCATTTTCTTCAGTTCACCAAAATGGATCTCCAGAACTTGCTGAACACTTCCAAATGGTTAAAGCAGGCAGCAGGTTAGTAGGTGGAAAGCTATTTTTCATAGGACTCATTAGTATACCATGGGTAGAACCCAGGGAAAACCAACAACAAGGTAATCACCACCACCAAATTTTTACTGGGATGTAGTGAATGACCCTATGATGAGGTATGGCAGAAGCTGAAACTAACAGAAGCTGTTTCAAAAGGACCAGTATCTACCACCTTCTATTTCACACAAAAGGCTGGTCTCTGGCCTGTTCTGGCAGAAATCTAAGGAGCTACTTCCTAAAGCACCCAGGCTGTAAATTCCATTTCAGGCAGCATGTAAATCCTCAGGACAAGAGATGCATGCCTTTCCTCCGCTCTCACCTGAAAGATTTTGGGACAGTCAAAGTGGGGCAGCAACAACCAGGTTAAAATGGAGAAGACAATCAGCATCTGAGCACCAAGCAGGCCCTCAGCAAGGGCTGCCCCATCGTGCCAGGCACATGCAGGGAGTTCTTGGCCAGGTGGGAAAGCTGTTTTCAAGATGAAAAGCTCCCTTTGGCTGCTTTTGCTTCTGGCATTCATTCCTATTTGTATCTGATTGTGGGTTTGGCATAGAATTGGCCTTTTGAAAAAAAAAAAAAAAAAATCAGGGGAGTTTCCTTTTCAGACACAGGCTTAGAGAGAAAACAACAGACTCACATTCCCTCCTCTCCCAAGCTGCACATAAGGGGGTAGAGGTCAGGGGGTGCAGCAAACCCTCTGTAAGTAATCCCCAATTAAGTTCATTCTTAACTGAAGCACTTGGCTCACGGGCAGATGGCGTTTCTCATGTGCACGTGAGCTCAGCAGACAGAAATCCCCAGCTCGAAACTGTATGCCTTGAACAGAGGGAAACTCCTTCTTCTCTGGCACTGAGCTGGCGCTCACAAAGGACTGTGAAAACCCTGCTGAAACCAGAGTCAAATTAAGGGGACTAGCACAGAACCAGATTTGCATCAGTATGCTGCTCAATAAGACTGAAAACCCAGTTTACTCACCTCAATTACACAAACCCAGCAAACTACACAGCAGACCTGGATTGTAATGACTTTTTGGGAGCCAGAAAGAGGCTTGGCAGAAGAAATTTAACCAACCAGCAGTCTTGTTAAGTGCTGCAATGTCTATTCCATTCTTTACGGAAAGCACAAGTCTACTAGGAATAGGCACATTTGGTACATGCATAGAGCAGCCCACTGAGGCTTTGCCTGCATGCAGGGGATCTGACCAGCATGTGCAGACATCAGACAATAGCAAAGCTGTACTGAGGACTGGGAGCAGTCTCCCATGCATGAGCCACACAATGATCTGGTATGCTCCTTCAGCCCCAAAATGCCACATACAGCTAAGCTATCACAGGGACTCTCTCCTGCAGCCACACAAAGAGGCCATAATCTCCCTCCTTTGCTTTGGCAAGACTCTTCTCCTCATCCCTCATCACAGCCCCCTGCCATTGCTCATACAGCAGGGACAGTGGAGTGGGATGAAAAGCCTGGAGCTGCTGCCCCACATGCTCAAAGCCATGCCTGCACTGTATTTGTGCAGTCTGGTTCACAAGATCCCCACAAGAGCAGAGCTGTGGTAACATAAACCATGATAGTAAAAACACTGGCACTGCAGCTACCATCCTGGCCTGTTTGTTCAGGCAGTGAGCCCAGAGCTGGGGTAGCCTGCATGGTGCCCACCACACTGGGCACCAGCACCTGAGCTGAGGGGATGCCACTGGGCATAAGCACCAGCAGCAGACACACCTCTGACTGCAACAGACTTGCAGGCTCCGTGCTAACCCCCCAGCCCAAGGAATGTGGGCACAAGCCCAGCTGTAGCCAGCAGGATGTAAAGCAATGCTCCAATTCTGCTCCCAAGGCAGCAGTGATCAGAGCCAGCAGCTCGAGTGGGGCTCAGCTGTGCTAGGCACTCTTTGACATATACGGACACATTCTCTCTCCTGTAGACCATCATACCTTACCAGCTCTTCAGCTGAATGAGGGCTAAAGCAGGCCAGGGAGTTTCCAGCCTGTCAAATAAAAGAGGCGTCTGCTGGGAAGAGCTTTACAAGCCAAAGTTCTCTATTTAATATCCTAGTGCCTCTTCATATGGTGTTAACCCCATCATGGCAACAAGAAAAAATAAAGAGGGGTTGGGGGGGTGGATAAAAATCAGACTTTGGACACGGTCCAAAACCCACATTCCCAAAGCGGCTGAGAATCACCATGGGGACAACTCAGTACACACTGTTTTTCATTTGACAGCTTCAGACTCAAACCCCCAGGCGCTGGCATGGGGGACTGTGCATTTAAATCCTGCCACACTGCTCCAGCCACAGCATCTGGAGTGGCTGCAGCAGCCTCTGCTGCTGTAACAGGTATTACTTTTGCTGCCAAACCAGCTGGGGAAGAGGTATTGGCAAAGATCTGGCATACGGATGTGTGCAAGGGCTTCTAAACTTCTTTCCCTCCACCACTTGCTGGCAGAAGCCTGTGCCAATACAGACACTTTGAAACAACAGAAAAGAACAGAGAGAAAGTTGAAGGAGAATCAGGAAATATAGTACAAACTAAAATAAAAAATCCCCTACAAGCCCAGCTCCAGCATAAATGCATGTTTTAGGATCTGTGTGGAAAATGAGCAATACTAGAAAACCTCTGTGAGAAGGCCTCATGGAGCTCATTTGTTTCTGAAATAGGTACAAATCTGGCAGGCAGTGACTGCAAAGAGGAGTAAGAAAGGAGAAGGAGAAAAGAGACCGGAGCTTGGCTTATGGATGAAGAGAGAGGGAAACTGGCCTCCTGCCAGGATTTTTGTGAATGGGTGGGTGTGTAGTATCCATTTCCTCCCAGTTCCAGGGGGGAAAAAACAACAAGGATGTAGGGAAATGCTTCAAATTATATGTTATTTGGTCATGCTTCAAAAATGTGCAACTACTGTCACATAATTTGATATGTTCCTAGTATTATGGCTATTTTCTTGCAGCACAACTTCTTTCTTAACAAAGATATTTTTCATTGTGTGCTGAATGTACTCGACTTTTACACACTAAATGTCTATTCATAAAAAATGCAGGCCCTTTAAGTGAAAAATTCTGAATTTATGAGTATAAAGACTTTAATGTACCTTAACTGTCTTAAATTCTCATTCTGATTTCTGCTGAGCTAACATTTGCTCCCAACATAAAGGGTCAGCAGCAGTGTTGCGAGAGGTCTAAGAGACAATTTCACAGGTGTTGCAAAACACCTGTGAAAATTACAATTTCTCTTAAGTATATTTAAAGCATAACTATTGTACTGCAATACTGGTAAGACAAAAAAAGGAAAGACTGTCTGAAACACACAAATTAAATTAGAGGTCTAATGTGGTGAAGTTTGAAGTGTTGCTGCTTTTTCCGTAGCTGTATGATCAAATCTTCTATTGTTTGGATTTAGTTTTTAAGTACAAATGTAGAGTAATTATAAAGCATGTCAATTGTGCACTAGAGACATTCTGAAATAATCAGGTAGCATTGACAAGATTACAGTGATTTAAAAGTCAGATGCAAAACAAAGCAAGCAAAACTGTCCAAAATATGTCACAAAGCTCACAGGAGAGACCAGACCTAAGAGGAAGGAGTATACAATAATTAAAGCCAAGACTAAAAGAGTAGGGCTCCCCAGAAGCCCTACTGGCTTTTGTAATGAAATACAAAACTTGAAATGCAAAACTTGTAGATTCCCTAAAGTTATAGTTCCCTAAAGTCAAATCAAACCCAAACTTCAGCATTATTGACTGTTAGTTTTCTGAACGTTCTAATTCAGGTTTTCAGCAACCTATTTAGTGCTTTCAGTGCTTGGTGAGAACTGTAAAGCTCACAGTACGATACTGGAATAAGAGAATGGTATTTAATTCAGGAGGGATACCAAAAATTAAATATAACTTAGCCCTGCCACCCCAAAAATGAAGGCTAAAGTTTAGGTTTCTCCTAACCAGCAGAAAAGTTGCAGGACTGCCCCATGAGAAGTTCAGAAGCCATTAGTATAGTTTGCATACCAACAGGTTCATCAAAGAGCTTCTAAGTGAACAGCTTTAGGAATCTAAAATAGGTAAAAGGGGGAGTTCAGCCCACCAGCCACAAGCCCCAGAGTGAGCCGACCTATCTGAGTCTGCTTCTGTACCACAAAGAGTAGTTAGGGACCAGCAAAAGTAGAAACTCTGTTTATAACTCCTCCCCAGCTCAGCTTCACTGCAGGATTAAAGTAAGACCTCAGGGCCCACCTGTAAAAAAGCACTGCCTCCAGCCCTGAAAACTAGTGCATGCCTGAAAAGCATTTCGAAGATGCAAAGTAGGGGCTGTCACTTAATAGAGTGCAAGTATTAAATAATGATAACCATTTAACATTCCTGCAGAGCCTTCTGAGTCAACAACTTGTCACCTTGGGCTCAGCTGACAGAAGAGAAGAACAGCCATGCAAAGCAAACAAAGTTCTCCTTGAATCTCTTCAATCTCTCTCTCTCAGGGTTAGAATTTCTTACAAACTTTTTATTTTTTTTTCCAATTTCTTACCCTCGGAAAGGTTATGTATTTTGTTGCTGTCCAGCCACATTGCATGAATACAAATTTTATTCAAGTACAGACATAAAAAGGAAAAGAGAAGAAACTCCTTCTGGCAAGATTTATTAAAAAAGGAAAAAAGATTATTTAAAAAGAAATATATATTCAGCCCCTGAAGGCTACATGGTTCCTGGAACAGCATATATTTTGTTTTGGTTTTTTGTTTGTGTTTGTTTGTGGTTTTTCTATATATTCAGTACCATGATTATACATGGATCTGGTAAGTTGTGTACACTTAATTACAGTATACCATATGTGTTGTCCACCATTTGATCGATATTGTGTTTCTCAGTCCAGCACAAGTTCACTCGAACACCAGGATTGACCTTTCATGCTGAATACGTGTGTCAAATATATCCTTTCACCTATTAGGTACCATCAGATAGCCTGAGAAGAATCCATGCTTCTAAAGTTAAGTGGAAGTTTTATTATGAAAAACATCTATGAGGTAGCTGAGACTTCAGAAAAACCTGTTACTTCAGGCATGTTCTAGAGACTAGCAAACACAGACACAGGAAGTGGACAGAAACAATGAGGTTCTTCTAAAAAGCCCTGAACACAGATCCCTTTTTAATAACGGGTAGACTAGAAACAAAAATCTCCTCAGGACAATTTTGGTCACGTAAGATGTGAACCACAAAGTGGAAGAATCACTTATATACCGTGAGCACCTGAGAGTCCAGTGACAAGACTGATATCTGCACATGTTTTCATCCCTAGGATGGTCATCTGGTTTCTGGAATGCTCTTTGCACCCACTTTTACATGTGTCCTACACCAGGCATCTGAGTGAATGAGAAAACTGGCCCATCCAAAAGTTTAGTGCTCAGTCCAAGGGCTTTTTCCTACACTTCCAGAAAAATCAAGGATCCAAATACCTGCAGGGCAAATTTAGTCCACCTTAATGAAGGCTGCCCTACATGCTTCCATCTCCCACCACTGACTACACAAGCTTTACACCAGTCATCAAAATAATCTCCCCTTATTTATGTTCATCTTAATTCTTAGCCTTCATCTTTCAACCATTACTTTCTTAATAAGTATCAACCAAAGGAAGAAGGGAACAACCAGAGCATAGGCTATAAATAAATGCTCTGCAATACAAGACACATACATACATCTACAGAGCAAGAGAAATAGAGAGCAAAACTATTCTCGCACCAGAAAGTTGGTTATGACTTCCATGTGAAAATAATTAACCACAGGCAGGGCCAGAGAAAAATATATAGAGCATTATCATCAGTTTCTTTCACAAAAAGAGGGAGATAGCTATGGATTCTGGAGAGTAAAGACAAAACAAAGACAACTGAAATCTAGTGAGGTACTAGAGAGACCCAAGGGAAAACAACTAACAACAACTGCACGTATATATTATCAGATGCATATACAGTTTTCCCCTACACGGTGGAGTGTGAATGTATGAGATTGCAGTTTAAATGTGATCAGCAGCATAAAGTATGAGAGAGCTCTATGCCCTAAATTTTGCTTCCTTATCCTCCGTTAAATGAAAAACTCACAGTGGCCAGGTGTTCTGAGTCAGGGTACCCATTAATCAGTATCTAAACATGCTGCAGAGACACTGTATGAAAAGAGAAGGAAAAATATCTGCCTGAAATAAAGTACAAGATGAGCAGAATCCAGGAAAAAAAAATGGGAATGGAAGCAATACATATTTACAATTGAAGCAAAACACCTCTAAGACAAATTCCTCTAACTTCTTCGGCACCTCATCCTGCTTCCAAAATTATGTATTTAGAGAGCTCATCAGAATAGCCCCAAAGACACAGTGAGAAGCTTAATCCATACAGATAAGCTAAAAGCCACTAACTGACCTATTATCAATAGGCTGGTTTGTAGACCAACACTGACATCAGTAGAAGACTTCAGTGGGCCATCAGCCCATATGTTGAATCAGGCATATTTTTTAAGGGGGAGGTATTTATTTAGAACTGATTTTCCTTTCCTCGCAACTAGAATTCTATTTCAGTTTACTAACACTTAATGCTAATTTCAACATTAAAATAACCAACAGAACTCATGAAGAAGCTGCATTTACATATATTAACAGTTAAAATTAAATTTATACATGTTTACCTAGAAAAAAAATATGGGTAAGATCTCAAAAAGACTTTGTGGTTATTTTTAGCTGCCATAATAGGTTGTTAATTCAGTGCAATAAAACCAAATATTAACTACTGAATGACTACAAAACCACTTGCTTAGTGAAGATGAAAAATCTGTACTGACTGCATTCCAGTAATTGTTTTCTATGCAGAAGTGACTGCTGCCATGATTTTTTTTTTATCTTGAATATGAATGTCATTAGATTTATTAGATTTACCTACGAGAGCATAAGAAAAATAAATTTGAAAACATGAAAGCCCACAGCTTTTTTATGTCTTTTACATATTAGTGGCGCCTACACAATCAGGCGGAGCAGTTAGACACAGGATAAACTCAAAGTTTATCTGCCTTCTTTAGCAGAAACCCTAAGACTGCATAAATCAATCCAAGGTGCAGGCCCATTCTCTCTCCAACTCACCTGTCGTGAGCTCAAGTCAGGGCTCAGAGCAGAAACAAGTCAGACATCACAGCTCACACAAGGGACCAATCACATGAAGGTGCTCCTTTACTTTCTCCCTGATACAAAGTGTTTTCAAGATAAAAGGTTCTTCCTACAGCTTTTTTTCCCCTCTCACTGCTATAGGTTAAGAGGGCCAAAACTGAGCTACTCTGATTTCCCCTCATGGAGGAGCAATACAGCATGTCAAGTCAAATTCTCAATTTCTCAAATTCAAATTCTCAAATTCAACATTCCAAGTTAAAACTGAGCAATTCACCTAACTTCCTATCAGACAATGTCTGATTCTCACCAAGTCACACCTCAGCCCAGCACCAGTGGTGCATCTGTGATAAATAGCATGCATTTTTCCACAAGGTCGGAAGAAATAGTTAATTCAAATAAAACTTTTATATTTATGAGCATGCTTTGGCATCTGGTTTTCACATCAGCATTGTATGAGTATTAATAGGGATGTAAAAGTATGACAGAATCATCCAGGCAACTGTATGTGTAACAGCATCCATGTACAGCAAGCTTCTCATGTACCAGTTCTGAGAAGAAAGCTTCCTTACTGACAACAAGTCACTCATGCTAATTGAAGTCCCACGCTAGGGTACAGTAAATGACAAATATCTCGGGATCTTACATGAGAAAGCTTTCCTTTGATACATCTGCAGGCTTGTCACGCTTTTTTGACTTCGTGTAAAATAGAAGACATGGGACAGGAGGCTTTTGAGACTCCAAAAACATGAAGAAAAATAATGGAACTCATTACTGAGCACAGTTTTGACTTGTTTAAGGTCTGTGTTTGCTAGTGAATGGAACAAATGATGTTACAGGGTGAAAGCTGCCAAGTTTCATTAGAGTACTTCTGTGAAAGTGTATGATCTCAGAGGCTATATATGTTAATTTACAGTAGAGTTTAGATTAAAGTGATGAATGTGTATCTAGTATACATTTAAGCACAATTTTAAATGAAAACCAAGCTGGGGCCTTCCTGTTTAA
Source organism: Agelaius phoeniceus (assembly GCF_051311805.1). NCBI lineage: Eukaryota > Metazoa > Chordata > Aves > Passeriformes > Icteridae > Agelaius > Agelaius phoeniceus. The sequence goes on along the minus strand of NC_135265.1, from coordinate 53,982,549 downwards.
CATGCCACTGCAGATTCTCCAGCCTAAAAGCAGAGCACCTCAAGCAATTGTTAGTCTCTATTGGCAGAACGACACTGTATTTAATTAAATGTCCACTAGAACTGTAAGGTTCATTTCCTAACCCTGAGTTCAGCTATCAGAATACATGTAGTTTGAACACTGTTTCATATCTGCTTGATGGGTAAAAACTGTCAGAAGGTCCTGTCAAACATGAAACAGAGTAAAAGATTAATTTCCTGGTAAATTTAGTTGTGTCTTATTTCTCTTTAGCTCAAGATGCTGGTTAGCATTTAGCTGTTTTGTTTCACAGTGAGCAGACTGAACAGAGAGCAGCTTCTATTCCTATGTATTTTTCTCACTTTCTCTCCTAAAACCATTTTAGGTTTTTTTTTTTTCTGTTTTTACACATAAAGAAGACAACATGGGTGCTATGTATTTATGTAGAAATATGGCAAGTCCATTCTTCAGTGAGCATGCATTTCGATGTTTTTGTTTGTCTCCCCATAAACACATGCCCAAACCACACCTAAACTTACACAACTCTAGAACTCCAATTCTGTCATTGATGTAATAAAGCACACAAGCAGGCTTCCTGCTTATGTCTCACATACTTTTTCTGAAAGCAATAGGTGATGTCAGGCCAGCTGGATCTGCATGAGAAATTACACATTAGCTGCAAAGAGTAAAACATTGCAGAGAACCTCCAAGTCAAAACCTCCCCAGCTGGTAACTTACCCTCAGAGCAGAGCAATGGACAGACAACCCCCAGACTGGCAGGAGCAGCTCCCCAGGCTACACTGGCACCTTTGGTGTCCCAGGACTGCTACAGGCAGCAGCTGGATGTGCACTCCTGCAGCTGAGCGGCACAACTTCATGTCAAGGAGCTGCATGCATTTTGATCAAAGTTCACTTTTTTATCTTTTTTTCTTTTTTTTTAATCAGGTCTGTTTAAACTGAAATTGAACATTGTGCTTGTAGAAACAGGACCTAACAGCATCTGCTGACAGCTGTGCTGATACAAGCACAGCTCCTCTTCAGCGTGACATAGGAAGCTGGGGAATGGATTCTGCTCTCCGTTCTGTGACTGCAGGACTATCGAATTCAGCCAGAGATGCAGACAGACACCAGCATAAGGATCAGGAACACTGCTTCACAGAAGAGACTGCCTAAAAATCTCTACCATTCTCCATGAACATTAGTAATATCCTTGCACATTTGGGTGAGAGCAAGACTTCGAACCATCTAACTAGCTGAAGAATGAGCTAATCAGAGGCAAGCTAATGTACAGAAAATAAGTGCATATTTTTAAATGTATGGGGATGTTTCAAATGATAAGAGCGTGGGTTGTACATAAACAGTAAGGAATCAGAATAATACTCAAGTGGCATTTTCTTTTACATTGAAGCCTTCAAGCTAAAAACAAAGGCTAGTAAAATAAGAAGTTGTGTTCACTGGGTCCCTAGACTTGCCATCTAATACAGCTATTCATCAAAATACTGCATGCTTTTTGCATGACACATGAGTCTTGTTCAATCAATGAAAAGCTGCAAAAAATCTCCTAAATATTCTATTCTAAACAACACTTTGCAGCTACAACCACAGCCTGATTTTGATTTATTGAATAATTTGACTGGAGAACACCTTAAGTCACAACAACATTAAATGCAATAACTTTTCATTCCTTTGCTGAACACCATATGAAATTAAACAAAATAAAAATTGACAGCACCAAGTTATCCTGAATCTATTCCAGATGGATTAAGTTCACTGTATGTATTAAGTGGAGGTTTTAGCTTAAGTTTGACATTGCATTTCACTGACTCCCCAAAACAAATCAAAAATAACCTAGGATGTGTTACCAATTCCATTTTAAATCTAAATATTTCTGATACTAATTATAGAGCAAAAGGAGAACGTTGAAGACATTTCAACTTTAATAGCCCTGCCATTCTGATTAAAAATATCAGCTTTACATCTGCAAGAAATTTATAAAGTGGACTCTTTACAAATTGTTAGGGAGCAATTTGTGCACAGTTAGTTCTTTGTTTAATCGAGAAATCTGCCCAAACCCTGATTGTGTGCTTATTTCCCTAAGGCTGGGAGTGAAGGTTATTTCATTATGCCTTTTGGGAGCAGCAATCTATCTAATACGTTTCTGAATTATTCCAGACTGAGCCGAAGCTGAACATGAGAACAAAGCCTTGCTTCCACAGCCGAAAGACCAAACTAACTCCCAGCTGGGAAGATTTAGGCAGAGATTTATAAGTACAAACACTGAAGAAATTTGCAAGTAATTGCATGTATTTACTCTCTGTTGTGGTATGCAGTAAACTAATATTTATTAATACATATCAGCATAGTACTGCTCACAGTACTTCCTAGTCTCTTATTGCAAGGTTGTATTGAAGGTTTGTTTTGCTTCTTTTCCTTTATTCTTTCAGGGCAAGAGGACTAGGGAAAGAGGGCAAGAAAATCAGGATTACTGAATGATGGCTGCTATTTATGTATGCTATAATGCACACAAATCCTATCTCTGTAATTAAATAATACTGTAATTTCTGCCAATGAACAGTACTCCCATCAATTCTATTATAAAAAACAAAAAATCTGGATACTCAACCTTACTATTAGCTATCTTTGGTGGTTTTCGCTACATATAGAAAATACCCATTTATTTTATTAGCACCTATACACTCTGCGGGTTCATGCTTTGAAACAATGGTAACTTTAATTTTTGCTGAGGTACTGGTTCAGTAAGCAATAGGTTAAGTCTTACTGGGCTGGAGCACAAGTTGCTTTGGAGATTACTCAGTGTGCAGAAATATGAAGATCAGGAAGATTAGGATCTTGCTTCATGGTGACTTCTTATCTAAAAATCTTGTTAAAGTTCAGGGCAGTTTGAAAGGCACTTGCTTTCCACAAGTTTCCCAACAAAAGGAACATCTGGAGAAATTGTAGCAATATCTGCTTTTGGAGAGTGCCAGGGATACCCAGCTTTGTTCCATTCGATGACATCCATTCAAAAGTGCCTACTCCAAATACAGAATTTCAAAAGTCTGTTTGGAATTGCTGGGTGACAGAAGCCCACCTAGCTCACACACCACTTTCAAACCCTACCAATTTAAAAGTCAAGAAAAAAGTAGCTGTGGACAAAATTTTGACTCTGTCCCTGTATCCTCATCAGATCAGGGGGCCCTGGGATTAGCTCAGCTGGTTGGAGTGGTGCTAGAATACCAAGGCTGTAGGTTCAATCCCTGTCTGGGCCATTCACGGAAAGGTTGGAGTTGATGATCCTTGCGAGTAACTCATCCACCTATCTGAACTTACAATGTCATGGCCTATACTGATGAGATATTACAATTGTATTATATCACCTTATCAAACTGTTTTGTTTTAAGAGAACAAATTCTCTGTTTTGTTAAGTTTAATTTGAAAGCAAACATTTCTGTTGAGCACTTTAAAATGTCAGAAAAAAATTTCCTGTACAGTTCTGTACAAAGTTCTGAAGGATATTTTTATAACACAGACTTTGGTAAAAATCTAACAGCTAGTGACAAGTATTTGGGGTCTTAAGTAATAGATCATTAATAAGTACTTAGCAAAATAGATCAGTTTTAGTAATCTTTCATACAAGATTTTTGTGTAGTTCTTAGTATTGGACACTACAGTTACAAGAGCAGGACTTGGGGTTTCTCAATCAAGAGTCCAAATTTAGTCTGTCTCCTTCTACTACAAAATCAAATTTTCAACTAGTAATTACTTGGGGTTGAGTTAATGTAGTTTAAAGTTGATAAAAATACTGTCTTTATTTACTATGAGGGTAGTATAAGATTTATGACAGCCTTAACTATTAATTTTCACATTTATAAGTGCATGGATTGTATAAACTATGAGACAGGTTATTTCCACTGTTGTCATTTAGTAACTGTAATTGGCTATTACAATGAGTGTTTTCTTTAGGGAGTTTCCCCATGAGGTCCCTACACTACCTTTTGTGTTCAAGTTCCTTTGGTTTTTTTTCTTCTGTTGGGATATGCAGAGTTTCAGCTTTACTGCATGAAAATCCTATCTCAGGGACAATTAGGCCAATACTCAACTAAAAGAGACCTTTTGAAACAATCTGCAGTTTGTAGGTTACAAGGACAAGAGTACACTGCAATATGGCAATAAGCTTAAGAGTACTTGATTTCTTTTTTTAATTAAAAAAAAAAAAAGAAAAAATAAAAAATAACCAACAAAAACCCCCCACAGAAACTTCTTTCACGACATGGGGAAAAAAAGGAACCCATCATGTAAAAATCTAGGTGTGAGTAGAGCTGGCCAGGCTGATAATTGCTCCTCTGAGACCTGACGCACTCACTGCACACTTGACATCATCTGCACTTTCACTGTGAAGCAAAATTAACCACAGCACAGTCCATATTCACCTTGGTTACTGGCAAAATACACACAAAGATATCCAACTTCAAGACTAGAAACTAGGACCAAGATTTTTAGGAATCAGAACTTTAAGTTAGACTTTAAGAGTGAATTAGAGAAAACACTCTTCATTTTCAAATTACCAAGCCCTAAAGAGCTTCCAGAAAAACTTCTCAATACTCAGCACTTCTGAAAATTCAGCCATTTACTTACATTGCTGCATCAAGCTGTAGCTTGACTCCAGTTCTTGAAGAAATGTTTACAGCCTAAACAATAATCAACCCTCAAATTACCATCCCAATCTCAGTTTTTAAGCTTCAGGTGAAAAAATTGTGACAAACAACACTTTGAAAGGGCATCTCAAAAAAAAAAGGGCTAAAAAAAATTACCCAACTTGAAACCCAGCCGAGGAAGAGAGATTTGAATCCATTTTGAAAGCTTTTCTAGTTAATTAGTAAGGCATGATCACAGCACATTAGACAAAGATTTTTATTTGTGTCTTTGCCACAAACTTACTTAGAGATCTCCAGCAAATCTCAAACTGTCTGCCTGTCAGCTGCTACGAACAGAAAATGGATCTGTGCATGCCTGCTTTGAGAGAAAAATAGCACTTCATACAGAACACGACATGGGGCCTTTGTTAATCAATCCTTGAGTTTTGTTCATTTTTTTGGAAAAAGAAATGTGGGTCAGTGATGAAAAAACATTCTCAATTAATCACTGTTCTATATTGACTTTATGAAAAATCATGTTTTACAATTCCTTTACTATCTTAGAAAACTGCTTGCATGAGCAGATGGAAAAAATTACTTTCTTTTTTCCTCACCAAAGTTGCACCTTAAAAAAATATGTAGCACAAACCAGCAAAATAGACAGTAGATCAAAATTCCAAAAAGGAATCACTTCTAATCATGCTGTTTTCAGAAGTACTTCATCTGTGTTCTAGTTTTAAGATTCTAACACCTAATCCTGAACATACAGAAAGCCTTCAGCTGTTTTGGGTGTGGTGGGATTTCATCCCTAATGAGTCCAAAATCAATTTCTTTGCTCTACAGAACAACCACAGCTTTACTGAATGAGCTTTGCCTACCTGCAGAGCCAAGGCCAGTGTTTCACACTGCAGCACCCACCACAGAAAACCCCTGCTGGCCACCTGATATCCAAGACTTGTATGTTCCTCTAAAGCTGCTGGGTGTTTAGAAAAGAGGGAAATGACCTACTGAATGTCAAAACCACCCTGTCAGAGCTGCTTGAGTACCATTTTGATTCTGATCTGACACCCAGTATTCAGGTCCTTGCTAGACCTTATAGGCCACAGTTATGCTGCCTTTTCCAAGATGGAAAGCTCTGCAGCACATGCAAGCTCAGGACAGGATCTAACAGAGCAGAGTCCACAGAAATAACCTAAGTTTTGAGGATTTTTCTCTTAGCATGAATGGAAGACAGATCAATAAATCCAAAGCAGCTCTAGCTCTGGGAGATGGGCCAGGAAAAAAGTATACAGAGCAGTTAGGAAAATGAATGATCCTGTGCATATTTAAGCATGATGAGGAGACTTATATCGGAAGATAAGGGAGAGTGCATAAGACTTCACAGAAAATAAGGAGAAAACTTTGGATTACCTTGACAGAAAAACCAAAGAGAGAATAATGCACAAGGAGACTCTAAAAGGCTCTGAAAGAAGACAATTTGAAAATGCATCCAGTTTTTTGTTCCTAATCAAACTCTTCATTAATATGTTCGAATATTTACTTAGTGTTTAACACAACATTTGGCAGCTACAATTCACTGAAGCAACTTAACTGAGGTGAATTCCTCCAGTTCCCAGATCACATTGTTTACAACAGATTTTTTGAGTTTATGTCTCTTCTTAGAGGGCTAGCAACTACAATTGCTACAGCCACTTCTGAAAGTACTTTGTATGTGCTAACAGCAGCATTCAGCAGCTTATGGCATGTGTGTATGTAAATAAATAAATATAATACTTGATACATACACATCTGCTGCATTGCTTTTTGAATTTTCAAGTTGTTAAGTATTTTCTAAATACAAATAAAGACACTGTGGTATAACCACTGGACTTTGAACAACTCCAAATCCACTCTACATTTGTTAGCATGAGATCAGTTTTGATTACAATTTTGTTCTTTTGTAGGAAAAAAAAAAAGAAAAGTAAGATTCTACTGCTAATAATATAGAATGCAGAACTTACTACTATTGAAAAATTTTGGACTCATGAGATGCATAACACCTCAAAGCTGCAAAGGAATTTTAACATATGTAATACAAATACATATACACATGCATATATGTATTTTTACACATATATAGAGAGGTTTTGGTAGCACCTGCTGCAGTGGATTTATATAATATCTTCCAAAACCCTATTTTTAGCCCATTATAACTTTCTGAAAACTTATTTTTCAAGAATTTTCCATGATTGTTTGAATGAGCAGAATCAAATGTTATACTTTTGCTTTATGTCACAACAGGAAAAAAACCTGAAAACAAACATCCAGGTTTTCATTTCATAGATGGATTTACTCTCACAATGAAAAAATGGCTGAACCTTACACTTACACCAAAATGGCTAATTCCTGCTGATTTCTAGTTATATTTGTTATTTAGAAAACACTAACACGACAATTAGTAAATGTTCCCATGGTGTATGTACTAACAGTGGAACAGCCAGCAATTTCATTTCCTTGTCTCCAAGAAACATTATTTCTTACAACCTGGATAAAGACAAGCCCAGGAGTCAGCCCAGGGCCCAGAAGGAAGCTCTATCCATTTCTTGCCTCGCTTCAGACTGTGCAATTGACCACAGCATCACATTCCTGACAAGCAGTCTGAAATCAATCCTCCCCTTTTTCCTGTCCAGCCCACTTGTGTTTGGGTGAAAAAGGAGCCAGGGCTCTTTGGAGAAGAGGTCACAACTTGGGTTGGTGCTGTCAAGCAATTTTTTTTACCTGGAAAACACTTAACTATGTGACGAAATGTTGTTAAACTGCACTGCAGTTGACATTCAGTTTGAAAAGATGCTTCATAATGACACCTTTACACTGAAATTACATGAATAGCCATTAAATTCAGTTAAACCTAGCACTGCCAATTTTCATGTATTTATCATCAGGTGGAATAAAAAAAACCCTTCACGTTCGCTGTGTTTCATGAATTCAAAAACGAAACAGCAACCTCCAGATTAGTTCCATAGAAGTCCAAACTGCTGACAACTAGCTCTAACATGAAATTGAAGAAGGTAAATAGAAATTGAACATCATGTCATTCAAAGTATTTGGAGCTTAGAGACAGTAAGTATAGAATATTTTATTTATAAACATATTCAATATGTTCATCAAGACTACAGCTACAGCACTTGATTGGATGTGCATAAAATGGCACACCTTTTTAATTTATATAAAGTTAGGCTGCCAAGAATATGTCTGTATTTCTTCAAACAACAGGTTTTCTTGAAGGGATCCACAGCACCTCACATCATGACTATTCATTACCTTTATTTGAGCTAGTATTTTTTTCCTTAGTTTCTGCTTCTCTCATTCTTCCACCCTCTCAGAATTAGCTAACAGGGGAAAAAATTGTATGGGCAAAATTTAACAATCTTCACAAACACAGTAAAAATTAAACATGTGCACTAATTTTAATTTATGTGCAGTGTATGAAGGTAACAGGCATATTTATGGTTATAATGGCACCATACAGTTTTATGTAGCCAGCATTAGCTATAGAGTTTCCTACAATATTTTTATATATAAAGAAAACTAATCTGCTGTACATACATTACAAGCACTCTTTAAGATACCAGATAACTTCCAAACAAAATGCTCAAAACAAAACCCAGAAGGTTTATGAAGGTGCTGTTTCCCTTGCCTTTTATTCATAAAGTTGAACCACTATGTAAATAATGACAGGTTATTCTGTAGGCAACAATGCACAACTCATTATGTTAAACCTAAAGAATTCAACTTATAGGCATTGCTGAGTTTTCTAGGTAGAAATTGTATGTTGCCTATTTTTTTAAACTAAAATACACTATCACTTGTCATAATAAATTGAATTAGAACCATCAAGATGTTCAATATGGGTTCAGAAGCACTAAACTTATGGACTTCCACTGCAACATAGACAAGAGTCCCATAAACTGTTTATTACCCTCAGAACAGTAACTTTACTTTCACCTCTCAGGATCATGAATACTGTTTTCAGCAGAAACTTTGTCAGTCTTTTACTTCAGCCACCATCTTGAAGTTATAGTATCAAAATTACTTTGTAACACTTAGTTCAATTAGGGAAATAATGAGTGCCTCTAGGAAAAGAGACTCCAGGTCTGAGTAACATTCCTTTCTTTGGCATCAAGGATGAAAGCCTTTTTTCCATCTTCAAGAGGCAGATCTGTAACAGAGTTACACAGAAAAATACCAAAAACAGAATATACTGGGGAGCTGAAGGCACTTGCCTGCTATTTCATCTCCAAAACCAGGTGTGATTCCCACATGAGTGGAAATTTCAGCAAAAGCAAGCTTTGCATTTCAAAGTGGTAAATGTATTCTCATAAAAAAATCTTAATAAAGTGCCAATATCTTCTTTGAATAAATTAATGCTGATAATTGACAACATTCCCATACCTTGAACACTGACCAGAATAGCATGAATGCAACATCCACCAGTGCAGACATGGGAATAAACCAGCAAAAGGGTGATTTCTGATTCTGAAGCCAAACATCATCACTCCCCTCCTTTTAGAAGCAGAAAGGGGGGCGAGGACAAGAAAAGAAAAGAAAAAGAAAGACAGCCAAAACCAGCAGGCTAAGTAGAGTAACCGGAAGCATACAATTTACTGCTAATGGTTCAGTGTCTGCAAAGGACTGCTCAAGCTGTGCTCAACAAAAACTCAGTAATAGCCAAAGAGGGAAGTAAAAAAAGGCAAGATGTTTGGCTTTACTTTCTGTCAAATACTGTTAAATATGAGCCACTTAAAAAAATAGAATGAAAGAATCCAATAATGCTTTGTACAGGTGGTAGTGAGGTCCCTGGCTGGGCCTCCAGACAAAACCATTCCCATGTAAACCTTAAAGAGGATTAATCCTCAAGGACCACTGTAATGAGACCTTAAAAGGCTGAACAACAGCAGCCTATCACGGAGGGAAGCAGTAGCCTGCTCCCAGAAGTCTTCTCTAGCAGAGTTACATCAAAGCAAACTGGGACCAGATAGCAGGATTCTGCAAGAATCCCTTATCTCAGCGCTAGCGGATGCTTCTCCTCTGATTGTCTTGAACTGCCACCTGTCCCAGACATCTTTGAAGGCAATGCTAAGCCTGTGATGGATCTGACCTCCTTGAGCTGAGATTCTTTTATGTCTTTCTTCATTTTCTGCTCTGTTACATTCTTTCCCTGTAACGCACACTACATGAAACAAAGGGAGTTCTCACTCCTTGACTTACTGTCCCCAGCTATTTGAAAGCAAAAAAACAATGTTAAGGATTATACTTCACCCGCAATATGGAGCTGTCCTCAGGAGACAAGCCTCTTATTTTTGAGAGTTATAACTAGATGGCTTTTACACGAAGGGACTTTAAAATGAGGTTCAACATTGCTGGGAGCCAAGATATGAAAGCTGCATATCAGAGATAGCTTAAAAAAACAAAAAGGTTCATAATACAGAAGTATACGAAAAATCACATTACAAAAATGAGCAGGAAAATAACCAGGAAGCACCAAGCCTCAGAGAAAACACCAAATTATTGTAGTATATATATGCATCCCATGTTGTGCACCAATAGCCTGTAATACCAGTGTCCACCATACAGTGCCAAAATCAGCCTAGATTAAAATAAAAATAACTGGTCACTACAAATAAAACAGCAGGTCTTCCACTTGAGACACATGCCTACACTGACATAAAGTATTGCACCCAGCCCCCACGAAGGGATGTGGCTGCACCAGGAATGCTGCACATCAGGGCTGGTTTGTAACCAGGGATGTGCTGGCAGCCACACTCACGCTGACTTGGTGACATGTACTTGCAGTAGGATCAGCCAGTTACAGAGCAGAGATAAATTCAGGGGAATAGCATCAGATTTTTATCTCATGGCTACAAGTCACCATGGTTCTAAAGAGGCTGGGCTGAGGAGGAATACTGCTACAACTCCTACCTCTGGTTTCCCACTTTTGCACTCAATTAATTCTGAACAATTTTATAAGTCCTTTTCTTCTAAGTACATGGCACTGTCAGAAGAACAAGAAGCAAAATATAGCTAGGCTGAAGAGGATGGCTGCCTGCCAGCAGCATCTCTCAGTTCCCCAATCTGATAAAATAAAATGGTGTCATTAGTTGCAATTAGGTGGGACTCATGGAAGCTCTATGCAGCAGGATGGGAGCAGGAAGAGAAAGCACCCTTCTTGAGTGCTTTTGAAGTTCCCTAGGAAATCACAGCTGGAAGAATAAAATTCTGAATCAACCAGCTGAGCTAGACTCTGCGGAAGACTGCAGCAAACAATGAACAGATATAGAGTATGAATAATAAGATTAAAAAAGGCATCACACGGAAAACACCGAGCAGACCCTGGCATTTTCTGGAGCCAAGACCTACTGGCACGTGTTGCCAAATAAATGTAGCCTAGAGGCAACCTCAGAAGGAATTTGAAGATGGCTTCTTCCCATCTATGAAGCAATTCCCACAACAGGGTATTGTGCTTCAAGAACACAGAGCAATGCCAGTCTAAGCACCAGGCTCCCATAGGGAAAATACAAATATCATTTCTCAACCAACAGAAGAACACACCATTTCAGATGATTGTCTCCCCAGAGAGCTGTGCCAATACCTTGTGTAACCTTAACAAACAGTATCCATGCCCACATCACTTCTTAAATGCAGCCTAGAGGCCACCCCCTCATGGGAAGGCACAACAACCTTGTGTTTTGCCAGCCTCCAGGCACAGCCCCAGCAGCACCAGGCCCAACATACCTCTGGTTCAGCAGGACCTGCATGCCCAGGCAACCCCCACGTGTAAATGCAACACAGGCAACAATCCCACAGGCTATTTACCAAAAACTTCCAGACAGGGAGGCTGGTCACAACACAGACACACAGCATGCTTTAACCCATCAGTACAGACCACCTTTTCAGAGCAGAATACATAAAAAAACACATCTATGGGAAGAAACACTATGCCAGGCCTTGTCCTCCCCGATCCTGGTTTTCAATGCACAAAGGATGAATGGCACTACTAAATGTCGGATGTGTGTTAATCTGATAAGTAACTACTGGCTTTGAAGAAATGTACTATTTCCCCAAAAGAAGCGGAAACATTTTCACAGGCCAGCACTCAGATTTTTAATTTGTTCTGTGGGATCAGATGAAATCAAATCAGGCCTTTAGCCTTTATTTAAAGGGGTTTCTTCCAGTTTGCTTTATGTGTTTAAATTAAAAATAAAAAAAAATTAACCAAAAACTTGTAAGAGTGAAAAAAAGCATAGACCATAGCCATTGCCAGTCTCATGCAATATAAGGACTTAGATGAGCAGGACATACGTCAGACTTTCCAAATCAAACATCCCAAATACTGGGCAGCTCAATAATTAGTTAGTAATGCATGATTAGTGCTCCTCTTTTCCCTCTTAGTTAAAAGCAAAAAAGAAATTCCGCTCCTATCACAGCAGTAATTAATGTTTTTGATGTCTGGCACCAATTTTATTGTTAACAGCACTGTTAGATCAGTGGTGTTAATGCCAAGGCAAATATTGTCCAGCATGAAGAACAGCTTTGGTGCCAACAGTTTCCTATCACTGTACCATGCTGGTCCATCCCGGTAAAGTGAGCAACCAATGTTTATACATAATATAGGCCTTGATCCAAATTTCATTCATCCAAGTAACCCAATTCCATTTCAACAACAATGTCTAACAGAACTCAAGGCCAAAGCTTGAAGCTTTCTTAAGTTGTATCTGTATATAGGCTGGTGGAAAAAAAAAAAACCCATACAAATCAAATTCAGTACCTTTTCCCACTAGGGAGTCTGACATGCTGGAATGAAATTCAGTTCAACACATTCTAACTCATTAGTTATTTGCTTCAACACTTGGTATGGTGTTACGCTCAGCCATTACCATAATCAGCCATTTATTTTGAAGTATTTCATGTGCCATAACTTTTGGCCTGTTACCACTGGCTATTTCATTGGGGACTGTAAATGGAGGGATAACAATGTTCAGCTCTTCATCTGAAAAATGGTAACATGGATTCTTGGGAATTATGATTTTACATGAAGAACAGGTAAGATAAAAGGGTAGAATCTAAGGCAACTGGGGATTATTTCAAAGTTTATTGAAGCCAGCAGCTGTTGATTCATTGAATTCACTGGGTTCTGGATCAGCATCATTCAGCTGTTTCAGAAAAATGATGGCTCGGGGCAGCACTGAAATGTGAAAGAGAAGCTAGAATAAACAATGGGGGACCCTCTATACTACCTTATTCAGAATGAAACATGAAAGAAGCATAATTGAGATTAGAAAGCAATTCTGTTATCTGGTGAGCTATCTGTTTTGAACTCCAAAAAACTGCAAGACAATAAAAAAAAAAAACCAGTAAAGAAAGCAATATTGAAAGATTGTTTTGTAAGTGGTAACTCTTACTTTTAAAAGGAAGTATGAAGATGTACAAACTTGTACATACATACATTCCCACACACATATTGCCTTTCCTGCTGCTGTGTACCCAGCACCACACATGCCAATGACCACATGGCAACACAGCAGCTGTACTCTTTAAAACATAGCTATGAATACTCAATACATTGAGGATAATACTGCTTCTCTGCACTGGTGGTTTCTACCTTGGCTGCAAGCTATATTATCAGAAATCAATAAATGTAGCCAGTATAAGTCTGACTGAAGGGGTAAGCATTCCTAACATGATCTCCAGACTCAGATGTGATCCACTCAGCAAGCTCAAGAGCCCCAGTTGAGCAGTGTTTTAATAAGAGTTTATAGAGTGCTGTGTAAACTACCAAGACTAAGAGGTAAAGAGCCAGGCTAAGAGGAAGCCAATTGTGCTGGTAGGTGTGAATAAAAGGAAGTAGAGGCTATGGCTAAGTGGCTCTCCTCCTAAGTACTGAGCTCAATTAACAGGAATAAAGCTGTATCTGCCAGCAATCCTGAAAATGGTTCAGCAACCAAAGCATTTAAACCGTCATAAAAGTAAAGGCCTGTTCAACCCTGGGTTCCAACAGGAGGCTAGTACTGAGAGACTTCCATGGGACAAGCTTGAAGCTGCACTTTGACAACAGGGACCATGTTGCCTTTCAAATCTCCCCTTGACAAGTCCATGGTCAATGCCATGCAGAGGGCAGGTCCATGGTGTCCACACGCTCCCATTACTCCAGTGCCCAGCTGAGGCATCCTCTATGACACAATGCCCTCCTTCTGTGCCCACACAAGGGCCAGGGGACAAGAGCAATGAAAAATAGGGCACACCCAGATCTCAAGCACCCAGAATGAAAGAGAATTGACACAAGAGAATCACAACAGAGGAGCATCCTGTACACATTAGCTACTCTGCAACCGATTTATTGCTACAGTTTTCTTAACAAAAGCTGGACAATGATAGCAGAGATGGAGCAAAAAAATCTGAATTTAAATGTTTGTTTTCTACATTTAGACACAACAGTTTAGAATTCTGGTGGCTAAATACAGACAGATAGGGCCATCTTAAATCCCTGATATATCAGGACCTTCATACAGAGTATGAATGAGATCTGTTAACAGATACAGGGGTTGACCCAGGATACAGGGGTTGACCAGGCTGGCAGTCACACCACTTTCACAGGCATGAAAACAGCACTCAATGCCAATCTCAACTTAGGCAATTAAATTCACTCTAGTAACATTGCCCAGAGAGAACACCAATGCAAGAGAACCATCTCATATTTCTCCCCACCTTCCAGCTGCTGATGCCACTTACACTGTAGGCACACAAGATCAGCCCAAATCCACTACAGACATTCTGTTTTAAAAGCATTATGACAAATGTCCGTGTATCAAGGGATACAACAACTTTGAAGAAGCTTTTCACTCTCTCCTGATTTAGGGACAGTGGATCTGCCTTGATGCTCAAGAGATGGATTACATTATTTCTTGGCTTTTTTTTCACAGTTCTTAACCATGATTCTGTGGCTCTGAGCAATGAATTCTGTCTCTTTCTATGAAGGCAGTATACAACAAATGCATACTGTAAAGCAGATAAAAAAGTTTTAGCTGGAAAAAATAAATCAAATCCATTAGTGGTTTTGTATTTGTCCTGTCTTCATCTTCCCCATTCTTTAAAAAAACAAACAACAAAAAAAAAAACACATATAAAACCTCATCCCACAGCTTTCTTAGATGCACTTGAACAGCAAAACAAGAAACAAGGAGACATTAAAATAACATTTTCAAAATATTTTTAGAGTTTTGAAGTACAACAGAATTATAGAGCTACAAATAATTTATATAATTTCTTATTTCTTATTTAGAAATAAGAAATCTCCAACATTCTGTTCTACCAAATCAAACCTAACCAAACAAAAAAGAAAACAAAAACAAAAAGAAAAAAAAAAAAAGAAAAAAAAACCCCAAACAAATAGCAAAACCAAAACCAAACTAACAAAAAAATCACCCAAACCTACAAGTTCACCTTTCAATTGCTCAATCACATTACACTCCAAAGCTTTCCAGATACTGGCAGTTCTGGAGTCTGTCTCATGCTGAGGAGAGAAAAAAATGCATAAGAAGGAAGAACATATCTACATACTGTAAACCTATAGGTGCATTTGTTACTTCCATATGAGACCATCACACAGGAGACACTGCTGATTTCACAGGCCTCAGGAGAAATGGGCAGGAGTACTTGTAATGAGCAGTTTGAAAAACAACACAGGAGGGTTGGAAGGCATCTTGGAGAAGCTGTTTCAACTTAGAAGCTGCTAAGCTTACAAGGTCTGCAGCACCTTCCTAAATTTCACACTGAAGCTGCCTCTGACCATAAGTTTGTATTTGAGAACAGTAATGTTTTTTGTTGGAGGCTATTGAAAGGTACTATTATATTTTAGACTTTTAATCCCAAAAATGGTTTTGCAAACACACTAATTTTTTAAAGACCCACACTTCAGCTGCTCGGCTGACATGAGCAGTCTGACATTCACTTTTATAACAGAGGCTTTTTTCCTTGTGAGTTCTATTAAAAGCTTTAGATTTTACTTTTTTCAACTACTCCTACTTGACAACATTTGGAAACCACCCCATAAATCACTGTCAGTAGAGAGTTTTGTTACTAGAGTGCTCAAGCCTCTCCCCTGCAAAATGCTGCCGAGTTGAAGTAGGATCCACATTCTCAGAGGCTAAACTCAGTTTGAAACTGAAGAGCAACTAAATGTATTTAAAGACTCTGGCCCTAGAAAGATTCTCCGGTGACATTTTCCTACCACTGTCCAACCAGCCCAGGTAGAAGCTCTCTACAAAAAGCTGTCCTGGTCTCCTGTCACCAAAAGACACTGGGAAACTAGAGGTGAAATAAGAAAAGTGCCTGCTTTGGAGCTATCCAGAAGTGCCTTGGTTGTCTCTCTTGAGTCCCAAATTATGCCAGGTAGATGACAAAGGAGGCCACCACCTACCCCTCTACAGGCCCTTTCCATGAGCCCATCTGCTGATGATGACCTGGACTGCTCTCACTGTCAAAGGTGCCACACATAGCTGGCCACTGTGGTTCAAGAGTCACTGCCATGAAAAGTCATTGCTTCCCAGTTACTGCAGTTTAAAACAGTGTTTCCAGTTTCCAGTTTGCATTTTTAGAAACAGAATCCGATTCCCCTTTTTTTTTTCTGCACTCCCTTTTCCTTTCCAATGGGGACATGAAGGAAGGGGAATTCTTGTCAACAGAAATTAAAGCTAGTAAATGAACAAGTGCACCTAGTGAACCAGCATTGTATTTTCCTTGCTGGGGTCTTCCGTTCATGCTGCAAATTGATTTTGAGGTGACACTAACACTGGGTAATCTAACTCGGGCAGTTATGCAAGGCCCAGTCCTTACAAAGCTAAGCCCAAGAACAGTCAGTGGGAACTGAGGGCAATCAATACCTTTGGAGGGCTAATCCTATGAAATGTGCAATAAGCAGTTCCCACTTCCCCAGACAGATACAGAAGCTTCAACACCAGCAAAATAAATCCTTGGTAAGAAGAGGCAAAAAAAAGGAAAGGAAAAGGAAAAAAAAAGAAAGGAACGAGTTCCTGCTTTCAGCTAGTGTAACCTCACTGAAATGAAGTGATTTACCACAAAGAGAATCCTGCAAGGGCCATACATTCCTGTATATATAAATATTTGGATCAGAGCCAAATGATCTGTCACTGCTTTTTGCTTAAGATAATTCTTCAGGTTTTGCTAATTAGGCACTAACAATTCTTTCAGACGAACTGTGTAACCCAGGGAAGAATATCAAGAGTATGTTTTAAATCAAAGTGTTTACATCAGGAATGATTCATTTTTTCCATGAGGAATGACTTGTGTGACAGGCAGTCTTAGCACTGCCATAAATCTACATGAAAATTAAAATTGTGGAAGAAAATAACAAAGGCAAGTTGCTATCCCCATCTTCCCTGCCTCAGCCCCAACTCTAGAGATGGAATTTACATTAACAAGGGGCTCCAGCTACCACTGGAATTAGTGTTTGAGAAACTCAGGATTTTAAATCCTTTTAAGAAACACTGTGATTAAGGTCAGTAACTCTGCTCTCCTCAACAAAGAAAAGGAGCTAACTCCAGCTCTTCTGTCATCTGTCCTGAAGCCTTTTTAAAGAAAAAAAAGTTTTTAGAAGTTAAACAAACAAAAACAGCATCTCACTCTTCCTTTGTGAGCTGTGTTTAAATAGTGGTTAAGAAATCCGTAACAAAAAAGACAGAAAATAAAAATTTCTGGGTTAGGCCTGTGTTTTCCCTTTTATCTGTTGGAGAATAGAAGGCTGTGAGCTGAGCATGGGACTACATTCACATTCTCAGTTGCTAAATGGTTGAGGGGCTCTCTGTCGGTGCAGAAGGGCTGCCAGCTCCATAGCATGTTTCATCCCAGCTGTTTGAAAAGCTGGTTCACTTGAAACATAACCATTATCCCCACCCACACTCTGCAGGAGAGCAAACTCCCCCTCAATGAGGGATTTCTTCCACATTTATGGTAACTATTACTACCAACATTTACAACATCAGTCATTTTAATTAGAAAAAAATTAAAACAAAAAAATCCTGCAATGCACAAACAGATACACACGTGTTTATATGTAAAAATGCAAAGCACTCAAGTTGTTTCTAATAACTGCAGCTCATGGAAGGAACATGCATTCTACACACAACTGACTTAAACACCCTTTTCTTTTTTTTGTCAT
The DNA here is from genome assembly GCF_051311805.1 of Agelaius phoeniceus. Lineage (NCBI taxonomy): Eukaryota > Metazoa > Chordata > Aves > Passeriformes > Icteridae > Agelaius > Agelaius phoeniceus. Next base: position 53,964,708 of record NC_135265.1, on the reverse strand, counting down.
AAAAACATACAGATGTCTTTCTTCAAAAAAATTATTTTCCCTTTTCCTGTGTTACAGGAAGCCTGCCCACACTTTTAAATACAAAGTGGGTATAAATAGAAGCACGAATTAGGCATCTTGAGAGGTCTGTATTTTCCAGCCACAGGGAAACTAAGAAATTACTGTAAGTGTTTACACATCTGACTATGTTGAATTAAAACATTTTCTATACATGTGCCTAGCAAAACTAGCAAGAAATTAAGAGAGGTAAACAATAGCCTCTCTGGTTCTTTACCTGTTGCTACAGTGTACATTATTCAGCCTTCTTCATATGGACCACTAAAAGTGTCAGTCTTAATGCAGTCACCACTCTGATGAAAGCATATCTTACATATATAAATGATACAACCACTATGAAAATTTCAGTAAGATTGTCTGCTTTCCAATAAATCTAAGTAGACATTTGTCTTTTTAGTTGTCTCTCTGTATCATAGCTATTAAAGGTAAATAAAAGCATGATGGCTCTTTTTATGACATTAATAGCTTGAGGGACCTTATAAATCAGTGAATACAAATGCACTACTCATTACAGGAGAGGGAAGCAGGTCTGTCCATCTGATGCTTTCTGACTTAAATTTCTGTTTTAAGATCTTGTTGCTCATTTAAAATTAACTCATCTCCTGTTTCTCTGCTGTTGTATGGTGGGGAACTTCTGGTGCTCTCTCAACTTCTGACATCAATGTTTTGCTAGTAGTCCACACAGCCTAACTAGCTAGCATTAATGGTCACAATACAGACACAGTAGCTTCATTAAATCTTGACAACTCTTGTCAAAAGGTGAATTTGGGAAAATAAACCAAAGTAAACTCATTACAAACCACTCAGACACATCCTGACTGACCAGATCTTTTTCTTCTGTCAGAACCTTCAGTAATTTCAGTAACACTTTGAACAAGATTTAATGGGTGAGCTGGCAGCTGGTCAGATGGTCAAAACGGCAATCTTCCCCACTAAATGCAGCATAAGGTTTATTGTTTTTGAGGGTTGTTTTTGTCACACATTTCATTTTTCCCCAGCTGTACTGCCTACAAACAGAGAAGCTGTTTTGCTTCCCCAATAATACTTGCTTGTTTTGTTGGGTTTCTTTTAAGCTAGATTTGGGCATTTGGTAACCAGAAGCTAGGAATGGTGCCGCCAACCCCCGAGGTAATACTTGTCTGCTCTGCTGCTCACGAGTGAACGCTTGCACTGCACATTCATGCCTCTCTGGCAGGAGTCTGCCACTGGTGTGCTGCAGCAACTGTGTGCTCCTCTACAGAGAGATGAGTAACTCCCCCAGAGGGTTTGAGCAGGTCTGTACGAGAGCAGGAGAGGAAGGTGTACAAAAACCAACTGACTACACTGAAAAAGAGCTCAAAAGCTTAACTGCAAACTTTTTTCCTAAATACTGATCTAAACTATACAGACAACAAGTGTTCATTTTCTCATAATACCTCCATCCTTATTAACAATCAGGCTCTTTTTTTTTTTTAAAGGAGGTTGGTGAGACTTAAGGTTGTGCAAGACATACTTTGATCTGCACCCTGATGAGTGAACATTCCCCTTTGCTGCTAGCCCAACTAATGAAGGGATAAAATTAGCTTTTATCCCTGGCACTTTCTTTAGCAAAAAAACATGCACTAATCAGCTGTCCTCACTAATCAGTCGTCTGGCTAATGACCTTTTGCCTTAAAACACTAAAATTTCTGAATGATGTTAAAAAAAAGGAAAACCAATGCAGACTGCTCTCTCTTTGTGGGTCTTAAGCCTATCATCTGGAATTGGAGACTGAAAGGTTAAATGGCAAATCTGTATCCTGACTGGGTGATAAATCTATAATCAAAAGGCACAAGCCTTGACACCTCAAGATGTACTTCATTACGACACAACTAAATGATCTTTTTTCTCTTTTTTTTGTAAACTAGAAACAGATGAAAAAAAAAATTGCTTAACTCCTTCATACTTTGCGCCTGTGGAGAAATCCACTCCACATCTGTGTTCAAGTGTCAGTTAATTTCTTACTTTTTTATTAATGCCTGAGTGAGAATTCAGAAGTTGAAACCATTTGCCTTTTTTCCTTCCCCTTACAACTTCAGGGAACTATAGCTGGGAAAGAAAATTGCAAAAACACTCCATCAAGCCTGCATTCTCAAACACACTTGTGAATGTCCAAAAAAACCCTCCAAAACAAAACAAAGAGTCCCAAAGCACAAAACTAAGCCTTCCAATTCCCCAAATTCTCAGTGTACAGGGCACAGTCCTTCTTCCTCTCAATAACATACTTTAACATTGTTTTAAAAGAGGGATTTTTAAGGCCTGTTTCATTTTCCTTCTCTGCTAGCTATAATGAGGCCCGTTTTTCTTCATGTTTTAAGGAGGTGGAGCAGAACACAACCCCGGATGGCTGAGGAGGATTAGCAACAGATGAGATGTCCTGTGGAAGTCACTTTGCAGAGGCCTGCAGTAATTTCTACCTGCAGTGCAACTGCACCCTGGTTTTTAACTTCAGGAAAAAAAAGAGATTGCATTTACCACAAACATCACTCCCTCCAGATAAAGCAGTTCTCCCCAGGGACAATGCAAAGTGACAAAATCACATTAAATTTGACAGCCTTCCAACTCTGCATCCCCAAATAAGGCAGCGATCAATACTCACGGTAATGAGGGTCCATGTAGCCGTTTCGGGGGTCCATGGTAAAGAGCGTCCCGCGGTACGGTACGGAAGGTTCGGGAAGGTGCGATATAGATCCATGGATCTCCTTCTTGATTAATGAGGCCCTTTCCTCACTCGACGTGGAAGGCTCTTCACTGATCTTGCCGAGGCCTTGCCCACCCTGCGGCTGCATTGTGATCGCGTTCCTTCTCTCTCTGTGATAGGTCTGCCCAGGACTTTCATCCTCTGCAGAAAAATGAGGGAGAAGAAAGAGAGAAGGGAAGAAAAAAGAGAGACACACACTTTTAGCCCATTTATAGCAAATACAATAAAGAAAAGTTCTCCCCCCGCTGCCCTCCTCCTCCTCCCGGTGTAAGTTTGTGACAGGAGGTGCCTGTGTGGCTGTGAGGGATGGCCTGGGGATGCTTGCCCGTTCAGAGCCGGCAGCAGCCGAGCAGTAGATCACCGTCACCCATGCACTGATGCTCCTCCAGCAGGGCTATCAATTGTGCAGGAACAGACAGAGGCTTGCTGTTTCCCTGCCTCTGGGACAAGGAGACTGGGAGCTCCCTGATGGGGAGTCAAGAAATGATTTGTCACCCAGAGAAGAAGATGAACCCCACCAGCCAGGCCTAAATCATGCCCAGCCACCCACCACAGCTCTGCAGCCCAGCTCCAGGTCCCTGGGGTTTGCCTGTGTGAGGGGCTGAAGCCTTGCAAGGAGGTTGGCAGTGATCAGAACCAAGGTGGGCAGCAATAAAATGGGTACAACTGCTCAAGATACAGGACCAACAGCATCAGGTAGGCACAAGCAAGGCCACCTGCTCTGACAGTGTCACCATGTGCAGGATGGTTGCATATACTCCCCCTACCTCTTTTTCCCATATCCACAAAAACAAAGCCACAAACTCTTAATGAACAAGGGGGAAGAAAGCTGGGGGTAAAATAATCATAACTAAGAGCATCGAACCCAAGTCCTAGTTTGGAGTAAGCCTCTAGGCCTGTGGTACCACTTGTAAGGGGAGAAGAGCCTCCTGACCATGGCTCTACCAGTCTTCCTTGCAGACAGCTCCAGGACTAGGTGCTAAAAACAACCCACTGCTCCCGCAAGAATTTTAACCCCTAGGGACTACATACACCCTTCAAAAAGCAGACAAAATGGTTCTGTTCCTCAAAATCAAGATGTGTGCTCCTAGGTACATTTCTCACATGCCATGTGGCAAAGGGGCTTTGCTAGGTACATAAGTCTCTAATGTAAATGCTCTCCTTCAGTTGCATTATTGGTTTAAGATACAGATGTTTCTCTAAACAAGCATGATTGCTTGCTGCCTGTAATCCTTGGCCAATACCAATGCTCCAGGTACAGCCTTGTTCCATCAACCACACTGCACGTGCAAGCATACACCAATACATCTTCAAGGAATACTGATAAAGATTCTTCATTTCGAAGTTGCTCTGCAGTTCTAGAAGTCCACAAGGAATCTCAAATTATTAAATGCTGGGTACAAAAATGGTAACTAGAAAAGGAAATGAAAACACCCTTAGGAAATAAAACTAAAGTGCCCTTACACTACAATCCACATGCAAGGAAGAATGATTGACACCAGTGCCAAGATTGCTCTTCAGTTGTCAGAGATTTGAGGTCAGGGCAAAGTTTTCACTTGTACCTTTCCCTGGTGTACTTGTTCACACAGCAAAAGCAGCAGCCAGCAACTCACTGGGTGACTACACTCAGCAAGGCTGACCAGCATGACTCAACCTCTGTGCATTTATACGGATTAGATCAGAAACAAGGTCTGGACGTACAGATACCTGCCATTAGATGTGTAAATTAGCCACACCATTGCTTTGAATGAAATGCTAACCAATTTTTTCTCTGCCTCCTCTCCCCCCAAGTAGCAACAACACAAAAACTCAGCAGCATAGCCTATTAAGCACTTAATTATTTTTCTATCTCCAAGTATTACAGCAACCAGGGTTGCTGACTTATCAGCATTTTCCAGGGACAGAATTCTTTTTGCAGCCAGTAATTCTACATACAGAGCTTTTCCAGGGTTGGGTCTGAGAAGAAAGAGTTAATGGAAATAGACAACAACATTACAGAGTTTAAACCCTTTGCCCTTTCCTATTTTTTATTAATATGCACAGGCATTTGTCCCTGCTCTGGATTAGCAGGGTTTAAGGTTTCAACTTTTTACACTGAAGCTGGTTTTAGTTAGAGAACTGCAAATCAGGGACCAAAACTTTAAAACTTATATGAGGTTTTTAGAAACCCGCTTGTATAACAAAAAAAAAAAAAAAAATCAGCTCAAAGATATATTTTCCATCAGGTTTCTCTTTAGCCAGAGTCTTTTATGTTAAATTTCAACCTAGAGTGAACTTTCACTGATGAGACGTAAACTCCTATAAAAACAGGGTATTACACTTCATTTGAAATTCTGACAGACTCTTAAGTAGAGCAAGCTAACCAGTGCTACAACAGTTCAGAAAGAAGAAAGCTAGAGTGATTTGTGGGGCTGTATAATCACTCAGATGATCAGATAGGATTTCAGTTCTTTTACTCTTCCATATAAAGATAATATTTGTTAAAACTGCCGTCCTGGGATACAACAAGAAGCTGACATTTATGTGTAGGCTCCACTTTTATACTTTTCGTCTCAAAACATGCACACGTCATGAATCAAGGTACTAGTGACTGTTATGGAAAAGGCTGATTTTTCAAATTGCTGAATTAAATTCAAAACCTACTTTCAGTAATTTAGAAACAAAAGGAAAAATATGGTTTGTTTTAATAAAGTTTTCCCTTTTTTGGTTACTTGAGAAAAAAAAGAAAACAAAACTATTTTTCCTTCTGTATCAATGATCTCTCTCCCATTATAAAGTTATTGCCATGTGCCATTACAAGTCAAAAGTTTCTGGATGTTTTCTGCCACACAAAAATTGCCCCAGAAGTATTTAACTAAACACGATGGCATTTTTGCAATAATAATAAGGCTTATTCATCAGCCAAACAGCTCGCTAAGCACTGACTTCACACCACTGGGATGCTGGTGATGGGGGCAGATGAGAAATTTGACAGCACCCACGCTCCAGGACACTAAGAGCCAAGCAGTTTGCAGGAGCTCCCCCGGCGCCGAGCGGGAAACTCCTCTTGCAGTAACGCTGCCGGCTCTCACGGCAGGCGAGCCACTCCAGCGTGCCAAAAGGGGAAAGCTGTCTAATCTTGTTCTGGTTCAACTGAAGCGTTCAATAAAGTTTCAAGAGTAAGTGCGGGCAAGGCGCGCCAGGCCAAATTATTGACAGAAACACACTGTCCACCATGGCAACAAGTGGGATTCTAAAGCAAAAATGTAAGCAAACAGCCCACTTCTCCAGCAGCATCTGCCAAAGGGGTTTTACAGCCAAATAAGTGAGAACTGTTCTGTTACTGCTCTGCTCACGTTTTAGAAGTGACCAGCTTTAGGGTCAAAAGATCCATCTGATTTATTAAAATGTTGCAGAGAGACAAATCCCAAAGTGAAAGATGAAGCTGGTGGCAGCCCATCAACTCCAGTACAATTCCTCCCAGCTTTTGCCAGTGTAAGAGTGAAGGGTTAAATAAGAAAAGAAAAAAGCAATCATGCCCAAGAGCAATCTACATAAGCTTCTCTTTCTTCACATACACCCTTTCTCTGACTTAACAAGCCAATAGCCAGAGACACATGTTAGAAGTGCCCAGTCTTGAATGATCACTTTAATCCAGGATTCTCACATCCACTGAGAAATGCCTGATTTAGTCCTGCCATTTTGATCAGAAGCCAATTTTATTAGAAGTGCTGAGCACCTCACTTAATGGAGCACCTCTCACTTAATCAAAAAGCTTTCTCAAAAAACTCACACTGGACAGCATGCCTGAGTAAACACACTTTTAATTGCACAACTAATTTACTCAGAAAGTTTTTAAAAAAATCAGCACAAGCCAAAACCTAAGGCAAAAATCCTTTAAACTTTCTTTACCTGTTGAACTTCTTTGCCTTTTTTTACCATAGACCAAGAAAAAGTAGAAGCTATTTTACTTTAAAGCACCTAAAGTCAGCAACTGAAAAAAAAGTTGAAATCTATTGATAGAGCACACTAAAAGTCAATCCCAAGACACTGCAGAAACGCCCCTGATTAAACAAGACAACACCAGCCTAGTTAAATCTCTTAATATGTTAAGTTTCATCACCATATTTCTGCTTGCAACTTCCAGAGAGCACTGCTATCTCATGAAAGATCTGACAGCACTTCAGCTGAGTAAGAGAAAGAACAAGGTACTTACAACTCAGTCCAAGAGACCCTGCCTGATGTTCCCTCTAAGCTCTTCTCTTCTCTTGACCAAAATTCTCTGGCTACCAGGACATGGGCATTCCTCCCTCTTTTTCTCCCTCTCCCTTCTCCCCCCCCACCACCCCCCCGCCCCCATCTCCCTCCCTCTCTCTCAAAGGCAGTGCTTCTCCCATTAGAGGAATTAAAAGTGGTTGGTGCCATGCTAAATTTAACAAGCTCATTAGTATTCTTCCTGTGTGCTTCCTAGTGAACTCTCCCTATTCAAGCAGCTCTCTCTAGCTGAGGGGTCAGGCGGCTAATCATTAAATCAAACTAATGTCACCCTATCACAATCAGCCTAAGAGAAGGACGGTTTATTATTTCAGTTTATGCTAAATAAACGGTTTTACAAATGGTCTCCAAGCAAGGTCAACAGCAGCTTCAATTACAAGACAAACTTAACAAGAGTTGCTATAAACCAAGTGCTCCATATTGACCTAAGCACAAGCTCGGCTCTGCATATTGCCACTAGCAGGATTGTACAGGAATGCATATTGTAAAATAAAGGAAAGGGTAATCTTTTCTTTGCCAGAATTTGTGACTGCACAGAGACTGCTCATTCACCTCTCCCCAACCAGATTGCTGCTCAGCTCAATTCACCCCACACAAAGGCTGAAGACCAGACCTCAATGGACCGAGTGAAACATGTTCAAAACTAGGCTCTCTATTGTGACTGAATTTCTTAACATCTTTTCAAAAAGCGGAGAATGCCTTGAGGCTAAAGGAAGAAACAGGCTAATGGTGAATTGGGAATACTGAGCAAATTTCAGAGCCCTTTCCTCCTAGCTTTTGAGGTTGAAAGCAAGCTCTTTCCTTTCAAGTTTCAAAGTCCTTTTTCCTCCCGCAGTGTCACAGAAGGATTTGAAAAGAAGGTAATTGTGCTCACAGTCCCCCTGATCAGAGCTTACGTCCTATTTCTGGTATTTCAGAATACTTCTTGCAATAATGGTGCATATAGCTCAATCCCTTAACCGTCCTGCACTCTGCAATTGCTCATTAAATGAACAATTGCTGGTATAAAATGCCTTTTATGTTCAAGGTCTGGATATAAGATAAGCATTCTAGTACTCTAAATTTGGTTTACTAAGGAAACTCTCCATCATTAAATTACAAAACTGAAATCAGAATATCAGTCTTTCCCAGAAAAGTAGCATTTTAGATGCTGTGAGCCAGAAGGAAGGGGGAAGGTGGAATGCAAAAAAGATTGACTACTTAGATTCTTAACAGAACAGATACCTAAGTAAGAAAGCCATTTCCTTCCCATTTAAGAAAGGCTAAGTTTTTGACACCTGATATTTTCTTCCTTGAAATGATGCAATAGAGCAATTGGCAGGCTCATTAGGACACCTGTACTTGCACCTTCTTGCATACACACACTTTTCACTTCTCTCTGACCACCTTAAGAGCAACATTGGAGGAAATAGATCTGTAGGATTGTGCCTGCCTTTAAAAACAGCATGTGTTGTAAGCAAAATTTTGTTTTGGGTGAGTACAGTAGCTTAAATTGGACACCCTTGGTCCCAAGTTTGTTGTTTTCCTGCATTTGGAGCAACTGCACAAGAAGCACTCTGGAAACACTAACACAGATATGAAGGATGATGCTCATAATTGGTTTTAAAAATAGACTCCATTTACACAAGAGGCTACAAAATCTGCTAGATAACAACACTGTACTCACTTTATTTGCAATGCTTAAGCATACCTTATACAAAACTTTTGTGCTTATAAATAACATACATTATCTGAGCTTACCACTGAAAATTTATAGTTTTCTATTCCTACTTGCAATGTATTTTTAGCTTAGTTATTTTTTCTTTTTCCTATGTATAGTAATTTCCAAGAACTGATTTGTGATCTTTGGAACATGAATACACAGCTTTTTTGTAATTTTGTTTGTTTTGAAAAACATGTTATATTCTTTTGTTGTCAATTTTAGATTTCACTGGAAGAAAAAGTATTTATCAATGAAGGAGAGAGGGGACACAATCCCTACAAATCTACCTAATACTCCACTAACACTCCCTTATTTTCCTCAAATGACACATGCATTCATTTTTGCTGCATCTGCTGCACAGCTTGGTTCAGTTCCTTTTTTGACAGTACAGAGGACAGAACACAGTGCATCAATACAGTGCCTATGACTTTAGAAACAGAGCCTGATCATGCATTCCTGAGTCAATGGCAGAGCTCCCACTGACCTGGGCAAGACAAAACTGGGCCTGTACGGAGTTCACACCACTCCAACACTAAACCAGCAATGCACTGTTATCAGGAGAACATCACTCACAGCCTTTTCCAAATGTGTGAGTAACTCTTCCCCAAGACTGATGGGTAACCTGAGAATGGCACAAAGGAGCTTAAAAAACTCAGGTAAACTTTTCCAGACCCCTAAATCAGAGAGAGCCTTCTAAGCAGCAATATCTTTATCTCAATTTATCTCAATCCAGATGAATTTACAGTCCTCATTACCTCCCCAGCCACTCCCAACTAAAACCAACCAGCTGAAGCTAAACAAACATATAGGAAATTATGTAAAATAAAGCCACCTTTAAAATTTCATACAAGCAAAGACCTACAGTATTTATTTTACTGAGAGTCTGTATCTACAAATCCCTGCATGAGATCGATAGGGAAATGCTAAAAATCTCATATAAGCTGAAAAAATCCTACTGAGGAAACACAAGAGGCAGATGTAGACACAGCTACCTACACACAAAGGCAGAGTGCTGTGGAAACTTCCTTGTCAGTCCCAGGACTCAGCCTCAGAGGACAGACAAAGAGGGCAGGAGGCAGGGCTGGGCTGCCTTACACATGATCCTGCATATCACTGATCATGCAGGACATGTGGAAAAAAAAAGGAGTAACATTTGGGCATGTGCCTGAAGTTACTGACCTGACACTTGAGCCATCCCAGTCTCTTCTTTTTTTCGAAACAAGCTACTGAAGTTGCTTGCTGTGAGCCAGATTCCTGCAGTATCCTGTTGGCCAAGTTCCCCTCCAGCTGCCCAGCTGAACCACCAATTAGCCAAGATGTGGAGCTTGAACCCTGCTGCCCAGCCACAGCCCAGACCTGCAGGGCTGAGAGTCTCTGGGAAGCTAATGGAGGGACTAATTCTCAGCAACTTGCAAGGTCAGCCTCCAAAGAAGTGAGAGCCTCACATCTGAACAAGCCCTCTCCCAGCCCATTTCCACACGGGCTTTAAAATAACAAAAACAAACAATTTAAATCAAAACAGCTGAAAACCATTTTCTCCCTTCCCAAGTTCAGGGCTACATGTTTCTCCCATGGCAGACAGTGGATTATTGTGGTGATACTTAACACCGCTGGCAAGCGCAGCCCCCAGCACTCTGGTTTAGGTGTTAGTGACGACATTGACTGCAGCAGGAGAAACACTAAATCCTACATCTAGGTACCAAGCAGGTGGCAAGATTTTAAATTTACCTTAATGGGGCCTGCAAGGCCCAAATTTTGCTTGCTTTACTCACACTGAAATTCTGGGGATTCAGTGAAACTACTTCTGCAAGTAGAGCAAGAGGGATTCATGTCCAGCATCAGAAATACTCCAACCACTGGGCATGAATAGTCTGTCTGGAAAATGCACCGAAGATGTTGGTTGACACGTGGAAATGCTGTATCATTATCTTGATGAGAAAGGAGCTCTTAGTAGTACCAGTGCTTTGTAGCTCCAGTGAACAAAAAAAGAAAAAGAAAGGCGTAATGCAGAAGTAGAAGACATTTGGAGGTAGAATTAATTGGCAAAATTAACATGTAGCCTGTAATTTCTCCTTTTAAATTTGCAGTACTAGAAGGCAGTCAAAAGCACTTTCCTTCTTGGTATAATAAATTTTATGTTTTGATTTTGCTACTTGAGGACTGGGAAACACAAATGAAAAAAAAATATTTCTTTGAAGAACAAACTTACTTTTTCATTTCCCCTTCCAAAAAACTGTTCTACCTTACAAAATTTTGCAAAGATTGAAAATTACCATGCGACAACCTCAGCAAACTAGAACATTTGCTCAAGGTCTGCTGATCAGGGCTAAAACTCAACCTTTGCACTTTCAGAATATCTCCAGGATCGTTGCCGCCCTTCTCCAACATCTGGACTGTTCAAAGAGCCAAGAGAGTCAAATATAACTAAAAGACAACAACAGACATCAGGATCTGACCTTTGGCAACTATTTCTCAGAAAGAAAAAGCTCCTCAGCCTATTGTAAAACTCTCAAATGATCCTGATTTAAAAACATTATGAAGTTCCTTCCATTAGCCAGTTATTAGACTGTTAGTCATTGCTTACTTTGAGCAGGCTAATTAGTTACATCAAAGGCACTACAATAAATTCCCAGGAGGGTTTTGGTGGGGGGATATATTTCTCAACCATCTAATAGCACATTTATGCCTATCTGTGGGTAACTGCCTCATTTCACTCAGACACTGGGGGACATATTCTGTGCTGTCACTTTCTACCAAGCCAGCAGCAAGACCAGGCCTTAAAGCTGTTTGAAGCCTGATATAAATGTGATTAGCCACGCTTAAAAGCCACAAAAGAGTGAAAAAGGAGTTATAAACCCTTTGGTGCACCATCCTTTTGCACCATCTACAAACACCTTAGCCTTGAGAGAATAAAAAAAACCCAGTTATTTATAGTGTTGCATATGAATAGTATTATATTTCTTCCCTTTTTCCTTGGGTGGGTTCAAACTCCTAAATGGAATCATTAGCAAATCACCAAGTGGTTTGCAACAACCCAGGCAACCCTTCAGTTTAGATGGCAGATATCACCTATTCAGTTGCGAAATTTACTTATTGCTGCATCCTTTTGCACAGCTGCAGTAAGACTTTTGTTTCCATTATATCCCTTTACTTCTGGTCTCTGAGAAATACCAGTTGTTTAAAAATATGTTATGGGTTACTCTGCCCTGATTCACAGTGGCTGCAATCTCTGGACAATGATTTCACCAAAGTTTTCTAAGGGTAAAATTTGAATGCCATATAAATTTCTTGGTGCAGATATGTATGTACTTCTACATAAAAAAGTCTAGTCACAGGCTACACAAATCACACCCACAAATTCAGCTCCACCTTACATTCCATAAAATCCAACTAATTGCAGATGATACATGATGTCTGCAAATAAGTGTCCACACAGGCAGGCTGGACACCTGAATGTAGAAATGAGACTTTTCACAGTCCTCATCAGTAGTCTAAATAATTCAGAAGAATGCTGCAAAACATCATAAGGTTTACAGCAAAGGATGTTTTCAAACAAAGAAAAACTCTCAAGCCCTGTACCCCAAGGAACCTGATGCTTTGACATTAGTGTACTAGTTTAGAACAGCAGAGCTACTAATCCACAGATATTGCGAAATATTCCTTTTATCAACACTGCTTCTCTACCAGGAATATATTCTGAATGCCCCAAACCTGGCTTGTTTACCTCTAAAGCTAAAGCTCAGGAGCTTTCTTCTCTGACTAGAGACACTGCTTACGAAAGAAAATAACTCTCCTTAAGCCTTACGAAGATTTTAACCATCCCAAAGACCAATCTGTTTTTTCTCCCCTCTGCTCATTTTCTGCTCAGTTTTCTCCACTAAAGAGGACGTACAAGCTCTGGCAGGGGTGCATGCTGCCATACTCTCATCGCTCCTGCCTTCACATTCCAGTCATCAAAAACACTGCTCACAGCCACAGCAAGCAGCCTGGGTCCCAGAATGGGTGCATGTGAGTAGGCAGGGAGGGATGGAAATTGGAAAGCCTGGAAGGAAAGGACAGAGCAATTTCTTCATATCATGATTTCCCTCACCTAGGGGATGGAATCTTCTCAAAAGCTTTGGATCTTTGGATGTGTGGAGTTGGAGAATTAAGACAACTTAAGAATTAAGACAACCAGTCACTGGCTTACTTGTCAGTGCCTGTCTCCTCCCTTCGTCACTTCCACTGCTCTTCCTCCCTTCCACTTCCACACTTCTGGCCAGGCTTTCCACCCTGTGGCAGGGTCTGCCAGCCCTGCCTGCTACATTTGAGAAAAGGCAAGAAAGCTGAGACACCCCAGCTTTTTCCAGCTTCTCAACACAACCCCACAGGGGAAGGAACTGAATGCCAACCAGATCACTATATAGATGAAAACAAGTTGATGATTAATGCTTTCTGTTGAGTTTCAGGGATGAGCAAAACTGGTTTTGAGACTTCGCTTTTTTTAATACTTATGCATTTGTCTTTTTAACCTTAATGCTGGATAACAGATTTTAAAAGACAGTGGAATATTGGCCTCAAGCTTTTACTGACTAACTGCATACATGTACTTAGGTGCTTATAACTGCCTTAAGCAATATTGTATATTTCCATTTATCAAAATGCAAATGGGCACCTGAGATCATAACAGCCAACTTAGAAAAACAATCTTATGTTCACGAAAAAAATGGCAGAACAATTTAAAACAGCACTCTCCTCCTACTACAGTAGCCATGTGAGCTCAAAAAGGGCATTCTTAAATTGTTAATCAGGTTTTGCTGGCTTCATCTATCCACAATCTGGCAGAAGGAGATTTCAATGTTTCCTTATTATTTTTTTCATTTATATTCTTGGCTACCTACATTCTCAGGCATCATCCATTTCAAAGAAAAATAAACTAAGTTTCATATCCCAAAAACATAAAATAAGCATGATTTCTATGGAAGGAAGGCTGGGGAAGGGAAAGGGAATCACCTGCAAAGTTCATTTGTCTGTATACAAAGCAAAAGAAAAAAAAATCCCGGTGCAATACCCAGCAGTATAATCAATTCTGTAACTTCTGTGTGCTGCAGAGGAATGCAAAACTGTAGCCAGAACAACTTGGTCTTCTTCACTCACCAAATGCATAAAATACTGATAACTGATTTCGTAAGAGAAAAAATATTTTTATACAGCAAGTAAGCACAGTGTGATTGAAGGATTTAAGGTCCATTTGATTTCTATACAGAAACATCTACTTAGATTTGAAGGCAAAATGTGTTGAAGAGTCAGCCCAAAGCTGCCCTACAAATCACCCTGCATATTAAATGTTCTAATTCTGAAAAAACAGAGTGTGCCTCCCATTTCTATTACGTCAAATGCTCACCCACAACTTGCACAACTTGTCCACAAATACATAACTGTTGACTAATAACTATTTACCATATCCCTCTGAAAGCAAAGGGAAAAAAAACCCAAAACATAAAACCAGAAGAAAACTAATATATCAACCTTTAAGGTGCTATTGTCCTGAATTCAGGCAGCCTACCCCATCCAGACCCCTGCTATTCTTCAGCAGCAGAGAAATCTCATCCAAAACACTCTGCTTCACCCTCTTCATAACAACTACCTTAAGTGCTGAGTCATGGCTTTTAATAAACATCCTGAATTATTGAATAAGTGGCCTGATTTACCAGCATGTCACCTAAATAGTCAAAGAAGATTCTTCTCCAAGTAGTAGCCATGTTCTTTCTTCCCCGGCGCAGAAGAGAAGTTCCATCTCGCTGGCACCAATAAGAATTCATTTTTTTCCTCTATAAACCATAGCCTTTTTGAACTACAATAGAGATACCTCCCATATCATACTGTCAAATTCATCAAATTAAGAATAATATTTTTATGCTAACCTCATTGTTCATACCAGTTTTACCATAAGACTTGTAAGCATGAAAACTAGAGGACAACTTGTAGTCTAGATACCTCCAGGTACTTCTACAGTTATTCATGACTATGTTGTCAACTGTGCCACAATCATTTGTTGTATTAACACATCCTCCTTGCAGAGGATATGAGATTTAACACATTTATCCTATAAAATTCAATTAGCCATTTCAGATGCACCAGAGTTGTAACATCAAAACCAGCTAGCTTTAAAGAAGAAATTCCCATTAGAAATCACAGTATTTTCATGGCAAAAAGACTGACAGTCCACAGCCTTCTCACAGCAGAATACATATTGGGCTTGCTTGTTGCAACTCCTTTCTAAAGACTAGAAAAAAAAACTTTTCCAGAGCAGTAAGGTTACCACTGTCAGCTGCACTGAACTACATACTTCCCTCTCTTTCGGGTCTTATCTTCAAAAATCACGGAAACAAAGATGTAAACTTGGACATTAAAGAGTGTTAACATCAAAGTATATGCACTACTTTTGATATTAACCAAAGCCTTGAACCAGCAATCTAACTGGCACAAATCAGGGGTGTCTGTAATTTCAGAAACAGCTGAACTGAGCTCTGTGCCATGGCCTGCATTTGCTCACTGACTTTTCAAAGCACACTATCCCTGTATGTTTTCACAACTGCCTGCCAATCAAGAAAGCAGCAGGAATCCAAATTCACTTCTTGACATTTTCACCATTTATCTGTCCACATTTCTTAACACGTGAAGTTTTCTATTTCTTTCTTCTCCTTTAAAAAATTTTAAACCTTTAAAAACTTTCAACATCTCCATCCAGAGCAATTTCTGTGCATTGGAACAAATCATGGCCTGTATAAGATCCCTGCCCTTTGTTGTACATAAAAATTACTGTATATAACAATTCAGCTGATAAAAAAAAGAATATACAAGCGCATAAAGGAATTACATAAAAATACATCAATAATAGATTAATATCTGTGCATTATTTCACTTGTATTCCCCCATCTTTCCCCCCCACCCATCTATTATCATATATATCACTCTTATGGTCTGCAGATCCCAACAGAGCTTCAAATTCTCTCATCAAAGAAGTTAAGTAAAAAAAAAGATGTTTATGATCTCCTAACCTTTGCTATTTCCCACAAAAATCTGGGTTTTCATCAAGAGTCACACACACTCCCCCTTGTTGAAGACATTCCAATGCCATCTCCATAACTTGCATTCAAATAAGTCTGCACCAGAACTTACAGGCAGGACCTTATGAAAGGTGAGTGAAGATACTCAGCTAAGCAGGTGTCCTACAGAAAAGGCAGTGCAAAAAAAATGCAGTTATACAGCTGGACAACACTTTGAATTTTAACTTTCCCTTGTGCTTTAACTCACCAATTTAGTCCATACTTAAGTCTACACAAGACTCAGAACTTTTTAACTCATAATATGTCATAAAACTTTAGCCAGAGCAACACATCATGGTTTGAACCATAGCATACACATCTCCAGTTACAAATATAAACTTCAGGATGAATGGAAAGAAGACAGGAAAGAAAAAGCTCAAGTTTAGATTCCTAGCATTTTTGGTACCCTATTAATATTTTATGTTAACAGGAAAAAGCCCAGGATACCAGGATGCATGCTGTGATGCCACAAAATGTAGCACTGTAAATGTATAACTGTACTCAGAGGGATGGCTCTCCTCCCATAATACAACACTCTTTTGCCTCATTTCTGAAGGAAACAAGACTGAATAATATCAAGTTAAGGCAGAAAGTAGTTTGGTATCTATTCTACATATCTTTGAAACTCATTGATTGGATTAAGCCCTTTTTGTCCGAGGCAAGACTTTCTATACCAGATTTCTACCGAGAAAAAGGCAGCAGCTAGGTGGAAGAGATGCTGTACTACCAACCCTCTCACATTGGGGTTGCAGAGTAATTTCTCTACATCATACAGAAAGTATTAAGGAACAAGGTGTGATAAACATCCCACCAGAAAAAAAAAACTCTGATCAGAGCCAGCATCTTAACTGGACACTAGAGAATCAAGACAGAAAGCCA
The DNA here is from genome assembly GCF_051311805.1 of Agelaius phoeniceus. Classification (NCBI taxonomy): domain Eukaryota; kingdom Metazoa; phylum Chordata; class Aves; order Passeriformes; family Icteridae; genus Agelaius; species Agelaius phoeniceus. Next base: position 53,948,009 of record NC_135265.1, on the reverse strand, counting down.
TGCCCTGGAGGCAATTCCCAGGAAGGTCCATTTCTACTCCAAGCAGCTTTGCATTTTGAGCAGAGCTGCTGATTAGGGATGTGATCTGGAGCAAGTTTCCAGGACAAATCTTACAAAAAATCAGCACCAGGGTGCAACAGAATCACGTGAGGGTCTGTGGGCTTCAGCAGCACAGGATGATTCAAACATCCACAGTGCTTGCAAGTTACTAAGTATTCTCTTGAGGACTAAGCATTTGTCTTCCACAATCCCCCTCAACCACTGAGGAATAGAATGCACAGGAATACTTTCATTTACCCAGAAGTTTTATCAACCACTCATGAAGTTATATACAGGCATGAAGATGGAGACCGACTATAGAGTCTGTTTTGCCAGACTGACCATAAATTTCATCACAAACTTGAAAACTATGCATGAACAGCCTTGATGAAGAACAGCAAATAAAAGTGTGGCCCAAGAATGACCATTGACATCGTCATAGACCAGGAGCATGGCTGAAGAAATACCAGACTTGTATATCAGAAGCTAGGTTCACTGACAAAAGGGCTTTCTTCTCAACTTCTCAACAAGACCTCGCTTCACTTCAGTGGAAGCAGGAAAAAATGGAGGAGTGGGCCCAAAGGAAGCTGGGAACAAATTGCACCTTAAACCAATAAAATACCCATGGTCCATCAAGTTGTCTCATTACTGAGAGGTCAGTAATTAAAATTTTAATGGCATGCAAGCAGGCTTCTAAATCATTAGGCAACAGAACACAGTGTCAACAATTTCACTGAACAGAGGGATAGAGAAAAATCAACCACCACTGCTTAATCACATAGGACTCTGTCTTGCAGCTATTCATCTGAGGAGCACAGAAGTCCCTTATACCACTGCAACTACCTGCTCTGTAGCAGTAGGTCATTAATTTACTCTCCATCATATCAAATTGTAATGTTTTACCTGCAAGGACTTGAGAGTGGGTATGCATTTTTGCCACAAGTGTAAAACAAAATTATCATGCACTGTTTATGAAGCATTACACATCTATGCACCCACAGAACTGTTGGAACATGAATAAGACAATAACAAAAAGGATAGTTTGAAAGTAACATGAAGCCCACAAGAGAAAGGCATGACAAAGTAATGGTTGCCTGTGCAGCATCACATGTGTAACTACTGCTTCAAGGCACCGAAGTGACACACCATTTTTCTCTGCAAGACCCCAGCTTCATCCAGCACCATCCACAAGGTGGACAGTGTGTGTTTCATAAACAGTCTGTCACTACCTGGTTCTCATCTTGGAGTTCAACATATGGCCCCTCTGCTCCATGTACTGGCTTCATTGAAGCCCAGCTCTGCAGAGAGATTATTACTTTCTTCCTGGACTTTCTCTGGCACTCATTACAGTATCCAAGTGCTTCATTAGTAGTATGAAAATGGTTTTTACAATAGTTCTCACAACATGAAGAGATGATCTTGTCCACTACCAACAGAGACTACCTACTTAAGTGTCCCTAGCTGTACATGCATAGTCTAGAGAGCCTGAGAACTCATTTTCAGAGAACCCATTTTCAGAGTATTTAGCATCAAATCTACTTTACACAGTTTGTATTTTCAAGCAATATCTATAACTGACATTTCTTAGCATGCCCACATGCCTGCCTTTCTGAAAACCAGATGCAAGTAACATACCAACAAGCAAAAAGAAAAACCTTCTATATTGGTGATGTTGAGTTGCTCCAAGTAGTAAGAGGTCTAGGTTTGATGTAATTAATGGTACTGCAAAAATTCCTATATTTTTGCACTTTTGTGGTTTAAGTGTATAAAAAGGTGGGAGTTGTGACTGAAGAATTCCTCATTCCTGGGGCCATTTATAAAAAGCTGCTCTCTTAGCAGGTATTTTATTATCTAAATATGAGTTCAGCCTGTAAAATCTCCTTCTATGGTAGCAGAGAGATATTTTATCTTCTTCATTATGTATTTTAATGAAATACAGAAATTTTTATCACCAAGACCTCCACCTCACTGTCAATGAAGCAAAAGTTGGCCAAGGGGATGGCAGACTGTTATAAAAGAAGAAAGTGGGGGAGAGAGAGAAGTATTACAGCTGCTTATCAGTTTCTTCAGGTCACCACACAAAGAATGGATGAATGCATGTGATCATTTCATTAAAGACTGCACTATAATGGACAGGCACAGAGAATTCTATGTTGGCATTCCTGATTTTGTGATATAAATAATATTTCTTTATTAAATGACTCATATATAGCTTCATAGTATTAAAAAAGCAGCAAAGGAAAAAGCAAAATGGGAAGACAAATACGGCAGGCATAAGAAATGGGTGATTTAATTCAACCCATTGACCCTTAGAAAGCCAACAAAACACCTTGTAACCTCAGTAAATTATCATTTCCCAAGACATTCGGAGCAGAAGATGACAGCATATCAAGGGTTCACAGACAGTTGCTGATAAGAGGAAATTTTGCATGTTGAACCCCACCCTAGGCTTCAAAGAGGAAAATTCTTTTAGTGAGAACAAACTTGCTGCTTTTTCCACTAATATGTGTGTTTTCTGTTCCATCTTCCCCCTTGTAACTTTGAAAATGCTTCATCATCCCAACCTATCTCCTCCTCCCGGACCTATTTGCTATTCTAACACCCATTCCACAATCCTCTCATTTCAGACCCATCTTCTTTAACCAGTATCTGTTAGCCATGAAATCTAAGCTCTTTGTCCTATTCCTTGTGGAAGAATCTCTTTGCTCAGTTGTTTCCATCTTCTCTCTCAATATGTCTTTTTCTTAATCTTCAGTCATGCATGCCAGTCATTGTGCTCGATTTCTGATGACTCCCTGCCTCTCTCTCTAGGTTCTCTGTCCAGTCTCAGCACACTGAGCTTGGGCTCCTTTCTTCACCTTCTTTTTATAAGATCTTTTCTCTCTTACCCTTTTTCTCCCTTCTGACAGGGTTCCCACTCTCCAACCCACACTCAACTAAGCAGAATTCTTCCCCAATCATTGTCAGCATCAAACCCTGGACTAGCTAAGGAAAACTGGTGGAGGCATCCTTCATATGGTATTCAGAACAGTGAACCCTGTAAGATACCCTATAAGGTATTCCCTTTACAATGTTATCATTGCCTTTTCTTTGATGCAGCTGGCTTATAATAGTGATAGACTGGAAGCACTAAGGTCCACTTGCATGCTTTGCAGGAAGAAGAAAGATAATACCTGAGGAACAATTATCTCTGCAACTCTCACAGCTGCAGTCAAATGTATGGAAGATGAGAAATGCCATTTCATACAATGAGATTCATACAGTAGGAACTATCTTACCTAACTCTAACGTACTCTTGTTGTCTAGGCTCCTTCTATTGTTGGCCGAGAAATGATGCCTCCAGACTGGGACTCAGCCTATATCAGAATGGAAAGACTCATCCTTTGAATGTACAGCACTGACTACAGATCACACAGTTAGACATTTACCTTTCAGAAAGATAAGGGTAGATAAGATTGATCTACTATCCAGCTTTTAGAAATATGGGAAATGCAAACTGTTTTTCCACAGTTTTATATAGAAGGTACTATTTTGCCGTTCAGTAGTAATAATAATATCTGCCTTCAATCTTCGATTTACTTCTGCAACTGTTTGATCTGATTTAATCTTTAAGTAACATAAGTAGCCAAACTGAAGCTAATAAATGTCATTCTCTGTTTCATTACAACAACCAAATACTGCAGAGGAGCTTGAAGAGCAGTGAATAATTCTCACTTTCAGGTGATTCATCTAATCTTTACTGGAAAAATTTAAGTCCCAGTGATACATGCATCTTAGGATAGACCTGATCACCTTCTCTCACTGCTTAGATAAGGAAGCCAGGCCAAAAATTGCCAAAACTGAACATCAGCACTGAAACAGCAACCGAACAATATGACTCATCTTGATTGGTTGTTTTAATCAGATATACAGTCTACCATTTTGTAGTGAAGGTAAGATAACACAGCCAAATCAATAGAGCCATGTACTACCAAAGCCTAGAGGAGAACACCAAGCATTTGCAGCTTTATAATCTGTAAGACTACAATAGGTGTTTTATGAGATAGGTAGATGGACCCATTCCAAACTCAGTTCCCTGGGTCAGGTATCACATTTCAGAGATACCTTGCTATAGACATCTGACTGCCTGAGCTACAAAGGTACTGAATGTTGGTAAGACCATTTACATCAGTGAATCATTTGGAAATTTTCAGTTTATGGACTTTATCATCACTAAGCCATTGCAGTCATGATTTACTGACCTGTAATGTGTTTAGTAACTGAATTTCTGAAACATATATGTCCTAGTGAACAACTGGTATTAGTCTGTGCCTACATAGAAGTCTGGAGATGCAAGGGACCAGGATCTCCACAAATGTTGTGCAGCTGGTATTTCTGGGACTTTTGTCTCTCTGTCTGTATCTGTTTTGGCTCTTTAGACTATAAACTCTCCACAGCAGGAACTGTCTGTTATCAGACATATATCCACAAATGAGCAAAGTGAGGCCTCTCAGAAGGGTGCTTCAAAAGTACCACAAAAATGTTCTTTTTCAGGCTACACAATTTGATTTTCTCAGAAAACTACCAGAGACCCTGTATTTAAGAATCAGTTATCCAAATAATTTATGGTTTTTTACTATTGCAAAAAAAGTATCCTGTTCATTCAATGTAAAACAGGGTGAGGTCTCAGTCATGTTGGAAGTACAAAGGAAGTACAAGACATTTTCCCATGTCTAAATGGCATCACTGACATTTTACAAAGTAATCTCTTGAGTGCAACACTCACCCTTCCTTTCCAATTTTCATTTGAATGTGTCTTTCTTACCACTGCAGGAGTAGTTTGCCTGGACAAAAAAAACCTGGGAAGTTTCAAGTATTTCCCCCTACCTCTGTCACTGTTACTTCCAATACCAATTGGGAAATATCACTTGAGTCAGGGGGAGCTGTCTGATATCATTGGTCTGATCAAATGGAAAAGAAAAAGCATATGTACCCAACTTGCTGAGAAGACCTGTTAAAAAAAAAAGCAACCCAGATCCAGTGAAGATTGATGAAGTGTACAGGACAGTTAATTGTCACTGTTCCCACATGAGTTATTAAAGCTGTGGAGTAATTAAATCACATCTCGTCTTTCTTCTTACACAGCCTGGATAATCTCCATGTTGGAGAAACGAAGGTAGAAATAAGAGGGGAAAGCTATAGATTGCTTTACTTACAGAGCCTAAGACAACTTTGAAGCAGCCCTTGCTGGAATTACAAAATCATGCAAGAATTGTTTAAAGTCTGAGTGTTTGTAAATAAGGCTAAAGGTAGCCTTAGAAGTTCAAGAAAAATTCGCAAGTATTTGTGCTTAGCTGGTATACATTTAGATTTTATCTTTTGAATTTTAACTTGCTTTGGCAAAATGTTTGATTTCCAATTTGGGAGAGGCCATATTTACCACTGAGGCATAATGAGTTTTAAAACACTATTACCATTGCTTAACAGCTAACCAAACTGGAGAGAAAATCAACCACAGAACAAAACTGGAGCAAGGGAATTGCTAACAAAAAAATACTTCTCCCTTCAGCTCTACAAAGAGATCAGAGAACAGTTCTTTACTCAAACCAGATTTTAGATGCTTCCTTCCGTGCACAGTACATATGGCTTGCATCTATTTTTTCTTTAAAACAGAGCTACATTTCTTCCTGTTAGTAAACATATCAAGGCTTTTAGGAGAACTAACAACAGCAAAACTTTTCTTGCTTTTAATATAGAGTGAACATGGGTATTCTAAAGAGGAAATAATTTCTCTGACCATATGCATAAACTGAATGGCTTTGTAAGAGTTAACAGGTAAAAATACTGCCTTACATAAAAATTCATTCATTTTTATACAACTTGTATTTGAGGAGCTGTGTGTCTAGCACAAAAGTACTTAAACAAAACTGAATTTAACTTGACAAGAATACCTGCATTACCTCTTCCCCTGCAAGCTTACTTTCCCACCTTTCTCCTTATTCCACTTTTTTCTTTTATACGCCACCCCTTTCATACTTTCCTTTTTTCTTTAACAAAAGTCACTGCTGAGTAAAATATGAAACGCTAGCACGGGAACAGATAATTCCTTCCCACTGCCCTATCACCCCTTTCTCTGCCATCCTGAAGGCAATATACTTACTCAGAAAGAAAAGTTGATAGTAATTTTAAGGAAAGCTAACAACTGAAATATCACAGGTTTTCATGCTTCACGCTTCCAACATAACACAGCATTGTCCACCCACTCCAGCAACTGGCTCCGATGTATTTAATTTCCCTCCCAACTTTCTCAGTTTGGTATCAAACACAGGAGAGAATTTGACCATACATGTATAAGTGGATTGCTAGTCTAGATTGCTAGTAATGCTATTTGACCATTTTGCACCCAGAGGGTGGTGAAAAAAAGCAAGGAATCTGCATAGAAAAACATGTAAAAACTGATTCAGCAGCTACATCTTGCTAATATTAATGATAAACCCAGCTGGCAGAAGCCAAATAGCAAATGAGAGCATAACTGAGATGTAGAGAGATAACAGGATCTGGGGGCAGCTTATGCAAATATAGGCAAAAAAAAAACCTCTCTGCTGTATGAAAACAGAGCACTGGGGGTGGGGTGATGCACAGCAAAGAGAAATCCTTGCTTAATCCCATGGGCTACTCAGCTCTGGATGTGGCACTGATTTCCAGCAGCAGTACAAGTCTGCAGGGGAGGACAAGAAGGATACTGGGGAAGACAAGTCTATAAAAGCGATGTTTAAATGCTCTATAAATGAACTTCAAAAACTATCGACACAACAGAAAAATATGCCACCATGATGGCATCCAGCATTATCTTGGTAACCACTGTACAGTGCAATGAGCTTGGAAATGGCCAAAACAACTACAAGCCAGTAATTCTGAAAAAAAGATCTGATGTATCCACCCAACTCTGACAGACTAGTTATTGGATACTAATTGGGCTCTGCTAACAGCATGGCAAGAAGAGGCTGTACTGTGGGGCTACAGACAGCAGTCATTTATCTAATCTTAACATTTTAACAGATCTTCGTTATCACAGCTTGGCATCAATACTGTACTCTGGAAGGTACTGGTCCCTGAAAGCCTCTCAGTCTCGTATTCCCACAGTTGCTACCATGCCAATCACATGACTTTCTCTGAAGCATGCAACCTTCCCAGCAAAAGGCACATACTAAATAATGACAAGCCAGAAGCTCTCTCATTAACAGCCTTTTTCATCCGTCCATCCATCCATCCCACCAAATTAAGAGCATGAAGTGCATTGTTCCAACCTTTGTCCATATCTTTTCTTCCCATGGTCAAACTGCTCAGACATCGCTGCACACAAAAGCATCATGATAGTATCCTTTTTGTTCATGGGTAGCATGCATCTCTTGACAGAAATACAAAAAAAACCCAAGGTTTCTTCCCTCTCAGAATTCATAACATAAACACAGCTACTATCTAAGCAGGTTTGATTGCAGCTGTATATCATAGATGTTGACATTTTAAGTCAGGGGTCTTGTCCATATAATAAGCATTTCTTTCAATCTAGATGACCACTCACAAGTATGTAGTGGCAAGAAGAGCAGCTGAGCTGTGTCTGCACACCATTTGGAAGGGCCCTGGCTAAACTGCTTGTGCTTGTGCTTTTCTTGAATTCATTTCTAGAAGTATCTGGCCATCTACCCCCAAAGTCTCTAACATGAGGCAGAGTGCAAGCAGACCAGGGACAACAGGCATTGGAATGTCTCACTGCAAGAAACAGCCCAAATCAGACATAGAAGGATGGTTACAGCGGCCCACTGAAATAAAGGCATGACTGGCCAGTAACAGAAAACAGCAGGTCTTATGCTGCTGGCCCTCATTAGCTCTCAGGATCCAATCATATAATTGCTTATAAACTCTCCTCAGTAAGAAGTTGTAACTTAGACAGCAAGAGAGGGGGTAGGCAGGGTTTAAGACAGGATTTCTTTAAAGCCCCTGACAGTTATCCCTCATTAGTAAAGACAAACATTTCTTGGAATCAAAAAGACAAAATCTGAGGCTAAAGGAAGAGCAAGTTTGGTGTCACGGCATCCAGAAGGACATGACTTTGAAGTGTTTCTTCTTTGAAGTATGAGGAGTAATGTCAGAAATATAAGATTCTTGTGAATGAAATTAAGCAACAAGGAAAAAAGTCAAAATACTCCTAGCATTCCTGAAGCATGCCAATAAGCAAGAAACAGCAGCTAGGCTAGGCTACATATACTCCCACTCATGATGCTGCAATACTTCAACCAACACAAGACATACTGAGGAAGAGTTTTAACTGATACTATGCCATAAACTTCCCCTTCCTTCTCCTCTGTGTCCTTTCAATTCCCAGCATGAACAGAAAAACAAAACAGCAAACTAGAGAATATGATTTCAGTCCATCATATCACCCGCCAGGACCAGCTTTCCAGGATAATAAATCACCTGGCTATGGATACAGAAAGTTCACATATTATTAAAGTTCACTTTAATGCTGAGAGATAAAAGATCCATCCTTTCTACAGCAAGGTCTGAGGATCTGTCAGTACTGAGGATCCGTCAAACAACAGCACCTCATTCTGCAAGGCCTCCAGAATTTCCCAGTAAGACAGTGACACCCAGCTCCAGTGACACCCTTGAAGGATATTAGCAACACCAACCAGTTCCCAGAGCTCATGGTTCCAGGATTTGGAACAGTGCACACCATGGCAGAGAGATTATGTTATCAGTGACAGAGCTGGAAGTACACTCCAGCAGCTACAGTTAGTCACAACCACACCCAAAACATTCACAGTCTTCAAACTGCAAGAGTCCATGTGGTCAAAAAATCTTCCACTCAGTCATGGCAATCAAAACTGTTGTTGAATTAAGTCCCACACCTTTTAGCAAGCTAGTAACCAAAAAAAAAAAAAAACAAACCTCAGTCCAAATGATCAGTGTTTACTCAGTGTGATGCTGTTTACTCGGTGTTTACTCCATCTAAGGTCACATTTACTCTGTGTGACCCTGTGTGTTTCTCTGACACATACTAGCCTGATATACCAGGTCAATATTAGCTCAGAGCAGCCTACATTACGTGTCAACCACTCTTGCATCAATTTTTATCAAGTCAGATGGAGCTGTTATATCCAAAATCCAAATGCTTTCTTTTATACCTTTCTTGTACAAATTGTTAAAGGCTTTGCATTGTTAAGCATCTGGCAAAAGTTGATTATGCACCATTACATCTCTTCTTGCAGAAGAGCATAAGTGGGTTCAGGGCAGCTATTAACATATGCCAAGATAAAACAGCATCATCCAGTAATACCTCCATTTGAAAAAACATCTTAAACATTGAAAAACACAAAAAAAAAGACATATCTTTTTGTTCAATATTATTCCTCTTAATTTAACATCTGTGCTGTTATTCTTCCACTAACAGAACTTTCCCACCTTCTTGGGTGAAGACAAAATGTGCAGCCTGCTCCTTTAGAAGAGAAAGTTTTCAGCAAGTCTTGTGTTTAACACAGTAAGCACCATCTAGGTGACAGCCAAAGAATATACATTTGATTTATCCAGGCCAGAGAGTTGCCTCAGAGTATTAAAAAATCCCCAAAGTACTCACATCCCCAGAAATCATTCAAGTAAAAAGAAAATACAGCAGGCTGCCTCAAACTTCTTATGAGGTTGCTCAGAACTTAGTCATTAGATTGGCTTAGAATCTAACATTTTTAATATTTAGATCACATATTCTGACAGCAACTACAGAAATTACCTGTCCAAAAAGAGCAGCTACATGCACCTCCTAGCTGTGCCTAATGGATTTCAGCAGCTTCAAGCAAGCAAGGAGCCACTGTTATGTGACCAGTCAGCAGAGCAGCAGCACAGACAGAGCTGCTCAGCAGGTCAGCAGTGGTGCATCAGAATTTCCTGGAAATAATCCAGTATGGACTAACAAAATACTTATGGACCCATGCATTTAAACACAGACAACAAGTCACACTCAAGTTGCCACATACACACAGGTATAACTTTCTCCAGACCATTAGAGGTTCACAGGGGAGAGTGAATACCCCAAATCTTTTACAGACTTCAGCATGGAGAAACCATTAGAATCTGTATTACAATGTTATGAGTACAGATATGCAGCACACACAATGCAAACGATAAATGTGATTCTGTGTAACTGCAAGTTAGTGAAATATGATTAAATATGTTAAAGGATTCCAATGGATTCCACAGAAGTCTTCACCTTACTGGCCTCCCAAAGGTATGCTAACAAGCACAAGCAGACAAGTATCAAATCCTTGCTAGTAACTCATAGTGTTCCACACATGTCATTATTCCCCTTTTTGCAACAAAAACCAATGATTCTTCTTCCCCACTCCCATATCATCCAGGCTGCACATCATAGCTGTGGGAAAAACTTAAAACATAAAAATAAAGAGAATGGGATTTTCCTTCATTTCCTGGATTTTGACCACTGTCAGCAAGCTGAAAGGGGAAGCACTGTCCTGTCTCTGAAACTATCCCAAACACTACAACATAACTTCTCCAAAAATACTCAAATTTCAGTCTGAAAAAACTGTTTTCATGTTTTGTTCTGAGTATCAGATTAAGTGCTGACCTTTTACTGGGAGGTTGTATCATTCCTAGAAAGGTGGTAACACAGAAATCAGACAGGATATTCTTTTGCAGCTTTATACCACAGAATACAACACATTTAGAGAGATGCACATTTTAGTTAATTATATTGTGCACATCATCCCATTCAAGGAGTCTAGTGGTAACAGCTGATTAAGTGTAACACATTTGTTCTACATCATTTCTGTTTATAAACCACACAGAACACATCCCTGCTTCCAGTTCTACAGAAGACACTCAGCAGCACCAGCCCTGCTCAGTAGTGTTCAGTTCAGTGTCACTTCAGCTTTCACAGAGCTCTTTGTAGTGCTGGTTGCCATCTGCAGACAACGCCTGCCATACTGATGCATCAATAAGATGACCTGTTCAATAGGTCACATTCCTACCTGAGATTCTCAGAACTAACAACTTTTCTGATGACTTAGCTCAATCCAACCTCCAGGATGGCCGCAGAATGAAAGAGAAAAGCTGCTCAACACCTGGACTTGGGCTTCAAGGAAACACTTATTCTATGTTGGGCATATTTTTTAGTTTTTCCCAATTCTTACAAGCAAGACGCTTTTGGGACAGGAATTAACAACTTCCCTCTGTTTTATCTGGAAAATAGCAACCAATTAGTACATCAAAATAAATGACAATGAAAATCATAGCAGCAGGCAGAGTATAGTTGAGGGAAACGACAATTATGAAAAAATTTCTCTTTGCACTTTCAAACACATTCTGTCAAACTTTGTGCTGAACTTTGTGGCATCCATATCACCTGTCAGACCATAGCCCCTTTACAGTCATGAGAGCAATACATCACCATTGCTGACCAGTATACACAAGACTAATCAAAGACTAACAAACCTTGGCAGAACTTTATTTAAGAAATTCACTTTTCTTTAGATCAACATTTGGCATTGAAGCAAACATTTATAAGAAGACAAACAGTTTTCTTTGGGCATACACACTGTCAATAAGCGAACACAAAACACCAACAGATCCTGTTTGCTTACTGCAAACTTTGCAATAGTAAAATCTGTCTCACACTCTTTTCTAAACCAAGTTTAAATGCCTACAGCTTGCAAACATCACCATCATGTGTCTATGGAGAACTACAGTGCCAGTATGCACAACCACTTACATGACGTGATTCACAGATTTTTCTCTGTTTTGTATATGTTGGCATATCTTGGGGGCATGCTCAGTCTAGTGTGTTGCCTGTTTTCCATTAAATGGGAAGACCTTTTGAGACAATAAATATAGGTTTTCATCAGAGCCCTGAGGCATCCATTCATCACCTTATCTTGTCCCAAAGAGTTTTTGAAGAGATACGTAATAAAAACATTCTCATTTTGCCAACTGCATAAAGGATTTAGGGATGGTGAATGAATACAAATTAAATCTAATTACATACTTCCTACTTTTTATTTAAATGTATGCAATGCTGTCTCATTCTCTCCATCCTGCAGTGTCCAGAGTCACTTCACTAACTCAGTGCTTGAGATTCTCAATAAAACTAAAATATAAAAAAGGGAAACTTTAACAGATCTCCAACCAACCTGAAGAAAATTAGTATTGCTATTTACATAAATAAGCACAGCTGAAGAGCAGGTCTAGAAAGCTATAGGAATATAGAAGGTAGTAAATTCCACTCCAATTACATCAAGCAGTAAGTAAAGCATCAGAGACAGGTAGTGCTGAAATCAAGTAAGGTTGTGCTGCCAAAGCAGCAACCCAATTTAGGCAACCAGGCTGAAAGACGTAAGGAAAATCATGCACAACAACCTCACAACAAAGGGAACTGAGGGGAGGATTGCAGTGAAGACAGGGAGATCTGACAAAGCAGATGCTGGCCTCAGAAGTGCATGGCAGTTTTAAATGAAGTCAGTTTAAGAAATGGGCAGAAAAAAGAGAGAGCATGGAAAAAAAATGGAAATGGGCATATGATAACACAACAAGGTGTAAACAACAGGAACCCGGCAAAGAGAAATACTTAGCAAGGAGATCAGAAGATCAGGACAACAGGGTAACTTGAGAAAACTAAGTGAGGAAGGGAAGAAAACTGAAAAGGGGGTAAAGGCAGGAGAAGAAATGGAAATGGCCACTCTTGCCACAGTGTACACAAACAGAATTCCAGTTCCAAATTTTGGCAAATCCAGCAACCTCTTGTGCTGTTTTTCCTTCTCTCCCACTTGTGCAGCCTTATTGCCTTTTCCTGAAGAAGGGCATAATCCTGCACCAGTAACAATTCCTGTCATCCTCCCCTGGGCAACTCTGCCCGGAACTCTACTTCCATGTTTACCACTACATACTACACCACTCATCACTTGTTAAAATAATGAGAACCATGGTGACTCTCAAAATGCTTGCAAACTGAGGTTTCCTGTTGTGAGAGTCATCAGCTGGGGCCTGACTGAAGATTGCCACCAAACTGTGGGAGAAGTTATTTTTGTTTCAGGTTTGTTTGGCTTTCTTAAGGAAAAAAATTCTACAGGCCACTTCTTATGCATGAGGTTGTTTCAGCAGAATGTCTGGATTTCAGCTCAAGCTGTGATCTCACCATCTCCTCCAACTTAAAAACACTCATACAGACTGTTTTTCTAACTCTCACCATCCTAACCAAAACATGTGACATCACTCTTTCTATAGGTGTAAAAATGCCATCTCTCTTTTCCACACACAGTATTGAATTACTTCATTAATCAGAAGGAAACTCTGAGTTTGAGAAGCAGGGCTAGAAACTGGGGTTCAGTTTGTTAAAGTAACAGTATGTTGGTTCATCGTTTAAAAGTCCTTTTTTTTCAGACATGGATCTCTGTTGTATGTTTTTCTCTACTTGGTGGTTTTCTGTTTGTTTCTCTCTATCCCAGTTCTGCTACCCTACTGTCTTTTCCATCTAGCTTTTCATTTGCCATAGATGTCCTTTCCCAAAAAAAATGCTCACACGTTCATTTTTCTTTCTTTTCATTTTAAGCTTATGTCTGTCTTCCTCCACCCACTGTATCTTTTTCCAAGTTATTTAACAATTATTTTAGCTTTGTTTTGGCCATCTTACTTCTATCTATCACAATTTTTAAAGTGTATTTCTCTTTTCTTTTTTTTTTTTAATCCAGATGTCATTTCCCTTACCCTGATGGGAAAGTCTCCTTGTTTTTAATCTACCATCTTTCACCATTCCCATTTTATTTTCCAACATCCCATAGCCCAGTCTTCCCAGCCCAGGACTGAACCATGCCTCCAGCACAGTGCAAAGCATAGGCAAGGAAAGATGAACCAAAGCAGGAAGAAAATAAATACAGCCTTGACCTTAATTCCCATGGTCAAATCTGGACTGATGCCCCCACCAGCTGGTGGGAGTCCCCTCCCTTTTCTGGAAACGAGGAGCAGCTGCCTGACTGCAATGGCAGCCAAGCTTGTGAGCCCTTGTTCCTTTGCTGTCTTAGGAGAGCACAGGGCCTGCCTCCCACACCACTCCTATGGCACCATAAGTGCCTCCCCATTTCTCCTCCATAGCCTTGGCAGAAGGAGCATCTACAGCATTAGCCCTGCTCTGAGCAAGACCAGTTTGATCTAGGCTGATGCCTCTAGCAACACCTCCAGCTCTAATATCTGCTGCCTGTTACCACAGAGACAACACACCATGGAGGCAAAAGGCCTGGGAGGAGAGAGCAGCAGGAGCTCAGAGCGGTCTTTCATGGGGATGCAGTCAGCACACCACCCTCTGCTTCCCACTCCTCCGCTCCCAGGCAGCAGGGAGTGAGAGCCTGAAGAGATCCTCCCTCCTGTAGGCAGCTAGTTGGAAACCACTGCAAACTGTTCTATTGTCCTGACTCCTCTCCTCCTCCTCCTTTTGCAAGGGTGGGTAAGGAAAGGAAAAAGATCTCATTTTTCTGGTGAACTGAAGCTGCATGATACATGGCTTCAGATTAACAGTGAAGTCCTCCAGGAAGCAGGACAACAGGCCTCGAGCTCATCAAGGTACCAGCTTAAACATCTGCATCCAACAGCCCTATGTACACAGAATTCTTCCTAAACAATAGATAATTAAGTGTAAGATATATAATCCTCCCTTTAACATGCTCTGAAAGAATAAAGACCCAAGCCACACAGCAAGTTGATCAGACTCAGATTGCAAATGGTTTCATCCCCAGCTCTCACTCCCTACAAAACAAGACTGCCTCGTTTTAACTGTAAGAGACAGCTTAGTATTTAACACTCATATTTTAAAGAAAATCTGGAGAGTGTAAGAGTTCTTTTTATTGCTCATAAGCAATTAAGGAACGCCATTTACAGGCTCTGTAAAGCTGTCCTCAGTGAATAAAAGGCAGGGTGGGGGTGATTCAGCCAAGACAAATCACAATTGCTATTTAAAAATTTAAGGATCCCACCTCTCACTCAAATAGTCCTGAGGAAGACCTCAGAAAGCATTTCTGAAGGGTACATGACAGAAAGTGCTATGAACTAAACACTGCAAACTTGTTTACATTCTCACTTAAAGCCAATGTAAACCAAGAGGCGCCATTCAGAGAAGCAACACCAAGATAAAACTGATCCAAGCCTCTGAAGGAGCACTGCACTGGGGAGATGAGTTTCCCTCTTGCCTTGGCTAGCCTATAATCAATGAGTGTCATTGATCTCACTGCTGACTTGTGACTTCAGTGACTCTTATCTCATGAAGTTTCATGAGTAGAAATTATCTGCTGTTTAATAAAGCCTTCCTAGGGCACACTATCACTGATTTAGTTGCTAAGCCCATCTTAGCTAGTCTGCAAACACCAGTAGCTCCCTACTAGCACCCAAGCTGACCTTTCCTATGTTACAGCACAATGGCTCTTACCATACCTTGATATAATAGCATTGCATGCTTGATTTCAGCTCCCACAGGTTACTGCTTACTGGTTTGTTTTCATGTCTGAAGACCAAGATTCCTTATTTTAAAACTAAGAAAATATCATTAAAAATGTTTTGTCATTGACAAATGGAGCTGTAGCTGTGCTGTAAGAAACCAGATGGAAATTTAGTTCATGATTCCAGTAAAAATGTCAGTGAAATGGAACAAGGAACTCCTCAAAGACCAGTGGAGCATATATTGTTCCTAAATTTCAGACCTTACCAGGACCAAATAAAATCTAGAACCTACACAGCAATGAGCTGTTAGCCTCTTCATTCCATACCAAAATGGTCTTTCAGAGACTTAGAATCCACATATACAATAGTCAAAGAATTCTTTTTCCTGGTGCTCTGGTGACTCCTGCAGAACTGGAAGAGACTGGTAAAAAAATATCAGAAAATGTTTATAATATTTTCTCGATAAATACAAAACTGAAACACCTGGCATTATTTTGGTATTAACTTTGCCAGTGTAACTATAGTGATACCATGAGCTCAAGTGAACATGGCTGGCAAGGTTTTCCCAAATGGAATACTTTCAAACCACCATCCCCACTAGAGGTACCATTGAGAGTTTTGGGGTGTTGCACACCAAGTAAATCATGCAATGATTTTGAGTTCAGATGTTAAACTTGGTTTGCATTTGTCTTCACAATACCATCCACCTTGCAGCAAACAGGTTGGTGCAGGTGAGAAGACATCATTTTGTTCAGAAGAGCCCAATAGAGTCTGAGAAGGTGTCAAAGTGTTCATCATCAAGTCCTCTTGAGTTTTGGTAAGGTTTTTCCCCCTGTGTTAAACAGAAGACAAAAAAACTGCATGCTGAGTATTTTCAGTGCAGTGACCATTATGAAGTTTGAAGAGAAGGATCAACAGGCTGGCTGCCCTGACACGGGTTGTGCTGCAGAAAACTCACCAATTTCTCTGAAAGCAGAGCTTATATAAGACAAACTATAATCCCACACTAAATTCCTGCCAATGCATAAATACTTGACAACCTTCCTTACTCCTCTCATCCTCAAAGTCCAAATGCATGCTCCACACTTCACTGAAAGCAGACCCTATGCCCTTAATCCCACATTTCCATTCTGTGACAGACTTACTCCTGACTTCTTTAACAACCATGTTCCTTTAAAAAATGAAAATGATGCACAAGAGATACAAGAGATACGCCTGAGGGAAATCCTTATATCAAGGAAGAACATTCCTGTATTGTGAAGTCTAAGGTTTTGTGGAACTCCATTTAAATCAGTCAAATGTTACAATATCCCTGTCCTTTTGGTTTATATCAAAATGCACATGGTCAAATTAGTCAAAAAGATAATCCAGAAAGATCAAGATATCAATAAAAAAAAAGACCAAAAAAAAAAAATAGCAATCAGACTTTAAATGAAATATTACTTCTGTGAAACAAGTATTTTTCTTGGAACAAACTCTCACCCATCACACCAGAGGAAATCAGCTTAGGCTCATTATGATGGAATGTTATTAAGAACAAAATTTACTTTCCGTGCCTCTTTATTCAGAAGTTACAAACTTTGAAACAGAGATTTAATAACTAAATAAACTGATTATGTAAGCCCTCAACCTGTGAGCAGTCTATGCATATACTTAGATTTACAGACTTAAGTAACCCAATTCCTAGTAGTGTGTGTGTTTCAGGACACACACATTACCTTGAATGTTAGAGTATTTTGCTTATAGCAGTACAAACCAAACCCAAGGGAGCCACATGACTGTACAATGCAGCTGTATCTACAAGTTGAGAATTACTGTAATCAGTGGAAATAGAAACACAGATTTCCTCTAATATCACAAATTTGCTCAGCAAAGTTGACTAGAGACAGCTAAAATTGTTTTCTACTCAGTAACACAGGATAAATGGGAAAGAGACTGATCCTGGACATCCTCTATTCAGTCATCCAAGTATTACAGTTCCTTGCTAGCAGTCTGCTAGAACCATAACCAAGTCAGGTTTTGTCAGTATGGAATGCACAGACCAGGCCTTCAAATATTAAATAAAATATTTCCTTACAACTCTGATGGTGTGAAGAATAAAAAAAAATATTAAAAGGAAAGAGGAGAGGGAAAGGGGGAGGAGGAGAAGGCCTGTGTGTGTATAGAAGGAATGTGGGCTCAATATACAACAGCACTAAATATTTTATCTTCGAACCAAATTGCTACAAAAGAGTCCTGATTAACATTTCATTGCAAAAGATGCACCACTATACTAACGGCCTTAAAAATCTACATTTAAATGGAATACAAAAAAAAAATGTTATTCAAAAGCATTCTCTAGACATTCCCTTTTAAAAGCAGTAGGTTAAAGGTTTGATTTATATAGACTTTAAAGAGATTATACGCTGTCTTTGTCACATCACAGTTTAACTGTGTAGTTTCACCTCAGCTTTACATTTATGAACTGGATGAAGACAATACCATTTATGATGTGCAACTTCAGACGTTTTTATTTTTTATTATTTGTCTGTTAAAAATTCCTTTTGGTACATATAAATGCTAACATCTAGCCTTTGAGGTGTTACTCTTTTACTCTTTTTTTTTCACTTATTTCCCCAAAAAACTAACATATGCTACAGGTTTTTATTTTATTTTACAGAAAACAGCACATGAAAGCATTGCTGGAATATTTATTAGATTCATCTGTTATCGTTTTGTTACATGATCTGCAAAGAAGAAAAAACATACTTATGGTTATACCAAACCAGCAGGATTGGTGCACCATGACTGGTACAATATGGACTGTACTGGACCCTACACCACAAATGTGGCTTTACCATATTTCAGTGTGTTAAGTGCTTGCACAAGCAATGCTGTTTGAATTATGTAAGGACTCTGTTGTGCATCGCCTATAGATTAATAATTCTCACTCCATGCAAAATCCAACTAAGCTAAGGACAAGCACTAAAGATAAAACTCAACACTTGCTAATCAGTTGTTCAATAGTGAATCACAGCACAGAAGGGACTTGCATGGCAGCCAGCCTCCATGGGATGCCAAACTGGGGGCCCATCTTCCCATCTTCCCCCAGTGTTTACACAGGGAACTGGTGAGAGATACTAAGCAAAGGCACCGAGCCACAGGAGAGAAGCCAATACTCTAATAAATGCAGAACACATCACAACCTAAATATGTTAGTGTAAATGTTGAATGACTTCTAATTATTTATAATCAGCAGTCATTAAGAGTCATGCTTTTCCCCCTTGATTCCTTCAGCAGAGAGGAGGCAAGCATGAAAAATGGGTTAGCAGCCTTTCTGTGGGCCAATTGCTCCTGTTCTCAGAGGGACTCAGCCAAAGCCCATTAGGAGGGTACTGACCTCAATCTGCTGTGGATCAGTCCCTGAACGCCACAAAAGTCTCTAGATTCCAAAAAGGTTATGCTCCCCCTGGCTTTAAAGGCAGAGGGAGAAGACTTGAGAAGCTTTATGCTACAGTCTCTTTCCCAGAAGATTTTTAAGCATCCCATGAGATGCAGTCAGAGGTCAAATAGTGCATAGCACCCCCACACAACCCACTTACCTCCAGAGACTTGCAAAGAGGAGGGCACCTTCTGCAGAGATTACAGGAGGCAGGAGTAATGCAGTTATGCAGAAACTCAAAGGAATGCCAGGTGTGCCCAGCATCGATGCAGCACTGCAGTACACATTTGCACCTGAAGATTGTCTCCTCCCACCCTTTACAGAGAACCTGGCTGCACAGATGTGCACAGGTGGGTCCTCCAAAGGAAATGGTGATCTAACACCAAAAAAGCATTTTTAAAGCGTTCTTCAGCATTCAGACAAAAGAATCATTTTACATGTCCTACCTCCTATCAGACCTTTGTTATCCTCAGTGAAGCCCACTGCTTTTCTGCTGGGAGGGTCTCTCATGCAGAACAAATGCAGTCCCTTTATAAAGCCTTCTAATTAAAAGAGCTCCTGCAGTCCTTAGCCAAACTCTCTCCCATCATCCTCACCCAACAAAATAAAACTTCTGACTAAAAGTTCAGTAATGCCAACTGGAATACACATTCCTTATGATGTTGAAGACCCTAAAGGAGAAACACTTGACAAGCTGTTTGTAATGCTTGTGAAACATTAGAAAGTCACATTTTCTAAACAGGTGATTTGTTAGTACAGAGCTGCTGAAAAACATGGTTTGTGTTTCCAGCTACTGTCCACAAGCTCATAATCACAGTGCTTCTAAAACTCCAGGAATCTGCACTGTAGGATACTTGATGACATAGCAAATAACTCTTCCATTGATGCAGCAGTAGCAGCTCTCAGAAACAACTCTGGCATTTACTCCCTGAGAAGTAAATATTGATATAACAGCATCTACCAGAGCATATGCAAAAGGCATATGAATGATTGCTTCTGCCAGTGCAGACTCACATGTTCAGAATCACACCTGCCACTTTATTCTGAATCACTGAAGCATGTAAATCATGGGAGAGAAACCTCCGCTTACAACTGCAATGAAAAGAAGCCAAGAGACTTTCTTCCAATTTCATCCAGCCCATAACTCTATTCTTAGATGGGCATTTTACATGCAACATCCCAGTCCTGCCAACATACATAAATATAAATTACTCCACCAAGGGAGCAGCCTGTGCAACATCCATGGGCATCCTGAGACCATTTGCCAGTATGTGGTTCTGGGCTTTTTAGGTGAGGTTCTTATCTTTAAGCAATCACTGTTTCAAAATAATTTTACAGTAAAAGGTTGGAGTAGGACAGTTTGGAAAGCCCTACAAAATTGAGTTTCTGCCACTCAGCTTAATGGATTTCAGGCAAGGAACAAACAGGACTTCTCCAACAATAAGAATAGAGCCTACCAGTTAGGCAGACAGAAGGAATTAAGGTAAAATAAATGGTATGTTTACTATACAACCCCATGAGGTGACCTCAGCTCACCACCATGAGGTGTATGAGGTGTATCACCTCAGCTCAGTGACCACTGGCATTATCCAATCCACTTCCCAGCCTCACATTGCCCTCAACAGATCTGCTCCACTGTAGGTCTTGCTAACAGGTTTATTTTTATTCTGAAATGTGTCTTAGGATTATTGTCCTTGTCACCTAAAGTTTCTCAAGAGTCCTCAGGGCATTCTAACCCTCAACAAGCACTGTAAAATGGCAATAACTAGCATCATCAGACTTAGTACCCAATAGCAAAGCTTTATTGCCAAGCTGAGGGCAGTTCTTGATATAAAATTAGGCCAGTAGATAATGAAGCTAGATTGCTCCCTACTGGCACAAAATTTTGAGATTTCATGCTTCTGCATTAAAATAACCCAAACAAAAGAATTAATTAGTAAATTGGAACATGTATAGCAGCACCCAACATGTGCTCATTTACAGGTTCCAGTAAGAAATGTGCATTCATAAAAGAAGGGGTCTGCCTCCACAAACAGATACTTCCCAGTGCTACCAGCATGGCAAAGACAAGAAGATACAGTCTGCAGTGCTTAAAGATTCAAACTGTCTCATCTGTCCTAATGGTGACTTAACAATACTGGTCCCAAATGCAAAACTCACTAATTTCTGTTTGATGTCAACAGCTATCCAATGGAGTACGACAAGGCTTCAAATCCCATCTGAACTGCTGCAGAGCCAAGAGCTGAACATACATCTACAGAGATAAAATACCAGCATATAAACAAGCTGTGATGGCTTGTTTCTTGAAATCCAACAAGACAGTCTAATAAGGCAGTCACACATCCTTAATTATGCTGGCTCCAAAACAAGTTTAACTATCGTTTAGGCAATTCCAAAAACATGGCAATTGCAACATAAAGTATAACTCAACCATAACTGCTTATCGTGAGTAATGTACATTGCATGCTATTTTCAGATGATAGCAAATTAGAGAGGGGTGGCACGCTGATTTGGCAAAGGTTTCTAGAGACTGTCTTTCACTCACCCCAGAAAGGAGAGAGAGAAACAGCCATCATCATCACCACCACCACTACCACTCATCTACTTCTGTCATCCCAGAGCCAAAGGGAACATAGGGATACTTATCCTGATATAATGAGTTACAAAATAGTCCTCCCCAGAGGATACAGGCAAGCTTATATAACCAGCAGTGAAACTGGGCAACTTTCCAGAAAATTTATCCAGCTGCCTGCAGTCTCCCATTTCAAGGTAGCTGGAAAAGCTAACTGCTGAATAAAGTCATTTGATCCACATCCCATGCATTTAAATAAAGAATATAAAAGAACAGACACCTATTTATGTTTGCTAATTTCTATTTCCTAAAACACTGAAAGGTAAAACATCTTCCTCCCTTCACCTGCATTCATGGTCTCTTTTAAGTTAAGACACTCAAAAGCATTTCCAGCACTGAACAAGAAGAAATACATGTTTATGGATAGAAGCTAAGTGTTTTTTAAAAACACAGAAATATTGTACCATATTCCAAATTCAAAAAAAAAAAAAAAAGGAAAAAAAATTTATGAAAGAAGCACTGTAAATTTTTAAGTGGAATATTCCTGTCCCTTTCTATTACCCTCTACCTCTCTCTTTCTATTCCATTTCTTGAACATGAAGTCAACTGGGATCACATGATGGGAGTCACATGAGCCAATTTCAGTCTTTGTTGATGTCTTGGGAGAAAATTTAGACTAGACAGACCTATCTAGAAGGGAACAGTTGAAGGAGACAGGCTACAGTTTGCAACATATTTATTTTTATTACATATTTTTATTCTTATGTCTCATTTTTCAGATTGGAGACTGATTCTGTCTGAACTTCAAAAGAAGGAAAAGAAAAGTTTATAACCTGAAGGGACACAAAGCAGGGAAACAGATTTTCAGTGAGATCATTCCATACCTCTTCATAGCTTATGTTTACTTTAGTTAACATCCACCTAACTTCAAGGACTCTCTACATTTTGAAGAATTGACTGTTGCTAAATTCTGAATGCTTTCCCTTTCAACTACACCTTGATAGCCTGCAACATGCACACACTGCCCTCTGCAACTCCTCCAGCAGAACCTAGGAAAAGCAATTTCACTGCTCTCTTTATTGCTAAACAAAATGTAAGCCCAACATAATAAAGGGTTTTACTTAGACTACTCTAATTTTCTCATTGTTTAGGTATGTTCCACATTAAAATAAGTTCAACCCTGCAACACAGGGGACTTTCACTACCAGACTGCCAAGGATTGGGTTTCCACAGCAGCCAAGACTCCTGAAGTCCAGAAGCATCTGTACAAGGCAATAATGAGTGCAGTCAGACCACGCTTGACACTTTGCAGATATAAGGGATGCCCATGACATCCCCATGGAGCACATGCTTAGGGCAGGTCCACTTGCACAGAGCCCTGGACAGTAAGTCTGACTTCCCTGGGATGTCAAAAAGCCAGCAGAAAATGCTGTGCCCACCTGAACTGTTCTTTTTTTTGGGTAGAGGTTGTCTTCACTTCCCAAAGAAGTGACGAGGTTACACTTCTCAGAGAGCAAGAGAAATCTAGCACAGTATGTCTGTACAAATGCAAGCACAAAAACAGCAGCCTGAATTGAGCTCACCCACGCAAACAAAAAACTCTGTTGCTCTTTCTTCGTGTCTAAGATTTGTGTCTAAAGGTAACATTTTGCCCCATAATTAAGAAGCCTGAAATACAACATTTTTTTTCACATTCACCCATTAGTAAAATTATGTTTTCTATATCAATTATTCTGTTACCGACCTGTAAGATCTTACATTCCTGCAGTTAAAGTACTGGTCCTATGAACAGCTATGACTTCTGCCTAACACTGCTCAAATACTGATTTTTGACAGGTCCTAAGTCCAACATGACAACCAAAAATTTTCCTTCCTTCCTTCCTTCCTTCCTTCCTTCCTTCCTTCCTTCCTTCCTTCCTTCCTTCCTTCCTTCCTTCCTTCCTTCCTTCCTTCCTTCCTTCCTCTTTTTTTTTCCCCTCTTCTTTCCTTCTTTTACTCTTTAAATACCTGGTGAAACGTTTAATATCTTTGCTCAAGGTTCTTATTCACTTATAGACATAATTATTATTTTTTTTAGGAGTAGGCTTATTTTTAGCATCTCCTTGAGCCTTGAAGATAAATGTAGCAATAATTACAGTCCCTTGAAATATTTTATTACTTGAGATATTTTGGTATCATTCATACTAAAGTTATTTCTCAGAAGAAAAAAATAATTTCTTGGTGCCAGAGAAAATGTATGCAAGCCTTAAATTCTGATTTAAGTTTGATGGCTGAAGAAAAAGGTCTTTGGGAATTTAAACAGCAAAACAAGTCTACCTCCCCCTGTTCTCTGAACAATCAAAAGAAAGTGTTCAAAGCTGAGAACAGGACTTTTAAAATTATTTCCACTCTTTTATGTGCAACATTATTCTCTCCCAAAGCAGCAAACAAAATGGTGTCTTGGAACAGATACTGTAAGCTCAGGGTGGCTGTCAGAAGATGCCGATGCATCTTAAATTGAAAATACAAAATAGAACCTACTATTTCTATTTTTCCTTGACCAATACTTTAGAAAACTTGGCACTGGGTTAGACTGAAATGAATGTTGGAAATTAAATTGGTAGAAATCCCCTGAGTGATTCCAGATCCATGCTTTTTTGGCAAGGATACTGTGATCCTGTGCCCATCCCGGTGTTTGAAAAGTACTAATGTCCATTCACTCAAACTCTTCAGCCAAATGTCTCTGAAGAATAATTCATCATATACACCTTCAGAAAAGAGGTTTACAATAATGTTCAGAAAGCAGCTTCCAAGTCTGGCATTTCTCTAAGCAAAATTGTGCTGTTTTCAATTTTGCTGAAAAAAATGTGAGAGGTGTGGTTCTTTATGAAGGCCCTGAAAATGCCTGTAAAAACCAGCAGGTTTTATAGCACTTTGTGACTGAATTTTTAAATATAGATTCAAATAAAGGATTCCTATGCTGTTCCCATGGAAGTCAATGGCAGTTGACTTCAAGACAGAGGTCAAGTCCTGATCTTATCAAATCTCTGAAACCTGGAGTAGCTCAAACTACAAGGATTGATTCTATTACAACTGCATGGGAACTAAGATATCATTATTCTTTCCCTTCTTTCTGATCATACAGAAGAGCCTTCAAATAGAAAGTTTGTAAAAGGAAACATATTTCCAGGATGAGGTCCTGAGATGGCTTCATGAGAAGATATCTCAAGTTTCAGAGATGTGATAATTCAGTGATCAAGGGTGCTGGGAGCCCAGACATCTTACTGAAGAGAACCAACTAAAAGATTATGGCTAGAGTAAGGACTAGAAAGAAATACCTAAGACTGAATATTTAAAGCCTACTAGTTAAAGTTGCTAAAAATCTTTTCAGTATTTTAGTGAGTTGTGAACTTCAGCCTAAAATTAAATAAAACTCCATCTTACCACTAAAGAACAATACGAAATTACAACTACAAGCACACCTTACAGATACTTTTTATGGGGTTAATTTTGTCTCATCCCTGTCTCACTGTGAATCCTGCAAGTCATACTGCCTCTTTTGAGCCCTGACCCCAGAAAGGGACAGATTTCCCTGACCTTCATGGTGCAGGCAGCTTGGAGCAGCCCAAGAACCCCAAGAAGGGGTAAGGAAACCTGTGACTCTCAGACACTTGAACTACCATCAAGATAAGCAAAAAACCTGAGGTGGGGAGAGAATACCAAACCTCCCTCTGACTTCCAGCAGATGCAATCCCCGGGCACAGAGAGATCCTGGCTGTGAGAAGCTGAGGATTCCCAGACACTTCCAAAGGGAAAATCCATGGAGCTGAGAGAGAAACCCAACACGCAGTGCAGCCATCCACTGAGTGAGCCCACTCTGCATCACTATGCCGTGCAGTCAGCGCTGAAACCAACCCAGGCTTAAGGGCTCATCACAGATGCTGAGCACCCCAGGGACCCAGCCTCCAGCAACTGGCAGGGTCTCGCCTCCACCCTCCTCCTCTCCAGCAGAAATACAAATCCAAAAACAAAAGCAGGAAAGCAGTTTATGAGGAGCATTTTATCTGAGTTGAAGTTGGAACGGGCTGTAAATTCCCATGGGACATCTAGGTTTACACACTTCAGATGAAACCATAAATTGAATATTAAACACACATTTTTATCAAATCATATTTCTCCCAGAGAAGGCTGAGGACTGCCTGGTGATTTTTTTTAATCTGATTCACTATGTTTACAAGTGGTAGGAAAGCTGGTTATATCAGCCACTCCATCTTTTTAGCTCTATTCGAATGACTTTGATTTTGTTTTTCTAACACTGCTAAGAAAACTATAATGCAAAAAAAGAAATAAAATCTATAATCTGTGAAAATGCACTCTGAAATCCATCAACCAAGTTGTATCCATAATTGCTTCCCTGGCTTATCAAAAAAAGGCTCATTTGCATTATCTGTTATCTTTAGATACCCATCCTGGTCTATAAACAGAGTTATCAATCCCGTTCAGAGGCCAGTCCACAAATTGAAGTTTTCTGTAGAGGGAATTAGCTATAAACAAGCCTGAGGCAATTTTCTTTGACAGCCAATGGTAAACCATAGGAAGTAACTTCAATAGTGATTTACAGTTCTTCTCTGGTTTCCATCCAACTTTTCCTTCTTGTGCTTCTGTTCTATCCAAAAAGGAATTTTTCAGATGTTCTAATTTCCCATTCAAGATGCAATCAATCCCAAGTCTAGGTGTGTCTAATCCAATTTTTACGGTATGTTCATGGGCCAGCACCAGAGAAAAAGAACTCTCTTTTTATTTTCTTTCAATTGCCTCTGCTGCAATCACAAGACTTGTCATCTCCTGGTGTGAAATGCACAACAGCAAAAGAGAGAGCGAAGGAGATTTGAGAGAGAGAGAGAGAGCGAGAGAGAGAGAGGGAACGCCAGCCTACTAAAAAGAAAGGGGAAAAGAGATACAGAGAAATAACACTAACATTTTTTAATAACTCTACATACTGAAAACTTGCATTTAACAGAATAATGAATTAACTCCAACTTCTTAAAGTCTGTGTGGAGTTTTTAAGTCCTCATTCAAATCACAATACACCATTAGAAGCAGGATATTTAGGAAAGGACTCCAGCTTCGCACCACCCCATCCTCCTCATCTATACCACAGTGAAGTCAGATTCAAGTCCTGTACTGCTTGCTCATGCACACCCCTCTTCTGCAGACAAGTAAACCCCATTGTCCAGCCTCCCACACCACTGAGAGTCAGAGGACTGCTACTCTTTTACAAATGAAAGATCTTTTCTCTCAGCAGCTTAACATACATTTCAGCTAGCTCTGACCTTCTGAAAAAAAAACCCAAAAACTGAGGACTTAAAATATTTATTTTTCAATCTTTAATTAAAAAATATCTCTAAGGCATTGACATGCACAGTGGATCTTAATGTGCACCCCAGGCACAGAAAACAAGTAACAAGCAGGGCCATGATTCCTCTCTGGGTAAACTACAGCAAATGAAAGTAAAGCAGCCAAAAACCCAATATGAGAGAGACCGATATGGATTTAAATCTGTGAGAGAAGCGGCAGAAGAACAGACAAGAATTACACCCAGGAGTTTAGCAATTAATAAATAGTCCCTGTGTCAATGCAGACCAATAAAAACTGTTTCCTTTTATATTAAAGGAAAATATATCTCTGACTACAGAGCTTGTATATTTTCCTCTTCCTTTTCTCTATATACGCATTTACCTGTGAGACACATATATGTGTGTATATACATACATGCACAGGTTCTTTTTCTCCTGACTGAAAACTACCCTAATGGGTAGGCACTAATGGATTTGAAGCGATAAGGTAAAGGCAGACATGCAAAATGCTCCAGAACTTCTGTTCCTAATCAATCACCAGAGATCAGTGACATCATTCAAGCCTTTGATCAGAGCTCCCCTTTCAAGCTTAAAAAGGGATATAGGTTGACCCACACCAGTGGAGGGACTGAAGAAACACCTAGGATACAATTCACAGTGAAATATGAGAAGTCACTGGCATCCCTCTTCAGAAAAACTATCCCTTCCCACCTTCCTCAAGGAATACAGCGTACATTCCAGAGCAACCAAGCACAAACAACAGATTTATCTCTTTCCCCAATAATTAGAAAACAGCCACAGAAACAACACATCACAAAATCCTTTCAGATTTTATTTTTGAAGCCTGCACATACATTTTCTCCTGAGCAGGCAGTTTATTACATTTGCTTGCATTTTAAAATCTCCTCAAGTCCATTGATTAAAAAAAAAAAAAGTAAAAGAAAAAATAAAAAAGGAAAGGAAAAAAAAAACAACCTTATTTTCCCAGAATATCTGAGCAGATATTAAGAAATAAAGGCTGACATCCATTTTTAAAGAAGAAATAACTTTCAGGAGAACCAGCATCACCGCAAGCATTCAATAAATTTAGCACCAGCCTTTGTCCACATCAGGGCATTCAGAGAGTTTGTATCACTAATCCCACTTCAGCTAAAATTGAGCTCCATTGTTTCTCCTTTCATCTGAGTTTCCATGGCACTTACTAGGACTTAAGTGTTATTTACTTAGTGCAGTTTGTTAAAAACAACAACAACAAAAAACGTACATCTTAACATGAGCATCATATTTGTTTTACTTTCAATAACCTCAAGGTGCAGTCAACATTTTACAGTCTCAGAGATTTCTTCCATGTAAAAATTCTTCAAGAAAAGCAAAGTTGAAAATAGACCTGCAAACACTCACTTCATTGTTTTTGTTTGTTTTTTTCCCCATCTGTATTTTTAAAAATCTAATTGAGCTTCCTGAACTGCAGCAAAAATGTAGTTTATTATCTCCCTCATCAGGTGATCAATGATTTCATTAATAAGACAGATAACAAAACTGTCATATCATCGACACAGTTATGAAAGATGATCCTGGCTTCTTGCTCCATTTTCCAAGGTCTGGGATACTCTGTGGCAGCTCTGAGTCCATTCAATATTTTCCACAGACAGAGAAAAGTGAAAATCCATTTTGAAACCAATTTCAATTAGGATCCAGAAGCTGTTATCACAGGTGTCGCAGAATGGGCCCGTAAGTGGAAATGTCGCCTATCCATTCTGAAATGAAACCTTATCAGGGCCTACGAAGATGGCTGAGGACAGCCTATCTGTAAATTACTTTTCGTCCTGTGTTAACTCAACCCTAGTTCTGTCATATGGAATTCTTTCCAGCCCCTCGTAATAATCTAATGACTAACCAGGCGCTGTACCAAAACGGCTTTTATTCTGCTCGGGCTTCCCCCGCCAAATGAACAGGGCTGCAAATGCAAATAACCGGAGGCAGCCAGGCGAGCCGACGTATTTAGTAATATCATTTAAAGCTCTCATAGTTTATTACAGGGAACTAACGGGCTTGCATTCTGAAGCCTGTCTCCACCCATTGCATTCCTGGTGATTTTTCAATTGCAAACTCCAAGGCCCAGTTATTTCATTAATTCAGCACCCAAGTAGTGAGGCTTTTCTCTCACATCTTTCAGTCTCCTTTTAGCAAATTATCCCATGACGGAGGATTTATTCAGTCAAAGACCTCGGACTTTGAGAGGCAACAAAAGAATCAAGAGACTTTCTGGTCCACCTGCCTGGCGAATGATGAGGCAGGGTAAAGCCTCCCCTAGA
This sequence comes from Agelaius phoeniceus, assembly GCF_051311805.1. Taxonomy (NCBI): domain Eukaryota; kingdom Metazoa; phylum Chordata; class Aves; order Passeriformes; family Icteridae; genus Agelaius; species Agelaius phoeniceus. The sequence goes on along the minus strand of NC_135265.1, from coordinate 53,918,861 downwards.
GAAACCAATCAAACCATTGTGTGGCACAGTCAGACCTTTTCAACTGTCAAGCCAGGAGAGCAGGAAAAGAGATGAAAGAACTCAGGATGAAGCTACCATTTACAGAACCATGTGGGAATGGTCTCCGAAGATTTAATAATTGGGATGGAACTCAACTTTCTGAAAACTAAAAGAAAGGGGGAAAAAAAAAGGAAAGGAAAGAAAAGAAAAGAGAGAGAAGAAAAAGGAGAGAGAAGAAAAAGGAGAGAAAGAAGGACAGAAAAGTGAGAGACCAGGAGGAGGGGAAAACACTGCTGGTCAGGCCCAGAAGGAACTTTTCCACACATAAAACCCTTTGTTGTTATGTATGAACCCCTACACTGGAAAAGATGAGAAAAACAAGTACAGGATGGGGCACAGAGAGAACGCATGGTCTACAATACTAACTTCAGTTTCAGCAATTTATCATCCCATCTTAGGAAAAACTGCATCAGTATAAACCTGTTCTATTTAACAGAACAAAATAATCCCCCTAGTTTGGGACATCTGTGTGCATTTTCAAGCTATTGCATTTGTGGGACTCAAGTTTCCACTTGGCTGCATGTGGAACATGCATGAGAAGTCATACTAAATGAATGGAAAACAGCATATTTTAAGTGGCTGGCATGTGCAAAGAATGTGCTCCTGTATAGCAAGACTCCAGTTGACTGAAGGCACAAGATGAGGACCTGCTTTTTGATAATCTGACACTTATAATGTCTTATAAGCCAAATTTTCAAATTATCTGCAGAAAACCCAGTATTTCCTGTATGCTTCTCTTTTTCAAAGTGCCTCTGCAAACTTGAAGTATGCATTCATCAGTAGGTCCAGATCACATTTACAAGCAAATCTTTTTTCTGACTTGCCAGCCTTATGAGCAAAAATAGAATCTACAAATTAAATTGTGACCATTTGCAGTATACATCAAAGGCAAACACTTTTAATGGGAAATAAGATAATAATACAGCACTAAAAATCCATCTCATTCCCTTTTAGTTGGGATGTCAAAAGAATGCTTCTCCCTCCCCTTCCACTCTCACCCCAAAATAATGAGATATGGCTTGGAAAGAATACAGAAAATGTAGTTTTAATATGGCACCTTCTTTACATAATCACAGACTATACCCTTAGCTCATTTCTCCCACTTATTGGCATATTATTTAGTAATAATTTCTATGTAAGCAGAAACCGAAGTTTTGATTCTTCTACAAAAGAAGAAAAAAAAAAGAAAGGGGGGGAAGTAAATAGAAACATACAGAGCAGGGATATAATCAAATGCAACACTGATTCCTGATTATTTCCTTTTAACTGAAGACAGATATGAAATAGAAAACAACTAGAAAAGATGAATGCCATTTGAAAACCTGTTAAGTAATTTAATCACTTCAATTGCCTTAATTTACACAGTTCAGATCATAAAGCCGAACACAGCGCCTGCCAGAAGGGTTGCCTAGCTTTAAGTCAATTAGAAGGATTTTAAAAAATTCTTTTTTATTTACTTTAAGAAGATCATCTGCTCTGCATAGCTCCTTCACTTCTCTTTTTTGGGACCCAGGATCCACAAGCTTTTTGCCTTAAAGTGCCCCTTTCAGTCCTTCCAAGCAGTCTGGCACCCATTTGTGTTGACACCAATTTCCAGCAGCTGGGAGGAAGATGCCATCACTTGGAGCAGCAGTGCTGTTGCCACACAGCCTCCCCACTTTGGTGACACAGGCTGGCACAGAACTGCAACGTCTTTACTTTTAGGGTATCTTCTGAAACCAGCACTTCATGGCAGCAAGTTAGCCTTTTTTGGAAGGCTAACAGAATCACTGAAGTTTCAGCTGCCAGCAGCCTTTTTTTTTAAAAAATCAAACCTCTTGGTTGCTTCCTCCTCACCAGTACTGTGGGCTGTAATGGCTGAATTTTTTGAATTCTGACTGACACTAGACTCCTGCAAAGCACAAGATACAGAGCATGGTACCACCACCATACTGCAGAGACAAAGTTTAAACCCTTTTTATTATTATTACTTCTGTGTCAAAACCCAGGTACAATTTTAATATGGCTGCTTGGGTGTTTTAGGGTTGAGTCTTTTTTTGTTGTTGTTTTTCAGGAAAAAAAATCCCCAGTGTAAAATTTCCTAAATTTGACCTCCACCCTGAACAGGTGGCAAGCTTCTGCTGCTAACTAATGTTTTCTCCTGATTCCACCTCATGTTATCCAGCAGGATGTTAAGTCATTACTTACTGATTACAGTGATTGCAGGGATAAGCCACTCAATCATCTCTTTCTGGAACTTGCAAAGGGATACAGGAGGATTGACATTTAATATCCCTTATGCTATTAACCACTGCAGGGAGGGGAGAGAAGGGGGGGAAAAAACGAGGGAAATCTCAGCAGAATTAATGAAGCAATACTGTATTGCACTTGCAGATCACTGGGTTTAGAGTGGGGTACGTGTACAGCTGGCTCACTGAGGAACAACACTAGAAAATAGTATCAGGCAGAATGAGTTATTACAGTCTACAATAAGCCATAACTTGATGACTGAAATTTTATTAGTAAGCATAAAGGACCATGGGTACATTACTCCAAAAGAACGTGTATTTAATCAGCTACTCACACCAGATTACAATACACCAAGACATGCAGTCCCCATTTAATTACAACCTCCAGTACTTTCATTTCCAATACTTCCAAGCATCAGGGTAGCCTATTCTCCCCTAGGAAAAGTACCTTCTTTTAAGTTTATCCTCTTACGACCTGGCCACAAATATTAGAACAGAAGAGTGCAAAAAAATCTTACAAGTTCAGGTCTTAGCCCTTATTTTTCTGGGCTACCACATGTGGCCAGTCTACCCTTAACTTTCATGCTGCTCTACACCACTTGTAGATAGGGATTACGTGCAGTATTTGTCTTGCTGAAAAAGAAATTTGTCAGAAAAATATGTACACAGAAGTTATCATTTCCAGCATCTAAAACTATAGGATGTTGCTTCCTCCTTGACCTGAAAATGAAAGTGAAGGGGGCCCCTCCATCCCCTTTGATTTCAGGGGAAGAGGATGGCATCTCCTAATGACTTTGTAGAATCAGGTCTCATATAATCAATTCAGGGCTCAATTTACAAGTCACTAAAATAGTACAGGCAATGTTTCTTGATACCTAACAACCTCTTTTGAACCCTGACCTCTCAACAGGACCCTGAGCACATGAGTCCAACAAGGGGGCCAAGAATGGGTATTATGATTAACACCTATTTTATGGTGAGGCTTGAAAGCAAGCAGCAGGACAAGCACCAACTGAAAGTTTAAACAGGAAATGTGATTCTTATGGGGTTGCAGACTGCTGAATACTTCCTTCAATCAACCCTCAAAGTACTATGAAGAAGGAAAAAAAAAGAGACCTAGATGAAGCTGGCTCTTCTTCTGAAAGAATCAAAGTGGACACATGAACTTCCTCTCATTTATTCATCTATCAAGCTTGGTTTTAAGTTACATCATCATTAAGATAATAATTTCTGCTTTCTATCACTTTAAAGTATGTTCTCAATAGCTATCTGATTCTGATAAAGGTAGTCAAGTCCACAACCTACATATGTTTATAATTAGCTTTTTTTTTAAGGCAGAGTAATAGGTTAATAAGAAATATCAGATTACACTGGAACAAGCTCATGGGTCAAAAACTAGACAAAACATATCAAACTGAAAATAAGTGCTTGGTTGTCAGACACTGAAAGAGCTCCTATACAATAACTGCATTGTTTTAATGAAACATTAAAAACATCAGTTTTGAGCCAAAATGTCCAAAAGAGGAAAGCATTCAAGTCACCAACAAAATTCACAAGCCAAACAGTAAATAAATCAGGTTTGAATACAGCATCACAATTTCCTAATGTTCTCCAAGCAATACTGTGAAGTGCAGTCTTGCCTTGTACAAGTATCAGTTCAGTCCTTACAGAAATTCCCTCTACTTTTCTGAAATTAAGGCAAAAAAATTAATTATATCTATGGTACAGATTAAGTGAAAAAAACAAGCGGCATTGAGCTGTGGGCTATGTGAAGTTAGTATGGGTTTTTTTAAACAATGCCTTTAAGGAAGCACCCTAAGAAAAAATCCAATTCACCTGCAAAACAGAAGGCAGAGTCAAAGCAGCCAGCCTGCACTAAAGCCACTGCCTAATTGTAAGCATGCAAATACCCACATTATTAGGGCAAACAGAACTAGTCCCATGGCTAAAGCAAGTCATTTGCTTAAGTTCACCAGACTGGAGTTCATGACTTTACTGCAATGCTCGGGAAGGCTGGCAACTCCTGGTGCCGGGGCAGCAGGAGGGCACTGCACCAGTGCAAGCAGCACAGCTGCACAGGCAGGGCATGGCAGCAGGCAGTTTTCTGCTCCAGCACTGCAGCACTCAGCCTGACATATGGACTTGGTGTGCCATGGTCTCAGACAGCTCGTCCGTCAGGCTGCGAGGCACAGGGGCCAAGAGCAGCATGGGGGAGGAGCAGTCGAGAACGAGCCTTCACACAGGCATTCATCACAATGCAGCAAGACAAGGCACTGGGCAGACTCCTGCAACATTTCCAGCATTCACCTGATGATTTCTTTCTAACCCTGGAATTACTTGAAATTACAGGATGATCCACCAGGGTCTAGCAAGGCAGGTTTTGTGAACTGCAACACCAGACAAAGGCTCTCCAATGGGAGCACAGAACTAATGGCAATGAGTTTATCAATGGATACCACCCTTAAGAAAGCCATTCTTTGCATAACTTGATAGAAACCTGAGTGTGCATGCAGAAACCTTCAGAACGACCTAGATCCATGCTATGACTTGGTAAGGAGAAGAGTGCTTTGTTCCCAGAGAAGTGGCACAAATGTGCCACAAATAAGACAAGACCCGACAACACAGCCCCGTTAGCCAGGTGGTCCAGGGCACTGGCCTCTACTCCAGTGTAATATGAGTGGCACAGCCATGACATAAACATGATTTATTTGTTGTTGTTATTACCTTGCCAAAGCAGATTAGCCTGAGGTTATCAAATCCCACCAAACACAAAACTAAGCTTACTTTATGCACTAGCATAAACTTTTTCATTCATACAGCCTTTTGTGAATTAACATCTCCATTAGCAGATTTCTTTAGCAGTTTTTGTACCCATGGATATTAGTCTAGCAGTAAATATAGCAGTCAAACAAAGTATGAAAAGGAACAATCCTAGTAAAACTGCACACAGTTTGTTTGAGACACACAAAATGAAACACAAGTAAAAAACCAAAAGCTTGCAGAAATGAATTTAAAACAAAGTAAGAGTGGTTCCACTGGGAATTAATGTGCACCAAAGATTTTTCTTATTACATTTCCTTTTACATTGTAGTCATTACAAATTATGATTTTTTTTAAATTTTTGATCACATGTATTTTAAAAGAAGTTTTAATTTGCTCCAGTACATGTATTTGTCCTGGAGCAAATTTGTCCTGGAGCAAATTTTAATGGCTTAGCTATAAATCCTGAAATTTAGAAGTTTATAATGGAAATGCTGGCAGGTCCATATCTAACACATTGCAAGCATCTTGGCAATACAGTGCTTGTAGTCAGGTGAGTGCAGCAGAAATCTTTATGGCATTAAGTAATGACAGGAACTCAGCAGAAGTGGCTAACTTGTAAACTGTGGCCCATGCCTGCTCCGTGCTTGAGACTACAGAGCAGCTGGTACCTTCCAAAGGACACCCTTAGTGTGGCCCTCAGAACTTCTACTGCATTGTTCAGGTTACCACTGAACAATGAGCTCCCCTTCCAGGTCACCTTTCCCACTATCTTTCCCTTGCATCTAGATTTACACCAGGCTCTTCAACACAGTCTGCACAACATATGATTTAAGTTTTTCCACACTCAATAGCCATATTAACATAGATCCTGTTCCTGGGTGTGTCACTTATTTCTGGGAGCTGCTGAAATAATGGCATTTTCTTTGTTTCTTCACGACTGTATACTTTGCATAAAAGCTATAACTAGCAGCTTTCCATCTGTTTATGATCCAAGTTCTGAGACCTTCAGAAGAGAGCAGAGATACTGAGAAAACACTTGTCTGTACATCACTCCTCAGACCGGTATCAATAAAACTTTACCGTGCAAACTTTGTCAATTCATGAGTTGTCCAGAAGTATAGAAGCACTGATATTAGACATGATTATGAGGTGACATTGGTATGATAGGCAGATGTTGCTCTGCAATGACATCAGTCTTCTGAGAAGAATAGCAGGGATCATTCTGTCCTTTTGTTATTTTTAAGGGTACCTTACCTTGTTTAACAGAGCATTCAAATGCAAATCACAACATTTAACATTACCACAGCCCTTTGCAAAAAAAAAAGAGGCACTGAATCAATAAAAGCTGCATGTTTTGTAGGAGTGGTGTCTTATAGCAACTGATGATGTTCCTGTAGTAATACTCATTCCAGCATTAAAGAACAAAAGATGCAAATGCGATGAAAGCTCCAGCTTTCATGCAAATTGTCCCTGTAACCAAAATTCATTATCATGACAATCACATCTGCAAGAAGCAAAACTTTTAAAACACTGCAAGAGTAAAACTTACATTTAAGTCCCTAAAGTTTTAGTATTAGTATTTGTTTTGGTACATGCTCCACGAAGTCCTTAGACTAAGAGGAAATTTTTCATATCAAAGAAAGAATCGAATATTTTATCCCTTTGAAGGCCAGCTCTGCATCTCTGGAAAGCCGTTGTGTCTCTGTTATGCATGCAGGTAGATTAGAAACCCAAACCTTGGAGATCCTGGTGACTTCCTTAAATACAAAGACTAACAATGCCAACACTTACCCACTGAAAACAAAGTTAACTGTCATTGACTTAAGAAAAGGAAGCCTCGGGCCCCAGGATGTGTACTACATTAGCATCTCCTTCCATTAGTAGGAGATAATTCAGTGACACAGTCATTCATTAGACTTGAAGTCTTTCCAACTCTTAGGAGTTTGATGACCCTGCTATGCAGTAACACTCCCCATAGGTGAAGCATGTAGTTAAGAACTAAAACTACCATTAAAGCAAGAAAAGTACTTGACAACGGTATATTAGTGTCAGAATTAGGCAAAAACATCTTGAAGGCCTCCATTTTAGCCCTCTAAATCTAAATGTTTACCAAAAACATTCAAGCTAGCCCAAACAGTCAGAGATGAATGTTTGAGTACAAACCCCTGACACATCAAAGAATATGCATATGTGTTTAACTGTGCATCTGCTTGAAAAGTTGGGCAAATGTGGAAAATCCTATTATCGATTAAAAAAAATACAATGGAGGCCTCTTCAGTTAATGTGAACCACTGTAATTCTATTGACAGCAACGGATCTGTGCTGACTTACACCAGCTGAGGATCTAATTTCATATGCCTTAGAAAACTGATGCAACCTTCCCCATTGCAACTCAAGGGTTTTTATACTCTCATGGGGATCAACTCCATCTAGTAGGTCAGCAGGTGTTGAGTCTGCTTTGAATCTGAAGTCCAGTCACACAGGAGGATACTGGGACATGTGCCATCTAATTTTTAATGACCTATGGACATTCTCCTTTAGTATGGCTGTAGGATTCATGTATTTTCTCCTGTAGTCTAGTGGGACATAACCTGTTTCTTTGAGAAAGCAGAAACCCTCTACTCAAGATATCAAAGTGAGAACCTGACCTGGAGGACCACAAGCCCAGATAAGTGATCATGATGGAAACAGAAAGTGTGAACTGAAAATGTTTTGCCAGAAATACACCAGGACCACAAAATATATAGAAAGGCATTTTCTACTTCTCACCATAACTAGACCGATTTGTAAAAAAATAGCAGTTTTAGCAGTTACTCCACAACTATCCAAAATCCATAGGTCTGCCCACACCATTTCAAGCAATTTTCTTTTCTAATGCAACAGGAATTTTGCATTAGTAGGAACCAATATGCTCAGCCCTCTTACACCAAACAATGAAAATGTCTAGGGCTGGGTTGGCTCACTCTTCTGAGAGGCAGGGAATATGTAAAATTGTCAACTGAGATATATTCTCTGGGGAGAATTGAGCAAACTACTCCAGTTTTGCAAATCTACAAGCTGTACATTCACAACTTTGAAATTAATCCACCAGAGAATACATACTTAGCTTGATGTTTTGTTCTGGGCATTAAGGGGCTTTGGTTGGGTGGGACAGCCCTTTCTGAGAAGGAAGTTTATTTGTAAAAGAAAGAAAAAAAAAACTCTTTGCCATTAATTTTGACAGACCTACTTCTGTCTCTATAGTAATAACTAATTACCTAACTAGTGTTAAGAGATTTCAATGGCCAAATGCAAAGCACTTGCAGGCCCTGCCAGGCTAATCAAGACAATTTCCAAAACGCCAAAACCAGGAACTTCCTATAATAAATAACTTAGCACATTTACATCTCAAATTAGAACATCTGGAAGAAAGAGACTATGCCTGATGCCAAAACAGGCCTTATTGTATCCTACCACTTTCCACACCACCACCACCCCTCCTCTGTTCATTTTCTTTAGCCTTTCTGTAGAACAAACACTGATCCAGGTGCAAATGCTCAATTCACAAGGAATGCAGAGAACATAAAATTACTGTAGGTTTGGCTGCTAGTAAATCCCTGCTGTTACTCACCATTGGAAGTTGTGCTGGAGGCAACAGCTTTCTCACTGACATCTGTTCGACTGGAGCATTTCACGATGGAATTCTCCACTTTTTTCTTCTCAGTTGTGGCAGAGCTATGGGACTGCGCCTCCATGATGACTTCTCATTACTTCAGCTCTCCTTGCACTAATACCTGAATGAAACAAGAGTCATAAACTCTAAAGACTGTTTGAAAGCTTAGCCCAAGTCTTCTCACCCCTCTCACCTGAAGAAGAGCCTGGAGCACAACTGAATTAGCAGTTCACAGTTCTGTAAGCTCATCAAATCATGTTTGCATGCATGAATTCCTAAGGAATTTAAAGAAATACTAACACCAAAACTTAGGCATGTTTGCCTTTAAAGAGAATCAGCATCACTAACCACTATGCTGTTCAAACAGCATAGGTAGGTCCATTTTTTTCAATTTTGTGGGGTTTTAATGGATCCAAAGGGAAAAAAGGACAGTATTTTTCTCTTGTGCCCAGAGCATTTTGGAAGAAGGCAAAAAAGAAAAAAAAAATCAAGAAAATCAAGACAGACCTTCATGTTGACTCTAGAAGCCAAATATTTAAATTTCAACATCCAGAGTGTTGGAACACACTGCCTCAGGAATTATCCTGTCTATCTCTACACCTTGTTACTCATGTAAACATCTCTCACTTTGTTTGTTCAGAAATCTAACTCAAACAAAATTGTATTGGCAAAACACCCCGAAAACCACAGGGGAAGACAAACATTATTGCTGGTGGCAGATAATAAGATCACTTTCTTTTGCATGAAAACGCTGGAAATAGAAAGCTCTGTAGAGGTGTGTATCTGGTTATTTTGCCTTTCCTGGATGTTCTCAGTGTCATCTCCAGTGATACATTCATTTAATACCCCGCAAATAATTTCTCTCTCTTCTCAGATATTTTACATTCCTGATGGAAATACGAGAAGCCCAAAAACTTGCAAAAGGGTATCTCTGCTTGTGCAGCAGTGCAGGCACACCAGGCCCCAAGACTGCAGGGATCTTAGGCTGTGAAGGATGCAAACATTAAGAACCAGTCTGCAGCTTAACTTGATGCACACCTGTCTGTCCAAGTTAGCTTTATGCAAATCATCAATATTCAGCACACACCATGCTTAGAACCAAATAGCTTGGTACTTTTGTAGTTTGAATATGAATCTATGCAACAACAAAAATAATAATTAGTTTTCTGCTCTGGGCAACACTGCTTGGTAGTCAAATGGGTCTAAAATGGAAGGAAGTCACACTCTTCTAGGACATAATTTAAATAAAATTTTCAAAAGGCTTCAAAAAGCCACAAAGTATAATGAAGTGTAAATATATTAGCAACCTGTTTCCCAAATTCTGACAGTCAAAAAAAAAAAAAAAGAAGAAACAACACCAAATCAAAAAAAAAAAAGGCTACAAAGCCAATTCATCACAAACACAGCTGTCTAATAAACCTTCCCCTTCCCACCTTCCTAGTAGGAGTTCTTTTTAATAGTACAATAAAACACTCCAAAGCCTCATTGTTATACAGTAGGGATCAAAGCAGAGCCCAATCACTAAATGAATCATTATTTAGCCAGGCAGCACAGCCAAGGAACTGTGCTAGATACCGCAGTCTCTCTGCCACTGACCTACTGTCTAAGCTTTCACAAGGCATTTTTCTTCCCTTCAGTTTCTTGCTTGCTAAAAAGAGGAATAACAAAGCTCTGCCTGCCACAGAAGAGGATTTGTAAGACTACTCTCAAGATCTATCTGTGAAAGTGCTATAAATATTATTGTGATCTGTGAAACAACTTCCTACCAAAACACTAAGGGGAATGTCAGGTGTCTTCAAGCAGAGAGTAGGAGAGATCTAGCAATACTCAACTTTCAACAGCCCTGACTTCTACCCAGCAATGCACAAGGCACCTTGAAGAGAGATCTCACATGAGCTTTGTAAACAGCACCTTTCCAAACTTTTCATATGACTTCTTCCTCTTTCCCTTTGCACACCTCATGCAAGGGCATCCCCAGTTTAGTCATTTAGCTAAAATATCTAGCTTTTTAGTCTCTTGCATTAGTAGAGAGAGGGAAGGCTGACACTGCTGCCAAATTGCTCACCCCATACTGAGAAAAAGATGTTTGTTTTCTCTATACAGCCCTGGCCACATAAATACCAAAATCTGCCTCTACACAGCTTCCAACTACTGCATGAGTGAGTCCCTCAATGTACCCTCCTATCTTCTGACTAACCACCTTTGAGTAATTTAACATTCTCTCAAACTAATTATCTTCTATGCATCTCTGAAGAAACTAAAATGCTATACATCTTCAGTTGTGGTTATTTTTCTTCCATTGCCTTCTAAGGGCCAAGACTGCTATTGAGGCAGCATCTTCACTTACACCAATGAGTATGACTTTGAAAACTTACAAGATAAAGCTGCAGAACTCATCCCTCTTCTTGTTTGGTTCTTGGTTCACAAGCATGTTGATTTTGACTTAAAATCATGAAAGGAAGCAATTATACTCCCTATTCAACTAGAAAGGAAGAAGCCACATACTCTGACTCCACAAGGCCAGCAGAGTGGCATGAAACATTTGGGAAGAGATCACAAAAATTATGACAGGTATCTAAAGTGGTTCCACTGCCTCCTGCCACACAGATGTCTATGCAGGTATGTGCAAGGAGCCTTCGCTTATCTCCACCTCCTTCCCCTCTCCATCACAGCAATACCTCCATTACAAACCGATCCTACCACTTCACAGAAAAGGAAGGTAATGCAGGTACTTTAAGGAGTTACCATGTCCTTAATCTCATAAAAAGCATCTTTGGAGAATCTGCAATTCAAGAGCAAAATGTGGCTGGTCAGACTGACATCATCCATTCTCTTGGCTACTTTATTTCTTTCCCCAACAGCCTGCCAATGAGATTTTTCTGGCGCTTTGGGGTCATCTTCTTTACTGGAAGAAAGAATAGCAGACAGAATTCCACATTCCTCATCAGTCTCTATCACTTCTCTGTTTTATGCTACCTGGTGTGGACTGCAGTACAGAACAGAGGCCTAAAGCAGCACTTAAATTTTTGGACAGAAAATTGCAGAACTGGCCAAGAACTAATATGAACATCTGCTCTTGGTTCATCTGTTCTGGTTCATGTTCACTCAGTTTACATTCAGAAGGCTGCTTTTATTCATGTCAGAATGAAAGAGGGAACACCACAAGAGTAAACTTTCTTACTCAGCGCTGCACCCTGTACCACGAGCCAATGGCCCCAGTGCTGCAGGCCTTTCCTCCTGTGCCTTCTTTCCTCTGCTCCCAACCTGCACACGCACACACATGTGCAGGCACAGACACCTGCAAGAATTCCTGCCTCTCCAGCAAAGCCCCAGTGGTGCATCAACGGTGGTGCCCATGGTTGGGAAGGCATGGAAGGCCAGAAGAGATGGCAGGACTAATAATTAGAGGGATGTGGCTTGTTATGTTTTGCCAAGCATACCCCTCAGGGAAGCAGGCATCGGGAGATCAATGTGGTGCCCCAAAAATCTTTTTTTTTTCCTGAAGACTTCCTTAAGACTAAGATGAAAATACAAGCCAGACACACATCTTCTAAAATCATTCTCCTTAAATTTGGCTAATTTTTATTTTCTCTGAGAAACTATTCCAAAATATGGCAGCTGCAGTTCACCAAAAAAGAAGTCCAAGGTTATGTAAAGATTTCTTTCCACTGTTTGTTAACCCCTTTCAAAAAGCATTCTAAAAATCAGACAGCCTGACATCGTCTCCACACTAAAACACAAAGTGGTTTATATTAGGGTGTATGTGTGTGTCTCTCTCCAGCGTGTGGGTCAGTGACTTTCCTGTTCCAGCCTCCAGGCCTGAGACAATCTGTATCTATATGCAGCAAGGAGTCCTACTTTCAAAAAACCTGAGAGTGAGTTTCATTGGCTATCCAGCATTTCCATGTGCATATGAAAGGCAAGAAAATGCTATAACAGTATATGGGCAAAAACCTGAACTTCCTTAGGTAAATAGAGGGATAAACATTCCTTCCCAAAAGCAAACATTTGTGGCTTTTTCCCATTCAACCATGCTTGAACCTTTTGTCATTTCCCTGAAGCCTGAACCCACTCCGCAATTAATTCCAGATCCCCATTTTAAACCTAATCCCTCTCAAAACAGTAACCTGCCTGCAGGTGTGTCTCCTCTTTTTAAAATATAAATGCAAACCTTCCCCAATTGCATATTATACTGGAGGAACTTTAGGAACATGCTGCTGGAATGAACTAGTTAAATGAGGAAAACTGTCTCTTTTAAAAGGAGTGTCAATAAATCACAATATGTTGGAAACTTATTTCGAACAAAAAAATTCTTTCAAGTAACTTAATATTATGTAATTTCTGGTTCTTATGTATGTTGGTTATAAAACCGTCCTTTATAGTAGTAAAAATGATCATATTCATATACTGGGGAGAAAAAAAACTCACATCTCTTTGTTCATTTACTCACAGTCCAAACTAACCAAAACCGGTGGAGCAGCCCTGTGCTTGGAAGAACAAGAAACTTGATTCTTTCTGAACAGACATTTCAATTTTCCAAGAAATCTTCATTCTGTATCACTTCTCTTCTCTGAACTACTTTTCAAATCATTTTATTTATACTGCATACATTAATTTTAAAGACCAGACCATGCAGATATTTATTGCTAGTAATAGGCTCACTGACTTCAACAAGATTGCTTGCTTTGGTCAAAGTGCTGAAGTGTAAGCATTTAAAATTCTCAATTTTCATGTTAAGACTGGTTTATGTTTCTTGCGAACTTAAACCTTCTGCCTTTCTTTGCTTTATTTTAATTTTTTGAGGGGTATCTTTTAACACGTTGAATTAAAAAAATAAAAAAGAAACAAATAAAACCTTTCCCTGTTTTACTTGATGCTGCTATAGTTGTATTCAATTCATTAACAAGTGGTTTGCATCCGCTGAGAAGAGCTGTCTGAAATAGCAGTGTCACAGCATTCATCATCATTACATCAGCAGTAGGGAAGTTCATACTGATTGCTATCAGCAACCAGAGTGCCCCAATCAGCGTGCAAGCAAACATAGCATGTTTAATTTTTCAGAAATGACTCTGGGTAGTTAGGGTGTTCATAGGTACTACTTTGATCCACACTACTGGAAGCAGTCTTTGGGGATACAATACATCTTGAACAGCACAACTGTATGAAAGTGAAAAACACAAGGGGAGGCATGAAGAACAATCAGGAAATTACAGTCTCTCTCAACCATAAAGGACCCCTTATCAATTTTATCAACAAGGGTTGCACCGTTCCTTGGGATTATTTAAGGATAAAAAAATGCATCTTGTTCAGCTACATTCAAATGCAAAATTTATATGAGACAATCTTAAGCTGTTATACGGGAGCTATTTCACACTGATTTATACAGGCTTGATTCAGGTACATTTAACTTCCAAAACCCACCTAGATTTCAGTATTGCTTTCCATCAAACCTGCTGGCAAAGCTGCACTGACAATGTTACCACTGACAGAACCTGATGAAAAATGTTCAAGCACTCAGACATTTTAAGAAATATCTCCCAAATGTAACATTAACCTCTTGCTATATCTCACCACTTTTGTAATAGCTATAGAAACTAACCTGTATATTTTTAGTATAGTTTATCCTTTCCTAATTCCTTGTAAGCTAAACCAGAATTCTGCAACCTTCATTAACTACTCCAGGGTAAACTTTATTTAGGTTCCTCCCTGTTGAGACAACTACTCACAGTAAGACTAATATAAACAGCACAAAGAGTCTTATATCCATATTATAAAACTACAACAAACAATCAGCTGGGGGGGGAGGTATGTTCTATTTCACAATACCTATCTCCATTTCAGTTACATGCATGATCTATAAACGCATTAATGAAAGAAAAGAAAGAAAGAAAGAAAGAAAGAAAGAAAGAAAGAAAGAAAGAAAGAAAGAAAGAAAGAAAGAAAGAAAGAAAGAAAGAAAGAAAGAAAGAAAGAAAGAAAGGAAAATAATTGCTTGACAGAATGAAAAATATCCTAAGTTAAGAGATACAACATTTATGAATACAGTCTTTCCAAATTCATTACTCTCTGCTGTCTTTTCCTTGTTCCTTCCCTTTGATTTTTTTCCCCCCATAAAGAATGAAAAACAACTAGACCTAAAGGCTGGTTAATGACGATCTGATCTGCTCCTGATAGGTTAAATAGCTTGTGGCATCAATAACGGAGGATCACAAACACATAGACAATCAGCTAGGCAAACCAGTGCTATTAGCATCCCTGTGATTAAGATCCTAAGTGAGAAAATATTCTATGCTGTACACTGAACTACTGATTGATTGCAAGAGTCTCTCAGCTCCAGGGGTATTATATTTGCTTATGTATTTCAGCTACAGATAAACTCAGCTACCTAAAAGTTCTGAAATTATTTAACATACACATACAATAGTATCAATAAGTGGCACTTTCTACTGAGGCACCAGCTCAGTTGCTTTAAATACACATCAACCACACAGCCTTACAAGTAGATTACATCTACTTTTGTTTCTTGGATTTAAAAAGCTGATAAGTATAACCCCAATTAAAACTATTACTTCAACAGATTAAACTCTGTATCTAAAGAAAACAGATTTCTGCCAGGAAAGAGATGATTCATTTTCACACTCAGCAAACAGAACTTAACTTGGATAACAACTGAAGAATTCAGGTCGAACTGTCCATCTCCAACTAGTCTATCTCTCACAGAAGCTGCTGATCGGGAACATGCAACACAAAGCTGAGGGAGACAGAGCCCTGACTTAGTGGTTTTACAATTCAGATATGATATATCCTCTGAGGTAAAATTTTATAATCAATTCACTGTCTGAGAGTCTTTACAATAAGGAACTAAACTTTAAGAAAAATAAACTAACAAACCCCACAACAAAAACAAAACAAATCAGGTCATTAACTCTGCATTTAAGCATTTGTTATTTTAATCATATGGTCTTGGGTTTCCTTTATTCCTTTTTTGATTCTCTTACAAATTGTCTAAATACAATGGAAAGAACAAAGTTTATTTCTTGCAAAATAGAAAGTGCTACATATCTTTCAAATCTCCAAATATTTCAATATATTTGGGGAGTGGGGTGTGTCTAAAACTAGTAATGCACTTACCATGGAGGATCAGAACTCCTTCTAATTAAACTACCTAATATTCCTCAGAAATTCAGAATAAGCTGTGGTACTGCTTGTTTTGCAATCCCACTTATTCTTGTGCTTCAAATTCTGCAGCAGAAAAAACTCTAATAATTATGTCAAAGAAAGATTAGCTGCAAAAGAATTAGCACAGGGAGAAGGAAAAAAAATCTCCTGTGGACTGTACTGTTTGTAGCAATAGGTTACAATGAGGGGCGACACTTCAAACTTCCCTACCAAGCCCACACTCTGTTTTTGCCCGTCTTTCCTCAGGAATTCAGCAGCACTAAATCCAAAACAAACTTAAGTAACAGTGCAGTGACTTCCTTTGGAAACACATTTGTTTTATGCAACCTGGAATTTTGCTTCATTCATATGCTCAAGATCTGAAAGGCCAGGCATATTCTTAGAGAACAGGGAGGGAGACAACAGCAAGATTTGCTGTGTGGATAACATAACTCTATGACTTTCTCTGCTGAGACTGTTCCTAGGATACTTATGGTGACAATACAGGCTGTTTTTTTCCTTTGCCTTCTTGTCTTTGCCTTGGTAAAGTTTTAGTTTGGTAAAGCAAATTACAAACATCTGTAATGGATGTGCTTTGCACCACAGTCAAGTAAGTAGTCACTACAACTTCAACAGAAAAATGCAGAAATACTCTAATTTCAAGTACTGGAACTCAACATTCCAGTGAAATGACCACTTTCTTCACACTTTTTGTTTTATCTCATCAATTCCAACAGATGAAAGATTCCTTAGAAACAAAACTAGATCTATATATCAATGTCAATCTATACAGGAACTGAGCTCAAGGAAGAATGTATTTAATGTACATCTATTGCAAAGATGTGCCTTCTGTTCCCAACTTATGATATGCAAATGAAAGTAGAAAAGACTGTATTCCATATTTTACAATTAGCATTTTAAAACAAGATCAAAGGAATCAAGTAGAATGTTTTTTGAAAGTGCCATGTTTTGATCCCAGTCCCATTCCTGGAATCCTGTTTATGTCCTCAGCACACTCTCAGGTTAAGAGATGCCTTCATCCAGGATTTCATGTTCTAACCCAACACAGATGTTTTAACATGTAAAAGAGTGAGGAAATCTCCATATATCCAGGAAGAACTTCAAGTGTGAAAGGTACTTTATAAAACTTTATCTTCAGCTTTTAAAGTTTACTTTAGGTTTTACACCTGTCTCATAACAGCAGGAAAACTGCACCATGATTTCATGTTTTTGTAACTTGACAAAACGCAACGGCACCACTCTGAATTGCTGCATTACAAATGCACAATCCACTTCACAATTCACTATCCTTGTTAAAACAGTGTAATCACAGAATTATATAGTTGTATTATTTTCCTAGAAATAGTAAATTGAAGAGCCAAGCAAAACCCCACCAACTACATCCTGACAGTAAAGAATCAGTAGTGCTAGGATTTCATTTTAATATACACGGCTCAGAACAGCGTACTGAACTGACACTAACTTGATCTGTGTTTCTGACTCTTCAGTTTCAGGTATTCATATATCTTATCTAATGAAGTCTTCATTCTCTGGGCAGCTGGATGATGTATTCTTTACACGCAGTTGATTTTCTTGACACTAACAGATTTGTATGCAAAGAAAACAATGTCTCATATAAAGCAGCAAACACTACTGGGGAAAGTTCAGCTCTAAACCACCAAAAAAAAGGTCTATTGGGTACTTTACCCTGAACTAAATATCAGATACCAAAAAAATACAACAACGTTCTGAGTATCAATAAAAATTAAAAAAAATATTTTAAGGCCTAATCATCTTGATGATCAGTGTAAAAAATAACTTGACATTTGAGTGGCAACTTCAGCTAGGAAAATTATTCAATCAGATCTCCTTGTAGTGGATTCTGATATTATCAGTTCTGACAGCCAGCAACTATTTAGAGACAAACACATTCTATCCCAGTTTCTTTGTCCCTTGTTGTAATCTAAATAACCTTGCAGGGGTTTTTAACATCAGTGTATTGTCTCGTTTCTTATTTTGTTCCTAAAGAGAGAGAAACCAACTCTTCAGATCAGCAGCCAATTTAATACACTTTCAAGGTAAGGCAGGTACAATTTACATCTACAGAGTATACCACAACAAAACCACAGTATGATGCCAGCACAATCTTTAAGAAAGTTTTCCCCTAAATCTCTGAAGAAAGCAGCCTTAAAAGAAAGCAGGGATTAGAGTGAGCTGGAAGGTAGGGAGGGGACTTACCTCAAACCCAGCCAAGCGGAAATCAGAGCAGTAATTCTAGCAGTCGGCAGAGTACACTTTTAGAGCTATAATGGTGTGAAGAAGTGCTGGGCAGCATTGCCTGAAGGCAGCACTAATACACTGCTGACTAATGACTGGGCCATGCGGACAATGAATTTGGGGGTTGAAAACTAACAGAAACCGTGCCGTACCTTGACAAATGGGCTTTCAAAATTTCATTCACTGAATAACCTTTAAGCACAAAATTGGCTCAAGTTCTCTCGGGAATAATATGACACATGTTGTTGGACAATAAGTATTTTCCTTTTTAATTAAAACTATTACACCGAATACATAAACATGATTACAGTGAATAAAATATAAGAGTTTTAACTATTTGGCACCTAGAAAAGACCAGACTCTGAATGTGAGGGGGAAACCATACGATCAGAAGGGTCAACAAATCCTAGGGTTAACCACCTGATTCACTGAAATTCATTCTTGGCAGAATATATTTTCCCTTCTTTGAGACGTAAAGGAGAACAAGAACTTCAAAGGTATGTTTAATGAGCTGCTACAAGCACAATTGGTTAAAAGAGGCTCAGAAATTATGTACTAAAAGCTGCATTGTGCTTAGAATTACAACTGAAAAAGTCTCGTTTTAAAGAGCCCCATAAACCAAATCAAGCCTCTTATAAACTTTGTCACCTTGTGTACTGACAAACACATTAAAACAACAGAATCCCTTTTTAAAGGAGTTCCTTTTTTTCGGCGCAACTCGACTTCTAATTTGAAAATAGCAATTTTGGCTCTTTTTACAGACAGAATGAAATACCTAAAGTGTCCCTAAATTAACAACTACCACTTGCCATAGACAGCATCGCCCTTAGCAGCTCCTAAAAACTTCAGAAAAGGATCTTAAAACAGGAAGCTTAGTGAGCTCATAAAACTGTTGTTGGAGCCAGGAACACATAGCATATTTAATCTGCAAACTGTGAGAGTCTACAATGATTTCAGCAAGATCTGAGGCATGCCCTCAAGGTTTGCTGGGATCTGGGATTAGGGAGTTGATAAGAACCCTCTACTGCCCATGGACATGTTTTTCTTCTGCAGTTAAACACAAATGCATAGAGACGTTTGACTGCTGCTTGGCGTTACTGCTCAAGTTATATAAAAGCTTTGCAGCTCCTTTTGCTGTCAATATATCAAAGTTTAAAAAAAATCATCAAAGTGTGAAATTTCATTTAAAGTCTGCCAGTCTACAGCTCTATTTCACAGACCTATCAAATAAAAGTGAAGATGAAAAATGCACTGAAAGAACTTGAAAAGTTTGCAGCAGCACCCATGGCCTATTTTTGTTTATTCTGTCTCATTTTATTTGATTTTAAAGTATAACAAATCAATTCCCTTATAAAAATGACAGAGTCTAAAGGGAGGATGTCTATAAAACCTGTGGTTAAAAGACAACTTGAAATCATTATTACAGCTGAACCTTTTGTTGAATAAAAAGCTTCCTCTGTAGCCATTTTAGCATTTTAATTGCCTAACAGCAAGTTGGCAGAAAATATCTTGAATATTCCAAAACAACCAGAATTACTACAGAATATGAGTGCCAGAAAAACTAAAGCTTTCTTCAAAGTATTCTTTAACTAGGGATTTACAACAATTGCATAAAGAAGAAAAGCCTGACTTTTAAGGTAATCTACTATAGACTAAAAGCATTAACATTCCATTACTAAGGTTTTCCTGAGGATTTCATGACTCGTTGATTCACTTTTCCTTCAAGTTTGCTTTTTCTTTGTACATTTCTGTCTCCATATAGTGGAACACATGCAACACTGATCATTTAAATGCCTCCTTCCATAACTTGAAATAAACCCTGCTTTAATAGCCCTCAAATTCCTTATTTATCAGGCAAAGATGACTAACTTTTCACTAACACTCTGCAACAAAAAAATATGCCATTCCTTCCTCTAATATGCAGACTAGAATTCAAACACACTACAGGAGTGCAGGTAATTGAATAGCTTTCCCCAAAACGAGGCAGGAAGTGTAACTGAAACTTTCATGGGTCAATATCAGTGCATACATTAATCTTGTTAAAAATTCGAGTAATCTGCAAGATGAACAAATTATAATGACGTCTCCAAACTTGAGTATTTTGGTTTTTCCAACACTATTCAGAAAAAAAAAAAATCATTTCTAGCCATTGATACTTTAATTTCTTAGCTACAAACTGTTTTTGTGTTTGAAAACGAACAATCTTTCACAACTGATGATTACGTATAGCAGTAATGACTCTTTCTTGGCCACTGCACACCTTCTCAAGCCAAAAAATGTTACTCCACTTACGCAGGAAAATGCAGGTGATGTCTTTGTTTTGCAGTACTTCTACAGAAAAGCTTTGGAAAACATCATATCCTGCTGAAAACCATATGCTGTTACCAGAATGCAAGAGTGCATTCATTTTGGCACCTTAAGCCACGGTTTTGCTTCCACTGCTGCTTAAAAGAATACACATACACTGAGAGAGTCCTTTTCTTACTCATTCTTCCTACTCATTCAAATTAAATAATCCTGCTTTTAAAGAAATAATTCCCCCGTCCTTAAAATAGCCTGCTCTCATAGTTACTATTATTTATGCTTTTAGAATTGGGCTATACACAAAACTGAAAGTATTTACATACTAGCTAGTTATACCCAAACCTTCCTTATATAAACAAACTCTCAAGAGGCTGCCTACAGTTTACATTGCTAAACTCATTCACCATTACTTTTAATATATATTTCCACGAACTGAAATACAGTGCTGTGAAGATGGCAATTTTTACATTTTAATGTTACAATACTTTTAAAACGCTGCATTTGTCTTCCTTCAAAATAATCATGACATATATAATTAAGAAACTGTCAGATCATTATCAATTTTTAATAAAGGACCTAAATGAAATAATTATAGGAATCAATCAGTGAGGCACCCTCCCAAATTACAATGCAATTGCACAAATATTCAAACTACTTAAGGCCAGTTCTGGTACATTTCAATCCATAATCTCGTTGAACACCACACCAAAAACAATTTTGGAACACAGCAAAACATAGTGATTTCTCACTATTCCAGTGATTTAAACGATTTCAAAACAGATACCTATAGCACAGAGAGACAGAGAGGCAACCGTGCCCTCCTAAAAATGTTTGTTGGTTTAATCAGCCACATGTCTCAAGGCCTCTGGAAAATTTAGCTTCCAAGTTTTTCTGTAGCACGCACACAAAAGAAACGAAGTCTGCACGCCGAAGCTTAAAAAATCATGTTTATTGAGGCTTGGAAATGAAGCGGGAAGTAGCAGGGGCGCGACGAAGAGGAGCGTTTTGCCGTGGGTTGCTACTTAATGCTCCTTTAGTGAAGTAGCCTCTAAAACGTGACACTGTGTATCAAACAGACAGCTATCCGTACCTCTGACTAAAAGGCTCTTTGAGATCCGTACAGTCCATCATTTCAAACTGAAGTGGCAGCTGGAAAATGTGGAACAGCTGGCAAGGAGCTGGGAGAAAATGTTTTACATAAATATATCTACATACAAACTGGCAGAAGGCCACGGACACCGTACCCGCAGGACCGGATAAAAACTACGCACCAGAGGGTTAAAAACAAAATTGGGGAGTGAGATGGGGAGCGAGGGGCGTGTGTTTCCTTTTACCTTTTCTCTTCACGTGGTGCGCGGGTTGGGGAGCGGGCGCTAGCAGCTGCGAGCCGGCGGGCCCGTCCGAAGGCGCGGGAATTGTGCCAACACCCCACCGGCTTCACGGGACAATCGGAACCGCGGCGGGCACGCTCTGCTCCCACCCTCCAAAGTTGGGCGGTGCACGGCCGGGCCGCGGTGCCGGCCCGGGGCGGCTCCGAGGAGCTCCCGCGGGGCAGCCGCCCCGCTCCGCCCGCCCGGGCCCGTCCCGCCGCCCCGCTCCCCCGCCTGACGCCGTGCCAGCGGCGGCGCGGAGCGGGCCCAGCGCCGCTCTGCTCGGAGCAGACACGGCCGGCACCCCCGCGCCCCCCTCCCGCGACCCGACCGTCCCCTTCCTCGCCGGGAGCAGCCGGCAGCGAACGATGACCCCCGGGCGCCCCTCCGCCCCGCCAGATGTGACAGCGGATTCTCCCCCGCTCCTCTCGCCTTTCGCCCTGCGAAGTTTGTGCCGGCCTCCCGCCGCACGGGCGTGAAAAGCCCCGGGAGTCGCTCGGGGAGTAGGGGCGAGGAGAAAGAAGGGGGTGGAAATAAAACAGCAGCTGTCGCCCGCACATCGGCAGCTCTGCCGCGGGACGTGCCCGGCCGAGCCCGGCCCGGAGCGGGGACTGCCCCCGCCTCGCCCCGCACCCCGCGCCCTCGGCTCCCGCGCTCCGTGACAGCCATTTTGGGGGTTAGACACCTCGGTCCCCCCTGACCCCCGCCTCCAAGTTAGGGAAGCGGGAAGGGGGCCGGGAGCGGGGCCGGAGCGCTGGCAGACGCCAAGAAAGTGGCCCGGAGTAGAGCCGGGGAACAAAGAACTTCTCGCCCAAGTGGGTACGTACCTGCCGCCGCTGCCGCCGAGCCCCCGCGCTGCCCATGGGCGAGGGCCGGGGCCGCCGGCTCGTCCCCGCGCCGCTCCCCCGCCGCCGCGGCTAGCGGGGCCGGCCCCCGCCGCGGCCGGCGGGCATCCCGCGGGGCAGGGGGACGGGACGGGACACAGGCGGGACGGGGGCGGCAGAGGAGGGCCGGCGGGTGTTGGTGGTGGTTATTTTATCCCTGCCCGCCTCCCGCGGGGAGCAGCCCGCGCCTCTGCCTCCGTGTGGGGGTGTGTGTGCGCGGGTCCGACATCAGTTTCAGTGATCTTGTAATCTGATCCCTTCTGACTCACTCGCACTGACTGACATTTCTGATTTGGTTCAACAAAAAGAACGGGGGGGAGGAGAAAAAGAAGAAAAAGAAGAGAGGGAGCAAAAGGAAAAAAAAACCAAAAAGTATCCCCAAATCCACCGCCTGGTTCCAAACAGTTTTTGTAGGGAAGGGGGAACCCCTCCGTCCCGTCCCGTGCTGCCCGTCCCCTCCAGCCCCGCCACCGCCCCGCATTGTTTTGGCTCGGCGCAGCCAGCGAAGGAGGGGAACAAACACATCGCGCCGAGGTACTCACGTGTCGGAAAAGTTGTCCCTCTCGCTTTTCTCCGGCTCGCGCGCTCCTCTCCGCTGCCTCCTTCAAGTTTTACAGATGTTGCAGGGCTGCTCGTCGTCGCCGCCCCCTCCTCCCAGCGCTGCCCTCTGGATCAGATCAGGGGAAAGGCTCTTTAGGGATAACTCCCGATTCAAACACCCTCCACTAAACTTTCCCCATTCCCTCCCCTTCCTCTGAGCGGCGGAGAGGGCTCCTCTCTCGTTCCCCCCTTCCCTCCGCCCGTTCGGGACGCGGCTGGCTGCTGCCGGGGCGCGGGTGCCTCGGGCCCGGCGGGGAGCGGGGCCGCTTGCCTGGGGGAGCGGCGGCGGGCTGCGCCCCGGGGTGCGGGTCGGGCCGCGGCCTGCCGGGCTGCGACGCGAGCTCTCGGCATGACACCCCCGCTCCCCCCTTCCTCCTCCTCCTCCTCCTCCCCCGCCATCCCCCCGGCCCGGCCCGGCCCGCCCCGGCGGCGGCCCAAGGGCGGCGACACCCCGCCCACAGCCAGGAGGCAGCGCGGGGCGACGGCGGGCCCCCCCGGAGCGGCCCCTCCGCCTCGGGTCGCGCTTCCTCCCTCTCCCTCCTCTCCCGCTCCATCCTTCAGCTCAGTCTGCATCTGCAGCCCCGTTTCCCGCGCACCGATGCCTCGGACACCCCTTTTTCCCGCCCGCCAAAAATTCAGGGCTTTTGCGGGGGAAAATGTGCCCTTCGCCTGGGTTTTCTCTGTATGCTGCGGCTCTGGGCTCGCGTTTGCTCTGGCGCCGCAGGCTGACTTGACTGAAGGACTTAAGGAAAGTTTCACCTAAGCCATGTGACACCGAAAAATAGCTCTTTTGGTGAAAAAATACAAATGCTTGGGCGAGGGGAAGAGTGGCGGTGATGCCTGCGCCTGCTCCTTCTTACCCAGCCCACCTGCCTGCCTCCCCAGCACCCTGCCAGGCTCCCCTGGCCTTCACCCTATGAAACAGGGAGGGCTCTCCACTGCCTCCCTCTTTGGCCCTCATCTCCGTTCTTCCCCCGGGCTCCTTGCGAGCAGGTTTCCCACAGCAGCATGCTGCGGTTCAGAAATAGCAGGAACTAGGGTGCCATTGGTTCCAGTATCTCCATCCTTCAGGAAATGATGTGTCCTGACAAGACACCTTGCCTTTTTAAAGTTCTACAGATTGCTTCCCTGATATCAAAAAAATCTGAGAAACTGTAAGTTAACATTACCACAATCATTTTCCATCAAGTCACAAGGTGGGACTGGCTCTCAGAAAAAGTATATGTGTGTGTGTGTGTGTGTGTGTGTGTGTGTATGTATTGTTGCCATCACAATGTCAGATACTTCATATGCACTTTTGTTCATAACCTGGCTCACAACACACAGCCAAGTAAAAATTTCTTACTGATACCTGCGATTTAGCAAGGTACCCGAGCTCAGGCTGCATTTGGAAAGTCCCCAAAAAATTAGTGGTTCTTGACAAAAAAGGTATGTTTACTGATGGAAATGAAAGACTGGCTTTTGATGCTGAGCATTTCATAAAGCTTCTCTTAGTCTCACTATTGAAAATGTTGATTTTATTACAAAACAAAGCTGCAGGTATTTGTGGTTTGAGGTGACTTGGTCCACGAGTTTTTTAGAAACAAAGAGAAAGCAATCTTACCTGACTCAAAGGGCCACTTCAACCCTAATTTCCTCAGGCTAATTGGCTTGGAGTTGTTTTTCACCTGGAAATCTTTTCTGGGTGCAAGAAGTAGCTTTAGCAAGATGCCTATAATGCATGGATGTCTCTGCTACAGTCAGACTAATTGCTCTGGCAGTCCCAGGGATGCCTTTTTTGTGCAGGTTTTACAGCACCAGGTCAGCACACCCTGACTTTCAAGATAGACACGGTAGTCTGATGCTTTCACACTGACTGAGAGATGCACATTGTTCAAGCTGCCATGCACACACATGCACTGTTGGAGGTGGGCATTGGGGACTGGATGAGAGCCTGTGCTCTGGTGCCATGCCTCCGTAGGCAGGGATTTCACAGTGCACCCAGAGACAAATCTGCCCCTGCTCAGAAGGAGCAGCCCTGGGTTGCCCAAGTGATACTGCTGACATGCATAGTGCTGCACAGGGAAGAGGCATGTGCAACACCAGGATCTGAATACCAATATGAAGAGCTGATATTCTTCCAACTTTTTTATCTTATATGACTTCCTTTTCCAGTCTCATGTTCCCAGGAAAATGTTAGCTGTTTCATGATCTGTGATAATAGTGGTGTAGTACCGCGGATGTTTTGTTTTAGCTACATGTACTATATACACCTCCATATGTATGTGCTTTATGTAACATGCGTACCACCCCGATACATATATATGTGCTGGGGGAGTGCTGGAGCACAGAATGATTAGGCAAACCTCAGGTCCCTTTACAGATCTGTTTAAGAGCGATATGATTCCTTCAGCCCATTGTACTCTTCTCTCATTTTCTGCCTATTGCATATTCCTTTCTATTTTATGCAATCAATTTTCTTAAACTCTTTTTTTTTTCTCTTTGTATAATGGAAACACTTAAAAGTAACTGGGGAAATTAACCAGCATCCAAAATGATACTTTGTAAAAGAAACAAATTAATGTGGAAAATCCTGTTTGACTAACCATTTATAATTCAGTGTTGCTGATGTTAAGATACTGCTTTTAATAATAGCTTAAAAGACATTCAAACTGGGGCATGGTTTTAAGTTGAGACTAGGCCTTCAAATCAGTATTCATCTTAGAATTTTTAATTAAGAAGTTATTTCCTCAGAGTTTGGACATCTTGTTACATCATAAAACAACTCATTTTTTGAGTTTTTGGGGTTTTTTGTTTGTTTGTTTTTAATATTATTCACACCAACTCTGCTCAAGACACATATTTCTAATTTGAGATAAATAACCCGAAACATTTCTCTACACTCAACTCACATTATGACACAAAAAATTATAAAGAGGTGATAGAATGCTTTAAGATTTGCTTATGAAAAATAGCTTTCTGATGCATTTCTGAGCAGTGAAAGTCTTGAGAGAAGGGAAACACAGAAACAATAACTGAAGTTTCTGCCTGTGCCTCTGTCTGCTCAGGCCAAGCAGAAAATAAAAACTGATGGTGAGTGGGTGACATCTGCCATTTGAAATGTGTTGTAAATGTTTCAACACCTTGACAATGAAGAGTGCAAAAGAAGCTTAGAACATCGAAGACCCTTCAGCTTAACAAAATGAAAATGGGCAGCTCTGTTCAGGGAGGTGCCTTTCTTATAATCTTTCATGTATGATTCAGAGGAATCATACTTGAAAGATGCAATGGGAAGACAAAAACTACACATTAATAAAATATAATGATTTTTCCACATGTCTGGATTGCCCCTCCAAGAGAAACTGACCTCTAAGATTTGTCTGTGATGTTTCCCTGCAAGTAGGAATTGGCTCCTGCAGAAGACCTGTTGACCCGTGCCAAAACTCATTTCTCTGACTCCATATGCCACAACCACAGGGCATTTCTGCTGTAAGTTTTATCATGCATAATATGTTTGCATTTCTTCAGCCTACCTTGTCTCCCCACTTCTTCTCAGCCTCTGGCTTGAAAATTTCAGGCCTCCAGGATGTGTGCTTGTCTTCCCTTTTTGCTGCACCTGTTGTTACAGGAAAGCACAATCAGAAGGAGTAGAGACTGCTCACATAAGCTGTATGCAAAAGACCTGATATTCAGTGACACCAAGAGCCAGTCTCCTCACCACTCCCAGTTGCACCACCCTCCACTTTCTCTCCAATCCCAGTGAATGCTCTACAGGACACATTCAAGGACCTTAACTGTTGCTGTTTATCCAGATGACATCCACTAGAAGACAAAGCTTTTAAAACAATCCCTTTCTTGCCAGTGGGCAAATACCTTACAATGCATTCTATGAAATAGACAGGTCTGCTGTGCTTTCACAGGGGCAACCTCAGGTAAAGCACTGGAATATGGAGCAGTGGCACTGATTTCTGGTCATTTATGCAATATCAATCACAAGAGGACTTGACCAGTGCATCTTTCCCCCACCAATGCATCTCCCTTGTTGCATGGTTGCCTCTTACAGCAATGAGGTCTCAAGAGGTACCTAGTGGAAGGAAAAGAGGAGTATGAGCTGGTACCATGTTAGAATCCTCAAAGTCTGCAGAAGTTGCTGCTGGGGGCACAAGGAAAGGTTCATGGCCCAAGGTGGAACGTAGAACTGGTGTGTGGAGGCAACCACATTTGGGAAGGATATAAAGGTCAGGGCAAAAACCTTGTCTGCAGTTACTATCAGGGAATTGGTCTAGAAAAGGCAAATTATGTGGGATCTGAGTAGGGAAAGAACTAATTGTTTGTAATCACTTGGTTTTGAAAGAAATTATAAACTGATGTACCACTACACACTAGTGTAAATTAGTAACTTTGGATTCTTTCATTATTTGGATATTTTATTTTAATTATTGCCATTGAAAAAAAAAAAGGAAATTTATCAGCAAATATCCAGATGTCTTAAAGTAGCAACCCTCATTCAGGAGTCTGAGTTTTCTAAAGATGCTTATTGCAGCCTTTCACAGACTTGATATACGTCATTCCTTCTGGCAGTCCATAGCAAGGAACCTCTATATCTTTCTCCTTCTTCTGCTAGCACTGGGGATATTGCTAGATTTCAGTGGAAAAAGGACTGAACCCTAGTGATCAAATTTATTTTTCTACTCTAACAGATCATCTTTTGTAGAACATCCTATTTCTCTGAATGTCTAATCTAACTAACCTAGCTATTTATAGCACATATTCATCACTAGTTTTTTTGAATGCCATATAATAAAATAAAACAGATCACAAAGCAGTAATTTTTTAGCCTCTTCAATCTTGTAAATATGTAAAATTGCATATTTCTTTTTCAAATTCTGTTTTGATTACTGAAGGAAAATTAAAGCTAAGAGCTGAATTTTACGCACAGACAAAAAGGAGAATTTTATGCAGAAAATTCTGTACTTTTGGGCTGTCTACACGAAGTCTGAGCTCTCCATCTCTTAAATACTAACTTATTAAAATTATTTTTTAAAAATACTTTTATCCTCCTTGACTTTAGATGTATGTTTGCATTAAAACTCTTCATTACTATGACCAATCTTCAGAAGAATATTTTCTTCTTACAGGAAATTAAAATGATGTTGTTCTGCCTGAGATATTTTGATATATGACCATAAACACACCAAACAAACTAGCAAAGGGAGTTTCCTTTGTTTGCTTTTAAAAGCACCCTGTACATGTTAATTATCAGGCAGGTAGCATATGGGAGAAGAGCAGAGTGTCTCTAACACATTACATCCAATAAAGACACAAAAATCATAACATTTCACACAGAATTGGCATAAATAAATAAATAAATAAATAAATAATCTGTTTATCTCCTTTCTTCCATGCTATCTTAAGAAATGAATTTGCTAATGGTGGTGATATAATTAGCTAGATCATCATTAACATCCCCTTTAAATGATCTGGGATACTTTCAACCTCTCTCTAGGGAGTTGTCTCAGCTTTTCTCCCAACTGAGTCATTGAGCTACACGTGAAAGGATTTAGCAGCATTTTGTAGGGTATAGTCAGAAGCCATTCTCTGGGAGATGTGGTTTATATAGACTGTCCTGGCAGAATTTAAAGCAATTCCTTGAATGAAATACCTTTATCAGAAAAAAAAAAAGACAGTTTTTTCTAGCATATCCAACCCTATGTTAACATTTCCTAATATAGTTGTGTCAGTTGGGATGGGGGATGGGAAGGGTATCACAGATTTATAAAGGATCCATCAAAATGCCTTTTTTTGTTGGCTGTTGATGCAGTGAATTGGACAGACACATTCTGAGTTGAATTCAGACACTCCCCTAGGAAATGACTAGGTTTTCCCCTAAGTCTTAAATCTACTAGCCAACATTTTAAAGCATGCTCAAATACCATGGAAGGCTTGTACTCTTCAGACTTTTTGTGAGCCTCTTAAATAATTATTTCAGTAGCTGGTGGATGCTCATTGTTCTAGTCCAAATGCACATACAGTGTCTTTGTTTGCCTTCTTTTTAATGGCAATAGAAAAAAATAGATTAATTGCTTCTATTTCATCCTGGCCTTGTATATCTATAGATACACTGCTTAGTGGGCATTTACAAATGTCTTTTTCATGATATGTTAATGCACTACTACTACACTTCTAGCAGATTGTCCCCAGTTAGAGCTGTCCCAGGTAAGGTGTGACAATAGCGTTTGTAAATCAAGCATCATCCCATGGGCATTAAGGGGCCCCTGAGAACTGCTAGTTTATCCTCTTCACCACCTGGGTGCAGATTCCAATCTAGTCAGGAATCCAGCCAATGTGCTGGCCTTAATCTGTCCTCAGTGGGCATTTGTCCCAACAGAAAGATACACTGCAACGTATTTGATGATATCTAGACAGGAGACATCTGAGATTAACGAATCTAAAGCATGCATTTCTCATCCATCAAGACATCATATTATGTATCTATCTATATCTGCCTCTCTCAATCTGTTTCACATCTATCTGTCTATACCAGTTGCTGACTTAGTCTCATTCTGACTGGGACATTAAACTGTGCACCCACCAAATGGATCAAATAAAATGCATACACTGCATCCGACAATATTTTGAAGGGACTGTTGGTGACTGTGTTCCCACCCTTACTCCTGTCATCATGCTCCATGCCAGGCTACAGTTCAGATAGACACTAAACCTCTAGTACTGGATAAAAAATGCCATGCCAATTCAATATAAAGCTGTTCTGTAGACAGAAAGTCAGGACATCAAGAAGTACAGTCAGGATTTATACCAGAGATATTTTCTATTCCTCTGCAGTCAGCATTAAAAAAACACACAAGCTCTGGTTAATTTGGCAGAAAGGTGATCAGGAACTTACAGAAGATAAAGTTATTGCTGGTGTGACCCAGCAGCATGCACAGCTCTCATTAATGGCAGAGGACATCAGTTCTATGTGCACATACACATACAAAAATGTTGTCAGAGCCTTTCATTTTCCCTGCAGTTATTTTTCCTTGCATCTCATTTATGTCAGACTATTTGAGTTCTCTCGTTCCCACTTCTGTAATGAAGAACATACACAAAAGCCTGGGAAGAACCGATTAACGGGACATTTGCACTATTTCACAAGAGAGTAATACAAATTATACCTCCTCCCTGTACCCCAAACTGGATGTCTGGGTAACACCTCAGTTGGAGACAAGAAGGAATCTGAGCTTAGGGTCACACAGTCTTGTTCAAAGGGAAGCAAGGCCCTGCTACTTTGGAAGCAGAAAAAAATACCTACACTGATATGCCATAAAACATTTCCCTTTTACCAGGGCTTAATGAGACGCCCTTGCCTATACACATTTAGCAAGACAAGTCAACCAAACATAGGATCCCAGGATAACAACACATCCTAAAATATGCCCCCCTTTCTTGAAACTATTATCATATTTAGTTCTTTGATACTACTTTTTCAATTTCTCAGTCACAAAAATGAAAAAGATAACATACAGTAAACTTGAGCTCTTTCTGTCCAGATTTGAGGTTTTGGACTGAAAGACTAAGTAGATCTCAAAAGTACACTGTGCTAGTTATACAAATTGGAAGTTTGGAGAGCAGCCCTATGGATCAAAACCAGCCATCCTTGGCACTGGTCTGGCTGTAATGCTCACCACCAGTGATCTGGAGTGGTAGCTAACAGTAACTGAACTTTCTGGCTCTTTTCAGGGCTCTTTAGCAAGCCAGGGCATCCAAGGATATGCAAGCCTTAAGTGAAAGCAGATGTCACATTTTCATCGATCATGTCAAATATTAATCGTGCCTTCCAATCCAGTATCAAGGCTCCCAGGTTTCATTGAGGTGGATGCAATTTTTGCCATAGGCTTTAGTGGGCATGAGGGATGTAATTTCAACAGTAAATTCTGAATTTTGCTAGAGTTATCCACATGCTGAAAGTAAATGGTAATCTTCTGTATGTTTACAGGATCTCATCCTAAGTAAACTATTTGGAAAATAAGGGATAGAAAAGCATTTTCCTTAGGAAATTAAGATACTTTGTCAACATGCCTCAAATTTGTCAACAGTTGGCAAGAATATCTAAAGTATATGAGACAAATTTGAAGAGCTATATGCTATTTTGCTTGAACCTAAAAGGTTTCTCTCCTGTAGTGCTCAGGCAAACAAAAAGTCTGTGAATTTTACTTGAATAAACATTGCAGGCCAGTGCTAACTTGTCATTGGTGCTGAAACAGACCAGTAATTGGCCAACTAAGAAAACAGCAGACAAGGAAAACAATGTGACA
The DNA here is from genome assembly GCF_051311805.1 of Agelaius phoeniceus. NCBI lineage: Eukaryota > Metazoa > Chordata > Aves > Passeriformes > Icteridae > Agelaius > Agelaius phoeniceus. The sequence continues at coordinate 53,887,271 of NC_135265.1, read as the reverse complement.
CATGCTATAATATATAGTCCTGAGTTTTGATCCAGTAAGACAAAGCCAAACACAAGTTTAGAAAAAAATCACCACAGTTTTTAGGCAGGAAATATCTCTTCACAGTCTGTACCCAGCACAGTAAGACCGTGCTCCATCAAAGGCAGTAGAATATTTTGCAATGCAGACCAACCATGGTTTTATGATTAGCATCATCCGTTCAAGTAACCCCCACAAACAGTATAAGAAAAAGCAAGCTTGCAGAATATCTCAAAGTCAAAAATTATGCTATTAAAAGTGAGACAAAAATTTTACATGCATTTAGGGGAAACACAATCCAAAAGAAGACTACCAAATACCATAAATGTGCATCTATCCTATGTTCATTGTAAGTTTTCAATTTTTCCCTTTCAAAAAGTGTATCTATGGTAGATGGATGAGTTCTTACCCTTTTGCTTGATCTATTATTTTACGCTCTCCATTTTATTTGGCCCTTGTGTTTATTTGTTTACTTTATTGAACTATTAAAGTAGACTTAGAAATCAGATTCTTCCTACCTTTCAAAATATTAGTTACTAGGAACACAAACAGGACCAAACCACTTCTATTTTTATGTAGCTTTCTGAATGTATTTGGTGAATGATGAACATGATACCACACAGTACATAATAAAAAATAGAGACATCAAAGTGTTCTAAACCTATGAATTTGACTCTCATACATCATGAGATGTGTTTTAAAAAGATGAAAATTCAACTAAAATGCCACTGAAAGTTCTCAGATCCTTCTGGTTACTCAGATCGTGAAAAGAATGCTGTAGAAATTGAAACTGCACTACACAGAATTTTGCTTTGCACCCGTGAAGGCAGGGAATACACAGTATAAAGCACTATGATAGCTGATGCTCACAGGATTCTGGAATCTGGAGTTTAAACGAAGAGAAATAAGCACTTGCAAAGCCCCCCATGACATCATGCAATACCTGAGTTAAGAATTGGAAATCTGAGGACACTGCACAAGGAGAAGTTTTATAAGGCTGAAAGAAAAAGAAGGAAGGCTTTTTATTTTCCCAAATAGGTAAACCAAAGGAAACTCATAAGCAGAAGATGGTAATATGATCAAAAGATGACAGAGAGCTCTACTTATCCTTCACCATTTACAACTTTGTGACTACTCATACTATGACCCAGATATAGATTAAAATCAGCTAATGGGTGGAAAACAAAAAAGCAAAGTAGCAAGATAAAAATTATGTTGGTGAGCAATAAGAGCTTTAAGGAGAACTTGTAGCTGTGATACTGTGTCCACCTAAATAGATAAAAGCATATAAAAGCATTTGGGCAGTGCATTCCACTGTTCAAAAAAGACTAATCTTCACTCATAGCTGTGAGCAGACATCATATCAACTGTACTTTAATGCCCTAAAAGCTCATTGTCCAGTTGAACTTCTCATCTGGATGCCCTTGACAGCCCGTGTGTTGCAATTCATCTCTTCTAAAACAGGTGACTAAGACAGGATGAATCAGTCTTTGGAAATCCAGGGCCAATTAATCTTGCTGACTGTGAGGAAATCATGGGAGGAGGTAAGCATCTGGCTGCCCCAGCACTGTCTGGTGAGACAAATCCCACCTGGACTCTGACCTGCCAGCTCCCTCAGCAGTGCTTCCTTCCATCTGTGGTTTCCTCCTGGCAGCCAGTGACTTCAACTCTGACTTCTGCCTTTGCCTTCTTCACCTTTGCCTGATAGAAGTATCCCATACAATACTTCTGCTATTAAAACATGAAAAAAAAAAAAACCCTACACGTGAAGCTTCCTCAGTAGCACAGACCATCAAGCAAATCAAGCCTGTCCTTTGTCTTCTATACTGGTTTCCCAAAGAATCCCAAAGAAGATGAGATTCCTCATGTTACTGTATCTAAAAAATATGCCTAATGCTTTGAGGTGATAACCACATAATAACATCATTCCTCAGACACACTGGAGCCTACCAGAGAGAATCTTGTTTGTATAAGAAACTGGGCTAAGGCAACAGTGAGGAAAAATCTTTACTGTCTTCTGTTCCAACCACAAAGCTGCGAGCTTCTACCTGCCATCTCCATACAGGGAAGAGAAGTACAAACAACTAAAAACAAACAGAAAACCTCCAACTGTCAAGGCAGACCTTCAACATTTGTGTGCAGGAAGACAATGAACAGGGTTTACTCAGCTCTGCAGAGATTGGAGAAGGTATGACTCATGAGCAATATGGAGGACAGAATATTCTGAGGTGGAGTTGAGGAAAACTTAATTTATAGCTATGCCCTCCAAATCCCATTTAGCAGGCCAAAGTGTGATTAATTTGTTCTACCACATTGGGTTGTGTAAGAGGATGTGCTGAGTGCTAATATATGAGCAGTCTAATATCACAGACTGTATCAAACCATTAAAAGTTCCTTTATCCAGAGCCCTGCCTACTTGAGGAGGCTACAGACAGTCAGCAATTTGCTGTGCTCTATGATCTTCAGTGGAATTATATCACTCTCTATATCTGTCCAGAAAGAATAGCAAGGTCCAAAGAACATGGACTTTATTAAAAAACTCTTGGATCACACATAAATTTTTTCATATTCACCACACAAAGAGCAGCATAACTTTATGGTCTAAATCAGGCAATTTTTATGGAGCAGGGAGACAATGTGTTGGCTTCAGAGTCACAGATGTATTATACACTTACACATACTCTTCCAGTAGTATAAGCCCAGGTATCAAACCTGGTGATTGATTTGTGTGCTCTGCTCTTTTGACCTGGGTGCAGGTCAGTGGGTCATACTCTGCAGTCCTTATCCAGTTGCTTCTTCGTTGTTTTTTACTGCCTGAGTCTGGCTGACATCAGCGAGAACAGCTGAATAAAAACTTCAAAAACTAGTCCTGTTTGGTCTGCTATCTTTTGAAAAATCTGTTGAGACTTGTGGTAACAAAATAAGGCTGTAGCTTCTCAAGACACTGAATAGCAAAAAAACCAAAACAAGCCTATTCTGCAGAGAAGGACGAGAACTCCTTGCCTCTTCCCAAGCACGAAAAAGAGATGAACTCTGCTACAGGGCCTGTTAGCAGCAAACATGATGCCCTAAGGCTGGAAGAAGCTTAGGGACTTACTGAGATGCCTTTCTCCCCAGGGCTGTGCTGGAGGCAGAGGGAGGCTGCTGATGTGAAGACACTTGGCAGAGGGCAAGAGCCATCCTTGCAGGTAGGCCGGCTTCAGGATGGCATGAAGCTTAAGAAATCAAACCAATGCCAGCAAGGTGTGCTCAGAGCAAGGCAGCCCAGCTGGAAGCATCTCCAGGTATGCCTGAGATGGGGCCTTGGTGGGGATCAGTGAGGCAGTGGTGAGTCTGTACGTGATAAAGGCATAAATCACAGGAACGAGGTTTGCTTTAGAGAAAAGGTAACCAGAGATGAATGTGAAGAAAAATGTCCTTCTCAATTAGTCTTGGATTCCAGTTATGCAGAAAGCTAACCAGAACTGGGAACGAGTAATACGTAGCAGGTACACACTCTCCCAAGGGGGCAGATATTATCCCTACCATAGCTCCTGATTGTTTTCCCCACATTATCAACAGCAACACAGTCTAATCTGAATGGCACGGCCATCAGCTGGCCCATCCCAGTGTCCCAGCCATGTGTGTCAGGGGACACAACCAACTCTTCCAAACAAACCAGTAAAGACAAAACTAGCACTGCACTTTATCTGGAAAACCAACAACACACAGACACCCACATGTCTGTATTCTCACTACCTGCCCCTCTTGAATTTAGGGTCAGACATAGAGAACCTCAGGGTCCCAAGTTTCTCTTGCACTTATTCCCAGGTCTGTTGTGAAGCAGCTACTACTTAGACTCCACTTCATGAGCTGATAAACCTCTCCTTTCTAAAGAGGATAAGGCCTTTATTTTTTCTTCTTTTTTCCCTTTCCCTTCCCCTCCCCTTTCCCCTCCCCTTTCCAAACATCAAGGTGCCTGACCAAATCTGGGCTTATACAAGAGAACCAGAGGGATTTTCATAATTCTGAATAAAATATATTAAACAGCATTGTTTTCCTGATAAAGAATATAGAATTGTGGTTTTCATACAAAATCTCGAACGCTGTTACTTCTTTTTTCTTTAGTTTTCAACTGAGACCAAAGTACCACTGTGTTAGTCACAATACTCATTAAGCCATTTACCATTTACCCTATTTCAATGCCAATCTTACTTTGCCTTACTTTTCAAAAAGCTGAAGACTTCACAATATTTCTCATAACTTAAAAAAAAAAAAAATTCCGTTGAGGCAACCCTGATGACAACTAATGGGCTGCCAAGAAAAGTAAAATAAATACTTCTTTTTCTGAAACAGTGTTATCCTTCCCCACCATGACCTGTGAGACAGGGATTGCTTTGAAAGTGTCATCTCCCTCATGCTATATAAAGATGTCCTATAGACAAGTTTTCCAAACAATGTCAGGCTGGACATGGTCCACCTTTCATCATATCTCAAATGGATTGCCTCTGAAACACAGGTAGAGTAAATCACCAAATTGACACCCACCTTCCTACATCATTTGCTAAGTTTTTCTTATCATACAGAAATGTTACATCTTTTACAGAAGATTCAAATGTGCAACTGTGTATGGACTCACATATGTGCACAGACAGTAACAGTATTTCTAGGCTAATCCTGGGAAGGTTCCATATACATTTGCAGAGTCCAAATCTGATGGGGGGGGGGGGAAGTACTTAAAGAGTTTTAGACAAAAAATCTTGTTAATTTTAGTGCAAGGTTTATCTAAAAGTTTATCTAAATTCCCAAGCTGGCTTTGGGAATGCCAGTCTTAATCTCTTAGTGAATAAGTTTCTAGATTTCTTTTCTCTTCCAACTGAAAAAGGCTAAAATTTCCTTCATAGTGCTCAAAACTTCTCCTTGTTATAAGTGTTATTGCATAAAATCCATGAGAACCTGGTTCTTCTCATGTAAATAGGTTGCTCTCATTTAGCTTTCCAATGTGAGTGACATATTGAAAGAACAACATTTTTAATTCTCTTAAGAGTTGACACTGGGAAGTATTCTTTAAAAACAAGTATGCTTATTTTTCATCATCCTAGAGCACATTCAGAGCAATTCTGCTCATCTCACTGAACTTATCTCAGTGTAAATCTGGTTTCAATGAAGCAGGCTTGAACTAAAACAAATAGGTATTTTTGACCAGTCATTGCCAAGTTAATGTCTTTCATGAGAAAACTCAGAGGGCAAGACTTGGAACCAATGTCAAAGTCATTGCATTTGCTTACATTAGAGATATGTTTTAATCAGAATCTTCTCAAGTGGTGTATTAGCCAGACAGTAGATCAATAAACAACACAGACAAACAAGTATCTTGTTTAGAAGTGTGCAAGTGTTTCTACAGAGGAAGGAGTATGACCATTAGGATGTTTTTTAAACTGTAAACACATCATTACCCAGATGTTTAATTCCCCCCTTAGACTGCACAATAATAAATACAAATAAAAACTTTAAAAACTCTGGCTAGCATTCTTGAGAGCAACTTATCATATTATTATTTTTTCAGGTCCAGGAAATTCTATTTGCATTTCTGCTTCTTCGCTACCACACACCTAATATTTTTCGTCTAATGATCCTCAATGCTGTGTATCTGCAAATCCCACAGGAGTCAGGGAGTTCCTTGGATTGTTGAAGTCACTTTTTCTACATCTTTAAAAGATGTATCTTGAAATTAATTTTGCTTATCTATGAATGTTTTAATAGCTAGAATGTAATTCTGCCAAAAATACACAGGAAACTGAGTAGAAATTTATTCAGTGTTTACAGGGAACCCACTTCCATTAGGCAACTGATCTTTGTCAGTCCTCACCATAAACAAGTTCACTGTATATGTCCACAGTGGCTGTCTCTTTCCTTCCTCCTGCAATCTGCAGCATAACTGGAGCTTCTAATCCATTCATTTTCCACCCTCTGGATACTTACTGCCCTGGCAGGCTTTGCCCCATCACTTACATTGGGAAAAGCTCCTAAAACCTTGGGGGAAATAACAGGGCTGTTGGGGCCAGACAAGGAAATTCAGCTCCAAGTGCAGAGTTAGGGAAGTGACTGGAAAAGAAAGGGTTTCATTACACAATGATGGAAAGTGTTAGGGGTGGGAGGAATAGAGAAGACATAAGAGTGGAAGAGAGTCAGATATCTGACTGAAAAACTCAGGAAATATTAAAGAAAAAAAAAAAGAGAGAAGTTAGAAATACATCAGCCTGGTGTATTGTAAACACAACTGGCGCTTTCTTAAGTTCATTACAGCAGTGGGAGCTGAATTCAAGATGAAGAAGCTGGTTAATACTGGGGAAGAAAAGGATGATTTTTCATATATTAAAAAAAAAGAAGAAGAAGAAGTAAAAAAGGCAAGCAAATGAAGTGGAAAAGGAATACATATTCTTTTGCTTTGACTCATTTCTTTTGGCTTTGGGCTTTCTTCAGTAGGTATTTGCTCTACCAGGGGCACATCCGTGTGCTATTCCTCTGTGGCTGCACTGGTCCCATTTCCAGCTAGAAACAGACTTGAGGGTGCTGCTCAACCAATGGGAAGAGCTTTGCTGGGGATATGGTCAGGACTGCAGACAGTGATGACCCAGGCAATTAGAATGCATGGAAGCAGCATGCATTTTCTGCAAGCAGGAGCCACTTTTCTGAGCATTCTACCACAAAACAACTTTGTACATCATGAAGAGGCTGCCATGGCATCCAGCTGCTACAAGCACTTCAAAAGACCCCATTTTTTTAGACACATGGAACTTCATTGTCCCAACCTCACAGGTTCTGGTTACAGCTTTTTGCGAGGAAAACATACTGCCTTCTAAATTTCTACAAATGCTACTATTTCAAATTTCAGTAACTCTCGTTTTTCATATTTTTCTTCCTTTGGCTGTTTAGTGTTCCTTTTGTCATCCTCCCCCCCCCCCACCCCCTCCTTGCATGTTTGGAGATTATCCAAAGAAATTAATTAAACTTGAAGGACATGATATTTGTTTCTTGTTTCAACCTCTTTCCCAGATTCCTTCTGCTGGGCGTTGGCCTTAATTAACAACATTTTTGTTTGAAATCACATACTTAATGATCTCTATGTTCTCACTGTTTTGTTTGGTTTGGGTTTTTCCTATTTCCTTCTTCTGTTTCTTTTTTCCTTTGTTTTGTTTTGTTGTAGTTAAAAAAATTTTAAGTTTATTTATTTGCAAAGACTATACTGTTTGTCCAAGAGAATAGTATCTTTAAGTGGAAAAATAAAAGGCAGGCCAATTTTGTTGCTTCTTTACTGTCTCAGCTTAATAGCTCTGTGGTTTCTATTTTTCTTCTTTCTTTTTGTGTGTGTTTCTAATTCCAGCTGTGCAACACACATCAAACCAGACTGTGGTTACACTTCTTGGTAAACTATGCTACTTAACATTTCATTTAAAAAACAATTAGACTTTCTTCCCCCCAAGAAAACAAAATGAAACTACAATAATATTCTTTCAGTTACATCCACTGATACAGGATAATTGATTTCCGCTGTATGTTTAACAAGTTTTATTCTGTTTTGTTGGCAATACCAAATCTTTTTTTATTTAATTATTTTTTCAAAAGGTAAACTGATTCAATTAGGGTAACTTTTCAATGGAAATAGTGAGATGCAGAATAAAGCATTTTCTAAGTTAGTTGAAGGATCTTGTTTGACTTCCCCATAAGAGGAAAACAGCCAGCTTGAAATCAACCGAGTTTCATCAATAAAAGGAGAATGGAGCCTAGTGGAATCACTCTGGAGCTCAGCTGCTTGCAAAAACCCCCATTTTATTTCCCACACTAATGTTAAAAAACCAGGGAACTTATTATAAGGATGCTTTTCTCCCCCCTGCCACTAGCCCCCCACCAATAGCCAGCCTCATTGAGCCAAAAACAGCAAACAAAACATTTTTGCAAAAAAAAAAAATCTGATTAACTATTTAGAGTTGCGAAATGAAGATAAAATCTTGCAATAGATAATGGATGTGAGGGGATTATAAAATTAATTAAAAGTATTAAAATGTTTAGGGTTGCATTACATCTTGAACAGAAAATAATGTTACACCCTCCTCCTAGGAAGTTTTCTTCCTCAGCACCTCCTTTGTGGTAGGTGGACGATTACACGCTGGTGATGTGCCAGAAACCATTAGAGACAGGTAGCATCCATGGAAGGTGACCTACTTGGGCCAGCAACAGGGCAGCGAAGCCAACACTCCTTTCACATCCTCGTCACATCCTTGCTCTGCCGCTGCACCACGAAAGGGACTACTCTTTTTCAGTGTGTGTGAAGATGGACTTCACAAAAGGACAAGCATAAGGAGAATCAGCCAGCTCAGACACTGCAGTCTGAAGACTCTGAGGTCTGAAAAAGTCCATGACTAATGCCACTAAAGCCCTGCCCACTGTAATAGTTGACAAGAGCAGCAACACTGTTTTATGAGACCCAAAACTCATCCTCCTCCCTTTACCACTTGGAGTGAGATAATGTAACCTTGAAACCAACAAGAAACAGTAATTCTACTTGCCATGTTCAAAACCAGAGAGTTTTTAAGTACAGGTTTGTGGAGTTCCTACTGAAGCCCTAAAACCCAGGAAAATCTGTTCTTCATTAAGACTTTGGGTTATATGCCATTCATCTGTGTGCATGGCACCCTACTGATAGTGGCTTGTGGGACTGACACACAGAAGAAAACCAGAGTGGAGCCCCTTTAATGCTGCATTTCTCCAGTGGATCTCTTACAGCCTCAAGATCTAAATCGGTTAAAATGCAGGTATTGCCTCTCATATTTGTGCCCAGATTGCCCACTGGCACTACTAAGGAGGGGCATGTAGGAAATGCAGGGTATATTGCCTTATCTCATGAATGGAGGTTATGGCACTTCCTTCAAAAAATCATTTTCTTAACCATCAGGAATGACATCTGCTTTTGGTGAGAACAGCATAAGTCAGCTAAAAGATGATGGGGAAACAGCCTCCTGCTTTCACCCCTGAAGTTACTAGGTAATCATTTGTCTCTTATAAAACAGGAATCATATTCCTTTTAAATTTAGATAAGGGAAATGGAACACAGCCAGCAAAAAATGCTAACTGTCCTCCAGCAGACCACAGAAGTCAGAGAGATGCCAGCACTGAAGGAGGCTCGCTTAGGTAGACAGGAAAACAACAGAATTCACACACTTCTCCCTTCCCCAAGTTGTGCAATGGAGAATTACAAAGTCTCTGAAAACATGAGCTAGGAGTGTGTGCAGGACACTCAGAAATGCCTACATAGCGAAACATAAAGCACTGGGTTCTGCAGGGTGGTCAGCCAAAGGGACTTTGTGTTGATGATGCAATATCTGTAACTTGATAATCTGCTTGAGAAATGTGATGAAGAAGTTTCTAGAACTATTTTGATCTGCATTGGAGCCTCCATGTGTACTTGCAGCTGAACCGTTTAAATAAATCCACTTTAGGAAAACAATTTCTTTACTACTTGTGCTTGATGGTTAGCACAAAGCCCATCTCTCCTCTCAAGCTCAGCACTTTGGCTAACAGGCCAAACAGCATTGTTGACAATACAAATTACTGACAAATTCCTTTTACACACCTTGCTAAGGAGATAAGATAAGCCCAGACACAGTGGTGGTGTTTACACTGGTGTGACACTTTGGTATCTCTGGTACCATGTCCTACTCTCTATTCATCTTGCCAAAGAGAAGTCACTGGGGGACAGAATGGCACCATGACCATTCTTCACACACAGTAATACTGCTCAGAGTATGAACAGTGGTAGGTGGTTTACTCTTTTCTCCTGGTGAGACTGGGCCATGGCAGTGGAGGAATATGAGTTGGATGGGGAGAGGAACAAAGTGAAACAAAAGACTTTTGCCTGACTCAGGAGTCAGGAAAATGGGAACTTTTCCTGCTCCAATCCCTGTCTAGACACATTATCATGATCCAAATGGAAAGCATTTAATTCATACTTGGAGCAGGAAGCAGGATTCACTCCTCCTGTGTTAAGGGAAGCCCACTCCAAAAACCCCTTTGCTCTCTCAGCCCTGAAAACTCCTGATCAGACTCAAGGATATCAACCACAAGAGTAGCTTACAACTTGTTGTTGTAAAAAAAAATTACTTCATCAGCACATTAACAAATCAGGCAAGTACACAGTCACCCTCCTTCCCACCCCAGCCCCTGTCTAAATTCCCACTGGGAACAGATGCCCAAGGCTCCTGGTTCCACCATCAACGTTCTTGTATCACTTACAGCTTTTATGTGGCATTCATGGAATGAGGATAGCTACAGTTCTGGCAAGAAGATTGTATTTTCAATATCTCTCATGATGTTCCATGTAAAGCCGTACCAGCATGTTTTCAGAAGGTAGAAAATAGGTGCAAACACAATAGAAATAATAATCAAGCAAGCTTAAGCAGTGGGGGAAGGAAATGAGCTAATTTCCAAATGCTCAGTGCCCAGTCATGGAGACCAAGGGCAGGTAAACAGGAAAAGAGGAAAGAGGAGGTCATTACACCTTTGGCTAGAGAAGTTTCTTGGGGTAGTTGTCTGAAGCAGCTGCTGCACTTATCTTTAAGAGGTGAAAAAAGATGTAGGCTGAAGGACTGTCTGAGAAAGGCCATACCTTGAAGGGGTTGTGGAGTCCATACAGCCAGCTACACAAGTCAGTTGAAACATTGTGGTTGTTAGATGCTTGTTAAGGCTCTTGCTAAATGCAGTTTCATTATTTTAATTTTTTTTTTTCATTTTACATTACTGTAAATCTATGTTTTTAATTCTTATTTGAGTTACAAGTGAAATGCATCTTGGCTAGGTATAAAGTTGATTCCTAGCAATTTAACTCATGATATACACAGTGAGAAATGAAAAACTCCCCAATCTCTGCTCCCTCACACTTCATTCCATTTATTTTCATTTGAATAGTAGGGGCTGAAACCTGAAAGAATACAAACTCAGATTTGTTGAATGGGCCAGACTCACTCTGGTTCCTTCATCATTTGCAAAAGTAGAAGTCCATGGGCTGAGAATTCACCAGAAAAATATGCTCCCATCTCAAGGTACAAAAATGGGCTTTTCTCCATACCAAGAGCACCAGGAGTGGCCAGGGGCATATTCCATAAAGAGATTTGGGTTTTTGGTGCCTAGCCATGCAGTACACAGATCAGGCAGCCTGCAGAGAGGGGCTTCATGTGTCATGATCCAATTGTCGTGCTTCCCTGCAAAACATATCCTAGGGGTGAAAGTAGAGGATGCTTAGGACACCACAACATCTATGCAGATTAGCACAGGCCCAGCAACATTTAGGCATCTGAAAAGTCTTAAGTCTCTTAATAGATCTTCTCTTAAGCCTTAAAAAGGTGGAGAGGACCAGGGAATCTGAGGAATTAATCAATCAAGTGACTTCAACCAGTAGGAATTTTGGGGGATCCTGGACACTGAAGTCTGGGAAGTGTGGCAATAAGGTGCCAACAATAATATGTGCTCTCTTCCCTCACAGTTCAAGAGAGACACTGGCACAACAAAGTGTAATTTTAATTTCCCTGCTCATGTTTCAGGAAATCTTTGAATTTACAGTTAATTCTCTTTTTTCCTTTGCTGCTTGTATTATTCTCTCCTTATCCCAATAATCCAAAAGTGTTATTTTCTCTCTAATTTGTTCCCACAGATGGCAGGGTAGGGAAATAGAAAACAGAAGTCAGAGACCTTGGGAGTATAATGAAAATGAAATCATGTGTCTCCAGATTAAAAAGAGGAAACGTATTAAACCTTTAAAAGTACAGATTAATCAATTATGTATGCAAAAGAGGACACAAGAATTACAGTCATGAAAAGCAGAAGGAAATTCAGAAGTACAGTATATGCCTCTGGGATCCTCCTTACTCAAATCCAGCAATGGGATGTATTTTCCCTCCATGCATACCCGTAAATCCCATGAATGTCAAAGGGACACTGTTCATTTAGAATAGGCCTAAAATTTAGGTTTAGAGAAAAGAAAAAGGAAAAATGTTTCATAAAACACTATCATAGCAGCAACAGCTTTAAAAATTTTAAGCACATTTCAGTGACCACTTTGTGGGGGAAGAAAAAGAGAGAATGAACAACTTCTGTCACATTGTTACAATTCCCACACCAGAGACTACCCTTTACAACAGGGCTATATTAGCTTTCATTGCACATTGTACCAGTGGAAGAGGGCTGTGGCTCTCCAAAATGGATGCACCAGGGAACAGTGTGGAGAAGCACCCTGAAAAAGATGTCTTGTGACCTTTAGGAAAACCTAATGACCTGGCCTGCCTGCAATACTGTAGAAAAGAGAGTGATCAAAATGTCACCACCTAAATTTAGTGTTTGGTTTTCTGCTGTTGCAATCCGTGAGACATACTCAGTATGTCTTCTGGATAAGAACATAAAGAAGGAAAAAAATTAGGTGCCCATTTATATATGTGTGCTTGGAGGGCCAAATTTGACCCAACCAAATTGTCTGAAACAGTAAGCTAATTCTTAAAACCAACATAAAATTCACTCCTCACAATGTTGGAGTTGTGAGGTGTGTGTTTTCCTTCAGTTCTTCATTATTCTGACAAGGTTTACAGGACCACATATTTTAGAATGAGGAGTGAATTCCTCCCTGTTGTGTCAACAAATTACACGAATGAAAAACATACATCACTTTATATAGAAATTTAGTCTGTCAGAAATCTCAAGTCCAAGAATTGATTATCTCAACAAATCAGCAATACATTAAGAACACTTTAATTACTGCCAAAACAAAACCAATGGAATATTTCCCTAGGCCCTATTTCCAAAATTTTCAGAACTTTGAGAACTTCCTGGACTTACTATAAAACTAGCTGAGTTGCTTTCTAGGATCTCTTGCAGGATATTCACCACCCTGATGGTTCAAAAGCTTCTTGTTTTAGATATAGATGTATTTGTGACCAGTGGTTTTCTTTCGTGTTTGTATCAACATTGACCTGAATAATGCTGAAACACTGCTTTTCCTACCCACTCTTTATCCTTCTTACCACTGTACAATTATATTCTTCTCCCAGACTTTGCTTTGCCAAGACTTCCTGCTTTCTCTGATCCATCAAAGTTGCAGCTCCTGGATCATCCTACCAGTTCTTTCTTGTATCTGCTTTATATCCAGTCACTTACTATGGAAGGATGCAACTGCACACACAGTCACTCTAGCTGGCTCTTTCTCATACCTAACACAACACTATTCTAACTTCCCTGTTTCTGCTGGAAATACCTCACCAGTGCAATTGGGATGGCGTGATACTGCTTGTGGCTGTGTATCCATCAGTCCACAGGTGTTGGCAAAACAAAAGCTCCTGGCCCATGGCAGAAATGCAGGATAAGTGGTCCTAAATGAGCATTTCTTGCTGTTAACTATAATGGCATTACTGTTACCTCACTTCTCAGAATCATTTGTGCAACAATTTTTGTAGAGTCTTCTCTACAATGCTATACAAAATATCGTCAATGTCTTCCAATTTGCAAGGTCTAGGAAACTTTGTTAATATAAATCTAATCGTGTCATTCATTAAGAGAAATATTAAATAAGGTCCTGCACTGGCTACTGATGACTTCAGCTAGCTTCATCTTAGAAAGCACTGAAAGTTTTATAGTTAAAGTTATAGTTATATAACTATAAAAAGTTATAGTAAAACAATGACATTCCTGTTGAAGAGAGAACAATTTGCCACAGTCCATAGTAAAAGGTGAAGATTAACAAACAGACAAGATGGTTATACTGATGTTCAAAGAGATTTTAATTCTGGGTTTATTTTTGTCCCCAAGGAATCTCTAGGTCTGTGAAAGACATAGCTTTTCTTACCAACATATCTTTCCTTAGTGGTAGAATTGCCCATACTAAATAGTTCACATTTGATTCCTTCAGGAGGCAGCTTGATGCTGTTGACATTATGGAAGCTTTTCTGTAAAGCAAAATATGTGCATATCTAATGGAACACATAGTTATGACTATGCTATTCAGGTATCATTGTAGGTGTAATGGAATTTCACCAAGACCTCTGTAGAATCTGCATCACTTACAACAGGCCGGCACTTCCTCTTTTCCTGTAGATTACGCTACAGCTTGCAGCAACTACAAAATGGAAATATGCTATTTTGTCTTGGCCCATGCACTGTTTGAAGCATCTACCAGTTTTCATGGTTAGCACAAACTTCTTAGAAATAAAAATGAGTTTCGTTCATGCTTAAGAGGTTTCTTTAAAATCCCTAGCAATAACTAGATAGCACAGTCTAATACCGTTTTACCTAGTACATTTTGTTTTCATTTAACTCATGTATGATTTAATTTTCCTCTAACATTACATGTAGGTATATTACTCCTACAATTTTTCTAAAAAAAATTATATCAGCTTATGAGATCTTCACTTCAGAAGGATCCTTTTTTTTTAATCTTGGTTTTTTTCCACCACTTCTTTCCTTCATCTTTTTTAGCTTCTTATCTGAATTCATTTACAAACTGCAATCCTGTTCAGAGAAATAAAATCAGTTAGTTAATTATGTCAAATATACAGAAAAAAAACCCCAAAACCTGAAAAGACACTGATAAGCAAACAGTATCCCAGTGTGTATGTCTGAGGAAAGTACTCTGTCTACGTTTCTCAAGGAATCAAATGCTGTGATTTCTGTGAAAGGAAGCAAAGTATACTAAGAAAACTGTTGTGACTGCAACTTTGGAAGTTTTGTCATTGTGCAAGGGAAAAAACCCCTTTGTTGCACAGTGCCATCAACCTGCAGTAATACATTAATTATCACACACTATAATAAAAGCTGAGAATTTTCATGACTATACACACATGCCATGCTAAACATCACAGTATTCTAATCATCTACAAGCAAGGAGAATTTCCTAATTCTCTTTCCAATTTGTTTCAATGTTAAGGAATATATCCCCTTGCAAATATATACACTGACTTTATGAGGCAGCTTAAAAGAGATGTTCAGTCATGGCACAGACTGTCATGAAGCAAGCAGAAGTGAGTGTTTGGGGCAAGGTCCTATTATGTTGGGTGCTGATTCATCCAAAGTTGGTTGCAGATGGATAATAGGTAGTACACTGTGATTTCCATGCAGCAAATGGGGGTGCTGGGAAGAGATGCTGTGTGCTCTCAGTGGTTCTCAAGCTGTTTCTGTCTCCATGATGTTGCCCTTCCAGTGACCTTCTTTCTTCAGAATTTATTTCAAAAATAAAACATGCTTTTCAGGCTACTTTGAAATTACTTTACTTGAGGATCAGTTTACCTTAAATAAATAAAATTAATATAAATTTGTATAGTGATTATTGTCTGTTTCTCTCAAGTTTCTAAACTAGAAGTTACTGTAATCACTCCACCTTTTTGTCCTGCATGCACTTAACTCATAAGCAGCCACACAATATTATGGCTTCATGCAATATAGGAGACATTTACCATAGTAACAGTAAGATGTTGACCCAGTAGCTTATTCTTACAGCACTTTTGTCCCTTAAAATACAGATCAACAGTGATTGCCACATGAAACCATTTTAGAGGTCCAGCACAGCAGCCTGACCTATCAGTGTTTACAGGATTGAGTTCAATCCCTGTTCTCAAAATTTCCCTAATTCACCTATTTCAACGTAGTTTACTTTGTTGTTGCTAAGTCCATACCTTTATATAACCAAGCTCATGCAGTTTAGACTGCATTCTCTTAAAAAGATCATGCTTTTATAAAACCACGTAGCAAAATATGATCTTCAAAGATAAAATATAAAGTTGCTATTTTAATAGGGTTACTTGCCCTGATCACTTGATTCATCCACAAGTTCAGCTATAAAATGAAGAAGTCAGATGTCTGTGCCATTCCCTGAAAAGCACTACCAATACCAAATTATGCATTTCCCTCTTCCCAAACTGCAGCTAATTTTCTTCTGCTCCATATAACACAAGCAACATTTGTTAAGTATCGCAATACAGGCACCATTCAATGGAAGTTTTAATGTGAATTCAGCTCATTCATTAATTTACCAGAATTTCCCCCAAAATGCACACATTTGACAATGTGCAGGAAAAACATGTCTCATTTCATACGGTTTCTTAATGGCTGAAAAGCATGTGTCAATTTTTCACTTTGTTGTTTAGCATTTATGGTGTTTGAAAGCTGGTATTTTTGTTCTGCATGTTCAGAAGTGCTGAGGGAAAATAATTTCACTTTTGAACAAACATCAGAAGTCTCATAAAGAAGGAAATAAAACTATTTGAAGGTATTGAAAATCACTGCTTTCAAAGCAATGAAACTGTGTGAAACTTGGAAGGTTAAACTCTGAGCCTCCTGCCTCCCTCTTTCAGCTAAGAATTGCTCTCAAAGAGCAAGTCCTGGAGACCTGGCTCCTGGAGCAGGCACTCAGGGAAGATGTTTGGAAAGCAGGCAAGATTTCATGAGGGTGTCATTAGCACTTTGTCAGAAGGGTTTCGAAATGGGTAGGCTGCTGGAAAATTTTTAAAACACTAGCTTTTTAAGGAATTTTCTGCTGAACTAAGTTTTAGAAGTAATTCAATGGAGTGTCACTTTAAGCAAGGATGAGACCATGATGTGCTTGAGATTTTAAAATGCAAACCACAAAGCCATGTATTAGTGCAGAATATTGCTGTGAACACAATGTAGCCTTCAGTATTATTCTGATGAAAAATGAACCCCTCACTCTGAACCCCTCAACATTTGAAATAGGTCAATACCAACACAGAAACTCATATGCCTTCAGAACTTCTTTTTTATTTCTCTGTAGTCTTCCAGTCTCAAAAGATGTGTTTTTCTTTACAAATGTCCTGCTTAGGAAACCTGAACTGAAAGCTGAGTTGCTTCAATTAGCATGTCTTATTTGTCTATGTTTCTGTTTCTTGACTTCATGTGCTTAGGTCTTCAAAGCAGATCTTCAGGGCAAATTCTTGTGGATATTTATTCCCAAATGCATTTCCCACAAATAGCCTGTAAGATATATTTAAAAATCAGATATTTTGTTTAACATTCTTTCTAGATGACCTTTTACTTGTCACAGTGACCTCATGCTACCCTTTCTTCCAGTCTCAGTGTTTGCTGTTATCTGCTCCCTTCCTTTTTCCTTCACTCTCTTTCTCACTTGGCTCTTTTCTCTCCTCACACTACAAAAATACCTGGTTTCTTCTCTTAGCTAAAATCTTCTAACTTTCACCTCATTTACATCTATAATTTCCACCCATCTCTTTTCCTTGTAAATAGGCTGAAGATTCTCTTTACAATAACTCCCTGAATTCCTTCCTTCTGGTGCTACCTTATATTCCCCATAGGTTCTCTTCTCCTTTTACCTTGCAGAAACCATAAATGGCAAATCCTTAGCTAAATCTCAATAATCCTTCTACATCTTCACCTTCCTGGCCCCTTGAGTACTACTAACACCATTGAATAGTCTTCTCTTGACCACCTTTCCTTTCTTTATTCCTAATATTTGCCCTTCTTTTCTCCTCAAAGTATCTTCCCTTCTCTTGCCTTCTCTAAGCTTTCCACAAGATTCTCTTCTCTTCCTCTTCTATCCATTGTGGATAATTTCATGCAGTCATGCAAACAAATCACAATTTACATGATACAGAATCAGAGCTCTGTTCCATAGCAATTTATTCTAGACACATGTATTTCTATCCCAATGAAAGTCTTGATAAGTCTCTGGGTATCACACCAACAGTGACTAAAAGCCCTGAATGTTCACAAATCCTTTTGTATTCTCTTGTATTCATCTTCAATTGTGGTGAGCAACACTGATTTCAGCCTTGGATGTCCACATGCAGAAGCATGAGATCCTGTCTTCTCACTGAGTCTGCCATCTGTTCAGCCCACACCGTGTTTCCACACACCATCTCTAAACAATAGTCTTTATTGTCTCTTCTTACTGCTGAAGTTCTTGTCCGACGTTCATCTCTATTAGTGCAATGCCCTTTTCTCTGGCCCTCACAAAAGCACTCTTGCCCTGCTCATTTCAGGCCCCAGCAATATAAATCATTTTCCTGGCCTGTTGTTCTGACTATACCCATTATCTTTGAACCCTTTCAATGATTCCCTTTTCCTCTGGGACATCAAGCTTATTGTGGCTCTCTTAACTTTCAAAGCCCTTCATGGCTTACTCCCAACTTGTCACTTTTTATTCACTATCAAAATATAAATGCCCAGCATCAGTCAACCCCAGATGCCAGCTTCAATTGATCAATTTGTTAAATTTTCCAACAAGCATCTTTTGTGCTTTCTCCCTTGCTGCCCCTCAGGCTTGAGAAGAGCCTGCATGTGCATTCATAAAACCAACTGTTATCCTCCTTTGAATCCCTTATTAAAATTCTCCTGTGCCAAAAACTTGAACATGGCTAGCTTACAGGCGCACGGAAAGCACCCCCTAGTATGATCTTGTTATTCCCTTATTCTTATCCATCTGTGGTCACTGGTCTTATGTTTTGACTTCATTATTTTAAGCCATTTGGGACAGAGCCTGGATGTTTCATGTTTCTCCAGCACTCTGTGCACAGTGGTTCTAGACCACTATTTGGCCTGCAAGGTGTTGTGGTAACACAAAAGAGAAAAAAAAGTAAATAGAAACGCAGCAGAGAGAGAAGCAAATGAAAAAGCAAGGCAGAGTGATTTTTTTAACATTTTGCATGAACATTTGTAAGAAGCTTCCTGCTGGTTTCAGTCAGTGCAGAAAGGAAGACTAGACAGCCTGTTCAGGTTTGGACAGCCAGGCACAGGAACAGGAACATGGCAGACAAATAACACACTGGTAAGGACCTTTACATATTCATGCCTATAAGTTAAACACAGACTGTATTTTTTAGAAACATGGCTTTGGAACTGCTCACAGAGCCAAGTCAGTTACAGCAAACAGAGTATCAGACAGTTTAAGTTTGTTTGAGCTTTCAGCACATAAAAAGATGCGTACTTACTTTCTCCGGGCTTCTAATTTATTTTTTTTCAAGCTATTGAAATAGCTATCAAGTGCATCTATTATTTGCCTACTGTTTTGATGCACCCACCTCTCTAGCAGAGCTAAATTGTTCAATGTTTCCTTCAATTGCAATGCTGTTGAACAAAGTTTTAAGCTAAATGTTTTGAAGGCAGACGTAGGATGGTGAAAAACATAGCAGCTCAAGTAGACACTGCACCAACTGTGTGCTTTCTGGGGGACTGTCCAGAACACTCCTGACCTTCCTTAGTTTTAAAGAGATGGCTGGGAGAAAAAGTACCCTACACCCTATCCAAGATTTTAAAGTAACCACAGCAAGCCCTCTTATAATTAAGCTGCTCCACTCCATTCACTTTCTTTCTAAGTTCGCCGTAACCAAAATTGCAGTGAAAGAATTCAGGACCTTTATTCTCTTTCATTATAGCTAGACTTTCGCTACATGGGTGATTCTCAAAAGGGGAATTGTTAGTGGTGGTTTTCTCTCTGGCTCGAAATTATAGCACCTATTTCTACTTCTGCACGCACAGCTCAGCAGCTCACTAGGGTGCCTGCTGCTTACCAGACAGAGTTTCTCCTGCTCTGGGCTGGCTTTACAGGACATGTCTATGACTTATGTGTCTTAGGCTAATATTTTTTAGGAGCTGCATCTTTTCACCTTTCTCAGATAAGGCCAAGTGCTGCAGGAACAGAGCTCACTGATTAGAAGCTGTGCGCTAAATGCAACAATCA